>NC_053490.1:312902677-313516010 GCF_905171775.1 Rana temporaria | reverse complement strand
CACAGAAGACCTGATCCATGCAGTTTAAATAGCTAGCTTACAAGCAGGAAATTAAGATAAACCACAAAAAACTGCACTTAGATGGTGGAAATAGATAACAGAAAAAAGAAGGTAACTGCGCCAATAAACACAAGGAACTAGATGTGAGCCATGTGTCAACCAATAGGCCAAACCCGCATCAATAAGAATGAGTGTGAATAGGTCTCCTGGGAGTTTGCCATCCAGGGGCTGATAAGCCAAAAACACTGCAGGATGAACAAACGCCAAGCAGTCTTATGAAAAAGTCGGCATTAAATAATACCAACTGTTTTCACCTATAAAAGTGAATAATAAAATAATCACAAAATAAGATGGCAATAATGCCAAAAAATAAATATACCAAACCTTGAACACCTAACTGGTGAATTGAAACCCTGTGAATCAACAAACAGAGATTCCAACCATTAAAAAATGAAAGGAGAAAATAATATTAATATCAGCATAAGTCCACAAGATGGTCACAGGAAATTAATTGCAGATAGTTCAACTGAAAGGGTCCCGATCCTTTAAAAAGCACCTGGTGCCACACAGATGCTGAAAGGTGCCCACCACCATAGATGGATGTAAGCTTACCAGAGTACAAGGGTACAGAGCAGCCGACTGTGACCCAGTCGCGGCCTTTAACCTGTTTACAAGGATCGAAACTACACCTGCATCGGAGATGCCAATAGATGTTGGATTCCTTCCGCTCACAAACAATCCATGCAATCGATACAATGGCTCAGTATGGGAAAGGAATAACACAAACCATCGTGTGATACCGTAGATACATTTAATACAAAAAAGCAGAAATACACTTACATTTCAATTGTAAAAAACAGCATACTTTTTTTTCCAGCCGGCAAGTACAGACCCTGTCCTCCCTGTTACAGCATGGTGACGTCAGCACGTCACTCCCATACGCGTTTCGTCACAGCAGACATTGTCAATGGGGATAGGTAGTGGCTTAATATATATGTATATATTTGTATATGCATTCTTATATATATTTTTCACAATTATATTTTTCACATATAGTTTTTTATTTGTGGCTCTTTTTGATTAATTGGTTTTACATTTTTTAACCAATTATCTTATAATGGACAAATTAAATATTTAATTTCACCATACAATCAATGTTGATATTTAATAGGAATTTATTATGAATTTTTGTTAATCTATGGAGCTCTTTATTGGTCTATCCCCTTTTCTTGGGTTTCAATATATTGATCTATCACTTATTGTATTTAATTACATTTTTAATTTAATTTAATTAATCACATTTATATATAATTATTCGTGGTATTTGGTGTTATGCATCATCCTCCATTAAGTCCCAACAGTGTTAATTAGGGATGAGCCGAACATACCCGGGTTCGGTTCGCATCAGAACGTTCGAACAGACCGCGGGTTCGCGCGAACATTTAGAACCCCATTGAAGTCTATGGGACTCGAACGTTCGAATTCAAAAACGATCATTTTAAAGACCAATATTCAATTTAATGTTGGTAAACGTCTTTCAGAACCCGGGTCTTGCCCCAGGGAACATGTATCAATCGAAAAAAATATTTTAAAAACGGACGTTTTTGCGGAGCAGCGATTTTAATGATGTTTAAAGTGAAAAAAAAAAAATGAAAAATTCCTTCAAATATCACACCTGCTGTGTGTCTCTAGTAGTGGCACATGTTTAGAAATGTCCCTGCACAACATTAAATTATTATAAGAACAAAGTAATTTAATACTGGTTGCGCACGTGCTGTGTGGGAACAATATCTCGATTATTTTAGGGGTGGTGGGGGGGTGGCATTATCTTTTTGGGAAAGCAAAATTGTAGAAAAAAGGGCACCCCTCAAACATACTGTAATTGTAGCGCAACAAAGAGCCACGTGCAAAGTATTGCATCAAAAATTGTTATTAGGCGCCCTTGTTACACAGGGGCATAAAAATGTGTCCGTAGGCGCAACATAACACTGCAACCCCTCCCAATATCTGTAATTGGAGCGCAACAAGGAGCCACGTGCAAAGTATTGCATCAAAAATTGTTATTAGGCGCCCTTGTTACACAGGGGCATAAAAATGTGTCCGTAGGCGCAACATAACACTGCAACCCCTCCCAATATCTGTAATTGGAGCGCAACAAGGAGCCACGTGCAAAGTATTGCATCAAAAATTGTTATTAGGTGCCCCTGTTACACAGGGGCATAAAAATGTGTCCATAGGCGCAACATAACACTGCAACCCCTCCCAATATCTGTAATTGTAGCGCAACAAGGAGCCACGTGCAAAGTATTGCATCAAAAATTGTTATTAGGTGCCCCTGTTACACAGGGGCATAAAAATGTGTCCATAGGCGCAACATAACACTGCAACCCCTCCCAATATCTGTAATTGGAGCGCAACAAGGAGCCACGTGCAAAGTATTGCATCAAAAATTGTTATTAGGTGCCCCTGTTACACAGGGGCATAAAAATGTGTCCGTAGGCGCAACATAACACTGCAACCCCTCCCAATATCTGTAATTGGAGCGCAACAAGGAGCCACGTGCAAAGTATTGCATCAAAAATTGTTATTAGGTGCCCCTGTTACACAGGGGCATAAAAATGTGTCCATAGGCGCAACATAACACTGCAACCCCTCCCAATATCTGTAATTGGAGCGCAACAAGGAGCCACGTGCAAAGTATTGCATCAAAAATTGTTATTAGACACCCCTGTTACACAGGGGCAGAAAAATTAGGCCTTAGGCCACGTGCAAAGTATTGCATCAAAAATTGTTATTAGGCGCCCCTGTTAAACAGGGGCAGAAAAATTAGGCCTTAGGCACTGGTGGCGGAGCACAGAAAAACAAAATTTCTTACTAGCTAACAGCATGAAAAGTGAGGAGGAGAAGGATATTCCATCAGCAGCACAACAGGACAGTCACTCAGCATCAGCAGTCTCAAAGGGATCTGATATTTCAAAATTCTTATTCAGTAACATCAGCATCAGGTGCTTGGTAGCCGGTGTTGATCCAAGCCTGATTCATTTTGATGAAGGTCAGTCGATCAACAGAGTCGGTGGAGAGGCGTACCCTGTGATCGGTCACAAAGCCTCCAGCAGCACTGAATGTACGTTCTGAAAGAACACTGGATGCAGGGCAAGCCAGTAGCTCAATTGCGTACTGTGCAAGCTCTGGCCAGTGATCCATCCTCAAGACCCAGTAAGCCAGAGGATTTTCCGTGGGGAAGGTGTCCAAGTCGGATCTTGCCGCTAGGTATTCCCGGACCATGTAAACCAGACGCTGGCGATGGTTGCTGGAACCGGTCAGACCTTGGGGCTGCGGATTAAAAAATTGTCTGAACGCATCGGTCAGACGGCCACCTTCTCCACCGCTCCTTCTCTGACTCACCGAAGCCTCAGCAAGACGTTGTCCAGGGCCAGGTTTTGGTAATCCCCCCGGTTCTGGGAACGCATTGCACAGACCCTTCTGCAAGGCCTCCCGCAGTAGTTTCATCTTCTGCTCCCTCTGCGATGGCAACATAAGATCCGTTACCTTACTCTTGTAACGTGGATCAAGGAGAGTTGCCAGCCAGTAATGATCCCTCTCCTTGATAGCACGTACACGAGGATCCTTACGCAGGCTTTGCAGAATCAGGGAGGCCATGCAGCGTAGGTTTGCAGAGGCATTCGGGGCACAGTCCTCTGGGTCACTGAGGACGACAGGATCCTCAGCCACCTCATCCCAGCCACGTAAAAGTCCACGTGTTCCTTGGGACTGTAAATGATCCCTTGAAGACTGCTGCTGTTGATGCTGAGTGCTAGGCTCCACCTCCATGCTGCTGATACAATCCTCCTCCTCCTCCTCTTCCTCATCCTCCTCCTCCTCTTCCTGTGTTCCAGGTGGGCAAGCAGGAACAGTGTCTGGATAAAGGGGGCCTTGAGAGGTAAGGAAGTCCTCCTCTTCCTCCCTCTGTTCTGCCTCAAGGGCCCTGTCCATTATTCCACGTAGGGTGTGCTCCAACATGTGAATAAGCGGGACAGTCTCACTGATGCATGCACTGTCACTGCTCACCATCCTCGTGGCCTCCTCAAATGGTGACAGGACAGTGCATGCATCCCTGATCAAGGCCCACTGGCGTGGTGAAAAAAACCCAAGCTCCCCTGAGCCAGTTCTGCTGCCATATTGGCACAGGTACTCATTGACGGCCCTCTGCTGCGTGTGCAGCCGCTGCAGCATGGCCAACGTAGAGTTCCATCTGGTGGGCATGTCACAGATTAGGCGGTTCTTGGGCAGGTTGTATTCCCTCTGGAGGTCTGTCAGCCGAGCAGTGGCATTATATGACCTCCGGAAATGCACACAGACTTTCCTGGCCTGCCTCAGGACATCCTGTAAGCCAGGGTACCTGCCCAAGAACCGCTGCACCACCAAATTGAGAACATGCGCAAAACAGGGGACATGGGTGAGTTTTCCACGTCGCAGGGCAGAGAGGAGGTTGGTGCCATTATCGCTGACCACCATTCCAGGCTTCAGCTGGCGTGGCGTCAACCACCTCTGAGCCTGCCCCTGCAGAGCTGAAAGAACCTCTTCCCCAGTGTGGCTCCTGTCTCCCAAGCACACCAGCTCTAGGACCGCATGGCATCTCTTGGCCTGCATTCCTGCGTAGCCCGTCGTACGCCTACGGAGCACGGCTGGTTCTGAGCCAACATCACCACAGGAAGAGGCCACAGAGGAAGAAGAAGTGGAGGGGGTGGAGGAGAGAGGTGTGTCACAAGCAGTTGTAGTGTTTTGGAGGCGTGGTGGTAGAACAACCTCCAAAACTACTGTGCCTTGACCTGCGCCCTTCCCAGCTGCCAGCAGAGTCACCCAATGGGCCGTAAAAGACAGGTAACGTCCCTGTCCATGCCTGCTGGACCATGAGTCAGTGGTAAGATGCACCTTACCACTGACCGCCCTGTCCAGCGAGGTATGGACATTGCCTTCCACATGCCGGTAGAGAGCCGGAATCGCCTTCCGTGAAAAAAAGTGGCGTTTGGGTACTTGCCACTGAGGTACTGCACATTCCACAAACTCACGGAAGGGGGCAGAATCTACCAACTGAAAAGGTAGCAGTTGAAATGCTAGCAATTTTGCTAAGCTAGCATTCAACCGCTGGGCATGTGGATGGCTGGGAGCGTACTTCTTTCGGCGCTGCAGCAGCTGGGGCAGGGAAATTTGTCTGGTAATATCAGTAGATTGGCCGGATGTACTACCACTACTACGTTGTGACACACCTATTTCTACACCTTCGGTGCAGGCTGCAGAGAGGACTAGGGGTCTAGTGGGGTTTGAGGTCACAGAAGGGCAAGGGGAGGACCGCTTTGGTCTTTGGTGTGGGTCTTTCTGGTATGCCTGCCAACGAGCTGCATGGCAGGTCGACATATGTCTGGACAAGCATGTGGTGCCCAAGCGGGTGATGTTTTGGCCACGCGAGATACGCTTGAGACATATGTTGCAAACAGCAAAGGTAGCATCTGATGGACAGGTTTCAAAAAAGGCCCACACCAAAGAACTTTTGCTGTACCGTTGAGACACAGCAGCGCCACGTAATGCAGTTGGTGTACTGCCCTTAAGCTGACCCCTGGAGGGCTTCCTGCCTCTTTGAAGATGTGCCTGTGCCTCGTCCTCTTCCTCCTCCTCCTCTCTCCTACCAGGCACCCAGGTAGAGTCAATGACCTCATCATCCCCTCCCTCCTCATCATCACTGGCGACAACCTGGCAGTATGCTCCAGCTGGGGGAACATCACTCCCAGATTGTTGTCCCTCTCGGCCACCCCCTCTCCCTGGGCTCACATCAATGCCTTCCTCTATCAGTGTTCCGTCATCGGAGTCTTCAAAACGCTGTGCATCTTCAGCTAGCATGTACCCAACACTGTGTTGAAACAGTTCGGGGGACTCCTCAGGAGGACACGGTGGGACTAGGGAAGGATTGTGTGATCCCATTGTGCAGAGGGTAGAGGACGCCTTGGCAGCTGCTTTGCCAGACAAACTATAATCAGTCTGTGTGAGAGAGGATGAGGAGGATGAGGACGGCTTGGTCATCCACTCAACTAATTTCTCAGCATGTTGAGGCTCAACACGGCCAGCTCCCGAAAAGAAGGACGAGCGGCCACGGCCACGTGCTGAAGAGGATGCACCACATCCATCACCAGCGTTACCTCTAGATGCAGAGCCTGCTTGCCCTCGTGACTCTCTGCCTCTCTTTGTCCTTCCAGCCATAGTTATGCGTTCAGGTGTTATGTAACAAAATAGTCGCTGTCACACCGACTGCGTTCAGATGGTATTAAACAGCAACCACACAGTAAGAGCGACTTGGCTCAAGTGTAAAGTAACAAAGTAGTCGCTGTCACACCGACTGCGTTCAGATGGTATTAAACAGCAATCACACAGTAAGAGCGACTTGGTTCAAGTGTAAAGTAACAAAATAGTCGCTGTCACACCAACTGCGTTCAGATGGTATTAAACAGCAACCACACAGTAAGAGCGACTTGGCTCAAGTGTAAAGTAACAAAATAGTCGCTGTCACACCAACTGCGTTCAGATGGTATTAAACAGCAACCACACAGTAAGAGCGACTTGGCTCAAGTGTAAAGTAACAAAATAGTCGCTGTCACACCGACTGCGTTCAGATGGTATTAAACAGCAATCACACAGTAAGAGCGACTTGGTTCAAGTGTAAAGTAACAAAATAGTCGCTGTCACACCAACTGCTTTCAGATGATATTAAACAGCAACCACACAGTAAGAGCGACTTGGCTCAAGTGTAAAGTAACAAAATAGCCGCAGTGACACCAACTGCCTTTAGTTGCTATTAAACAGCACGCACGCAGTAATAGCGACTGCGGTCAAATGCGATTTAACAGCACGCACGCAGTGACACCAACTGCCTTTAGTTGCTATTAAACAGCACGCACGCAGTAATAGCGACTGCGGTCAAATGCGATTTAACAGCACGCACGCAGTGACACCAACTGCCTTTAGTTGCTATTAAACAGCACGCACGCAGTAATAGCGACTGCGGTCAAATGCGATTTAACAACACGCACGCAGTGACACCAACTGCCTTTAGTTGCTATTAAACAGCACGCAGTAATAGCGACTGCGGTCAAATGCGATTTAACAGCACACACGCAGTGACACCAACTGCCTTTAGTTGCTATTAAACAGCACGCACGCAGTAATAGCGACTGCGGTCAAATGCGATTTAACAGCACGCACGCAGTGACACCAACTGCCTTTAGTTGCTATTAAACAGCACGCACGCAGTAATAGCGACTGCGGTCAAATGCGATTTAACAGCACGCACGCAGTGACACCAACTGCCTTTAGTTGCTATTAAACAGCACGCACGCAGTAATAGCGACTGCGGTCAAATGCGATTTAACAGCACGCACGCAGTGACACCAACTGCCTTTAGTTGCTATTAAACAGCACGCACGCAGTAATAGCGACTGCGGTCAAATGCGATTTAACAGCACGCACGCAGTGACACCAACTGCCTTTAGTTGCTATTAAACAGCACGCACGCAGTAATAGCGACTGCGGTCAAATGCGATTTAACAGCACGCATGCAGTGACACCAACTGCCTTAAGTTGCTATTAAACAGCACGCACGCAGTAATAGCGACTGCGGTCAAATGCGATTTAACAGCACGCACGCAGTGACACCAACTGCCTTTAGTTGCTATTAAACAGCACGCACGCAGTAATAGCGACTGCGGTCAAATGCGATTTAACAGCACGCACGCAGTGACACCAACTGCCTTTAGTTGCTATTAAACAGCACGCACGCAGTAATAGCGACTGCGGTCAAATGCGATTTAACAGCACGCACGCAGTGACACCAACTGCCTTTAGTTGCTATTAAACAGCACGCACGCAGTAATAGCGACTGCGGTCAAATGCGATTTAACAGCACGCACGCAGTGACACCAACTGCCTTTAGTTGCTATTAAACAGCACGCACGCAGTAATAGCGACTGCGTTTCTGTGCAATTCAATAGCCCAGTTGCATTAACAGCGACTGCGCTTCTGTGCAAATAAATTGCACACGTGCAGTAACAGGTAATGCGTCTGTGTGTGCAATTAACTAGCACACGTTAAATAACACAGAATAATTATATTTAAAGTAAATCCCTAATGCAGGCAATACAACACGTTAGAGCGCTGCATGTAGAACAATCTCCTGCCTGATAGATAAACTAGCTGAGCTGTACAGTTTATAAATATATTGACAACGCCTAAGGATGTGAATATATTCTCTACAAACTGTACTTTTAACTATACTGACTACACTTCCTACTCTATCTATCTATCTATCTATCTATCTATCTGGTTAAGACACTGTGTCTCTATCTCTCTATCTCTCTCTGTCTGACTGACTGATCTTCTCTAGAACCGCCAACACACTACACTAGGCAGCCGTGCAGGCTGCCTTTTATAGTGGGGGGCGTGTACTAATCCCCCTGAGCCATAATTGGCCAAAGCCACCCTGGCTTTGGCCAATTATGGCTCTTCGTTTTTTGAGCGCTGTGATTGGCCAAGCATGCGGGACATACAGCATGCTTGGCCAATCATCAGCGCTCAACGCCCCAGTGAATTATGGGACGTTTTGCGTCACTCGAATTTGGCGCGAACGACCCGTTTTGTTCGAGTTTCGACGAACGATCGAACGACCGATGTTCGAGTCGAACATACGTTCGAATCGAACGCGGAGCTCATCCCTAGTGTTAATCCATGTGCCCTGGTAGGTTTAGTATATGGCGTAATATATTGATATATTTCCCTTATAATTGGTCGTAAGTTGGTCTTTTAATTTAAAAATAATTTTTTAATGATTTTTTAGCCATTGATTATCGTAGGTAGCTTCCCGGAGCATCTACTGGCATCTTTTCCCATATTCAATATGGCGTTGTGTGACCTGTTCCCTGCATCTCAGAATGAGGCTTGGGCTATATTAAGTGGTGTGTCAGTATGTCGCCCTATCCCCATTGACGTCTGCTGTGACGAATAGCTTATGGACGCGACGTGCTGACATCACCACGCTGTAACAGGGAGGACGTGCTCTGTACTTGCCGGCCGGCAAACAACTTTTTATGCTGTTTTTTATGATTGAAATGTAAGTGTATTTCTGCTTTTTTATATTAAATTTATCTACGGTATCACACGATGGTTTGTGTTATTCCTTTCCCATACTGAGCCATTGTATTGATTGCATGGATTGTTTGTGAGCGGAAGGAATCCTACATCTATTGGCATCTATTGGTAGCTTATGAACAGGTTAAAGGCCGCGGCTGTGTCACAGTCGGCTGCTCTGTACCCTTTCCCTCTGGTAAGCTTACATCCATCTACGGTGGTGGGCACCTTTTAGTATCTGTGTGGCACCGGGTGCTTTTTAACCACTTTCATACCAGGCACTTATACACCTTCCTGCCCAAGCCAATTTTCAGCTTTCAGGGCTGTCGCAATTTGAATGACAATTGTGCGGTCATGCTACACTGTACCCAAACACATTTTTTATCATTTTGTTCCCACAAATAGAGCGTTCTTTTGGTGGTATTTTATCACCTCTGCGATTTTTTTTTTGCGCAACAAATAAAAAAACAGTGAAAATTTGGAAAAAAACAAAGTTTTTCTTTGTTTCTGTTAATTTATTTTGTAAATAAGTACCCCTTCTTCTTCAATGATGGGCACTGATATGGCTGCACTGACAGGCACTGATATGGCTGCACTGATGGGCACTGATAAGGTGGCACTGACGGGCACTGATAAGGTGGCACTGATGATGGGCACTGATGATGGGCACTGATAGGCGGCACTGATGGGCACTGATAGGTGGCACTGATGGGCACTGATAGGTGGCACTGGTATGCGGCACTGATGGGCACTCATAGGCGACACTGATGGACATTTATAGCTGACACTGATGGGCACTCATAGCTGGCACTGATGGGTACTTATGGGTGGCACTGATAGGTGGGCACAGATGGGCATGGATGAGCACTGATAGGTGGCACTGATGGACACTGGTGGGTGGCACTGATGACACTGGTGGGTGGCATTGCTGCGCATCACAAATTTTGTTTGTGCCATGATGGTGCCAGTCAGTGCCTATTTGTAGGCACTGATTGGCATATGTTATGTATACATTTGTACATGTGGATGGCCATGGGTACTTACCTGGCCATCCACATGTTGGGTTCTTCCCTGGTGATCCTGAGCGGCATCCTGGTGGTCCAGTGTGGGAATCCGAGGGGGGGCTGCGATTATAAACAATCAGCGCAAACCACCCCTGTCAGGAGAGCTGCTGATCGGCTCTCCTCTACCCGCATCTGTCAGAGGCGAGTGAGGAAGAGCCGATCAACGGCTCTTCCTGTTTACATCGTGATCAGCCATGATTGGACACGGCTGATCACATGGTAAAGAGCCTCCGCCAGAGGCTCTTTACTGAGAACGGTGTTGCGGTGTGTCAGACTGACACACCACACCACCGAACGCCGCAATGCGCCTCCACAGGCGCCTCCACCCGCAGTGCGCCCCCCTGCCCCAGAGCACCCAACCCCCCCATGTTGAGGGCATGCGGCCTGGCACGGCTCAGGAGGGGGGGGGGCGCTCGCTCGTCCCCACTCCCTTCCTGACCGGCCGGGTAGCGTACTTTGGATACGGGTCTGGTATGGATTGTAGGGGGACCCCCTACGTCGATTTTTCGGCGTGGGGGGGTCTCCTTACAACCCATACCAGACCTAAGGGCCTGGTATGCTCCTGGGGGGGGGGAACCCATGCCGGTTTTTTCTTTGAAAATTGGCATGGAGTTCTCCCTCTCAGGAATGCATGCTGAGCGACGCTGTCATTTTTTTTTATAATTATTTGTTTTCCCGCCGCGTCTTTTTTTTTTCACCCGTCGCAACTTTAGTGTCCCGTCGAAATTCTCAAAGCCGCCCGGCGTTAATTACGTTCGCGCGCTGCACGTCGGGAAAATGACGTCACACGCATGCGCAGTACGGCCGGCGCGGGAGCGCGCCTCATTTAAATTTTAAACGCCCCCAGGAGAGGAGGACCGCCTTACGACGGCGGCACTTAAGTTACACGGCCTGAAATTTCTAGGTAAGTGCTTTGACGATCGGGCACTTAGGTAGAGATTTTAAGTCAGTGTAACTTAACTGCTGACATTTAAGTTAGGCTACGTTTTTGGGAATTTGGCCCAGAGATTCCAACCATTAAAACATTAAAGGAGAAAATAACATCATGCTCCGGTAGGTACCCACGTGGTGGGTGCACGTGGGTAGGCACCCACCATGTGGGTACCTGCCGGAGCATGATGGGACGGTGATGCCTATATAAATGGGATGCAAGGCGCGCTTCCATCATTACAGTGACAAGAGGCGACGAGGCAACATCGGAAGAGGGGAGAAGAACAGAAGAGAAGACCCTGACGTCACAGAAGACCGCGCCGGCTGCCTGTTAGAAATTGAGCTAACACACACAGATAGCAGGCAGCCAGCGCTGAAGAAGAAGGCACCGGACATCTGCAGAAGAACCGGGGTTCGCCGAGTCAACAGCGGAAGAGGGGAGAAGATGGAAGAAGACCCCCGGAGTCCGGAGAAGCCCCCCCCCGGAGAGCGGAAGAAGAAACCCCCCCCGGAGAGTGGAAGAAGACCCCCGGAGAGTGGAAGAAGAAGCCCCCCCTGGTAATAGAGCTAATAAAGAAGACAGGGGGGGCATCCGGAGCAGAATAATAAATTATTTTAAAAAGCCTTGTGTTGTGTGTTTACTAACTTTTACTTTTTGCCTCCAGGTGAATGGATAGGGGTACGATGTACCCCATATCCATTCACTTAGGGTGGGGGGCCGGTATCTGGGGGCCCCCTTATTAAAGGGGACTCCCAGATTCCGATAAGCCCCCTCCCGCAGACCCCGACAACCAACGGCAAGGGTTGTCGGGAAGAGGTCCTGTCCTCATCAACATGGGGACAGGGTGCTCTGGGGTGGGGGGGCCCGCAGTGCGCCCCCCTGCCCCAGAGCACCCAACCCCCCCATGTTGAGGGCATGCGGCCTGGCACGGCTCAGGAGGGGGGGCGCTCGCTCGTCCCCACTCCCTTCCTGACCGGCCGGGTAGCGTGCTTTGGATACGGGTCTGGTATGGATTGTAGGGGGACCCCCTACGTCGATTTTTCGGCGTAGGGGGGGTCTCCTTACAACCCATACCAGACCTAAGGGCCTGGTATGCTCCTGGGGGGGGAACCCATGCCGGTTTTGAATTTAAAAATTGCCGTGGAGTTCTTCCTCGGGAATGCATACCAAATGCCGTCGCTGGAATGGGCCTTTACAATGTGTGACTAACTTTACACATTATAAAACCAGCCCTAGTTTTGCGCAGGCAAATTCGGAACTTACGCAGAAATCACAGTGATGAAATGCTTTGAAAATCTGCTTAAGTCCTCATTTGCATACGCAAAGCTGCATTTCAATGAGAAATGCCCCCAGTGGCGGATGCGGTACTGCATCCTAAAATCTGACCGTGTAAGTGTCTTACACATGTCAGATTTTCTGCCTAACTTTGGAAAAAGCCTTTTGAGAATCGTTTCCAAAGTTAGGCACAGACTGAACAGCAGTTAAGTCTGCGTATCTCTTTTGAGAATCAGGCCCTCTGTTTGTTGATTCACAGGGTTTAAATTTACCAGTTAGGTGTTCATGGTTTAGTATATTTATTTTTTGGCATTATTGCCATCTTATTTTGTGATTATTTTATTATTATTCACTTATGCTAGGTGAAAACAGTTGGTATTATTTAATGCTGACCTTTTCATAGGACTGCTTGGTGGTTGTTCATCCTGCAGTGTTTTTGGCTTATCAGCCCCTGGATGGCAAACTCCCAGGAGACCTATTCACACTCAAGCAAGAAATGAAGACCAGATGAGTCGCTGTGGAATGAAGAGGGCTGGCAATTAAGGAAGAGCTGAGCCCAGCCCAGCCCTGAGAGTCGGCGCAAGCGTATATGGTAAATATCTCCTCAACCGTGCAGGTTGAGGAGATATTTCCAGTACCTATGGGTAAGCCTTATTATAGGCTTACCTGTAGATAAAAGTGCTCTAACTAGGTTTACAACCACTTTAATATAAAAGTCCATATTAGTATGCCTGGTATCTGAGTTATAGTGTACAGCTGCTAGTTTCAAAGAGCAGATATTATATTCTTTTCACCTCCCTTATTCTGCACATTAACCCCTTAACCTTGTCCCCCCTCTGTGTATCGCCTATAAATTAGTGATGTGCAGTATTCCGAAGTTCCATGGTTTATGTTTTTTTTTTTTATCCAATTACAGACTGAGGGCCAGATTCACGAAGCAGATACGACGGTGTATCTCAGATACACCATCGTATCTCAGCTTTTTTCAGGTCCTATCTATGCGCCTGATTCATAGAACCAGTTACGCATAGATAGGGCTGAGATCCGACAGTGTTACACTGTGTTACACTGTCGGATCTTTTTTTTGATTTAAAAATGGCGCCGGGGGCGTTCCCGCTGATTTACACTGAATAATATGTAAATCAGCGAGATACGCGAAATTCACGACCGTACGCGGACCCGACGCAGTGTTCTTACGTCGTTTCCGTAGCGCGGTACCCGTCGTATACTTACCCCTGCTAAAAGCAGGGGTAAGTATTGTTAAGTATAGCCGTCGTTCCCGCGTCGAGTTTGAAATTTCCTACGTCGTTTGCGTACGCCGATTCACGAACACGCGCGTCGCAAGTCTAGCTCCCGTCGCAACCACTGACGTCCTATTGACGTCAGTGGGAGCAATGCACGCCGGGAAATTCCCCGGACGACGCATGCGTATTTAAATCGGCGCGGGAGCGCGCCTGATTTAAATATGACACTCCCCTAGCCGCGGAATTTGAATTCCGCTGGGGGATTTAGGATCCGCCGTCGCAAGTTTGGAGGTAAGTGGTTTGTGAATTAGCCACTTGCCTCCTAAACTTGCGGGAGCGGATCTTAATTCACGTAGAACGAGCGGATCTATTAGATCCGCTGCGCTACGTGAATCTGGCCCTGAATTTTTTAAGCCTATAGACCTAAACTTACACATTAGCGATCTGTGGAGAACTTTGTCATATGCTTTTTCAAAGTCCAAGTATACTTTGTGTAAGGTTTTGTTTACTTCCTCAAAAAGAATCAGACTTTCCTGAATGTGTGCTTACTATTGCTTTTAATATTGTTGTATGTGATGCTTTATCAAACTTTTCAGTATCTTCACAAATATAGAAGTTAAACTTACATGTCAGTATTTAATTGGTAAAGATTTTTTAATTTAGGCACCACATTGGCCTTGTTGCACCAATCCATTGGTGACTGACGAGCTAGTCATTAAAGAGCCTGGTGTGCTGAAAATCTTCTTTTATTGCAAAATTTGTATTAACACAGGAATGTATTTTGTTGAATTCGCTATAAAATGCATAAGGAATCATATGTTTATGCCATTTTTGTAGTTACTGAAGACTTTTAGCAGACCAGCATGTGCCCATCCTTTGCAATATACACTATATGACTCACTTTTGCAGCTGTGTGCCTGTGATTGCAACTTACTTAAAGGGGAGTTCCACCCACAATTTCACTCTTTAAATATAAATACCCCTGTAATACACAAGCTTAATGTAGTCTAGTAAAGTTAGTCTGTAAACTAAGGTCCGTTTTGTTAGGTTGTTAGAGCATTTAGTTAGTTTATAATCTAGAAATAGACCGTGGCCATCTTAAGTGTGGGCATCATGAAGCCAGACTGTATGACTTCCTGGATTTCAGCCTTGCAGATCTCGCACATGCTCAGTGCTGCACAAGCGATGTAATAGGGTTCAGTCAGGTTTCCATAGCAATGGGAGTGTCAGAGGAAGTTGCCGCCCCTTCTCTATGCAAATAGGCTATTTGCAAGGAATACTGGGATACATGATGCCTATCCCAGAAACCCTTGCGAATAGCCTTGTGACTTAATAGCCTAGGCTAATAAGGAGGAGGGAGTAATGAAGGACTACAAAATAAAGGTATTTACAAGCAACAAAATAAATAAAAATTGTCCATTCTGAACACTATGAGATTAGGGCATGCAGCACAGACAAACATAAAAAGATGGGTGGAACTCCACTTTAAGTTCCCTTTTCCTTGTTCTGTATATTCTGTGGGAAATTTCATATATTTACAAATATATGCATATATTCTTAATGTCATTGAGCTGTTAGGTGAGTTTATATCAGTAAGATTTGGGTACAGCTACTATGATGTGAATGGAAATGAATCTTTTCAGGTTAAATCCTGTAATGTTCAGGGGAGGCTTAACGTGTGAGAGAAGGAGATTGAGTTTAATAAATAAGCTTATGTCCTGGAAATTCACATGGCTTCAGGAGAAACAAAATCAATAAT
Organism: Rana temporaria; assembly: GCF_905171775.1. Taxonomy (NCBI): domain Eukaryota; kingdom Metazoa; phylum Chordata; class Amphibia; order Anura; family Ranidae; genus Rana; species Rana temporaria. The sequence continues at coordinate 313,500,569 of NC_053490.1, read as the reverse complement.
AAAAAAAAAACTTCAGGCTGATTAAAACCTCTATGACACAGTTTAGCAGTAGAAGGTCACATAATGACATTGAAAGAATTAACCTATATTTACTAAAATAGAAAACGTAGCAATGCACAATAAATATATACAGTACTCAGTATATATATATATATATATATATATATATATATTGTGTGTATATATATATACACACAGTATATATACAGGTGATACTCGAATAATTTGAATATTGTGCAAAAGTTCATTTATTTCACTAATGCAACTTAAAAGGTGAAACTAATACATGAGATAGACTCATTACATGCAAAGCAAGATAGTTCAAGCCGTGATTTGTCATAATTGTGTTGATTATGGCTTACAGTTCATGAAAACCCCAAATCCACAATCTCAGAAAATGTAAATATTGTGAAAAGGTGCAATATTCTAGGCTCAACGTGTCCCACTCTAATCAGCTAATTAAGCCATAACACCTGCAAAGGGATCCTGAGCCTTTAAATGGTCTCTCAGTCTGATTCAGTAGGAATCACAATCATGGGAAAGACTGCTGACCTGACAGTTGTGCCGAAAACCATCATTGACACCCTCCATAAGGAGGGAAAGCCTCAAAAGGTAATTGCAAAAGAAATTGGATGTTCCCAAAGTGCTGTATCAAAGCACATTAATAGAAAGTTATGTGGAAGGGAAAAGTGTGGAAGAAAAGGGTGCACAAGCAGCAGGGATGACCGCAGTCTGGAGAGAATTGTCAGGAAAAGGCCATTCAAAAGTGTTGGACTTTCACAAGGAGTGGACTGAGGCTGGGGTCAGTACATCAAGAGCCACCACACACAGACGGATCCTGGACATGGGCTTCAAATGTCGTATTCCTTGTCAAGCCACTCCTGAACAACAAACAACATCAGACGTGTCTTACCTGGGCTAAAGAAAAACACACTGGTCTGTTGCTCAGTGGCCCAAAGTCCTCTTTTCTGATGAGAGCAAATTTTGCATCTCATTTGGAAACCAAGGAGCCAGAGTATGGAGAAAGAATGGAGAGGCACACACTGCAAGATTCTTGAAGTCAGTGTGAAGTTTCCACAGTCTGTGTTGATTTGGGGAGCCATGTCATCTGCTGGTGTTGGTCCACTGTGCTTCATTAAGTCCAGGGTCAACGCAGCCGTCTACCAGGAGATTTTGGGGCACTTCATGCTTCATTCCACAGACGAGCTCTATGGGGATGCTGACTTCATTTTCCAGCAGGACTTGACACCTGCCCACACTGCCAAAAGCACCAAAACCTGGTTCAATGATCATAGGCTTGCTGTGCTTGATTGGCCAGCAAACTCGCCTGACCCAAACCCCATAGAGAATTCATGGGGCATTGCCAAGAGAAAGATGAGAGACATGAGACCGAACAATGCAGAAGAGCTGAGGGACGCTATTCAAGCATTCTGGTCTTCCATTACACCTCAGCAGTGCCACAGGCTGAGAGCTTCCATGCCACGCTGCATTGAGGCAGTAATTGCTGCAAAAGGAAGTCAGGTAAATCTGTGGGTGTTGTCACAGACGGGACATACATTTCTGCCTTGTTTAGACAATACACCAATTGTTATAAGGCGTCGGCTGCAAAAGTGACCAGAAAAGGTCTAAGGGCATTGGAAAACTTCAGCTGTTCAGAATGAGGCAATTAAGGCCTCTATAAGTAATCCTGAGGATTACCACTGAATTGCTGCATCCTGAGGCTTTCTGAGTGAAAGAGAGCAGTAGCTGAAAGTCTTCTGAGGAGGTGAGGAGGATTGATTTTTCTGTGTGATAAAAATCAAAAGACTATTGTTTTTCTGCTGTATGACCAGCTGTGTCTGCCCAGCACTAGGCTGTGCCAGACTTCATAGATAGGTTCCTGTGTGGTGAAGATAGACGCCCCAAGTGGCCAGGGTTTATTTTATGTTTGATTTTGTTTATGCTGTTTGGATGCTTGCACTTGTTTCCAGCAAGATGGAAGAATAAACCCAAATCTTTGTTTTCAACCGTCTTTGACTGCCTGTCTGTATAAATTCAGTGTGTAGTGAACCCATCCAAGGGGTCACACACCCCGCTACCAAGCTGACCCCTTACAGTACATATGCATGCTTATACTTTTCAGAGGTCCGATATTGTTCCATGTCCAATCCTTGTTTTATTGATTACATGTAATATTCTAATTTTCTGAGATTGTGGATTTGGGGTTTTCATGAACTGTGTGCCATAATCATCACAATTATGACAAATCACGGCTTGAACTATCTTGCTTTGCATGTAATGAGTCTATCTCATATATTGGTTTCACCTTTTAAGTTGCATTAGTGAAATAAATGAACTTTTGCATGATATTCTAATTTTTTCGAGTATCACCTGTATATGTACTCACTAATTTTTTGCTTTTTCAGAGTAGGAAACAACTTTAGCAGAAAATATAGGATTAAAAGTAGACAATTTTTTAGGTGCTATATGGATGATGTGAGCTTTTTTTTTTTTTTACGAAAGAAGAATATTTATTTTTGAGTTTAGCTGAAACAAACAAGCTTTTATTAATTGTTTTAGCATACCATAGTGAAAAGTGTTTTTTTTTCAGTTGGAAGTATCAGCACTGACTCGATAAGGAGGTCAACCAAGTCAAGGAAAATCTTTTGAGAATGCATTAACACCATAGGCAAGCCTTGTTGATTTCCAGCATTGTAGACTAGACATAGTGGTTGATAATGAAAAATAATTATTACTTTTCTGCAAAAAATAATTTGACAGGATGTGGTTGGTGTCATGGACATAATGTCGAAAGTCATGACCATCTACAGAAAGCAGACCTGCTTAGAATTAATAACAAAAGAGGAAGAACAATACAGTTATTCTTGTATCATTTTAGACATAAGTATGTGGTAATCAAGCTAGTTTTAATGCATATCTCAAAAGTAGGTATTATTCTATAATTAAGGAAAAGGGTCTAGTTAATAGGTTTGAAAACCAACTGAATCCCAATTTTTTGGTCTCCCAAATAAACACATTATTTATTTGTTTCCAAATATTATACTGGCAATATAATCAAAGTTCATACAATAAGGTGAAGCAGAAAACTCGACATTCCTGATTCGATTATTACATTTAAATGGTTCCTTTGAATATTTAGTTAGACTCATAATTTTACAGAGAGGAAAAAACACAGTATGAAAATAACAAATAATGATGAAATACAAAATAAAAAAAATAAAAAATAATAAATGCAAGCACAAAGGACACAAAATGAAATAAAGTAAAGTAAATTCAGGATTTTTTTTTATAAAATAAATAATAGTAACTTATTAAAACATACAGTATTTCACCTATTTAGCGGAGTGAGAGAAAATTGTTTTTTAATATGTAATTTCATGGCAATCGGGCCAGAAGTAACTCTGCTCATTCTTGATTGTCGGTAACTTCTAGTGAAGTTATTATTTTTAAAATAAATTACACAGTAGCCCTGTTTGGGAGTTTTTAGGAAAAAATGGAACAAAGTAAGCTGGTTTAAATAAACAATACATCATGTGTGTAATGAAGAATGTTTAATATTTCTGAGCACTTTATTATAGCTTGTGCTTGCTGCTAAGGCATGTTTTCATAATGTATGCTTTTATTTAAAGATTTATCTTCTGAAAAAGCACTGCCTTACCTACAGTCACTAACTGACAGGTCACTTGTAAATAATTCAAGACAAACAATTTGGGATTATGTTAAAGTAGCAAATTATTTTTGAAAAAGCTGTTGCCTTTTCTAGAGACCTAATTCAACAATTTTATGCCTAGCAGAGTTTCAAAGAAAATAAGCATTCTATAAATTGATGGAAAAACTTTAAAACCTGTTTACACTGACCCTCATATGTTCAGATAAGCTTCTAAATAATTTTTAATTTCATTGCGTAATTGATTTATATGTCTAACCTAATATATATATATTTTTTAAAGGTTTTTATTTGCCAAGTACACAAGGTACAAACATAATAGTAAACATCCCTAAAATGTATGTTTCTCTATCTCCACATACAGTATCATTTCAGAAACAATCCTAACATGGATAGTTATGTAAGTGCAAATAGCATTTTCCTGCCGTATTTAAACTATAAAACATCGCACTCCAGTCATAGGTGTACAGTACATTACATCAACTTATATTATGGAAAATAGACACAAAGCACTGAAAAAAAAAACAGGTCAAGGAATATAGGCCAAAAAATAAAAAAACAAAAAAGGAACAAGAACATAAACCATGGAGGTGAGCACCTCCTAAACCAGTGTGTCGTGTGCCGTCGTCTCCCCAACCACCACAGTACTCCCCCCTATCAATTCAAAATGAGCAACGCTCAATTCAACCAAAGACAAGTTCCCCTTAAACATCCCCAGGAGTAGTGTCCTTGGAGTCTACCCATCTACCCCATACTTTATGAAATTTTTTCCTACTGCCTCTTGACTCATAAGTCATTTTATACAGCATGACATTTGCATTAACCAGGCCTTACCAAGCAGATAGAGTAAGATAATCCCTCTTCACCCAGTTTAGGACAATCAACTTCCTGACAGTAAAAGAGCAGCCTCAAGAATGTTCGCATATTATTACTCATTACTTCATCTTCTATAATACCTAGGAGGCCCAAAAGTGGACTACATATGTTCGGGAGATCAAAAGTATCCGCATTAAACTGGGTTACCTGCGACCACAATGGAGGTATCCTGTTACACTCCCACACCATGTGAATAAAAGTACCTTCCGCCACCATGCACTTATGACAAATAGGGTCATCTCTCCTGCCCATCCTAAATAATCTGTGTGGTGTGTAATACATTTGGTGCAGGTACCTCAGTTGTATTAGTTTGTCCCTAGCAGAAATTACTGTAGGTAGATAAGACATCAAAACCCCCTCCCACTGAGTTTCAGTCAATTCAGGAATAACAGCAGTCCATTTGAGCCTCAATTTCTCCTCCCTTGGCTGCTTCCTTCCCATGAGTACAGCATAATAAACAGAAATTCGTTTGGTGTGTTCAGGTTCTACAATCAATACTTCCAACTTAGTGTTTTCCAAAACAACAGGCCCTGCACCAAATTGAGCATGAGCAGCGTGCTTCAGCCTTGTGTAATGGAATAACCATGAGTCAGGAACCCCCATCTCTCTCTTTAATTGCGCAAATGTTTTGAGTTGCCTCTTATCAAATAGTTGGTGCAGATAGACAAGACCAAATTTGGCCCATCTATGACCATCATCCAACAGGAAAAAATGTGTTAGCCTGGCATTAAACCATAGTGGGGCGTTAGGTGATAAGTGTAAGGGACCATCCTGTTCATGTTTCATACAAATCTGAAGCACCCGCTTAGCCGATTTGAGCACAGCCATTCCACCCACCGTGGGAACCTCCCCCCTATAGAAAAAGTTCAACAGCGTCTCGTAAGAAGTTGCCACAGCTGCCTCCACCGCAGTGGCGGCATTGTTCAGCTGCGGGAACATTCGCCAGAGAGCCAGGACCAGCTGTGACACCAAGTAGTACAAACGGAGGTCGGGAATCGCCAGACCTCCCCTCCCTACTGGCAACTGCAAGATGGTCAGTGACACCCGGACCGCCCCACTGCCCCACAAGTAAGAGGTCAGCAGGGAGTCAATGTATCTGAACATCTTCCTAGGAATATATAATGGGGCATTAGAGAGAACATACAAAAATTTAATTAAATAAATTGGCCCTACCCAACAACGTAAGCGGGAGATCCTTCCATTTCTGTACCCTGTCTCTGAAGTCCCTAATTACAGGCCATAAGTTCACCTCAGAAAACGTATCTATTGGCAATTCTATAAGTATTCCCAAATATTTATTATGGGTCGTCACCTTTACAGGGCACTGAGTGGGCAGAGTCAGAATTGGCTGTGGATCTAGAGGAAACAATGTCGACTTAGACCAATTGATTCTAAATCCAGAGAAATTTCCGAACTCTTGTATCAGGGTAAATGCAGTAGACAAGGTTCACTGTAAAGTAGCCTAACCCATTTTACAAATCGAGGTCCAAAGCCTAATTTCAAAAGTAGGGCGAAGAGATAATTTGGGTACATCGGCGCGGTATAAAACTGGTTTCATCCGAGTTGATCAGTTTAAGTATCACCGACTGCAAATTACTGGCCAAAATTTTGGCCAATATTTTGACATCAGTGTTGATCAGCGAGATCTGGTCTGTATGACTCACACTCCATCGGATCCTTCCCTGGCTTTGGAATCACTACAATCAAGGCTTCACGCATGGATTCTGGCAAAATACCCTCTTTTTCTGCTGCTATAAATACTGAATCTGAAGACGGGGAACTAGGCTCTCTTTGTGTAGCTGATACCATTCCGCCGGGAAACTATCCAATCCAGGCGACTTACCCGGTTTAAAGGAGGAAATGGCAACAGCTATGTCTTCAGGTGTGATGGATTGTTCCAGAGCAGTACTGTCAAGGATGGGAGAGTCATGTTGTCTAGATAGAAGGAAAGTTCCTGATCAGTACACCCAGATTGGGATTGATATAAACTATCATAAAATTCTAGGAACGTGGATAGGATACCCTGGGAATCGCTAACTAAATCACCCTCTGAGCATTTAAGTTGCAGTACCGAGTGTCATGATCGCTACTGTGCCGAGCGGACGGCGAGGCATGGTCATCCCCCAGTTGGCTCTGGGTGGAATTGAACCCAGGACCTCTCTATTGCTGGTCCAGGTCTTTGCCTCTGAGCCACTGCTCAGTGATATTCTTTTTGCTGTCCGTCGGAGCCTGGTTCTGAACTCGTGCTACTTTGGACCAATCAGTGGCATGAGCGGCCTATTTAAACCAGCCCCTTCCTCCTTGCAAATTGCTGGTTCGTTTGCAGTGTTTGGAGTGTTTGCTACTGGAAACCTTATCTGTGGATATCCTGTTTACCTGACCTTTGGCTTGCTCTCTGGATTGCTGCTCTCCTTGACCCTGTGACCCCGGCTTGAACTTTGGACTGTTTGACTTCTCTACCCCTGACCTTGGCTTTGAACTTCGGATACCCTACCTGCTCCAACCCCTGACCTCGGCTTGTTCTCTGGATTATTCTTCAGCCTTGTTCCTGTTTGAGCACCTTCTGTTTGGACTATTTCCTGTGTGCTTCTGAACAGCCTCCAGTGAGCTTGGGCTATCTAGTTCCCGGTCCACCTTGGATTCCCTCCTGCCACTGGACCCGGTGCCTCTTGGTGCGTCCTTCCTTCTGTCTCAAACCCCAGCGGGTGGATCGCATTGAGTCGCAAAGGTGAGCCGCCCTTGGCATCTCGGCCTCGGTAAGTAACCAAGTGTCACCAAATTAAAAAATGGATCTGGTCTGTTGCAATTGCTTTTTCATGGTCTGATCAGTCAGCAGTAACTTATATTGTCTCGTCAGGTCCTGCCACGAGCGATAGGTATCGGGGGATGGGTTTTGTACATAAAGCTGTTCAGCAGCGGCAAGTTCCGCCCGTTTCACGTCAGAGTTCAATGCGTTCGCAAAATCCCTTGTCTCCTTAGTGAACACCCCCCTCATGGTGGCTTTAAAGGCATCCAATTGATTATGTACCGTATTGTCTGAACCATTCTCACTCCAATAATGGCCCATAACCGTTTTACAGCCCAGTGTCAAATACTCCTCCTCCAACCACTGCGTCTTCATACACCACATCCGTCTCCCAGCGGGCACATCCAAATTCAATGTGACTTCCACAGGAGAGTGATCCGAAAGGGCTCTGGGAAGGTACATGACCCCAGAAATAATGGGGAGACCATCTACAGAAGATAGCAGCATATCTATTCTAGACAGTGTCTTATGCGTCCCCGAGTGGCATGAGTATGACTTGACTCCTGGGTTGTGACAGCGCCACATATCCGTGAGAGCATAACTGTCCAACCAGGAGGAAAGAGTAAGACGCAAGTCAGTTGCACACCCATGCCTGTCAAGCACCCCATCCGACACCACATTGAAATCCCCCAGCAATAGTAACGGGCCCTGTGCTATGTGTACTGCGGCACCTAGAATACCCTCCAAGACCTGGAAAGAGAATGGAGGTGGGATATATACACACACTAAGGTTACACACATGCCAAAGAGCTGACACACTAGGATAACATACCTCCCATTGGGATCAGATTTAACCTGTAAAATATGTGCTGCCACTTTCTTAGTGACTAAAATGGCAACCCCCCTAGAATAAGTAGAGTATTCAGCATGTATGACCCTCATAATATTAGCTTTCTTCAACGCTAAAACATTAGAACCCTGGAGATGCATCTCCTGTAACATAATAATATGGGGTCTGTACCTCCGTATAAAGTCAAAGACAAGAGAACGTTTTATCTTCGAATTCATACCCCGGACATTCCAGGACAGTATATTTATCTTACCCGCCATCGAGTGAGCAAGTGTACCAGAACTCTATACCCGGGAGAGCTTCAGCCAACCAGTTCATGGTCAGCCCCTGCAACCTGTGGGGATCAAAACAGAGAGAGACAGCAGCACACGACACTAACCAACAAAACTGAACAACCCTTCCCCTCCCACCCTGCACACAGCCCCAACACGCTGAGTGCCCGCATCCCATAACCATAACACTAAACAACCTCACAGGGTTATAAGGCCTCCACCCCCCGCCTGCAGACTCCAACTGGAGAGTATGGACTGCAGGTCTTTAGTGCAAATACACATATATAAATATGCTAAGAGTCTCAGTCCTAGTGCAGAGAAAAAATTAAAATGAGAAACAAACAAAACAAAACAACAAGGGGGGGGGGTGAGAGGAGAAAAAAAGGGGGGGGATAAAAAATGGGGGTGGGGGGTGGAAGAAGGGGGTGTGGGGGGAGAAGTTCACCCGTGAACCAGACAGGAATGTTCAAAAGAAGGTAGTTCGTTCAATCTGCAGGTGGATCCGTGCAGGACATGTCTCAATGGAACCGGAACATCAGATCAGTGAAAAGTATTTGTCAGCCGCAGGACATACAAAACAGCAGCAAGTCTGCCAGACATGAGACACAGACTGAGTCCAAGGTGTGCGACACTCATTCAGTGACCATTCCCCTGACTAGGGCGTCCCCTAGTTTCCAGCCAGCGCAAAGCATCTGTAGGAGAATTGAAGAAAAAAACGTTGCCCTCGTCGACCACTCTGAGCTTTGCTGGGTACATCATACTGTAAGCCACGTGTAAGTCCCGGAGCCTCTTCTTGACATGCAGAAAACTAGCTCTCTGTTTTTGCGTAGCTGCAGAGAAGTCGGGATAAATAGAAATACGATTCCCATTAAATTGCAGGTCTCCTATAGTGCGGGCTGCACAGAGGATATTTTCACGATCTCTGAAGTGCAGAATATGTGCTATCATCGGGCGTGGGTGGGTCCCAGGAGGGGGGGTTTCGATGGCACCCTGTGAGCCCTTTCTATGGCAAATAAGCGTAAGAACGTAGTGTCCGCCATGTTATCTTTAAGCCACAGCTCAAGAAAATCTTCAGGCTGCTTGCCTTCTGCTTTCTCAGGGAAGCCTACCAAATGGATGTTGTTCCTCCTTTGGCGGTCCTCCATGTCCCCAAGCTTATCAGTATGAGCTATTACCTCACAGTGTACATTTTGCAATTTTCGAAGGGACGCACCACATCCTCTAAATCACTAATCCTCTGCTCAGCTTTAACAGCCCTCTCTCTGAAAGTCTGCACATCATGTTTGAGGAATGACATTTCAGCCCGTATGCAGGGCCGGATTAACAAGGGGGCTGATGGAGCTGCAGCTCCAGGCCCCTTTCTCAAGATAGGCCCATTTGCCCAAAAAAAAAAAAAAAAAGATCGACTTCGGGGGTTGTAGCTCGACGACCAGAGGACACAGAAACCCCACATTTTTGGGGGTAGGCAGTTGAAGACCGACCCCACAACTGGTCAAAATATGGGACGGCTATAATTTACGGTTCCAGAGATACAGGCCTGCATGCACAGCCTGTCAGAAGCTACATTCAGAGAAGCCAATATAAATACAAGCTGACACACTGCAGCAGACTGATAGGATCACAGGGCTTATAATAATTATTTGTATATTACTCATGGTAATTAACCCCTTGCCACCAAGGCCAATTCTGACACTTCTCTACTACATGTAAAAATCATCATTTGTTTTTTGCTAGAAAATTACTCTCTGGTGGTCTTTGCACTTTTTATGTTGCACGGTATAGATCTGCACGATTCTGGCTAAAATGAGAATTGCTATTTTTTTGCTTAGAAGATAGATCACGATTCTCTCACGATTCTTGCGGCGTAACATCATCTTTCACATTAAAACAAAAAAACAAAAATGGGCTAACTTCACTGTTTTGTTTTTATGGTTTTTATTATTCATTGAAGTGGACAAATGCAGTGTGACATAAAATATTGCAGCAATTGTCGTTGTATTCCCTAGAGTCTCTGCTAAAATATATATAATGTTTGGCGGTTCCAAGTAATTTTCTAGCAAATAATATTGCTTTTTAACATAAGAAACAAGTGTTGGACTAGTGGTTAAATTTCCCGCATTTACACACAGAAGTTTGATCTAAGAAGGGAGTTGGTTACAATGTTTCATTTTGTTTACAAACTTGGCAGACTGCCCAGATTTGTTCTTTACACACAGAAGTGTATCCCTTTGATCTAAGAAGGAAGCGTTAGTTACAATGGGCCAGATTCACTTGGCCCAGGCGCAGCGTAACGTAACCGATTTAGGTTACACCGCCGCAAATTTTCTGTCTAAGTGCCCGATCCACAAAGCACTTACCTGGAAATTTGCGGCGGTGTATCCTAAATCCGTCCGGCGCAAGGCGGGCCAATTCAAATGGGGCGGGTACCATTTAAATTAGGCGCGCTCCCACGCCGGACGTACTGCGCATGCTCCCGATGCAAATTTCCCGGCGTGCTTTGCGCGAAATTACGACGCGCCAACGTTTTGTGAATCGCGACGTGAAAAAAAGATTTGCGCCGGGAAATTTTTTTTTTCAAAAAAAATTTCAAAAGCGACGCGGGAAAGATGGGTATACTTTTACATGGTGTAGTAATTTTACACTTTGTAAAAGGTGCCCTATCTTTGCGACGGCAAACTAACACTTGCGGCGACGTAACGACGGGAAAAAGTTTTGTGGATCGCCGTAACTGCTAATTTGCATACCCAACGCTGGTTTACGACGCAAACTACCCCCAGCGGCGGCCGCAGTACTGCATCCTAAGATCCGACAGTGTAAAACTATTACACCTGTCGGATCTTAGGGATATCTATGTGTAACTGATTCTATGAATCAGTCGCATAGATAGAAACAGGGATACGACGGCGTATCAGCAGATACGCCGTCGTATCCCTTTTGTGAATCTGGCCCAATGTTTCCTGTTAAAAACTTGGCAGACTGCCCAGATATTTTCTTTTGATAGCTGAAAGTCTCTCCACTTGTTATATGAAAGAATCGTCAAACTCTGCATTAAAGATCGTCAGGGGGGTTGAATCAAGATCACAATTTTTTTAACGAATAATTGTGCAGCTCTAGCACGGTATTTGTGCAGCAATTTTTCAAACATGTTTTTTTTTGGGAAAAAAACTGTTTCATTCATTAAAAAAAAAAATAGTTAGTTAAGTTAGCATAATTTTTTTTGGTATCCTAAGCGATGCTTTCAATTTTTTTTAGGTTACATGTTTAGAGTTACAGAGGAGGTCTAGTACTAGAATTATTGTTCTCCCTCTAACGATCGTGGCGTATGTAACCTGTGTGTATCTGGCCCTGATACTACCAGTGCCTACCCAGCCACTGACTAGTATCTCTCCCCAGCCTGTCCCCACACACCCTCTTACCTGCTGACCTGTGGATGGGGAAATCACTCCTGCAGTGTTATTGTGTTCTACCAGTGTGTACAATGATCAGTGTTTCTAACTATAGCTGGCAACACTGATTGTTTTGGGAAAAACCTAACAGGCTGGTTGTACTCAAGTCGATTAATAGATTGACTTGTGTAAAACCAGCTAGGCCATACATAGATCGACTATGGCTGCTCTCTGCATAATTGGCATAATTTCAATCCATGTATGACCCGCTTAACCACTACGCAGTCCCTAAATATCCTTCCACTCCTGTACATAGTGCTCACTGTCATACTCTCCACACTCCTCTCCTGTACATAGTGCCCACTGTCATACTCTCCACACTTCTCTCCTATACATAGTGCTTACTGTCATACCCTACACACTCCTCTCCTGTACATAGTGCCCACTGTCATACCCTCCACACTCCTCTCCTATAAAGAGCGCCCACTGTCATACCCTTCACACTCCTCTCCTGTACATAGTGTCTGCTGTCATACACTTCTCTCCTGTACATAGTGCCCACTGTCGCACCCTCCACACTCCTCTCCTGTACATACTGCTCACTGTCATAACCTCCACACTCCTCTCCTGTACATAGTGCCCACTGTCGCACCCTCCACACTCCTCTCCTATACATAGCGTTCACTGTCATACCCTCCACACTTCTCTCTGGTACGTACTACCCTCTGTCATACCCCCACACTCTTCCTGTACATACTGCCCATTGTCATACCCTTCACACTCCTCTCCTGTACATAGTGCCTCTTGCCGTACCCTTTGCACTCCTCTCCTGTACAAAGTGCCCACTGTTAGACCCTCCACATTCCTCTCCCTCACCTGCACATACTTCCCACTTATATACCGTCCATACTCCTCCCCTATGTCGCTTACCCACAAAAACAGTTCTTTAAAATTATACTGAATATCCTCAATGTTACCAACTCTAGAATGGACACACTTTTGTTAGTTCAACTAAAGGAAATCTCAGTTCTCATATTTGTTCTGCCCCATTATTAGTACTCATTTAATTTTGTGATTACTACTATGATGTATAGAGGAACATCGGGGATCCCAGCTACTCTAAATATAGCACTTGTAAAAAAAGTGTCCCTGAAAATATTTTTAAAATGTTGGCATCTGTGCACTTAGGCACTGCCCAAAGGCCACTGGGTCAGTAGGGGCCCCATGAGAGGCTCCTGGGATCCTGTGATATTAAAGTGGTAGTAAACTTTCCTGACATTACTACTTTTTAGAGGCCCTGGGGTAGGTTATGCCACAATGTACATGTATGCACAGCATATTAGCACATTAGTGTACACTTAAAGGATCAGTAAAGGAAAAAAATGTTTTTGCTGAAATGACAGTTAACTGATTTCTTTTAAAAATGATTAAAAATAGATAAAAATCAATCATATAATGTGCCTGCAGTTTCACTTTCGTTTTTAATCTAGTTTCATGTTTCTGTGAAGTACAGAGACACACAGAACAAAAACAAACAAACACAGGGCAGTGTTTGTTTTTAAAATGAATCTGATTGGTTCTGAGGTTTTTTTTACACACAGTAATCACACCTCCTTGATCAGGGACCACAGAGAGAAGCTCCCATGAGTTTTGTCATAAGGAAACAGACAAGCAGGAAGTGTGGAGATCAGAGAAGGATTACAGCAACTTCAAAGCAAAAACGAACAATGAGGACATGAAACCAGGATTGCAGTAAGGTAAAGGAAGCTATTTAGTTAAAAAAAATCCTTTTGTGACCTTTTAAATTTTCAGACTAAGCCCTCCAGTGCTGCGCTGTGATGAATCAGGCGGGGCCCGGGCACTTCCATCTTCACCCGGTCTTCCTTCTGGGTTCTGTGCCTTTGGTCACTTGCCTTGGCCGGGCTGCGTTCATGTCATTCCCACGCATTTATTTATTATTTATAAAAGGCCCCGCCAAAATCCTCAGCACCAGGCCCATGATGTTCTTAATCTGGCCCTGCCCGTATGCCATCAATATGCTCAGTCAGTGTGGCTTGGCAAGTTCAGATGGCCTCCATAATCTTATTCAGGGAGGGCTCCCCCTCTCCCATACCAGGCTCCTCTTCCCCCAGGGGCGATCCCTTCCTCATTCCCTTAGTTCTGGGGGGCAACTGGCTTACCTTGCCACTGGGAAGAGGGGGCCAGTCAGCGCCATCGTGCTGTGCAGAGCTAGGGCCCTGATCGTCCGCTGCATGGCTGCTGCCATCTTGGGATCCCCAGGCAAACTGGGACAAATGTTCTGCGGGCGATTCCATGGGTACCTGGCCGTATTTAACCATGCCTTCGTGATCGGCACGGTCTCGGGAGCCAGGGGGTGCCGTTGCTGCTGAGAATCTGCGCCTTTGAAGCCCAGGATGGCTGAAGGATTTTCTGTCCTGCACGGAGCTCTGGTTCAGAGCTGCTCACATGTCGACCACTGGCTCCGCCCCGTCTAACCTAATATTTAACAATTTTTTTTTGATTGGAATTAATTGGTTCCGACAGTTTTGCCTATTTTTAAAGCTGCTTAGAGCAAATTGATCTGCTCACCAACCCCTCAAATGTTGACAAGGGTGAAGATAACTCAGCAAGATAGATTTCCCAAACTTACAATGTGCTGAAGTGCTTACAGTTTTTCTCTTAAAGCTGTACTATATATAGTTTAAAGCCCCAAATCCAGCTAGTTTTTGTAGTTTTGGATAGAGTGGGGAAGACTTAAATTTTTTGTCAGGGTTCAAAAAGTTTACTATTAAGCTTTTTTTGTATTATCAAAAATGTTGTGGTGTTCTCTTCCTATTTTACAAGAAGACTATATTTCAGAATCAGACTATGGCCATGGTAAATTGAAGAGGTGACCATCTGTGATAGCAGTCTACAAAAGAGTCCACTGTTCTACCACCATGTTTCTCTATGAGATTTTTTATCCCTAATCTGTGATGCCACTGGGGAAGTTTTTCCTAGCTTCTTGTCCCTTTGATACTTATGCAAGAAATAAGGGATGTGGTAGTCACCTGCAAAGAAAGAGCATCAAAAACATTATTAATTAGAAGTAGGGATGAGGTTCGTGTTCGCAGCTACCATTGGTTTGCAGTGAATCCTGGAGGTTTGAAATTTATGGTCCTGACAAATCTAAAATTCATATGGCTGAGTTTATAAAAAAAAAAAATCACATGGCATTGCATGGCCCTTGAACCATGGTCAACAGGCTTAGAAAGGCCAACAATATGGCTTTTGAATAAGCCACCCCATTCACTAGAAAAGGAGCGTCTCAGAGCAACTTTAGAAGCAGTTTACTGGAAGCTACTGTAGGGAGATGGTTGGAAGAGATGACAAACTGCATGTGGAGACATTAGGGTCAAATAGGAATTGTGTTTTATTTATGACCGATAGATCCTTGGCCAATTCACGTTGCAGCCTTCTTGTTTTGTTCTTTTTATTGGGGGCTCTTTTGCCTGTAATCTTAATTTTTGTTTGATTTGATTGCAGTGGTAATTTTTAGCTGCTGTGCCATAATTTCAAGTTGTTTTTCTTTTTGCTTCAAGGCTGTCCTTTTAAAAATGTTAATTGTATGTTGATAGAGTCTTTTTTAAGTTTGAGGCACAACATTCACTTGCTGCTCTACCCCTCGGTGCTCACTAGAGTGCTGGGCTGAGGAAGGGGCGGGGAGCTGAGAGCCCGAGCCTGGTGGCGGTTCAGGGGCATGTGGGTGGATCCCAAATCCATTGTGCGGTCTTGCCCAAGCTTGAACCGGCTATTTGACATCAGCAGACAACGGAATTCAGCCTGTTGTTTGCTGAAAATGGGTCACAGGAGGTCAGAAATAACTACACTTTTGTGAACCATAGGAGAAGTACAGTACAGAAGTACAGTAGTAAGTACATTACAGAAGTATGTCTTTGATTGTACTTCTCCTTTAACTGTTACTATTTTTTTTAGGAAGACTTCTTCCTATGGTTTTTCAATTTACTTCAGCTGCTACCTCTTCAAAGCAAGTCTTATACGAAGGCTTAGTACTGCATGATAAAAAAAGCCTGTGTTACTTTGAAAACTATCTCAAAACTGAAAGAAATCAGATTGGGGCGCTGATGCTGCAAGTAAGCAAAATGACTAATGAATAGAGATGGCCTGGCGGTTCGCCCAGCGGTCGGTTTGCGGCGAACTTTGCTTGTTCGCCGAACAGGCGGACATCTGGTGATATTTGCGCCCGTCCGCAATTTTGCATTAGGAAGAACTTTGACCCATGACACATCCATCAGGTGGTACAGGACAGCCAATTGAGACATTTCAGCACGTGGACATACCCCCTACCTTATAAATAGACCTAATCTGGTGGCCATTTTACATTCTGCTTTTTGTCAGTGTAGGGAGAGGTGGCTGTGTGGAGCAGGGACAGCTTGTATTGAAACAAATCGCTAGCTAAAAGGTCCACAAAAGTCCTTTTAAGGACTGGTATAGGTGTACTATTGTTTGGTGTGCAGTATATAGGGATGTAATACACTTATAATATACTTTCTAACATAGAAAGCATATTATAGTGGATTTGTATTGTGCACTGTGCAGCATTGTGACTGGTATATTTGGGTACTGCAAAAAAAAAATTCTGTTTTGCTGCTTTACCTCTTGCTACACACATTGACAAATGATACTGGGGAAAAAGTTTTATAACTGGAGTGATACATTCTGCTTTTTGTCAGTGTAGGGAGAGGTTGCTGTGTGGAGCAGGGACAGACTGTAGTGACACAAATGGAGCGTGCATTGCGTTGTATCATTGATCAAACCATCAAGGAGCAGGAGCAGGAAGATGAGGAAGTTGCAATGCTGGATGAATTCCCAGGGGGGCTACTCCACCTGAGACAAGTCAACAACGGGAGTCTGAAGAGGAGTCAGAGGAGGATGGTGCCGGGGCGGATGAGGAGGAGCAAGAAGAGCATGCTTTAAACCTTTCTGGGATCCCTGGTGTTGTCCGTGGATGGGGGGAGGAGAACTAGGACGACATTATCCTGGATGATGAGCAGGAGCCAGGCCACTACACCGCTTCCAGTTTAGTGCAAATGGGGGCCTTCATGCTCCAGTGTTTAAAGAGGGACCCCGTATAAAAAGCATAAAGGGCAAGGACCAGTACTGGGTGGCAACGTACTTAGACCTGTCAGAACCTGTACTCACCGAGACCGAGATGCTGAGGGCGGCTCACCTTTGCGACCCTGTGCAGACCACTCCCTGGAGTTGGGACAGAGGAGGGACGGCACAAGGAGGCACCGGCGCCGGGAGCTGGCAGGAAGACTTGGTGCAGCTGACAGAAGCAGGGCAGGTGCAGAAGACTGGAAACAAGCGTTGGTCAGGCAGGAACTGGTAGGTGCGTCTGGTAGGGTCCACAGGAGATGAGGGCAAATCCGAGTCACAAGCCGAGGGTCAAGGGCAGGAGAGTTCAGAGGGAGTCCATGAGAGCAAGCCAAGGTCAAGGGGCAGGAGACAACAGCAATCCAGGTAACGTTAGCCAAAGGGTCAGAGGTTCCAGGTGAGAGGAGAGTCGTCAGGAATTCCGGGTCAAAACAGGCAGGTACGGCAACAGGTAAACACATAGGAGCTGAAGACAAACCAGCAACCTGTTCAGGGAAGGCTGCTGGGTTAAATAGGAATGTCCGGCCTCTGATTGGCCCCAGGGTTGCCGCATACGTGCACGTGCGCGCTTCCACGCACACGGCGCGCTGCCGTACCGCGCATGCGTGCGCGCAACCCACGCACAGGCATGCGCCGAAATGTCATTCTACTGGGCATGTGCGGGAATCTGTCAGAGACGGAGCTAGTACCCTGACAGTGCCCCCCCCCAAGGGGCGGACTCCGGACGCCCAAACTGGTCATTAACTCCGGGTGTTCCAGGTGAAAGGCCCGAATCAGGCGAGGGGCATGGAGATTCCGGGAAGGCTCCCAAGAGTTATCTTCAGGGGGATATCCCTTCCACTTTATAAGGTATTGCAACTGCCTTCCTCTTTTCCTGCAGCTCAAGATAGCCTCCACCTCAAATTCTTTTTCACCCTCAATCTCCACTGGTGGAGGTGGCAGTTCTTCTCTACCGTTGAAGGGGTCAGACACAACGGGCTTAAGCAGAGAGGCGTGAAACACAGGGTGGATCTTGTAGGACCTGGGTAAAGCCAACTCAAAAGCTACTGGGTTGATTTCTCGCCTGATCTCAAATGGCCCGATGAACCTTGGACCCAGCTTCCGAGAGGGAATAGGTAACTTGAGGTTGATGGCGGATAGCCAGACCTTCTCCCCCACTTTGAAGACAGGGCAATCCTTCCTCCCCTTGTCATGGAACCTCTTATAGTCCTGCTGAGCTTGCTGCATGCTTTCCTGTAACTTCTGAAAGTTTTGCTGGATGCAGGTCACACGTTCCTGGACCGCTGGCACAGATGTTTCCGGGATGGAGTCCGGCAAAAAGGAAGGGTGGAAACCGAAGTTAGCCCAGAACGGGGTTTGGTTTGTGGAAGAATGTATGGAATTATTGTAAGCGAACTCGGCTGTAGATAACAAGGAGGACCAATCGTCTTGGGAGACTGAGCAAAAACATCGTAGATACTGTTCTAGCGTTTGATTAGTGCGCTCTGTCTGGCCATTACTTTGAGGGTGATAGGCCGAGGACAGACAGATCTTCACTTCCAAAGCTCTGCAAAGTTCCTTCCAAAATTTGGATGTGAATTGAGTACCTCTGTCAGATACTATGCTTTTGGGCACTCCATGGAGCTTGATAATCTCTTTAAAAAAGATTTTGGCAAAAAATGCGCCATCTTGGACAGACGGTCCACCACGACTAGGATCGTGGTAAACCCGGCTGAAGGAGGCAAATCGACAATAAAGTCCATGGAGATGTCAATCCAGGGCCGTTCTGGGATAGGAAGGGGTTTCAGCAGCCCCCAGGTCTTCGTGTTTGGCCCCTTACTCCGCTGGCAGCGAATGCAGGAAGAGACATAATCCTTGCAGTCGGACCTCCATTTAGGCCACCAGAAGGAGCGAGAGATCAGTTCGGAAGTTTTACGGGTACCAAAATGGCCAGCCAATTTACGATCATGGAAGGTGCTGAGGATTAACTGTCTTGCCTCTGTTGGAACAAAAATCTTCCCACGAGACCACAGCAGGTCGTCCTTTTTCTCCAAGGAGGAAACCTCATGATCAGGGCACCGTTGGCATGCGGTCTTTAGAGCAGTCAACAAATCTGTTTGAGGGAGAAGCAAAAAATTTTGAGGTGACAGGATCGTGCTGGGCTCGGAAGTATCGGGCGTCTCTGGAAACATCCTGGAGAGGGCATCAGCTTTTCCATTTTTTGCGCCAGGACGATAGGTAATATGGAAATTGAAGCGAGCAAAAAAAAGAGCCCAACGGGCTTGTCTGGGCCTAAGGCGTTTTGCAGACCGTAAGTATTCCAGGTTCCTGTGGTCAGTGAAAATGATAATGGGATGCGCTGCCCCCTCCAGCAGGTACCTCCACTCCTCCAGTGCAAATTTTATGGCCAGTAGTTCTCTGTCGCCTACGTCGTAATTGCGCTCAGGAGGACTTAGTTTCCGAGAGGCGTAGGCTACTGGGTGAAGAAGCGACTTCGGTCCCTGTCTCTGGGAAAGAATAGCGCCTGTAGCAGATTCCGAGGCGTCCACTTCTAGAACAAAAGGTAACGTAGAATCCGGATGACAAAGTACAGGTGCCGAGGTAAAGGCCGTTTTGAGTTTGATAAAGGCCTCCTGAGCCTCTTGTGGCCACTGGAAGCGGTGCCCCTGGCGGGTCAACTTGGTGATGGGAGAAACAATTGATGAAAAACCGATGATGAATCGTCTATAAAAATTGGCGAAGCCAATGAAGCGCTGAACGCCCTTTTTGTCTGTTGGAGGTGCCCACTCCTGAATAGCACTGATTTTCTGGGGATCCATGGCTACCCCATGCACAGAAATGATAAATCCTAAAAATTGCACTGATGTCTTTTCGAACTCGCATTTTTCTGATTTGAGATAAAGCCGGTGTTGTCTCAAGATGGTGAGAACCTGCCTGACATGTTGCCGATGTAATTCTTTTGTGGCTGAAAAGATGAGAATATCGTCCAAGTAGACTACGAGGAAGTCATCTAAAAATTGTCGAAAAATGTCATTGACTAGATGCTGGAAGGTGGCGGGCGCATTACAGAGCCCAAAGGGCATGACCAGATACTCGAAGTGCCCGAATCTGGACCTGAACGCAGTCTTCCACTCATCTCCTGCCCTTATTCGGACCAAATTGTAGGCGCCCCGGAGGTCCAATTTAGAAAAAACCTGAGCTGATCGGAACCTTTGAAAGAGCTCGGGGATTAGAGGCAGCGGGTACCGGTTCTTGATGGTAATTTTGTTTAACTCCCTATAATCAATGCAGGGTCTAAGCGATCCATCTTTTTTCTCGACAAAGAAGATCCCCGCCCCCGCTGGCGAGGAGGAGGGACGGATGAACTTCTTACTTAAATTTTCTTCAATATAGACCTTGAGGGTCTTCAACTCAGTCTCTGACAAGGGGAATATGCGCCCAAAGGGAATTTCAGATCCGGGCAAGAGGTCAATGGGGCAATCATATGACCGATGTGGTGGGAGACAATCGGCTTGTTTTTTGTCAAAGACATCCTTGAAGTCTAGGTAGGCTGGAGGAACATGCTGTAGGTCTTCAGGTGGAGTAGCTAGCGTGGAGCAGGCGACTGGAGCGGGTGCGAGACAGTGCTGGGAACAGTAGGTGGAAGGGAAGCTGACTTCTTTCTTGAGCCAATCAATGCAGGGCCGATGAACTTGTAGCCAAGGGAGACCCAGAATGATAGGGAACATGGGGGACGGGATCAAGTCCAAACAGAGGAACTCCCGATGCCCAGAATCTGAGATGGCACAAAGAGGAAGGGTTTCCTGGGAAATCAATCCGGAACGGGGAAGAGAGCCATCAGCCAGATGAACTTGCAGCTGAAAATCCTTGGTACGGCAGGGGATACGCAGCTTTTGGGCCAAGGATGAGTCCAAGAAGCAGCTGCAGGCCCCGGAATCAATTATCGCCGGCAGACGTGTTGCCCCTTCCGGGAGCTGTAGAGAACGAAAGAGGATAACATAAGTCTGAGGCAAACTGGTAACAGGGAAATTGATAGCAGATGGAGGTTTCGACTTACAAGGCCTTACAGGGCAAGTGCGCAAAAAGTGTCCGGCGGCTCCGCAGTACAGACAGAGGTTAGATTGACGCCTCCGGAGTCTTTCTTCTGGAGTCAGAGGGGCCCGTACTATACCAAGCTGCATCGGCTCTGGGTCGGGTAATGAGGTGTTTGGTGGAGCTGGGTGAGGCGGAGGTACTGGAGCATATCTTGGTGGAACCCAGTTAGGCCGGTTGGACTGGAACCTCTCCGAACGACGTTCTCGAAGGCGCCTATCCAGCTGAGTGGCGGTTTGGATTAAATCCTCCAGAGAGGCAGGGGGTGCCGACCTTGCAAGCTCATCCTTTAGGTTCTCAGAGAGGCCCTGGCGGTATTGGTACCTGAGGGCCAACTCATTCCAGCCTGTGTCAGCAGACCACTTTCTAAATTCGGCGGTGTAGTCTTCCACCGGCCGTCTCCCTTGATTTAAGCTGTGCAGAGTACCCTCTGCGGTGGCTGCACGTAGGGGGTCGTCGTATAATTTCCCCATGTGGGTGAAGAAGGTGTCCATAGAGTCAAGTATTGGACTGCGTTGTTCCATTAAGGAGTGTGCCCATGCTTGAGGCTCCTCAGAAAGGAGAGAGATTACGAATCCAACCTTAACAGCTTCGGTCGCAAAAGTTCTAGGTTGCAAGGCCAGGTAAAGGGAACAGGCATTCTTGAAAGCCCGATATTTCCGGCGGTCGCCTGAGAATCGCTCGGGCATGGAGACCCGGGGTTCGGGATTACTCCCCATCATGGCAGGGCTTGCAGGAGCTTGGGCAGCAGAAGGTCCGGGTGAAGAGGCTAGGGCCGCAGTGGATGGACCTGGGGAACCGGCCAGTTGTTGGAGGCGGCCATCAATCTGGAGGTAGCCTTCCTGAAGCTTCTGGACTGCCTCTGTTAAGGCGGAGACCTGTTGGCACAGCGTCTCAAAGGGTGAGCGCGCCCTGTCGGTCTCAGACATCTGGCTGGTTTGTACTGTCAGAACCTGTACTCACCGAGACCGAGATGCTGAGGGCGGCTCACCTTTGCGACCCTGTGCAGACCACTCCCTGGAGTTGGGACAGAGGAGGGACGGCACAAGGAGGCACCGGCGCCGGGAGCTGGCAGGAAGACTTGGTGCAGCTGACAGAAGCAGGGCAGGTGCAGAAGACTGGAAACAAGCGTTGGTCAGGCAGGAACTGGTAGGTGCGTCTGGTAGGGTCCACAGGAGATGAGGGCAAATCCGAGTCACAAGCCGAGGGTCAAGGGCAGGAGAGTTCAGAGGGAGTCCATGAGAGCAAGCCAAGGTCAAGGGGCAGGAGACAACAGCAATCCAGGTAACGTTAGCCAAAGGGTCAGAG
Source organism: Rana temporaria (assembly GCF_905171775.1). Taxonomy (NCBI): domain Eukaryota; kingdom Metazoa; phylum Chordata; class Amphibia; order Anura; family Ranidae; genus Rana; species Rana temporaria. Next base: position 313,478,236 of record NC_053490.1, on the reverse strand, counting down.
GTTCCAGGTGAGAGGAGAGTCGTCAGGAATTCCGGGTCAAAACAGGCAGGTACGGCAACAGGTAAACACATAGGAGCTGAAGACAAACCAGCAACCTGTTCAGGGAAGGCTGCTGGGTTAAATAGGAATGTCCGGCCTCTGATTGGCCCCAGGGTTGCCGCATACGTGCACGTGCGCGCTTCCACGCACACGGCGCGCTGCCGTACCGCGCATGCGTGCGCGCAACCCACGCACAGGCATGCGCCGAAATGTCATTCTACTGGGCATGTGCGGGAATCTGTCAGAGACGGAGCTAGTACCCTGACAGACCTCCGGTACAAACAAAAAATGGTGGAAATGTTACCACCATCACAGAGGGCTATCAGAATGCAGCACTTCCAGGCCTTGCTTCGAGAAATGCTGCATTCTGCTTTTGCGTGCACTGGCAGAGGAATTTCCACTCACAGAGAAACAGTTACGGGCATACCTCCCAACTTTCTGAGATGGAAATGAGGGACACCTATTGGCAAAAGTATGCAGGCATAGGACACACCCCTTGCCACACCCCCTTAAAGGAGAATTGTACAAAAACATACAATTGGTTAAACCCACAAGTGCTTTTTTACCACTACTATTCCTTTATATTGGCTCTTGGAATTTAAAATTGCAGCAATTTAGAAATCAGATGAAAGGTTTAGCACTGGAAAACACTTTTTGGTAGATAAAAAGTGCATTTTATATACAACTATATAGAACAGACCAAAATGAGGGACAAATGAGGAAAATGAGGGACAGAGGGACATTGCTCCAAATCAGGGACAGTCCCCCAAAATCAGGGACAGTTGGGAGGTATGGTTGGGGGTACCAATCCAACAGCGCCTGCAAGAAGAGGGAGGTTTGAAGATGTGTAGGCACTAATGATATGAGATCATTCTTTCAGCCGACCTATCGACAGCTGTCCTCCAGATCCAGCATCAGGGAACGCCTAGACCGCCAGGTGTCCGACTACATCGGGTTAACGGCCGATGTGGACGCACTGAGAAGTGATGAACCCCTGGACTACAGGGTGGGCAGGCTGGGTGGGCAGGCTTGACCTCTGGCCAGAGCTTGCACGATTTGCAATGGAACTGTTGGCTTGCCCCTCGTCCAGTGTCCTGTCCGAAAGGACGTTCAGCGCAGCAGGGGGGGTCGTGACCAATAAGTGCACCTTGCTCACGACAGTGTTGACTACCTCACATTTCTAAAAATGAATGAGGCATGGATCTCGGAGGAATTCAACACATGTGACCAGTAGACTGTGTTTGATTCAAATTCCTCATGACAGGCCACAAATATCCGCCACCACCCATGACAATTCATGGTCCGTGTCTTAGGTAAATACAGCAGCATAAAGGGCCTTTTACGTCCGTTGAATGCCAAATTTTTGGGGCCTACACTTATTTATCCTGTGAATGCCTAATGTACCTCCAGCCACAGAATTCAATGTTGTTTGCTGTCAGGTGAACGCCTGTGGGCTAATTTTTGTGGTCTGTAATAGCCGACACTTACTTGTGTATCTGGTTTTTCGCTTAATATTTCTGGAAGGTCAGTGTCCATGTTGTGGGACTATTTGTGCACAACTAGTAAGTATTGTGTGGCTGCAAATATGACCTGCAGGTTTTTAATGTTCGCCTGCCATTAAAGTCAATGGGGCCTGCGCGAACTTGCGGTTTGCGAACATTTGAGAAAGTTTGCAGTTAGCGTTCGCGAACCGCCCCCCGTCAGATGTTCGTCCATCACTACTAATGAAGGAAAACATTAACGACTTGCTTACTGGGCACTTAAACCCCCCTCCTTCCCAGACCAATTTTCAGCTTTCAGCGCTCTCACTCTTTGAATGACAATTGCGTGGTCATACAACACTGTACCCAAATAGAATTTTTATAATTTTTTTTTCCACAAATGCAGCCTTCTTCTGGTGGTATTTGATCACCTCTGCGGTTTTTATTTTTTGTTACTTTTTTTAAAAAAGACCAGATTTTTCAAAAACAAATACAAAACCGTTTAATATTTTGTTATAAAATTTTGCAAACAGGTAATTTTTCTCCTTCGTTGATGTATGCTGATGAGGCTGCACTGATGGGCACCGATAGGCTGCACTGATGGGCACTGATGTCCTGCACTGATGGGCACCGATAGGCTGCATTGATGGGCACCGATAAGGTGCCACTGGTGGGCACTGATAAGCATCACTGGTGGGCACTGATAGGTGTCACTGGTGGGCACTGAGAGGTGGCACTGATGGGTGGCACTGAAGGGCAATGATAGGTGGCACTGGTGGACACAGAGAAGTGGCACTGATAGCTGGCACTAATGAGCACTGATGGGTGACAGTGATGGGCACTGATGGGTGGCAATGATGGGCACTGATTGGCACTGGTAGGTGACACTGATAGGCAGTACTGCTAGGTGACACTGATTGGCACCACTGGTGGACATTGATAGGTGGCACTCGTGGGAATTGATAAGTGGCACTATTTTGCACTGGTGGGCACTTATTGGTGGCACTGTGGGCACTGGCAGGTGGCACTGGCAGGTGGTACTGCTTTTCACAGATGAGGCGAATGTGCCTCTTCCTCTTCAGGACAGATGTCCCTTGCACAGAAGACGGCGATCAGCTGTCTTTTCTCCTCAAGCTGTCAGCGTGAGGAGAAAAAAAACAATTACTGAGCTTCTGTTTACATCACGTGATCAGCTGTCATTGGCTGACAGCTAATCACATGGTAAGGGGCTGGGATCGGCCCCTTACTTCGATCAGTGATCACCCGGGGAGCGTGTAAAGGGGAGGACATCTATTGACGGCATCCTGGCAAAGCAGGTCTGCACTGTAGTTGTCATTCGGCTATAGCGCATATCTGAAGGAGTTAAATTGCACAACCAAAAATGTGCTGCCAAAGTACATTGTCTCAGAGGTTGTCCATGAAAATGTTACTATACAATATACAAATCTTCTCTCTTTCTAACCATTCTTCTCTCTACTAAAAAATATTCCCCATCACTTCCTGCCCTGATGGAAAGTGGGGGTCAATCCCCCAAAAAAGGGACACAGACAGCAATAACAATCTGACTTATACTTTCACCCTTCCCTACTCTATCCAAGACATAAAAACAGCTAGATTAGGTTTTTAAATACATATAGGATTACAATTTTACCTTCCAAAGGATTTGTAATTCTGCAAAGTCAATCTTGTGATTACACAGAGCTGCCACACTATACAGAGGCAGGGTTTAAAGTATACAAATCATATGAAAGAAAACTTCATGCATAATGTGTAGGAATCTAAAGATGTGTATCCATACCTGCAGATAGTTTCAAAAGTGCCCAGGGAACCTGGAATCTGGGGATGGGATTATCTAAAATGCAAACATTGGGGTAGATTCAAGAAGCAATTGCGCCTGTGTAACCATAGGTTACACAGCGCAATTGCTTACTTGCCCCGGCGTAACGAGTGCTCCTGATTCAGGAACCTCGTTACGCCGACTGCAGCCTAAGATCTGTGCGGCATAAGGCTCTTATGCCCGCATATCTTAGGCTGCATTCTTGCGGTGGACGCTAGGTGGCGTTCACGTTGTGCTCAGTGTATAGTATGCAAATTGCATACTAACAACGATTCACAACGTTGCGCGAGCCCTGCGTACGCAATTTACGTTGTTTGCGTACGTCGGTTTTCGCGCAAGGCTGCCCCTGCTATTAGCAGGGGCAGCCCATGTTACGTAAACCCGTCGTTCCCGCGTCGCGAAATTTGAATTTTACGTACTTTGCGTAAGTGAATCGTGAATGGCGCAGGACGCCATTCACGTTCACTTTGAAGCAAATTATGTCCTTGCGACGTCATTTGCCGCAATGCACGTCGGGAAAGTTTCCCGACGGAGCATCCGCGCTACGATCGGCGCGGGAACGTGCCTAATTTAAATGATTCCCGCCCCCTACGGGATCATTTAAATTGCGTGCTCTAGCGCCGGGCATTTTGCCGGCGCGCCCGCGCAATTCACGGAGCTTCTGCTCCGTGAATCAAGGGCAACGGAGCAAATTTGCGGGGGCGCATGGCAAAAACGCTGCCCTGCGCCTCCGTAAATAATGGGCAATGGGCAATTCTACCTGAATCCGGCCCATTGTGTTGAGTTTTGGCATAATGTCCCTGCTCTTTTTCATTGAAATAGTACAATCTCATTGGTGGTTTAAACCATGAAGGATCCTAGTATGCATTGTAAATATCCAACATACATTTAATGCAATAAAATATATACAGTCATGGCCGAAATTGTTGGGACCCCATACATTTTTCCAGAAAAATCAAGTATTTCTCACAGAAAAGTATTGCAGTAACACATGTTTTGCTATACACATGTTTATTCCCTGTGTGTGTATTGTAACAAAACAAAAACAAAAAAAAGAAAATTGGAAAAAATGCCACACTTAATTCCAAAAATGGGCTGGTCAAAATTCTTGGCACCCTTTCAAAATTGTGGATAAATAAGATTGTTTCAAGCATGTGATGCTCCTTTAAACTCACCTGGGGCAAGTAACAGGTGTGGGCAATATAAAAATCACACCTGAAAGCAGATAAAAAGGAGAGAAGTTCACTTAGTCTTTGCATTGTGTGTCTGTGTGTGCCACACTAAGCATGGACAACAGAAAGAGGAGAAGAGAACTGTCTGAGGACTTGAGAACCAAAATTGTGGAAAAATATCAACAATTTCAAGGTTACAAGTCCATCTCCAGAGATCTAGATTTTCATTTGTCCACAGTGCGCAACATTATCAAGAAGTTGGCAACCCATGGCACTTTAGCTAATCTCTCTGGGTGTGGACGGAAGAGAAAAATTGATGAAAGGTTGCAATGCAGGATAGTCCGGATGGTGGATAAGCAGCCCCAAACAGGTTCCAAAGAAATTCAAGCTGTCCTGCAGGCTCAGGGAGCATCAGTGTTAGAGCAAACTATCTGTCGACATTTAAATGAAATGAAACACTATGGCAGGAGACCCAGGAGGACCCCACTGCTGACAAGAGACATAAAAATGCAAGACTACAGTTTGTCAAAATGTACTTGAGTAAGCCAAAATCCTTCTGGGGAAAAAGTCTTGTGGACAGATGAGACCAAGATAGAGCTTTTTGGTAAAGCAGATAATTCTACTGTTTACCGAAAATGGAATGAGGCCTACAAAGAAAAGAACACAGTACCTACAGTGAAATATGGTGGAGGTTCAATGATGTTTTGGGGTTGTTTTGCTGCCTCTGGCACTGGGTGCCTTGAATGTGTGCAGGGCATCATGAAATCTCAGGATTACCAAAGGATTTTGGGTCGCACTGTAGAGACCAGTGTCAGAAAGCTGGGTTTGCGTCTGAGATCTTGGGTCTTCCAGCAGGACAATGACCCCAAACATACATCAAAAAGCACCCAGAAATGGATGGCAACAAAGCGCTGGAGAGTTCTAAAGTGGCCAGCAATGAGTCCAGATCTAAATCCCATTGAACACCTGTGGAGAGATCTTAAAATTGCTGTTGGGAAAAGACGCCCTTCCAATAAGAGAGACCTGGAGCAGTTTGCCAAGGAAGAGTGCTCCAAAATTCCAGGTGAGAGGTGTAAGAAGCTTATTGATGGTTATAGGAAGCGACTGATTTCAGTTATTTTGTGTGCAACCAAATATTAAGTTAAGGGTTCCAAGAATTTTGACCAGACCATTTTTGGAGTTTTGTGTGACATTATGTCCAATTTGCTTTTTTTCCTCCCTTTTTTTTGTTTTGTTCCAATACACACAAAGGGAATAAACATGTGTATAGCAAAACATGTGTTACTGTAATACTTTTCCGTGAGAAATACTTGATAGGCATCCAATCACAGCGCCTGTCGCTTCAGCCAATCAGGTGACAGGTAACCAGACCTGACCACCTGATTGGCTGAGAGGAGGGTCAGTGCCCTTTATGGATGCACTGCCACTGGCTCCACCTGGTTTCCAGGTAATCATAGGATTATGATCCTTACCGCGGAGCCGTCGGTAGCGGCGGAGGCGATCGGGTCCTTTCCTCTCCTCAGCTGGGATACGAGTGAGGACAAGATGGCCCCCACCCATCCCCATAGCATAGCAGGGCGGAAGTGGCGTCAAAACTTCACTTCCGCCTATGCTTTTTAACCACTTAAGCCCCGGACCTATAGGCAGCTAAATGCCCAGGCCAGGTTTTGCGATTCGGCACTGCGTCGCTTTAACAGACAATTGCGCGGTCGTGCGACGTGGCTCCCAAACAAAATTGGCATCCTTTTTTCCCCACAAATAGAGCTTTCTTTTGGTGGTATTTGATCACATCTGCGGTTTTTATTTTTTGCACTATAAGCAAAAATAAAGCGAAAATTTTGAAAAAAATTCAATATTTTTTACTTTTTGTTATAATAAATATCCCCCAAAAACATATATAAAATTTTGTTTTCCCTCAGTTTAGGCCGATACGTATTCTCTACCTATTTTTAGTAAAAAAAATCGCAATAAGCGTTTATCGATTGGTTTGCGCAACATTTATAGCGTTTACAAAATAGGGGATAGTTTTATTGAATTTTTATTAATTATTTTTTTTTACTACTAATGGCGGCGATCAGCGATTTTTTTTTTTTTCGTGACTGCGACATTATGGCGGACACTTCGGACAATTTTGACACATTTTTGGGACCATTGTCATTTTCACAGCAAAAAATGCATTTAAATTGCATTGTTTATTGTGAAAATGACAGTTGCAGTTTGGGAGTTAACCACAGGGGGCGCTGTAGGAGTTAGTGTTCCCTTAGTGTGTGTTTACAACTGTAGGGGGGTGTGGCTGTAGGACTGACGTCATCGATCGAGTCTCCCTTATATAAGGGATCACTCGATCGATACGCCGCGACAGTGAAGCACGGGGAAGCCGTGTTTACACACGGCTCTCCCCGTTCTTCAGCTCCGGAGAGCGATCGCGACGGAGCGGCTATAAACAAATAGCCGTGCCGTCGTCCCGGATCGCTCCCCGAGGGAACCCGACCGCCGCATGTAGCGGGGGGGGGGTCCCGATCGGACCCCCGACCCGCGGAAAGGCAAGGACGTACATGTACGCCCATTTGCCTGTAGGTGCCATTCTATGGACGTACATATACATGCGGCGGTCGGGAAGTGGTTAAAGCAATATTTTCTTGTCATTTTTTATCTATTTTTTTTTTTGCATTTAAGTCTAAATATGAGATCTGAGGTCTTTTTGACACCAGATCTGATATTTAAGAGGACCTGTCATGCTTTTTTCTATTACAAGGGATGTTTACATTCCTTGTAATAGGAATAAAAGTGATCCATTTTTTTTTTCAGTATAAATAAAAATAAATAAGAAAACAGAAATATTTTTTTTAAAGCGCCCCGTCCCGCTTGCGCGCAGAAGCGAACGCATATGTGAGTAGCCACCGCATATGAAAACGGTGTTCAAACCACACAAGTGAGGTATTACCGCGATTGTTAGAGTGAGAGCAATAATTCTAGCCCTAGACCCCCTCTGTGGCTCAAAAGATGCAACCTATAGAATTTTTTAAACATCGCCTATGGAGATTTTTAAGGGTAAAAATTTGACGCCATTCCACGAGTGGGCGCAATTTTGAAGCATGACATGTTGGGTATCATTTTACACGGCGTAACATTATCTTTCACAATATATAAAAAAATTGGGCTAACTTTACTGTTGTCTTATTTTTTTATTAAAAAAATATGTTTTTTTTCCAAAAAAAGTGCGCTTGTAAGACCGCTTCGCAAATACGGTGTGACAAAAAGTATTGCAATGACCACCATTTTATTGTCTAGGGTCTTAGAAAAAAATATATATAATGTTTGGGGGTTTTAAGTAATTTTCTAGCAAAAAAAAACTGTTTTAGTGTTGTAAACGCCGAATCTGAAAAACACCCAAGGTCCTTAAGTGGTTAAAGATGCATGATTAAATAAAATAAATCATATTGGGATGTGAATTATTTGTCAGAATATAATGAAAGATATTTAAGAGGTAAAAAGCTTCCTACATTTAAATTGATTGAAGACATTTCAATGAAAAATTGGACCGAGACTGTATCTGCATGTTGATTTGTTTATTATAAGCTCTAAACCCATGAAACTAGATAAGTTGCAGAAAGATATGATTAAATTACAACAAGAAATAACACCTTTGAAAGAAGTGGCTAATTGTAGTTAATTGGAATTACAGTTAAACAGTAAATTGGATTGTGTAGGAAAAGAAGTCATTGAATGTAAGAAAGATAAAATCAAAGCAAAATGTACAATGTGTAAATTTGGGACATAGAAAAGGGTTTATCAGACATTTTAGGAAATACTATGGAGGTTACATGGGAAAAAAACATTAGCTTTTCTGATACAGACACAAAGTAACTAATACTATGCCAAGACAGATACTGATTCATCACCTCATGCCAGTTATTCAGACGGACCTGATCGAACGCTGCATTGTCCTCTATGGAGCTGCATATCCACTGACAACTGCCACCTTCTGATCCGATTCTGTCTGCTAAAAACAGACAGATGGTGGACCTATTTTCCATCTGTCTGATGGATCTGATCGCATCGGAAGGACCGTTTCCATCTTATTGCCCCATAGAGGAGAGCGGGACTGTGTCTGTGTCCACTCAGCATAGCGAAGTAGACACTGACCCATCATCCACCTGACCAGTGAGGATCAGTGGAGAGATCCACCGCTGAGCAAGCGGATTCTGCATAGTGGAGGCGCCTGTGTAAAAGAGGAATAAATCTGCCTAAAGGTTAACTACACCTGAAGCATTAATGCCAAATCCATTGGCAATCAAAAAAAAAAGAAAAGAAAAGGAGGAAGAGGATAAGACCCATGAGAGCCTGAACCTGTCCTCTCGAAGTTTAACTAATGATAACATTTTCTTGCTGTCCATGCTGGATGTTATTAGTTTGCTAGACGTTTAACATTAAGGAAACATTATTAATGTGATGTCCCTTAGATTTGGAGAAAACTGTTTTTTATTTTCAGGATATGCATGGTGTTAGGGTTTGGGAGGAGCTGGCCCCTAAAGATGATCCTAGATGTACATAGATATGAATATTCTAAATGCTTCTGAGGTTGAGGTTGTATTTCTATCCTATTAGCTCTTGGCATACAGTTATGGATCAGTTTCAAAAGCTAGTAATGAATGAATAATTTGTAGGAATCTTTTCCATGATAAGACTATAGTGATAAATAATTCAGACACGTTTTGAAATAGTGATAAATAATATAGACAAGGGGTGAGGGGTGTTGTTCTAAAAACTGCTACATACAAAAATGTAAGTGTTACTAAACTCACAACAGTAAAATCCGTCGGTATATGCAGTAAAGCATGGTTGTTATACTCACTGTGGAACCCAAGGGTATAATCCTATGCATTGTGTAAAACGGCTGTTTGATCCTGTCTTCTCTGATCCTCCCCTTCTTCCACTGTACCCAGTCCATCTCCTGGTAAGACAGAGCCGTTGGAGTCACTCGGCACATGCTCAGTTTGGTGTGTATTGCTAGAGTTTTTTTTGGGGGGTGCATGTGATCAACACAGGGCCATTGAGCACTGTCCAGACAGAGGATCAGAGGTCCTGCAGTCTCATAGGACAGTCAGAGGTAAATGCAAACTCCTCCTACAAGATTTAACCAAACACTGATAGAAGTCTGCTATACACTGCTGATGAGAAAGGGAATTTTTTCTATAGTTTATATTTACTAGAATATTCTAGGATTGTGGAAAATTGGAGGGATTATAGCGGTGCCATTTAAACAAGTCATACAAAATAATCAAAACCAAATTATAAATATAAACATTTTATTGATAATAGAAAATGGATATAAAAACACTAATGCCGCATACACACCATCACTTTATGTGATGGAAAAAAACGACACTTTCTGTGAAGTAAAAAATGACGTTTTTGAAACTTCAATTTTCAAAGACGAAGTTGCCTACACACCATCGTTTTCTCACAATGTTCTTGCAAAGTGAGGTTACGTTCCACCACGTTTTACCATTGAAGCTTGCTTCATAAGTAGCTTCTGGGCATGCGTGGATGAAAAAACGTCTTAGAAAACGACGTTTTTTGCTACACACGGTCAATTTCTGTGAAGTAAAAAGTGCACTTTTGAAAAACGACACATAAAATTGAAGCATGCTTCAATTTTTTTTGGTCGTTTTTTACAAGACATAAAACGACGTTTTCCCCCACACACAGTCAATTAAAGTGACGTTTTTAAAAACGTCATTTTTTTTTCATCACATAAAGTGATGGTGTGTACACGGCATAAGGATCGACTAAAATTGACATGAGTTGTTACAGAGTCCTGACATGTTTCGGCAAATCGTTGCCTTCCTCAGGGGTATGAGTCAGTCAATATATTTTGTACAATCTAATAAAGAATACATACACAAAATTAGTTCAGAGAATTATAGACAGATGAATGTCTCAAAACAGGGCTAAAATCTCAAAGAATAAATGAATAAACAGTGATCTTAAGTGTGGAAATAACCAGTGTGAAATGGCCAGTATGGAAGCCATACCTACCCTGTATCCATGCAAGAAGCAGGGCCGAATGCAGAAAATCGCAGCGCTACTCAACAGCACCAATCCAACCTTAGTGTGGTTGCAGGGGGCTAGTATTGCATACTAAAGTATAAAAATTCAAAAAAGAGAAAAAAAAAGGTTAGGGATTAACCACTTAAAGCGGGAGTTCACCCGAAAAAACTTTCTTAACCTTAGATTGATGCTCATTTTGTCAAGGGGAATCGGGTAGTTTTTTTAAAATCCGAGCAGTACTTACCGTTTTAGAGATGCATCTTCTCCGCCGCTTCCGGGTATGGTGTTCGGGACTGGGCGTTCCTACTTGATTGACAGTCTTCCGACAGGCTTCCGACGGCTGCATCTATCGCGTCATGAGTAGCCGAAAGAAGCTGAACGTCGGTGCGGCTCTATACGGCGGATGCGTACCGACGTTCGGTTACTTTGGGAAAATTGTGACGCGATAGATGCAATAGATGCGACCGTCGGCAGCCTGTCGGAAGACTGTTAATCAAATAGGAACGCCCAGTCCTGCAGCCCATACCCGGAAGCGGCGGAGAAGATGTACCTCTAAAACGGTAAGTACGGCTTTGATTTTAAAAAAACTACCCGATTCCCCTTGACAAAATGAGCATGAATCTAAAGTTAAAAATTAACATTTCCGGGTGAACCTCCACTTTGACCACTTAAGGACAGAAGGTGTTTTTCATATTCGGCGTTTACAAGACTAAAACATTTTTTTTTGCTAGAAAATTACTTAAAACCCCCAAACATTATATATATATTTTTTCTAACACCCTAGAGAATAAAATGGCAATTGCATTGCAATACTTTTTGTCACACCGTATTTGCGCAGCGGTCTTACTTTTTTTGGAAAAAAATCACCTTTTTGAATTAAAAAATAAGACAACAATAAATTTGGCCCAATTTTTTTATATATTGTGAAAGATAATGTTACGGCGAGTAACATGATACCCAACATGTCACGCTTAAAAATTGCGCCCGCTCGTGGCATGGCGTCAAACTTTTACCCTTAAAAATCTCGATAGATATACGTCGGCAGAATGGCATGGCTGGGCACATCAACATATATGTATGTTGCCCTTTAAGCACAGCCGTGGGGTTGCGTGCCCGCGGCGCGCTCCCGCAAGGCGGTCCGAAGCTCCATGGCCGTGACCGCGGGACCCACGGACCCGATCGCCGCTGGAGTCCCGCAATTGGTCCCCGGAGCTGAAGAACGGGGAGAGCTGTATGTAAACACAGCTTCCCCGTTCTTCACTGTGGCGGTGTCATCGATCGTGTGATCCCTCTTATAGGGGGACACAATCGATGACATCACACCTATAGCCACACCCCCTACAGTTGTAAACACATATTAGGTCACACATAACCCTTTCAGCACCCCCTGTGGTTAACTTCCAAACTGCAACTGTTATTTCCACAGTAAACAATGCATTTTAAATGCATTTTTTGCTGTGAAAATGACAATGGTCCCAAAAATGTGTCCGCCATAATGTCGCAGTCACGAAAAAAATCACTGATCGCCGCCATTAGTAGTAAAAAAAAAAAATTAATAAAAATTCAATATAACTATCCCCTATTTTGTAAGCGCTATACATTTTGCGCAAACCAACCGATAAACGCGTATTGCGATTTTTTTTTTACCAAAAATAGGTAGAAGAATACGTATCGGCCTAAACTGAGGAAAACTTTTTTTTTATATATTTTTGGGGGATTTTTATTATAGCAAAAAGTAAAAAACATTGCATTTTTTTCAAAATTGTCGCTCTATTTTTGTTTATAGCACTATAGGACTTAGATATTCCTGTCTATCAATGGTTGCATTAAGCACTTGACAATAAATATCCAAAAGCCATTTAATATGACCATATCACATGTAGTTTTATTTTACTGCTCCCCTGAGGCTAATGTATATATGGATCTATGTAGAGAATGCCTGTTCCAGGCCTGACCTTTCTATTACCATCTGTCAATTTCATTTATCGGGCAGAAACATTTATGTTGATTCTGTATTGGAGAAGATTTATAACCAATAACCCTTAGTGAAGAATCCATCAGTTGTGTCCCTACGGTGTGTTATTAGCCTTAGTATGAAACTATTTTTTTTTTATTGTTGTTTTTCCCCATTCATTACTTAGAAAATGTCTGCAGAAAATAACATGTTAACAAGTTTTATACTCTTGCATTGCAGCATTAAAAGAGAAATAAGGGTTTATATTCTTTTAGATTTACTGTATACTTACCTAGCTGAATGTAGCATCGATCTGATGCTGCATCTGTCCCCCGGCGCCTATGCACTGAAAACCGAGCGATCGACATTATCGATCGCTCAGTTTTCACAATTTTGTGAGCAGAAACTGCCAGTCAGAGCTCTCTGCTCATCTCTCTCCAAGCTCATTGGAGCGCTGGGTTGCGGAAGGGGCGGAGTGGGCATCTCAGGCTCTCAGTGGCTCGCTGAGAGGCTGAGATCGGTGTCAGGCAAGGCACGGAGAGACTTGGTTCCTCCTCCCCCTCTCTCCAGAAACATCAGCTGTCGCAATTACTAGCGCCAGCTGATTGGAGAGGGGATAACAAATCTGTGCACATGCCGCATCCACCACATATGGTTGCTGAATCTATCTTAAAGCTCTTGGTTTAAAGGTAAATATTCTAACTTGTACTAATTTCAATAGAATTACATTAGGAGAACATTAGTTAAAATGTGATTTTTCTTCAAACAGGCTTAACTTGCTCTGGCATTGCATGACCTCCTAACTTATATACTGGCAATGGCAATGTAGCCACATTTTAATATATGGTTAATTTATCTAGCTCCTGTGTTACAACATGATATAGGGTATCACCACTTAGGCTTTGAGGAAGGGGGTAACCCCCGGAAACGCGTCAGTCGTCCATTTGTCTGTGGTTCCACTGGCAGGTGCCGTGAGGTCCAGTTTCTAGCTGTCTGAAAAGCGCTTACTTAAGCTTTCTTTGTGAGTAAGACCATTGTTTTTATTCTGTTTTTAATAAAATTTAAGTGGTAATGCACTGGGTCGGTGCGCCCTCCCTTCTTTTCTTTTTCTCCAGCTATATGAACACCCTTTGTTCTGAGGAGGGCTGCAAGATTTAGGGGCAGATCCACAAAGATCTGCCCCGGCGCAGCGTATCTGAGATACGCTGCGCCGCCGTAACTTACTTCTCTTTGGTTTGAATGCAGAAAGAATTTGCGCCGTAAGTTACGGCGGCGTAGTGTATCTCTCGCGGTGTAAGGGCACGGAATTCAAATTGGGCGGGTAGGGGGCATGTTTTATTTAAATGAAGCGCGTCCCCGCGCCGAACGAACTGCGAATGCGCCGTCCCTAAATTTCCCGCTGTGCATTGCGCGAAATGACGTCGCAAGGACGTCATTGTTTTGACTTGGACGGAAATTACGTCCATTCCGCGATTTACGGACAACTTACGCAAACGAAAAAAAAAATTCAAATTAAACGCGGGAACGTCGGCCATACTTAACATAGCAGGTTTAACTATACGCCACGAAACAGCAGCTTTATCTATACGCCGGAAAAAGCCGACTAGAGACGACGTAAAAGAATGCGGCAGCCGCTTGTACGTTCGTTGATCGTCGCAAATAGCTAATTTGCATACTCGACGCGGAAAATGACGTGAACGCCACCCAGCGGACGCCGAAAAATTGCTTAGACCAACTTAGATCCGAAGGCGTACGAAGAGGTACGCCTGTCGGATCTAACCCAGATGGCGTCGTATCTTGTTTTGAGGATTCAAAACAAAGATACGACACGGGAAATTTGAAAGTACGCCTGTGTATCAGTAGATACGCCGGCGTACTCGCTTTGTGGATCTGCCCCTTAGACTTTACCGTGAGACTACACTACCACCCGGGTTTGGCGAAACACCAGAGTGCAGGAGAATTTTGTTACGACATGATATCTACCATCTATGATATATCCATAAGTATATGGTCTATTTAACATTCTAAAAAAGCAAAAATTATACTATTAGTCTATGACACTTCTTTATATGTTTTAATTATCTTTAAAAAATGGTTCAATAATTACCTAATGATTCCCCAATTTATTATATTCTTTCAGCTAAGATCAGCTCCTCTATAATAAAATCCTTCTCCTGTTTTTGGTTCCTTTTCACCTGCAACATTCAGGTACATATATAAATGCTTATAATAGACATTACTAGAAGACATATCTATTTACATCAATATACACTATTGTGTTTTTGTAAGTGTACCTTTTAACTTTCTGCACTGTCCTATATTTTATGTATGCATATATGTACATTGTTATATACTTATTTTTCAAATTGTATTATAGATAAAAAAAAATCCTCTTTAATACACCACCCTGAAGAAGGAGATAACTGTACTCCGAAATGTTGGATTATATCCGCTATGTCAATAGATGGTGATAATGTTTATAGATATAAAATACATTCCTTTTTCATATGTTGATTTTTACTTAATATGTTTAATAAATAATAAAATATTTTATTGAATTTCTTCTAGATACTTTTACTTTAACTAGTTGTGCCTAAAAAGTCCACTATAGTTTTTTTTTGCTTTGGTTTTAATACTGCATGTGGCACTAAAAACGTATAAAACTACCGTTCCCCATATTTTCTCAGTCAAGGCACCTGGTGGATCCAGACTTCCATTGTCGTGATGACGTGGTGCCTGGACTGATATTCGTAACCTCATCATAGAGCGGACGTCAGTCTTTGATGAAAACAGTTCATAGTAGTGAAAAACTAATTGCACTCCTGTGATCCATAGGAGAAGGAAAAATAAATTAGCAAATACAATTGCGACACAAGTCATATTGTAATTGAATGTTACTAAAAATTACCTTTCCTTTTTAATCTGCCGCTCTGTAATTTTCTGTAAAATGCAATGGAATATGGCTACCTGAAGGTGTTCAGATAGTGTACTGAACACACCCCCGATACAGTATGTCATTTCCTGCTTGTGTGATTGGCTTATTGATTTTTCCAAAAGTCTACACTAAGATACAAGTCAGGTTTCAGGCATCCCCTGCAACCAAAAATGTAATTTATGGTGAGATACTCCCAATAGGAAATCACGTCTAAGGGGATGCAGGCCCAGCAGTTTTCCTCATTAGAGCCCTACAGCTGCAGCAGCTGGTTGATAATTATGAAACCACTCCCATTAGACTCACTGTACACATGGCCACAGAGGAACAAACAGTGATTTCTTCAGAATAACTAAAGGTAGGTAAAATCCCTGCAGTGCACATAGACCACCCAGAGGGGAATGCTTTTTTCTCAAATTAGATTACGCTTGTAAAAACATGTAAGTCCTTGAAGTTTCCGGGTAGTCACGCTGGGTGTCCCTCTGTCTCAGTAACAACGGCAGCTTGTTGGCTGTGCTGGTGGATTCCCGCAGTACCAATAGTGCTTGTGGAGGATGCAACAGAGCAGGGTGCAACTTGCTTCTGGGATTTAGGGGGAGGTGGTGCACGTTCGGAGCATGAGCGCTCCTTCAGCAGGCCATAGACGAGGCCATCTTAAAAGTGCTATATGTTTCCCGCACTGCATTCTAGTGTGATCTGGGCCTTAAAGCGGAAATGAACCTAACAAACACGTAGAGTTTTTATGACAGACGAGACCCTATTGGTATAACTGCTTCTCCCTGCTTGTTAGCATTAATATACACAAATTTGGGTTGATTGACCAAAACTGAAGAGCGTACATGTAGCTCAGTGTACATTTACAGCACCACTCTGTGCCAAGATGATGTGACTCCTGTATGCATGTACGGGAGTGTCATGCATACTGTCGTTTTTGCATTGATACATGGAAGAGGAGGGACTTTAAAGGCTGCAAAGTGTTTCCTGAAAATGGGCGGAGCTGCGCTCTCCAACCTCTCCAAGGTTGTCCTGAAAGGCAATTTGGGAAAGTGGCAGGGTTTATATCAGGCTGGCTAAATATGGATATTGGCTCGTATAGCATAGTAGTATGCAGGTTCAAGAAGACCAGTTGAGGTACCATAAAGAAACTAAATTATTTTGTCTTTTAACAGGACACGACTGATAAGGGAAAGAATGCCATTGTTTCAAAATAATAATGTGCAGTAACCTCTAGCAATCAGTGAGCTCTAAGGATATGCAGTAACCTCTAGCAACCAATCAGCAAGCAGAAATTATGTACTGTAACCTCTAGCAACCAGTAATAAGGATACACGGTAACCACAGGCAACTAATCGAAATCGCTGCAGTGAACTGATTTTGAGTCAACCTGTTATCTATTGTATGTGGGGGCGCAAGAAAATGTTTTTGCAGGGTCCAATCAAAATTAAAGACGGCTCTGCTCATAGCTGAATGAAGAGCCTTACAGAGAAAGTTGGAAGAACACAGTGAAAAATGAGACATTATCTAAATATCACGGAAAAGGGAAAAAACAGCAAACTTTAAAGTTGATAGTGAAGACAGAAATCATAGACAGATTCTGCTCTTTCAATGACATTTTAGAATAGCATTAGTGGCCTTTCCCTTTTTTATGTGCTTTCTTGGCTGATCCACTGATGATGTCATTGCTAGATTTCAAGCATGCCCTGTTGTTAATGTTTATACGTTGCTTTGGCCATGGCAATGTAAGCAGCATTATGCCACCCAACACTATCATTGCTGAAGCCATGGCAACATTTAAACAACACCAAGGGAGAAAATGCCTTTCACCCAATATCTTATGACATTTTTTGAAATCTTGCAAGATCTCAACATTTCCATATAAGATCTTCCTTAAAAGGTACTGGTGACGTAGGCTTCCCAGGACGCAGCTGTGAGGCTGGGAAAATGTCACCACTGACTAACGGAACCAGGAAGTCAAAACACATTAGACACAGAGATGCACGTTGATGTGATTTTTATCAAAAAAAAAGTCAAAGGTGCACTTTCAGACTGAAGCAGAAAACTGATTATTCTGGAGAAGCACTACGTGGTAGCCAGAAATTATGACTTGACTTGATGCTACATTTATTGATAATATCAATAAATGTAAATTATATAAAAATAGATGGAGACACTGTTAGGGTATTTTGTAATTAGTACTTAACTGTAATAAATAGATATATGTATCTAAGCACTAAAATCCACACTTGGAGTTGGAGTGCAGCATTTTTTTCTACAGGTAGGCTACTATTTATTCATTAGACCTTGCATTTGGTGCAAGGTCCGCTTTAAAGTGAATCCAGATTTATGTCAGCTTCTTTTACCCCACAGCATGGACATTTCTCCCTAGGGGCACTAGGTTCTACACTATTAGCTGGATTCAGGTAGAAGAGCCTAACGTTAGGCAGGCGTAGCGTAGCTCATATACGCTACGCCGCCGTAAGTTAGAAAGGCAAGTACTGTATTCACAAAGCACTTGCATCCTAAGTTACGGCAGCGTAGCGGAAATGTCCCGGCCTAAGCGCGCCTAATTCAAATTGTGAAGAGGTGGGCGTGTTTTATGCTAATGAATCGTGACCCGACGTGATTGATGTTTTTTACGAATGGCGCATGCGCCGTCCATGGACATATCCCAGTGCGCATGCTCCAAATTACGCCGCAAAGACTTATTGGTTTCGACGTGAACGTAAATTACGCCCAGCCCCATTCACGGACGACTTACGCAAACGACGTAAAAATTTTAAAATTCGACGCGGGTCCGACGTCCATACTTAACATTGGCTGCGCCATCTTTTTGGTGGAATATCTTTAGGCCTGAAAACGGCTTACGTAAACGGCGTATCTTTACTGCGACGGCCGGGCGTACGTTCGTGAATAGGCGTATCTCGCTGATATAGACGTAAATCAGCGTACACGCCCCTAGCGGCCGTCCTAAATAGACAGCTAAGATACGACGGCGCACACGGTCGTGTCTTAGCTAGATTTAAGTGTATCTCAATTTGAGAATACACTTAAATTTACGACGGCGCAGATTCAGAGTTACGACGGCGTATCTACTGATACGCCGGCGTAACTCTCTCTGAATCTGGCCTAATATAACTAAAGATGATCATTTAACTGGCAAGCATACAATCTCTAAATCCTAACCCATGCTGTTCAAGTCCCCAGGACACCATTTTCTGACATTGTGTATAGAATATACAAAATTAAAACTATAATTTCTCTCTACCTCGGAAATCTCAGAAATAGATTGCTTACGAGATTGATAGTCACTGCATTTAAATTACAACTTACATTCATTTTCTATATTCTGGCTAAGAATAATAGAAGAAAATTAGGTTAAATTTGTTGTGAAATGCAGACCTGCATAATATCATCATCCTCAACATCATCATTATGTCTATTGTTAGCAACGTAATTATAGATAAATAGTAGATTTGAGGCATCGTTAGCTTTAAGTAATGAGATATTAATTCTTGTACAACAACATTTATGCTCCCAAACAGCCCAGTTTAGCTTGTTATAGATTTTAAATCTTTAGTATTTCCTGCTATGCCCTACAAAAAAAAGTGGTCTGTGCAAATTATACAACTATTCGATAACAATGACATCATTGTAAAATGTATACAATACTAAGATATGCATTTAATAGTAATACTACAGAAAAGTTACCTTCAAAAGATAATAGAAAAAAAAGTGATAAGTAAAGTAATAATCAATAATTTGAACAAAAGAAAAAGACAGATGACAGGGGCTCACCCAAAATGCAGAGTTAGTGACAGCTGGTCTTCACCAGAACTCCTGATGGTGGAGATGGACCAGAAACCCTAGTGGTCCTAGTTTTCTTTTTGGCAAGCTGTCAGCAGGTCGTGTCCCTCAGGGATATCAAGGGGGTAGCTGGAGAAAAACAGCAAGAGAATAGTCAAGTCAACCTGTATCAGCAACACGCAAGGCCTTCAGGAAGTATAATAGCTCTTTTGCACAAAGGTTGAAGTTAAAACATCCTTTGGTCAGAGGACATGCCCAACATTTTTCCAGGGAACTCTAGACATCCTGGCAGGGATTCTGTAAGTACAGTTAGGAGCCACAGGTGGATCACTGTGGAGAGAAAAGACCTGGCAATTAGCCAACAGCTGAGCGGCCAGCACCAGTGCCATCTTCATAGCATCATGGGCCCCCGGGCAAAGAAATGCATTGGGGCCCCAACAATGAAGATGATGAACTGCGGCGTGCTACGCTGTCTGAGTCTGAAGATGGCAGAGGTGGGTGGAGCTGATCTAGTTTTCTAGCCACGTAGGCGGCATGTTATAAATGCTGGGGCGGCCGCAGCATGCTCTGAATGCTGGGGCGGCCGCTGATGTCACTGGTTGCTAGGCACCAGGCGGCTGGCAATTCTAGCAACCAGTGCAGTCAAGTGGCATGCCAGAGCTTCGGCAGCTTGGCACCCCTTCTCTGTGGCAGCTTACAGCGTCAGGGCATGGTGCACCCGCCTAGGATCGGCCCTGCCCGTCCTGATGGGGCCCCATGGGCACCTGGGGCCCCTGGGCTGTGCTCAGGTGTGCCCACTGGATAAGATGGCCCTGGCCAGCACAGAGCAGGACGGGCTGAGCCCAGCCCTGACATGCAGTCAGTAGACTGTCAGTAAAAATTAGGAACAATGGTCTGCCAATTACTTTACTGAGTTCCATAAATACCCTTGGGTGCAAGCCATCTGGTCTCGATGATTTTATTAATGTTAAGTTTCCTAAGTCTATTTCTAATTCTGTCCTCGGTTAACCATGAGGGTGCTTCCTGTGATGTGTCATGAGAACATGCAGTTTTGGTTAATGAAGCACCCCCCCCCCCGATTCCCTTGTGAAGACTGAGGAGAAGAATAAATTCAATACCTTTGCCATCTCCCCATCCTTTGTAACCAGATGTCCTTCCTCATTCTTTATGAGGCCAATATGGTCTGTCCTCCCTTTTCTACTGTTTATACACTTAAAAAAATTATTGGGATTTGCTCTCCTCCGCTATGTGTCTTGTGTGTTCTATCTTAGCCACCCTAATTGCACCCTTACATATCTTGTTGCATTCTTTGTAAAGTCTGAATGCTGATGATGATCCCTCAGCCTTTGTTTAAGGCCTTCTTCTTTGCTTTGTTTCTTAGATTTTATCCCAATTTATATCTTCTAGCAAGGTTCATCGTTTAGGAAAGTTGGCTCTTTTGAAATTCAGTGTCTTTGTGTTCCGCTTGTGTTTACTATTTGTGTAATTCATACTGAAGCCAATTGACCTGTAATCGCTGTTTCCTAAATTGTAGATCTAGTAACGCCTTGGTTCTATTTGGTGTGTCTACCATCTGACCCTTGAAATTGTCCTGCAAGACATTTAGAAACTGGCGAGCCTTAGACGAATGCCTGGTTCTCTCCACCCAGTCTATGACTGGATAATTAAAATCCCTGATTATGATAACACTTCCCACCCTTGCTGCTAATCCAAATTTTGATAGGAGGTCCATCTCCCCCTCATCCCTCAGGTTAGGGCAGGGCTGTCTTAATGAGAGGGCACGCCTGGGCACTGACCAGGGGCCCCAGCTGCATTAGGGGGGCCTGCACTTTCCCCAAAGCCGCTCGTCCTTCAGCCCACGCTGCCCCGCAATTGGGGGCCCCATGATGGCACTGAGAGTGATGGACGGATACTTGTGGTGTAGAGGGGTCAGAGTGCTGGAGAGGCATCAATCCTGCAGATATATTATATGCACAGGACAGCTTTGTTACTTTTTGTATGTAGTATTTGCCCACTGTTTATTTGCTGCACAGAATGATTGTTCAAGTAGTTAATGTGGAGCTCCACCCAAAAGGTGCCTCTTACCTACTTGATGTCTGTTTACCTGCACTGTCTCCATTGTAGGGACCCCAGAGCATTACTTTGCCCAAGGGCCCATGATGCTATTAAGAAGTTCCTGGGTTAGGGGACCTATAGCATACTCTCAGTATTATTTCCCCCTTAGCTTCATCCCTTTGGAACCCTACCCATAAGGATTCCACCTCCTCCCTAGATCATTTATTGATGTAATCTCTCACATTCACTTGTACATTATTCTTGCTATATAGACATACCCCTCCCCCTTTTTTACCCTCTATCCCTACGATAAAGGGAATACCCTTGAATGGTTGCCAGACAATCATGAGAGCTGTTGAACCAGGTCTCTGAAATTCCCACAAAATCTAAATCCTCCTTGTTCAACAGTATTTCTAGTTCACCCATCTTGTCCGCCAGGCTCCTGGCAGTGGTGAACATACCATGTAGTTTAGACCGGTCGCATACTGTCCTCTTATTGGGTGTTCCGAGATTGCAAATATGACTTGTTACTATACTTACCTTGGGTTTATGTGCTTTAGTCAACCTACCACTAATGCCCCCAATATTACCCTCTGGAATGTGTTCATTGCTTACTATCTCTACATCTGGACCCTCCCCCCATCTCTTAGTTTAAAAACCCCTCTAACTGTTCGACCATCTTCACTCCCAGCAGATCTGCACCCTCCTCATTTAGGTGCAGTCTGTCCCTTCTATAGAACTGGTGACCGACTAAGAAGTCGTCCCAGTTCTCCAGGAACCCAAACCCCTCCTTACTACACTAGCTCCTCAGCCACTTGTTTACTTCCCTAATCTTCCTCTGCCTTTCTGGTGTGACTCGAGGTAATGGTAGTATTCCTGAGAATACTACCTTGGAGGTCCTTTTCCTCGATTTGGCTCCTAAGTCCCTGAAATCATTCTTTAGGACACTCCATCTGCCCCTGACTTATTCATTGATGCCAACGTGCACCATGAAATTCGGGTCTTCTTACAGTAATCTGTCCACCAGATCCGTGATGTCCCAAACCCGTGCACCTGGTAGACAGCATACAGTTCGGTGCTTAAGGTCTTTGCGGCAGATTGCCCTCTCTGTCCTTCTAATAACTGAGTCCCCTACCACCAGAATCTGTCTATCCTTTCCCTTGGAGCGTACTTATTGGGATGCTCCAGCCCAGGATCGGCCTCCCTGGCACTTCCCCCTCTATCCTTCCTGACTGTCACCCATCCACTAATTTCTTGTGCCTGCACATCTTTGTCTCCACCTGCCGGGTACGTTCCCGGCTCTCCTTTAGTATGGAGGGTCTTCTCAGTGTTGACAGTTGCTTTCCTAAATTTATAACCTGGCCTTCCAAGTAAATCATGTGCTTACATTTTTCACAGCAGTATTCGCCCTCGATCAGATGATCAAGGAATGCATACATGCCGCAATATGTACACCGAGTCGCATCTCCATACCTGCTGGGCATCATACCAGCTTATTTAGTGAGCATTGGGGATTATACCCTGCAAATTACCTAAGGAAGAGTTTCTTGACACTAATACTCAACAATACAATACACAGGTACTCAAGAAAATACACAGGTACTCGCCGCCCACGTGCACTCACAGTCCACGTGCACTCACAGTCCACGTGCATTCACAGACCACGTGCACTCACAGCCTACGTGCTGTCGGGAGGCTTGCAAAATTAGGGCAACCTTTGGGGAAAGTCATCTTTCCAGTAGCTATTACAGGGCTGGCGCTAGAAATGCACTAGAGCTTAATGTTGAAATATTACAGAAAGGCCCTTTTATATGGATGATCCGATTAGGTTCATCTGTCACTTCTTCGGGTAGATCCGAACGGAAGGTCCATGCATTCCTATAGACATGTGTTCCTTTACACCTGTCTACTTCTGGGTCCGATCCGGTCCGGTAAAAAGAAAATGGAAGGGGATCTATCCTCTTCCATTTATGCAGATCAGAAGAAAGTGGAGTCCATTTACGCCTCGTCGCTCAGAGCATATCGGCTCTGTCTGTGTCCACTCTGCAGAAACTGTCATCTGCCCACTTTGCCCTGATCAGCAGGGCATCTAACAGGAACAGAATGTGCCCCATGTATAAGGGGCCAAACTCTTAGGTTGGCCATACACGGTTCAAATCCTGCTGAACCGGCCGCAATGTGAACCGTTAATGGGCAGGCTGAATGTGCCAAGTTGATCGATTGATCAACTTGGGTTCAATCAGCCTGTCGGATTCTCCTGCGATTATCACTAGCAGAACTTATATATAATCACTGTGAGTGAGTGAGTGAGTGAAAAACTTGTATAGCACTACACATGCAAACTGAATCGAATCACCATCTGCCCCCACCCCTCCCGGGAGAAAACAATTGCTGATTCCCCAGTTATTACAGTCAGTGTTTATAGGGGATTGGTCCAAATTTCTTTCCTGTAACCACTTGAACAGTGGGAGAGGGTGCAAGGTATGGGATAATCCAGGCTATAAGACTCAAAAGCAAGAGCACACTCTTCCCTGAACTAAGTTTCCCTGAGACAATTTCTCTGCTGAGCTTTAGTATACAGTTTACTTCGAGAGACTACAGTAAGGCCAGAAACAGAAATCTTGTGCGATCAGTCTCCCTGAAAGAGCTACACTGGCACTGATATCCCTATAGTACACCTCCACCAGGATCTTGTATTACAGTTAGTACTCACAAGCCAATAGAATATCTGCACACTCTTAACTCCCTCCAGGTGCCTTTCAGTAAGATGGTTCAGGCCAGATCTGTCAGGTGAAATCTTTAGGGATCCAAGATGATTCTAGTGTAGGTCCCCTAGCTCTGCCACAGCTGGGACCTAGATGACTGTCAGATTGAGTCAGTAGAAATGCCTATTGGGCATTGACCCCCACCCAGGCTGGTGGAATTCCTGCAGCCAGAAGACCTACCTGTCTCACACTATTTATTAACTTCCCCAGCCACCTGCTGGGGTATACCTTCAGGGTTTGGCTGGAGCTCAATAAATATTCATTCTACCTATTTGATTCCCCCCGCCCTATGTCCTGGAAACATCCAGAAAGCAGCAGGGGGAAATCAAATCTGCAGTCTGTGAACTCTAGAACAGCCAAAAGCAATTACAGTGAGGCCAGGTAAAAAAAAAAAAAATTACCTACCACCTAGCAGCCTACCTAGAAAAAGTAAGTAAAAATAAAATCATAACATATTTCTGGTGGGAGGGATGTCAGTGTGGAGGAGGAGGTGATCCCAGAATTTAGATTTTTAATAAAACTGAACAATACTATGACAGTTTTCTTTTAAAACAAAGAAATAGGTTTCCAGTAACTTGAAAATGTCATAAAATAAACACTGCATTTTTTATTCACTTTCAATAGGCTGCAGTGTAACAAAATACCCAGGTGGATGAAAACTCTTACATTTCAGTTCTAAAGTTGGAAAGTACATGAAAAAGGAAACTAAGTCAAAGCTAATATCTGCGAGGATAGACAGAAATATAGGAGAGATCAGTTTTGGCTGACAGTGTGACAACATTGGCCTTTGCCATAAACACCAGTGTGAAGAGAATACTGATGGGTTGCTTTGTGCTCCACATCTTTTGTCTTAACCACATGTGAGAATTCATTGTGCTTGTTTTAGTAAAAAAAAATGACAGGTGCTACAACTGAGCCTGCTGAACTTGGCATTACAATAAAGGTAAAATAATCCAGCCTGCCATTTTTTATGGTGGTGCTTCCAATCCAGCTATTAACATCTACATAGCTTATATATATATATATATATTGTCTTATTTGTCAAAATCTATAAAACAATTCCACTAAACCTCTTGAGCACTAACACCAAGCATTACTATTTTTACACAGAATTTTAAGCCCAAGTACTGCTTTGGGCTACCACCCATTGGGACTGAAATGGTACCAGATAGCAAGTGGAAGAGAATTGGTGAATATTCACTGTTCTTCCCTCTAAAACTAGAACCTGCTCTATTTTTTCCCGTCGTGTTTCCCGTCAGTCTTTTTTTCGTCGCGAAAACCTCTCATGTGTAGGCTTTTCCGAGGGGAAAAAAAACTTGCATGCTCAGAAACAATTATGAGACGGGAGGGCTCGTTCTGGTAAAACTAACGTTTGTAATGGAGATAGCACATTCATCACGCTGTAACGGACTGAAAAGCACAAGGCTGAAAAGCGTGAATCGTCTCTCACCAAACTGTTACTACACGAGGATCAGCAAAAGCAGCCCAAAGGGTGGTGTCGTTTGAATGAAACGTCCCCTTTATAGTGCCATCATACGTGTTGCACATCACCGCGATTTGGTCAAGCGTTTTTTTGACTGAACGTGTGTATGCAAGGCAGGCTTGAGAGGAATCACGTCGGGAAAAACTTCGGGTTTTGGCATGTCAGGAAAACCGATCATGTGTACAGGGCATTTCTGCTTTGAGCACTTCTAGGTTTGTGGCTGTCATTCCCTGGCTGGCTGCAAGAGGCTAACACCAAATCCTATTCAGGTCAGGTACCTGCTTGCTTGCATTTAAATGATATATGTCGTGGGTTATGTCGAAAACAATAATAATATATTCCATATTTACTGGCAGAAATATAAAAGTCCATTAAGCCTCAAAATTGAGTTGAAGCATTGTATATGAAAGCCTTTTAAAAAAATAAAATAAAAACACACCTTAGCTCATAGGTGGCAAACACAAGGCCCGCGGGCCGAATGCGGCCCTCCAGGTCATTTCATGTGGCCCTCGCACCTCTCCTGCAGCCCTCCTCTAGTCCTCCTCAACCCTTACTTTCTGCTTTTAAGCAATACATCCAGCTTCTTCCCAGCAGCAGCATAATGAAAGGGGGGTGCACTGTGATGTAAGGAAGAGTGGGGGGACTCAACTTCTGATGGTGGGGTGGCTCTTGGCATCTAATGTAAGGAGAGGGGATGCGCTGGATATCTAATCTTACAGATACAACCGGCCCTTTTGAGGGCAATCATAATACTGATGTGGCCCACGATGAAATTTAGTTTGACACCCCTGCGAGAGGTGTCCAAGACATGAACAATTGGATTAGTTATCTGTAACATTTACAAGCTTAGGTGAAAGTTTAGAACAATGATGTTTTTCACAATCAAACAGGAGACAATCCCGCCATAGGAATATTTCTACAGATAGCTAAACTGACCATCTTCTAATTCTTATGAGCCCTTGGTGGAAACGAAAGACAAGGCCTGATGTGTGCGCAGAATGATTTGAACAATGGAATCAAAGTAGCTGAGAAGTGAACAAACTGGTGTCTTGAGCTCTCGGGCTATTGGGACCTTTTTGTGCATAGATTTTGGTAAGCTGTCTCTTAGACAATAGCAGAGGAACCCGGTTAAAGTGGTTGTATACCCCACTTTTTTTACTTTTACCTACAGGTAAGCCTATAATAAGGCTTACCTGTAGGTATAAAGAATATCTCCTAAACCTGTACGGTTTAGGAGATATTCCCCCCGCAATGCGCCGCTAATTGCAGTGGCGCATGCGCAGCGGGGATCCTCGGCTTAGGTGTGACCATGCACATAGGTTAGTGAGAGGAATAATTCTAGCTTCTAAAATTATATGCTGGAAAGGTTTAAAGCGGTGGTATACCCGCATATGCAATTTTTTTTTTTTACACCTGCAAGGCAAAAGGCATAATGAGCTAGTATGCACCGCATACTAGCTCATTATGAAATACTTACCTCAGAACGAGGAGAAGAGAACTTACCTGGTCCACGCCGAGCAAGATGTCATCTTGACTCGGCATGTCTTCTGGGTATCGCCGCTCCAGCGCTGTGATTGGTTGGAGCAGCAATGTCATCACTCCCGCGCACTTCGTGGATGCCGGTCCTTTAGCCAAGGATCCCCCCTGCGCATGCGCCGCTGCAATCAGCGGCGCATTGCGAGAGGAATATCTCCTAAACCGTACAGGTTTAGGAGATATTCTCTATACCTACAGGTAATAAAAGTTTAAAAAAAAGGGTATACAATCACTTTAAATAGTGGTCTATTTACTCAAAACTTTAAAATCTTGTCTTTTTATTTAGTATAACAATAAATGATAAGTATATTGTGTTGGGTACACTCAAATTATATATTTCTTTTTATAAATATATAGGTTTGAAAAACAGTTGACCAAATAGCTGGTGCTGGCATCACATAATAAACTGAAAACTGGTAAAAATAAATAATACAAAAAAACACCTTCAGAATTAAGCATCTCTGGAATAAATAGCAGACATGATTAATAAGTAGATTTTCCATACAACTGAATCAGAAAACTAATCAGAAAATCATTCTAGTTTGCAGTGCAAGCAATTTGATTTTTACAGGCTAAAAAAATAGATCAGACCATTTTTTCTTCTGCTCTGTTTGATAGCATTTTTGCATTTCTGGAGAAAAGCTATACCCAAACCAATTAAATAACACAACCATTAAAAAAACAGTCAGACAGTTATAAAAACGATGTCTATATATATGAAAGAGAAAAAATACTGTTTCAGGAGGATAACATTCCATTTAAAATACACACAGAAACAGGGAATACGAGGTTGTGTCAATGTTGAATTAAACATAAGATTTAAAGCACTTAGAAGGTGAACACAAATCGTTTCCATATTCAGCTCTGTGAATATAAATGCTATAACGGGGGAACTTTCTATCTAACAATGTGCTGCTAGATTTAAAAAAAAAAGAAATAGAAAGCACTATAGTTAAGATTATAATATGAGAATTTAAAACACAATATAGCATATATATATAGAATATGTGTTAGGTGATATCTGAGGCCTTGTAAACACGAGCAGACATGTCCGATGAAAACGGTCCGCGGACCGTTTTCATCGGACATGTCTGCTGGGAGCTTTTGGTCTGATGTGTGTACACACCATCATACCAAAATCCCTGCGGACAGAGAACGCGTTGACGTAGAAGACACCGACGTTCTCTGACACGGAAGTTCAATGCGTTCAATTCGACGCATGCGCGGGATTTCGGGCCGCTGGTTATACGTCATAGCCAGCGGACATGTCCGATGAGTCGTACTAACCATCGGACATTTCCGGCGGACAGGTTTCCAGCGGACAAGTTTCTTAGCATGCTAAGAAACTTTTGTCCGCTGGAAACCTGTCCGCTAGGCCGGAAAACTGTCCGCTAGGCCCTACACACGGTAGGACATGTCCGCGGGAAACTGGTCCGCGGATCAGTTTCAGCGGACATGTTCGGTTGTGTGTACAAGGCCTGATACTTTATGATTATTGCCCCTTTGTCTCTGATAGTCATTCGTTTATAAACATTAGCAGTTTACAAATGTCATGAGAACAGTTGCTAAACATTATAACTGTTCATACTGTTCATAAAAATAATGTATGCTCTAATTATACCAACTAGTTGGAATTGTTTTGTATCCATTAAAGTGCATTTCTGAAAGACCATACAGATATGCCAGGACTGTAACATTGCTTTAGGGTGCATTGGAAATAAACATTGTGTCAGGATGAGGCCATGCCACTATGTGATAAGGCAGTCTGGGCCAGGTTTTGGACAAAACAGGCCCACTAATGGCACAGGCATGTGCTGTTCTTTAGCAGTATTAGGGTGAGAGTTTAGTGCCCCACCCTCCTGAAGGTGTCAATAATTGTAAGGGAGACAAGAGGTGCTTGTCTGCACCATGTTGTCCAGGACGGGACAGGCAAAGAAGCTAAGAGGCAGGGTACCGCGCAAGGGTCAGAGGTGCCCCAAACCAAAGGCCTGTGTAAAGGAAAGACACAGAGCTGGAAGAGGTACAGCTTTTGTGGCCTAGCACTGGGGGCAGGATGCTAGAAGGTATGGAAGACCAAGGCATGAGGCTTGAACCACAGGGCTGATAAAGAGGACCAAGAGGCTTGAATATTGTTTTGTCATGTTGATGATTAGAGCCCCTGCGTGGGAAGATATTTTTTTTTAACTTTTGTTTTCTTTAACCATTTGCCGCCCCCGCTATAGCAGAGTGATGGCAACAGCGTGGTCAGACAGTTCTGGGAGGGTGTCATACGATGTCCGGCGGTGATTACGGCCACCGGTGCGGTGCGCTCTATGATAGCTGTGTCACTAGAACACAGCTGATCGAGTGGCGGCCTACCCCCCAAGCTATACAAAAAAAGGTGCCCTTAGGAGTGTCCAGGCGCCGGACACACGGTGGTCTATGGGAAGCTTCGGGGATCAGAGGTCAGTGTGCGGTGCTTTTTTCGGCGTGGACCCGGATCGACCGACCAGCGTGATCACGAATAAGGCCTGAGCAGCGCGGCTCCTTAATGATATGTAAGCCCCTATGCAGGGTCGGTACAAGGCGTGGGCTATCACTCACATGATAACAGAGCATACTGCAAACTAGGTTCAGCCCTATTTATTGCTGGACAGACACTGATCTTTCCCTGTGACAGGTTGCCTGAGCAATGCATTTGTTTTGTTGGGTTCTCTTATTACCTACTGAAGTTAGGGTTTAAAGGAGAAGGATCATCTTATAAAACTAGGGTTGGCGCTTCATGCTTCTAGATTGGAAACACCTACTTTTTTTAGAATTTGAAATTTATAATTCAACTGGTTGTTGAACCCGGGTGTATTACAATGATTTGGATGATAATGGGTGTATTATACAATGATGAGGATAGCGATAATGGGCGCATTTTACAATGATGGGGATGATGATGATGACCGGTGTATTAAACAATGATGAGGATGATGATGATGATGGGTGTATTATACAACCCTGAGGATGATGGCTGTATTTTACAATGATGAGGATGATGAGGATGGGTGTATTATTCAATGATGAGTATAGCGATGATGGGTGTATTATACAATGATGAGGATGATGATGATGATCATGGGTGTATTATACAATGATGAGGATAGCGATGATAGGTGTATTATACAATGATGAGGATGATGACGATGACAGGTACATTATACAATGATGATGAGGATGATGATGACAGGTGTATTATACAATGAGGATGATGATGACGGGTGTATTATACAATGATGAGGATAGCAATGATGGGTGTATTATACAATGATGAGGATGGGTGTATTATACAAGGATGAGGATGGGTGTATTATACAAGGATGAGGATGATGATGATGATGATGGGTGTATTATACAATGATGAGGGTAGCAATGAGGGGTGCATTATACATTGATGAGGATGGGTGTATTATACAAGGATGAGGATGATGATGATAAGTGTATTATACAATGATGAGGATAGCAATGACGGGTGTATTATACAATGATGAGGATGGGTGTATTATACAAGGATGAGGATGATGATGATGGGTGTATTATACAATGATGAGGGTAGCAATGAGAGGTGCATTATACATTGATGAGGATGGGTGTATTATACAAGGGTGAGGATGATGATGATAGGTGTATTATACAATGATGAGGATAGCAATGATGGGTGTATTATACAAGGATGAGGATGGGTGTATTATACAAGGATGAGGATGGATGTATTATACAAGGATGAGGATGATGAGGATGGGTGTATTATACAATGATGAGGATAGCGATGAAGGGTGTATTATACAATTATGAGGGTGGTTGTATTACAATGAGGCTTGGTGAATTATAGAATGATGAGGATCGGTGTATTATACAATGATGAGGATGGATGTATTATACAAGGATGGGGATAGGTGTATTTTACAAGGATGAGGATAGCGATGACGGGTGTATTATACAATGATGAAGATGGGTGTATTACACAAGGATGAGGATGGGTGTATTATACAATGATAAGGATAGGGATGATGGGTATATTATGCAATGATGAGGATGATGATGGGTGTATTATACAATGATGAGGATGATGATGATGGGTGTATTATACAACGATGAAGATTGCAATGACAGGGGTATTATACAATGATGAGGATGATGATGGGTGTATTATACAATGATGAGGATGATGATGGGTGTATTATACAATGATGAAGATGAAGATGACGGGTGTATTCTACAATGATGAAGATTGCAATGACGGGTGTATTATACAATGATGAGAATGGGTGTATTATACAATGATGAGGATGGGTGTATTATTCAATGATGAATATGAGGAGTGCATTATACAAGGATAGCGATGACAGGTGTATTATACAATGATGAGGATAGGTGTTTTATACAATGGTGAGGATGATGACAGGTTTATTATGCAATGATGAGGATAGCACTGATGGGTGTATTATACAATGATGAGGATGATGATGACAGGTGTATAATATGAGGATAAGGATAGTGATGATGGGTGTATAATATAGGGATGATGATGATGGGTGTATTATACAATGATGAGGATGATGATGACAGATGTATAATATGAGGATAAGGATAGTGATGATGGGTGTATAATATGGGGATGATGATGATGATGGGTGTATTATACAATGGCTGAAGCATCAGGTTGTCGGTGAGTGTGCCATTCACTGGTGCCACATCATGTCTCACGGGCTGATTTGCAATACATGATTTTGGGAATTTCTGTCCTATAATGTATACAGCTATATACATCCACCTTCTTCCATCCTGTATATAGAGACCTTCCTCCATGATCACTGACTGCAGATATACATAATCTGTCCTGTTACATTATATATAGCTGTATACAGGATAGATTATATATATATCTGCAGTCAGTGATGATGGAGGAAGGTTTATATATACAGGAAGGAAGGTGTATATAGCTGTATACAGGACAGATGATGTATACCTGCAGTCAGTGATGATGGAGGAAGGTCTCTATATACAGGAAGAAAGGTGGGTGTATATAGCTAGGTGTATACAGAACAGATGATATAAGCCTGCATACCCTAATCTGTGAGGCTGAGCTGTATACTCCTGTCATGTGATTCTGGGGCTGTTTACTCTGTCCTGTGATGCTGAGCTGTATAATCCTGATTCCTGACACTATGGATGGAATTCAGGGGAGGAATACAGGGGACAGAATGGATGGATTCTATAAGGGGTGGGGCTTTCGAGAACTGGGAGGGGTCAAAAAGGAAGGGCGGGGTGATTAAATACCACCTTAAGAAATCTCTATTTGTGTGAAAACAGTGATAAAAATGTAATTTGGGTACAGTGTTGCATGACCGCACAACTGTCATTCAAATTGTGACATCGCTGAAAGCTGAAAATTGGCCTGGGAAGGAAGGGGGTGGAAGTGCCAAGTAGGCAAGTGGTTAAATAGAAGTGGGTAGAAAAAGCACTGAAATGTACTTCTGGTGTGGGGTAAACTCACTGTATAAACACATCTACCATGAGAGCTAACGACCCTATGTCAGAATATCATTCCTAAGTAAATGTATAACTATTGTGCATACAGTAATAGACAATTGGCTCTGCATTTTTTTTTAACAAGAGAAGCTCTGCATTTTTAATGTCTGTAATATCAGAGATATATTTATATTTCAGTACATTTTATTATTGTTCAAATGTGGACAGCTTTACACAATGACAGCCATGATATTCCAGTCCAAGACTAAAAAATACCATCCAATCTTGTAAGGCCAATGTGAAAATACAAAAGGAATAACATTTATAAAGTAAAAGCACAAAAGTACAAATGAAACAAAATAAACAAAACAAATATGCACCTATAATCCTGGAAAAGCACATCATATGATTTGACATAAAGTTGCATCAATTATCACATATTCAGGTTATAGTATAGTTGCAGCCATGCAAACCATTTTGATTGAACGGTATGGGTACTTTTGTTATTGAATTTCTCCTAACTACATTAAGGCTGGGTTCGCACTTATGCGAATTGGATGCGGATTTGCCACATCCAATTCGCATAGCAGGAGATTGTGACCGGCTCTCTATGGAGCGGTTTCAATGCAAAGTGCTCAGGAGTCCTGTGTGTCTTTTGGTCCATTTCAGGTCTGAATTCAGCCCAAAATTCAGGCTGAAATTGGACATGAAACTCTGTTCACTCTGTGTCTAAAATCATGGATATTAGGAGCAGATATTTCCTTCCATTCATTGGTAAACATTAGCCTTGCTGAAAATAAAAGATGTGAATCGAAAAATTTGTAAAAAAAAATGGATCTTGACTCAACATCCTTAATTTCCTAGACCATTAACATTCATTGAATCAATGCATTACCAGGGTTATATATATAATGGTCTAGAGAGAGAACATAGACCAATTGTTGTATAGATATTTACAGTCCATAGGTGCATATGTTATTTAAAGTGGAGGTTTTTTAACAGTAGATTGGGCCTAATTACGGGAAGTAGAATTGGGTGTTTTGATTAAAATCAATGCAGTACTTACCTTTTTTGAGATAGATGTTCTCCCGCCGCTTCCGGGTATGGGCTACGGGACTGGGCGTTCCTATTTGATTGACAGCCTTTCGACCGTCGCATACAGCACGTCACCAGTTTCCGAAAGTAGCCAAACGTCGGTGCGCAGGCCCCCGTATAGCTACGCACCGACGTTCGGCAACTTGTGACGCGCTGTATGCGACCGTCGGAAGGCTGTCAATCAAATAGGAACGCCCAGTCCCGAATACCATACCCCGAAGCGGCGGGAGAACATCTATCTCAAAAAAGTACTGCATTGATTTTAATCAAAATACCCGATTCTGCCTCCAGTAATTGGGGCCCAATCTACTGTTAATTTTTTTTTTTCGGGTGAACTCCCGCTTTATCTTAAATCCATAAAGGTTAGTAACCAAAGTCCCCAGCATCAATAAATGTGTATCTCCAAGTAGAAAAAAGGAATTAAGTAGGCTGCAAACAACGGTTATGATGAGTTCATATGTATAGAAGATCTCAGGTAATGGATGTTCAAAAACACTCATAACAGTGGTATAGAGGAGCAGCATGGGCCAGTTATTGTATACTAACAGTTTACAGATGGAAAACCATGACATAGAGCCCTACTCAAACTCCCTCACACTGTATATAGCATTAGCCATAGTCAGATTTGTGAACTAACTGATACTATGGAACATTTTAATACATTCATCTTGTTATGCGTTTGAGAATAATTTCTGGAATGATATTTATAACGAGTTGTGTCATGTCTTTGGCCTACAAGGAAATACACTAATATCTTCTGGACTTGTAATTCAAATGTTGTCCACTATATGTCACTCTTAACAAAGGACTGTTGATGGGCAGTGGTCTATGGTAATGTACATTTCCTGTCATGTTTTTGAAAACTGTTTTCACTGTCTTAAATTATACACTTTTAAATAGGTGGTATTATGCACCGGGGAAATTAGGCAGGTTTTTTCCTGGAATTTCAGATAGGTGTTGGAGATGTAAGAGGAATAGGGCAACCTTGTTCCATATATTCTGGACTTGCCCAAAGATTAGGAAGTATTGGTCAGAAGTACAAAGGATCTCTCAAAAAATGACATGCCATCAAATACTAGATGACCCTGCTTTCTGTCTGTTACATTTATCACAGATTCCAATAAAGACATACAAAAATTAGATTATTTGCCACCTGATTAACGATGCCAAGGCAGGCATAGCTCGGAACTGGAAAAACCCTAGGCCACCCAAGATTGTAGAGTGGCTGCATAGGGTTAGAAATGTAGGGGCCATAGAAGATTTGGTGCTTTCAGCCCAAGATAGAAAAGAACAATAAAATGCAACTTGGGGAGCATGGAATGCATTTGTATATTCAGAAGAAGGGAAGAGATTATTGGGGAGTGAAAATGGGGAATAAGTTTGGTGAGTGGAGGGACTGGTACCTTCTTGATGGAGGGGGAGGAGGGAGGAGAGTTGGGAGGAGGGAAGGGGAGCTTTTTGTGTTTTTTTTTCTTCTTTGCTGGGTTTGGGTTGGGGAGGGGGTGAGAAAAGGGGGTAAAAAGTTAAGGAGTCGAATAGGGAATAGTTGGATACTTAAACAACGTGATTAAATAAGAAATGGAGAATTAATGGAAGTTATAATAAGGAAGAGATAGCGCCCAATTAAGAGTCATTGAAGGATTTAGGCAAAATGGGTAAACTGATATTTTTCCTTTTTGTTTTGTGTTTTCTTTTTTTAGCGCCCAAACAGGTGAAGGGTAATACAGTCGCTAACTTAGGAGGTGGTAACTACATAAGTAGTGGGTCTGAAACAAGGACTGTATTTATGTTATTTAGCTAAACCAGATGGCTCGATGTGTTTCAGATGTACTGTAAGTTGGGATTATTATCTTCCATGATATTGTTTATACGGTTTATGTATTATGTTATAACTTAGGAAAACCTTTGAATAAAAAAGTTTATATTAAAAAAAAGAAAACTGTCTTCACTTCCTATCATCTCTCTTTCATCTCTTTTCCACTGGACAGTCCACATGGAGTCAGCTAAGCCTGCACCACATGTTTCCTAAGTCCTGATCCTCCTGGGACAGCATCGCTGGTATGATAAAGACTGTTTATCTATATGCCTAGTATACATTTGTTTGTGTTCATATAATTCTTATATGTTCATTTATTTGTTTATCTCTAGTTTCACCATTATTCATACGCATCTTATATGGCCACCACCTGTTCATCGTAATAGAGATCCAAAGTTACAGACAGTCTGGTTATTTAATTTAGGATGCAAGGTTTATGCTGTATGTTGAGCTACATATACGCCAGGGGCACACGTGTAGCGAGAACAGAACAAGTTGTTTCTATCAATCAAATTTATTTTTAAAAGCACACATCAATCGATATGAATACAGACTAGATAGGGAATATTTATTCACAAGACATATATTCACAATAAATAGTTAGATTATGGATGACGTAAGAACAAAATCTTGCATAGAATACAAAATTATTTGCAACAATCGCTAATGGGTTTTGTTAAGCAATATGAATGAAATGAAAGGATTAATTTCTCCCAGTGTATATATAAAAAACACATAGTATAACATTTATTATAAAATTAATTATCAGACAAAAACATCTGCAATTTGCTTAGCCAACAGTTAGGCCGCGTACACACGATCAGTCAAAACCAATGAAACCGGACTGAAGGACCGGTTCATCGGTTAACCGATGAAGCTGATTGATGGTCTGATGTGCCTACACACCATCGGTTAAAAAAATGATTGTGTCAGAACGCGGTGACGTAAAACACACAACGTGCTAAAAAAAATGAAGTTCAATGCTTCCAAGCATGCGTCGACTTGATTCTGAGCATATGCGGCCTTTTGACCGATGCTTTTGCATACTAACGATCGGTTTTGACCCATCGGTTAGGCGTCCATCGGTCAAATTTTAAAGCAAGTTCTCGTTTTTTTGACTGAAGGATAACTGACCGATGGGGCTCACACACGATCGGTTTGGACCGATGAAACGGTCCTTCAGTCTGTTTTCATCGGTTTTGACTGATCGTGTGTACGCGGCCTAACTCCTCTGCAGTTGGAGTGAGAGTCAAACTACATAAAACTACTACTACAAACTACATAAAACTGGTACGCTAATATAGTGCCAAACAAAAGATGGAAAATTTAGAAAAACAAAAATAAAGTTAAAGAAAAATCTATGATGGTTGTTACATCTGGGAAATAATGTAATATAAACATCATGAGCACTCAATATTCAGTATTCAAATAGTCAATGACAAGATCAATGTTTACCCTTCCAAAATGGTGGTGGTTTACAATGGTCATTACCAGAGTCTTGATTCATGCAGCCCCAGATCATGGACACTCCCACCACCATGCTTGACTGTAGGCAAGACAAACTTGTCTTTGTACTCCTCATCTGGATGCTGCCACACACGCTTGACACCATCTGAACCAAATAAGTTTATCTTGGTCTCATCAGACCACAGGACATGGTTCTAGTAATCCATATCCTTAGTCTGCTTGTCTTGTCTCAATTTGATGCAGTATAATTTGATGTGGCGTATGGTCTGAGCACTGACAGACTGACCCCCCACCTCTTCAACCTCTGCAGCAATGCTGGCAGCACTCCTATGTCTATTTCCCAAAGACAGCCTCTGGATATGATGCTGAGCATGTACACTCAACTTCTTTAACCGACCATGGCAAGGCCTGTTCTGAATGGACCCTGTCCTGTCAAACCGCTGTATGATCTTGGCCACCGTGCTGCAGCTCAGTTTCAGGGTCTCTTAGGAAACTTCTTATCAGGGGTGGATCCATAGTCTAGTCTCGGGAGGGACACTGCCAGAAAATATGTTTATTTGTGGCCAATTTATCAGGAAAATAGCTGGTGTTAGTGCTTCAATCATCACCGCACCATGGTTGTTATGGTATTCAGGATGATTGAAGCACATTATTTCTATTAATACATTGTAATATAAAATGAAGTGCTTCAACTCACCATAATGCAGAATCAGTGGCAGCCTTGAGTGTGTCACTTGCCACCATTGCCTGCCACACATTGCGGATTGTCACTTGCTTGCCACCAGATACAGATTGTCACCTGCCACATGTTGCGGATTGTCACTTGCCATGTCACCTGCCACACGTTGTGGATTGTCACTTGCCACGTCACCTGCCACACCTTGCAGATTGTCATTTGCCACGTCACCTGCCACACCTTGAGGATTGTCACTTGTCACATCACCTGCCACCAGATGCGGATTGTCACTTGTCACGTCACCTGCCACACCTTGTGGATTGTCACTTGCCATGTCACCTGCCACCAGATTCAGATTGTCACTTGCCATGTCACCTGCCATACATTGCGGATTGTCACTTGCCTCCCACCAGATGCAGATTGTCACCTACCACATGTTGCGGATTGTCATTTGTCACGTCACCTGCCACACCTTGCGCATTGTCACTTGCCAGGTAAGGTGGTGTTTTGCTTGTCTCTTGCTTCTTTGTCCCAGAGTCAGGCAGCAGAGAGATAATGTAATCTCTCTGTTGCCCACGCTGCCTGCACAATGAGGGTGGAAGTTACTGCAGAGATGCGGGCGGTGAGAGATGATATCACCTCTCTGCTCCCCCTGCCCGTTGGCCCCTTAATTGGCCAGCCGCCCACACACACCTAGCCTGCTCTCTCACGTCTCACCCGCCCACCCAGACACGGGGGGCCACCCGGCAGCCCGGCCAATCCGCTCTCTCACCCGCCCGCCCACCCACAAACCAAGCCGTCCGGAAAGATTGTTGATTGGAATCACATGCGATTTGGAAGGATTGAGCCTAATGAGGAAAGAGTCCCTATATTATATGCCTGGTGGTCACTCTGTGGCCAGTGACATCTGGTGAGCACATCAAAATATATCACTTTGGGTGGAGCACTTTGATATAAGTATATTGCACTTTATGAGGCACGGTGTTGGAGACAAACTGCATTGAAGAACCTCATCATCATTTTTATTGTTTATGCACATGCACACTTATGCTGGACTGTTTTTGATAATTAAAATGATGGTGTATAATTAGTAGTAGCCTCACACCCACGTCCTGTTGGGTTTTATGTTTTCTTGCGCCCATTTGTTCACTGCTTTATTGTTAGAAATATACATAGATGATACAATTTTCAATTAAATATTGTTCTAAACATATAACCAAAATGTAATCATTCCTCGTAGGCACATCAATATTTATGATAATATTCATGTTGGGATCATCATTATAGAATGTCCATAGACTGTAGCTGATGTGTTAGTTGAATTCCTATTTGGTTTAGAAATTTGAAGAGACAAACCCGATATTTACTAACTTTGTTTACCAATCCAAGCTTTATTGTTATCTAAGGGCTTCTGAAAGGAATCCTGTTTAGAGACCATAAGAGTGCTTTCACACTCACAGCGCCCATGCGTCGGCAGTAAAACCACGCTTTACTGTTGTTTTTGCGGCGCTTTTCAGCCGCTAGCGGGAACATTTTAACCACTGCTGGTTTCCGAAAAAGGGTTAAAAGCGCCCGCAAAGTGCAGCTACAGCGGCGCTTTGCCGGCAGTTTGGCGGAGCTGCCCATTAATTTCAATGGGCAGGGGCGCTTTAGGAGCGGTGTATTCACCGCTCCTAATTTACTGCAAAGATGCTGCTGGCAGGACTTTTTCTGATGCCCTGCCAGCGCATCGCTCCAGTGTGAAAGCACTCGGGCTTTCACACTGGAGTGAATGGAGTGGCTCTTTCAGGGCGCTTTGAAGGCGCTATTTTTAGCGCTATAGCGCCTGAAAAGCGCCTCAGTGTGAAAGGGGTCTAAAATATACTTCTCCTTGGCTTTATCAGACAACCTGTTTACAGATCTCTAACCAGGTGATAAAAATTTAGGATGTTCTGTTTTAAAAACTCATGTGTCTGACCTGAGGCCAACCTTGTTTTTGAGGCTTATTCAATCTTAAACCTCCATCTGAAAGGTATGAAATATGTTTATTTCTTTATCATAGTTCTGACAATCTTGTAATAGGAAACTTTTCCAAAAAGATGAATCACCATATGTAAACGGTGTTTAAATCACACATGTGAGCTATTGCCATGACTGTTAGAGTGAAGCCTCGTACACACAGGCCAGAATCTCGTCAGGAAAAAAACATTGTTTTTCCTGACGAGATTCTTGGCAAGAATATCTTGCCGCCCGAGTGTACACACGCTCCTTTCAAAAGAATCACGGTTCTTTTGAAAGGCAAGAACGCGGTGACGTCATCGCGTACGACGAGCATGCGCTCGTCACATTCGATGCCGTCGCCGCC
Organism: Rana temporaria; assembly: GCF_905171775.1. Taxonomy (NCBI): domain Eukaryota; kingdom Metazoa; phylum Chordata; class Amphibia; order Anura; family Ranidae; genus Rana; species Rana temporaria. The sequence goes on along the minus strand of NC_053490.1, from coordinate 313,438,230 downwards.
ATCTTGCTTCACCCTACCTATGTCGTGGAAGCTACCGCGCATGCGTCAAAGTCATTTCGAGCATGCGCGGGTTTCTACGGCGACAGGTAAGTATACCGACGCTCAGATTTCTCGTCGGGAAACAGGCCGACTAGAATCTTGACGAGAGAATAGAGAGCAGGATCTCTATTTTTCTCGTCGAGATTCTGGGAAGATTTCCAGACGAGAAACCTGAAAGCCTCGTACACACGCTCGGTTTACCCGAGAAAACCGAGCGTGTGTACGAGGCTTGAGAGCAATAATTCTAGCAAAAGACCTCCTCTGTAACTCTAACCTGGTGAGTGAGTGAGTGAGAAACTTGTAAAGCGCAACACATGCGAACTGAATCGCCTCTGGGCGCTGTATCCATTTCATGGGTAAGGAACCCCTTGACCTCAGAAGAGATGGGTTTTAATCTTTCTCCTGAAGGCCAAGTGGTCCGACTCCAGTCGGATGGTGGTTGGTAGTGCATTCCACAGGAGAGGTCCCTGGACTGCAAATCTTCGATCTCCTTTGGACTTGTATCTGGCTTTGGGTATCTGGAGTAGGTTTTGATTGGTGGATCGCAGAATGCGATTGGGGTTATGGGCTTTTGTTTTTTCGCATAGATATTGGGGGGCGTTGCCTTGAATACACTTATGTATTAGGCAGAGTGCCTTGAAAGTGATTCTGTCTTTTACTGGCAACCAATGAAGGGATCTCAGTGAAGGTGAGATTGATTCCCATGTTTTTTTTCCGGTCACTAGTCGAGCGGCCGTATTTTGAACGACTTGCAGACGAGTGATTTGGTATTTGGGGAGTCCTATATAGAGGGCATTTGTGTAGTCGAGTCTGGAATTGATGATTGTTCCCACCACGACTGCAATGTCCTCTTTCGGGATAAAGGGCGTGAGTCTGCGTAGTAGGCGCAGCAGATGGTGGGATTCCGCTGACTACTGACCCTATTTGTGCATCCATTGTCATGTAGGTATCGAAAATGACTCAGAGACTTTTGACTTTGGTGCTAGGGGTGATAGTTTTACCCAGAATGGCTGGGGGAGTCCATGTTGACGCGGGGTGATTTTTCCGCTTGGCGTGAAACAGGAGAAGTTCTGTTTTCGAACCGTTGAGTTTAGGATAACTGTTTGTCATCCAGTTATCTATTAGAGTAAGGCATTTGTCTAGTCCAAGAGAATGATCCTTTTTGTTGCAGATGCGGAAATACGGTTGTGTGTCGTCTGCATAAGAGTGGTAAAGTAACTTCTGGTTACTGATGATTTCAAAGAGAGGGCGATGGATATTAAACAATACGGGCGACAAGGGAGATCCCTGAGGGACTCTGCATGATACCGTACGTTTTTCAGAAGTGAAAGACCCCAGTTTCACTATTTGTGATCGATTTTCCAAGAAGGAGGAGAACCAGGGTAAAACACCTTCAGCGACTCCAGCTACTTCAGCTAGCCTAGCCAGTAGTAGTCTGTGGTCTACAGTGTCAAAAGCCGCGCTTAGGTCCAGCAGTATCAGGAGACAAGTTTCTCCTTCGTCTGCGGCCTCTAGAGCGTCATCCCATATTTTAAGCAGCGCTGTTTCTGTTCCGTGACCCGGACGGAAGCCTGATTGAAACGGGTCGAGTAATTTATGGGTGTCTAAATGCAGTTGCAGCTGTTGTACAACTACTTTCTCCATTACCTTGGAGAAAACATTTAGACCTGTTATGGGCCTCCGGTTTTTTGGGTCTTTGGGGTCGAGGGTAGGTTTTTTTAGAATTGGTTTTATTGTACCTTGTTTCAGCAAGGTGGGCACCATGCCCTCATTGAATGATTGGTTTATGAGCTGCGTGATAGCTGGTGCCAGTATATTGGCACTTTCTTTCAGCAGTTTAGTGGGGATGATATCATTGGGTGCTGTGCTGTTACGCAGAGTCCCGATGATATTTTTAGTGGCATCGATGGAAATGAGTTTTAGAGTGAAGTTTGGTGACTGCGGCGGATTTATGTGGGTATTAGGTTTGTGATTTGGGGGGGAGTTGGTGACGGTTCCATTTTGCTGAATACTTTCACAGATTTTTTTCAATTTTATTAATGAAATAATCCGATAATTCGTTGCAAAATTCTTGTGAATCAGAATTGGGGGCCTCTAAACAAGCAGGATTCATAGTCTGAGTGACCAGCTTGAAGAGTTCTCGGGGGCGGTTAAGGGCATTTGCGATGATGTTGGAAAAATGATTTTTTTTTGGCCGTGAAGATTTCTTTGTGATATTTATCTTGTAAATGGTGAGGTTTTTATCTGAAGAGCACCTTTTCCACGCAGCTTCTGCTCTTCTACGCTCTTGCTTTAGCAACGTCAGCTGGTCATTAAACCAGCTGGAGTTGTTTTTCCGGATGCAAGTTTTGCGTTTTGGTGCTACTAAGTCAGCTGACTGTAGTAGAGCCTTGTTGATGGCGTCAAGTGTTTCTGTGGCTGTTTGTTTTTGTTGTGTTGTTTTTATTTTGTTCCCTAGTGTTGTTTTGAAGAGTTCCGAGTGGAGCTTCATCTGAGATCTAGTCCAGTGAGTTGTCACCAGTTTTGTTGTTTTTTTTGGGCTGGCGTTTTTGGTGATTGTGAATTTAATGGCATGGTGATCGGTCCATGGTTGCGGCTCATTTTCCAGGACGTCAATTTCCAAATCTTGTTTGAAAATGAAATCGAGCGTATGGCCTGAGGCATGAGTGGGGCCTTGTATTAGTTGCTGACGACCTAATCCTTCCAGATGGTCGATGCAAGCTTTAGGCACTGGTGCTGGTGCCACAACACTGCAACCCCTCACAGATACTCTAGTTGGAGCTCAGGAATGAGCCAGCTGCAAAGTATTGCATCAAAAATTGGAATTACACGCCCCTGTTAAACAGGGGCAGAAAAAATGGGCCTTAGGCACTGGTGCTGGTGCCACAACACTGCAACCCCTTACAGATTCTCTAGTTAGAGCGCAGGAATGAGCCTGCTGCAAAGTATTGCATCAAAAATTGGAATTGCACGCCCCTGTTAAACAGGGGCAGGAAAATTGGGCCTTAGGCACTGGTGCTGGTGCCACAACACTGCAACCCCTCACAGATACTCTAGTTGGAGCGCAGGAATGAGCCCGCTGCAAAGTATTGCATCAAAAATTGCAATTACACGCCCCTGTTAAACTGGGGCAGAAAAATTGGGCCTTAGGCACTGGTGCTGGTGCCACAACACTGCAACCCCTCACAGATTCTCTAGTTGGAGTACAGGAATAAGCCCGCTGCAAAGTATTGCATCACAAATTGTAATTACACGCCCCTGTTAAACAGGGGCAGAAAAATTGGGCCTTAGGCACTGGTGGCGGTGCCCAGAACCAAAAAGGTTCTCGCAAGCTATCAGCATGATCATTGAGGAGGAAAAGCATAGTCACTCAGCATCAGCATAGGCAGTCTCGAAGGGATCTGACATTTCAAAAAAAAATTATTCAGTTACATCAGCATTAGGTGCTTGGTAGCTGGTGGTGATCCAAGCCTGATTCATTTTTATGAAGGTCAGTCGATCGACCGAGTCGGTGGAGAGGCGCACCCTGTGATCGGTTACAAAGCCTCCAGCAGCACTGAATGTGCGTTCTGAAAGAACGCTGGATGCAGAACAGGCCAGTAGCTCAATTGCGTACTGTGCAAGCTCTGGCCAGTGATCCATTCTCAAGACCCAATAAGCCAGAGGATTTTCAGTGGGAAAGGTGTCCAAGTCTGATCTTGCCCCTAGGTATTCCCGCACCATGTAAAACAGAAGCTGACAATGGTTTCTGGAACCGGTCATACCTTGGGGCTGTGGACTAAAAAATTGTCTGAACTCATCGGTCAGACGGCCATCTTCTCCACCGCTCCTTCTGTCACTGACTGAAGCCTCAGCAACACGTTGTCCAGGACCAGGATTTTGTAACCTCCCAGTCTCTGGGAACGCGTTGCACAGACCTTTCTGCAAGGCCTCCCGAAGATGTTTCATCTTCTGCTCCCTCTGCACCGGCAAGATAAGGTCCGCAGCCTTACTCATGTAACGTGAATCAAGGAGGGTTGCCAGCCAGTAATGATCCCTCTTCTTGATAGCACGAATACGAGGATCCTTCCGCAGGCTTTGCAGGATCAGGGAGGCCATACAGGGTAGGTTTGCTGAGGCATTTGGTGCGGAGTCCTCTGGGTCACTGAGGACGACAGGATCCGTAGCCACCTCGTCCCAGCCACGTACAAGTCCATTGGTTTCTTGGGACTGTAATTGATCCCTTAAAGACTGCTGCTGATGCTGAGTGCTAGTCTCCACCTCCATGCTGACACAATCCTCCTCCTCCTCCTTGTCCTCTTCCTGTGTGATAGGCGGGCAAGCAGGAACACTGTCTGGATAAAGGGGGCCTTGAGAGGTAAGGAAGTCCTCCTCTTCCTCCCTCTGTTCTGCCTCAAGGGCCCTGTCCATTATTCCATGCAGCGTGTGCTCCAACAGGTGAATAGGAGGGACAGTCTCACTGATGCATGCATTGTCACTGCTCACCATCCTCGTGGCCTGATCAAATGGTGACAGGACAGTGAATGCATCCCTGATCATGGCCCACTGGTGTGGGGAAAAAAATTAAGCTCCCCTGACCCTGTCCTGCTGCCATATTGGCACAGATACTCATTGATGGCCCTCTGCTGTGTGTGCAGCCACTGCAGCATGGCCAACGTAGAGTTCCACCTGGTGGGCATGTCACAGATTAGGCAGTTCTTGGGCAGGTTGTATTCCTTTTGGAGGTCTGCCAGCCAAGCACTGCCATTATATGACTGTCGTAAATGCACACAGAGTTTCCTGGCCTGCTTCAGGACATGCTGTAAGCCCGGGTACCTGCCCAAGAACCGCTGCACCACCAAGTTAAGGACATGAGCAAAACAGGGCACATGGGTCAGTTGTCCCTGTCGCAGGGCAGAGAGGAGGTTGGTGCCATTGTCGCAAACCACCATTCCTGGCTTAAGCTGGCGTGGCGTCAACCACCTCTGAGCCTGCCCCTGCAGAGCTGACAGAACCTCTTGTCCAGTGTGGCTCCTGTCCCACAAGCACACCAGCTCAAGCACCGCATGGCATTTCTTTGCCTGCGCACCTGCGTAGCACCTTGAACGCCTACGGAGCACCGCTGGTTCCGAGGACACATCAGCACAGGAAGAGGCCACAGAGAAAGAAGAAGAGGATGGGGTGGAGCAGAGAGGTGTGTCACAACCAGTAGTAGCATTTTGGAGGCGTGGTGGCGGAACAACCTCCAACACTACTGTACCTTGTCCTTCGTCCTTCCCAGCTGCCAGCAGAGTCACCCGATGCGCCGTGAAAGATAGGTAACGTCCCTGTCCATGCCTGCTGGACCATGAGTCAGCGGTAATATGCACCTTACCACTGACCGCCCTGTTCAGCGAGGCATGGACATTTCCTTCCACATGCCAGTAGAGAGCCAGAATTGCCTTCCGTGAGAAAAAGTGGCATTTGGGAACTTGCCACTGAGGTACCGCACATTCCACAAACTCACGGAAGGGGGCAGAATCTACCAACTGAAAAGGCCGCAGTTGAAGTGCTAGCAATTTAGCTAAGCTAGCATTCAACCGCTGGGCATGCGGAAGGCTGAGAGAGAACTTCTTTCGGCGCTGCAGCAGCTGGGGCAGGGAAATTTGCCTGGTACAATCTGCCGTCGGTGTACTGATAGTAGATTGCCCGCAAGTACTTGGCTGTGACACACCTAATTCTACACCTTTAGTCCTATCAGTGCAGGCTTTAGAGAGGACTGAGGGTATAGTGGGGTTGGAGATCCCAGCTGATGAGGAGCAAGGAGAGGTCCGCTTTGTTCTTTGGTGTGGGTCTTTGAGGTATGCTTGCCAACGAACTGCATGGCAGGTCGACATATGTCTGGTCAAGCATGTGGTGCCCAAGTGGGTGATGTTTTGGCCACACGAGATACGCTTGAGACATATGTTGCAAATAGCAGCGGTGCGATCTGATACACTCGTCTCAAAAAACGCCCACACCAAAGAACTTTTGGAACAACGCTGAGAGACAGCAGCGCCCTGCACATGCAAAGCCTTGTGTTGTGATGCAGTCAGTGTGCTGCCCTTATGCTGGCCCCTGGAGGGCATCCTGCCTTGTTGGAGATGTGCCTCCTCCTCCTCCACTCTTCTATCAGGCACCCACGTGGAGTCAGTGACCTCATAATCCCCTCCCTCCTCATCACTGTAGAAAACCTGGCAGTATGCTGAAGCTGGGGGAACATGACTGCCAGATTGCTGTCCTTCTTGGGCACCCCCTCTCTCTGGGCTCATGTTACTGCCTTCCTCTAACTGTGTACCATCATCGGAGCCTTCAAAACGCTGCACATCCTACTGCAGCATGTACCCAACACTGTGGTCAAACAATTCAGGGGACTCCTCAGGAGGACATGGTGGGGCTAGGGAAGGAGTGACTGATGCCATTGAGCAGAGGGAAGAGGCCGCATTGGCAGCTGCTTTGCCAGACAAAGTACCCCGAGCCTGGGTGAAAGAGGATGAGGAGGATGAGGACGGCTTGGTCATCCACTCTACCAAGTCTTCGGCATGTTGCGGCTCAACGTGGCCAGCTGCCGGAAAAAAGGACGAGCATGTCCCATGGCCACATGCTGATGAGGATGCACCATGTCCACGACCAGCACTGTTGCCTCTAGGCGCAGAGCCTGCTTGCCCTCTTTTATCGTCTTGTGACTCTCTGACTCTCCTTGTTGTCGTTCCAGACATACTAATGGCCTGCAGAGGACACAGACAGTACACCACGTGAAAGTACTTGCAGAATGATCCCCTGCCTGTGGTATTAATATGAGCAGATCCCTGCCTCTAGGAATAAATATGAGAAACACCAGCTTTACGTAACTTTAGGTGCACAATGTGCAGAGGACACAGACAGTACACACACCACGTAGCTTTAGGTGCACACTGCAGAGGGCACAGACAGTACACCACGTGAAAGTACTTGCAGAAATATCCCCTGCCTGTGGTATTAATATGAGCAGATCCCCGCCTCTAGGAATAAATATGAGAAACACCAGCTTTACATAGCTTTAGGTGCACAATGTGTAGAGGACACAGACAGTACACACACCACGTAGCTTTAGGTGCACACTGCAGAGGACACAGACAGTACACCATGTGAGCATACTGCAGCTAGCACAATCACCTGCCTGCCAGTATATTAGGAAGAGCAGATCTAGCTAAACTTAATACAGTGTATAAATATATATACACAACACCTGGGATGCATATATATCCTCTACACACTGTAACTCTAACTGACTAGCCTGCCTGCCTGCCTGCTCTATCTACCTGCAAAAAATGACACTCTCTCTCTGTCTCTCTCTGTCCTCTCTTAACCACCGCAACACACTACACAAGGTCGACTTCCAGGCGGCCTTTTATAGTGTGGGGCATGTACTAAACCCCCTGAGCCATAATTGGCCAAAGCCACCCTGGCTTTGGCCAATTATGGCTCTCCGTTTTTTGCAAGCTGTGATTGGCCAAGCATGCGGGTCATAGTGCATGCTTGGCCAATCATCAGCCAACAATGCACTGTGATGCCGCAGTGAATTATGGGCCGTGACACGCCACTTGAATTTGGAGCGAACGGCCCGTAGGATATTCGAGTCGAACGTGAGTTCGACTCAAACACGAAGCTCATCCCTAGTTACTATGCACAGCTGCACCAAATCCTGTGTGCTACAGTTTTAGTAAATATCCCCCTATGTCGGTTCCCTGGCTTAGAGATGAGCTTAATACAATATGCAGTAATTAATTACACAGAGTCTGGTTTGTCTGCCTGGATCTCTGTTTCATGTAGCATCAATCAGATTCAGTCTTTCAAGTAATTTTACCTTAGTCATTTATTCTTGGACAAGCACAAATACTTGCTTGTAAAGCATTTAGTGAATGCTGTCATAGTCCCAGATGAAGTTAAAGTTTTTTTTTAACTGTGCGGATGTCTCTGTTATTAAAGATTAGCTGAGGAAAAGCATCATGTTATCCCTCCAGAATCCTGAAACTGTCTTCCAAAAGACCTTTCTCCCTAGGATGACATTTTGTACATCCGCAGAATAAAAATCTTTGCTAGAGTGAGTTCATGGCCCCTACTCTATCAGTCATCTATGTGCACCAATGATGGAGGTGGACTGAATACCCCTGCCCACTCTTTCTTCCTGGCAAGTCTTCATCTTTTATCCTTGCTTTTACTTTCTTATGCTTTCCTTCTTAATTCCAAGTTAAGTTTAAATCTGATTAGGGTTGCAGCGGCTCAGCTGGACTTAGAATTGCCATTTTCACACTTCAGGCTTTCCGTATGTGAGAGAAAGCAATGAGATGGCAGTGATTGTATCAATACCACTTCAGAATTACAAGTAAGCAAAATAAGTTCCAAGACCCCAGGCAATGGTAACTGATGACTGTTTTTTTTGTTTTTTTGGGTAGCAGTGATTTTAATAATGCCTAACAATAAAAGTGAAATATTCCTTTAAATTTCGTACCTGGGGGGTGACTAAAGTATGCATGTAAAGAAGCGCATGTTTCCTGTGTTTAAAATTGTCCCTGCACAAAGTGTAATTTCTGAAGGAAAAAAGGTTATTTAAAACTACTCGCGACTATTTATGAATTGTCAGTCCTGGCAATACAGAGAAAAGTAATTGAAAAAATTACAGGGGTCCCCCCCTCAGTCCATTACCAGGCCCTTTGGGTCTGGTATGAATATTAGGGAGAACCCCTGCCATTTTTTTCAATGACTTTTATCTATATTGCCAGGACCTGTCAATTCATTAATAGCGCGAGTAGTTTTAAAGGATTTTTTTTCCTTCAAAAATGACATTTTGTACAGGGAACCAAAATTAAAAAATAAAAATGTGTGGGGGTCCCCTCAAATTCCATAGCAGGCCCTTCAGGTCTGGTATAGATATTAAGGGGAACCCCACGTGTTTTTAAATTACATGTGGTTCCCCCAAAAAATCCATACCAGACCATTTAGGTCTGGTATGGATTTTAACCACTTGCCGACCGCGCACCGTCGTTATACGTCCACAAGGTGGCTCTGCTGGGCGAGAGCACGTAATATGACGTCCTCTCTCCCAGCCGCCACTAGGGGCGCGCGCGCGCCCCCCGCTCGCCCCCGACTCCCGTGCGTGTGCCCGGCGGGCGCGATCGCCGCCGGGCACACGCGATCGCTCGTTACAGAGCGGGGACCGGGAGCTGTGTGTGTAAACACACAGCTCCCGGTCCTGTCAGCAGGGGAAATGCTGATCTTCGGTTCATACAATGTATGAACCGAGGATCAGTGTTTCCCCTAGTGAGGCCACCCCCCCCCCCCACAGTAAGAACACACCCAGGCATACTTAACCCCTTCCCCGCCCCCTAGTGTTAACCCCTTCACTGCCAGTGGCATTTTTATAGTAATCCACTGCATTTTTATAGCACTGATCGCTATAAAAATGCCAATGGTCCCAAAAATGTGTCAAAAGTGTCCGAAGTGTCCGCCATAATGTCGCAATACCGAAAAAAAAATTGCTGATCGCCGCCATTACTAGTAAAAAAAAATATAATAAAAATGACATAAAAATACCCCCTATTTTGTAAACGCTATAACTTTTGCGCAAACCAATCAATAAACGCTTATTGCGATTTTTTTTTACGAAAAATATGTAGAAGAAAACGTATCGGCCTAAACTGAGGAAAAAAAATGTTTTTTTATATATTTTTGGGGGATATTTATTATAGCAAAATGTAAAAAATATTAATTTTTTTCAAAATTGGCTCTCTATTTTTGTTTATAGCGCAAAAACTAAAAACCGCAGAGGTGATCAAATATCACCAAAAGTAAGCTCTATTTGTGGGGAAAAAAGGACGCCAATTTTGTTTGGGAGCCACGTCGCACGACCGCGCAATTGTCTGTTAAAGCGACGCAGTCCTGAATCGCAAAAAGTACTCTGGTCTTTGGGCAGCAATATGGTCCGGGGGGTAAGTGGTTAAGAGGAACGCTGCGCCAAAATAAAAAAAAAATGGCGTAATTTTTTTCAATTACTTTTCTCTGTATTGCCCGGGACCGACAATTCATGAATAGCCGGGAGTAGTTTTAAATGACTTTTTTCCTTCAGAAATTACACTTTGTGCAGCGACAATTCTAAACACGGGAAACATGCATACCTTAGACACCCACCAGGTACGAAATTTAAAGGAATATTTCACATTTATTTTTTCACTTTAAGCATTATTAAAATCACTGCTCCCGAAAAAACTTTTTTTTTGCATTGATACATGTCCCCCGAGGCAGGACCCAGGTCCCCAAACACTTTTTAGGGCAATAACTTGAAAATTAGCCTTTAAAATTTGCACTTTTGATTTCTCATGTTCGAGTCCCATAGACTTTAAAGGTGTTTGAATATTCGCGTGAACTTTTGGTCTGTTCGCATGTTCTGGATGCGAACTGAGCCGGGCGGTGTTCGGCTCATCCCTACTGATGACAACAAAGAAGGGAAGGGAATAGAATAGAATAAAATATAATTCTGTTTTTATTTTTTTAAGGATTCAACAATACCACAGCAGCATCAGTATTATCCACATCAGGCCGCTAAGACTGATGATACTGAAGAATAAGACAACATATAACACTACAAGACCTACTTATACAAAAATGAAGCAAAAAGGGGGACAAAAGCAGAGTAATTGACCATGAAAACCAATCCAATTCTTTTAAATTTTAATAAGTATAAAATAGGAATCTGATTGGACACTATGGACAACAACTACAACTTTGCCAATGCTTGTTTTTTACCCATAATTTTTAAAACAGGCCCTAAACTAATCTACATTTTTTTTTTATATTATGGATTTCCAAGAGCAGGTATGGACCATCTGAACTAGAAAGCTAACAATGACAGAAAATAAGAAGGAAAAAAAATACAGTTATTTGATGAAGACAAAAATATGCAACTTTTGTCATCTGCCAGGGTAAAAAACATTACTTTCAGGTAGGGAGAAACGTGATTCACCCCTTACCTCAACTTGTTAATTTATTAACCAATGATGTCTTTGCAGGGAGTGAGCAGTCAGTGAACTTTGGACATCACCTTGTGACAAATGACGGGGATGACCTTAGTGGGAAGTTGTGTATCCTGCTCCTCTACAGCAAGTTTTCCCACGTAGACCACACCTCGGCTAGTTTCGTCCTGAATTGATGCCGGTGTGGTCTATGTGCTGACGTCATTTCTGGTGACGTCATATTCTCCAGTTGGAGCACAGGCTGGTTTCCTACACATGCACAACCAAGCCCATTTCTCCTTCCTATGCAAGCCATACATACCTGATGCTGGTTCTTATTGGCACCTACAAATGTAAGTGTGAATGCTTTACAATAGTTAATAAAGGTTTTACACTATGAGATCCTCCCTGGTATTTTATTTGCATGCATGACAGTACGCCAAATTAGAAGAACCCAATAGAACAAGCCATTGGAGACTTTTGTCTACATCTGCACAAGCACTCTTTCATCTGGGACTTTTTACTTGGCCTTAATACTATTTTGAATTGCTATAGCATGTCTGTCATGGTCATGCTTTATATTTTGTCTTTATAGCAGCGTGGTTTGTTTATGAAATTATCTTTTACACTATGTATTATATAGTCATTAACCACCATGTGTAATTGAGAATTGTGAATCAGTGAATGTATTAAAAAGGGATGCGGTAAGGTGGAAATAAAAGCACAGCATGTAACAGAGAGGGATGAGACAATGCATGTGACAGAAAGGGCTATTGTCAGGCCATTTCTCCCTCTTCTTTACACTCCGTTCCCGCTTTCCTTTGTACAGGTACATGCTTTCTCCAACACCTTCCCTTTCTGCTTGCAGACACTACTTCCACAGGTTTTGACAATTGTAAGGCACCTCCAGTAGAACAATAAAAAGGCTAGGGCAGGTATGGTGATGAGCCAGAGCAGCGAGTACAGCTACCAAAGGGAGAGTCTGTTATTTAGGATACCAGCGCACCTTGAGTCCTAAGACCCGGAGGCTGTGGCATAGATCACCGACAATGCCTCCAAGGTAAAGTGTGACAAGGAAGGATTTAGGCCCCGTACACACGACCAGTTTCATCGGCAGAATTCAGCTTCCGACCGAGTTTCTGGCTGAATTCTGCCGAGAAACCCGGCCGTGTGTACACTTTCGGCCGAGGAAGCCGACGAGGAGCTCGGCGAGGAAATAGAGAACATGTTCTCTATTTCCTCGTTGTTCTATGGGAGCTCTCGCCCCGCCGAGCTCCTCGGCGGCTTCAGTGCTGAACTGGCCGAGGAACTCGATGTGTTTGGCACGTCGAGTTCCTCGGCCGTGTGTACGAGGCCTGAGTCTTCTTTACACCGCTTATAGCATATACTGAAGTGTTACTGTCAGTCACTGCTCTTTGCTCTGCCCCTCCAGTGCTCAATAGAATGCCCGCAAGAGAAGTATGATCAAAAAAGCTTTGGCAATACTTCTCTTTTAACTTAAAAAACAAGGGACTTATTGTGTATGTGTTTTTGACCCTTGCCAGGCTGCTGACAAATGGCTTAGTACATAATTTGAGTACTCTGAACTTTGTGTCACTTTTCCTTGACTTCTGATTCTCTAGATGGAGAGTTGCTTGGACAACAACCTACTCTATGTACACAAAAGGCTCAGATTTTTTTATCCAGCTCCAGTATATACTAAATAAACTGAAGTCACCCTAGAACTGTGGAAGCTACCACTACTAAATTGTTTATGAACATGTGATCTTGGGGCTGTCATTTTCATTGTTACTACTCCACTCAGTGATTTACTGACCCCACAAAAACACAGTTTATGTGAGTTGTGTGGACAGCTGATTAGTTTTAGTTGGCAGCGTGTTATGCATTATGCATTTTTTTTTTCTTAATAATTTCAGTGTCCCCCCATACTATGCATGCATATTTTGGTGCCTCTTTTTTGAAGTTTGTATAGTTTGTCTTTATACCTTGAATGTCTACCTCTTGTTCCAAAAGTCTGTGACCACTTGTTTCGGGATGTGGTAAAAATGGGGGTGTGATATTGTGAATTGAATAAAAAAATCATTATTATGATTTTTTTAGCATACTGTCACCAGTCATTATACCTGATCACCGCCACACCAGTCATATGATGACACTTAACTACACTAGTGAATGTAAATGTGAAAAAATAAATGTTTTTATAGTGGTTCTAAAGACTGGAGGTTTTTAACCTTCATGTATTCTATGCATGAAGGTAAAAAAACTTCAGTGAGCAGCTCTCCCCTCAGCCCCCCCCCTTCCAATACTTACCTAATCTTCATGTCGAGCCAGCTATGTGCACGAGAGCAGCTGCTCTCCCAGGTCTCTTCCTCCTCCTTTGTCTGAAATGCAGCAGCAGGAGTCATTGGCTCCCACTTCTGTCAATCACAGCCAATGAGGAGGGAGTGGGAGTGGGGCTAAGCCACTCTCTTTGTGGACACAGAGCGAGCACACACGAGTGGCCCCATAGCAAGCGGCTTGCTATGGGGACACTTGGCAGGAGGGAGGAGCCCAGAACTCCAGCGAAATTGGGGCTGCTCTCTGCAATACCATTGCAGAGAGCAGGTAAGTATGACATGTCTGTTATTTTTTTTATTTGTCTTTACAAACACTTTAATTTCTGCATTTTCCCAAAAATTTTGACAAAAAATTACAACTTCAAAAAACTTGCCATGCCTCTTACTATATACCTCGGAGTGTTAACTTTCCAAAAAGGGTTAATATGTGAGTATTTGTACTGTCCTGGCATTTTAGGGCTTTGAGAAATGAGATAGACCATCAGCACATCAGGATTGATCAATTTTCACTGTATACACTGTATATACCCTAGTTTGTAAACTCTATACCTTTCACAATAACTAAAAATTCTATTGTACTGAATTGGGTTATTTTTTACCAAATAAATGTAACAGACTAAATTTTTGGCCTAAATTTATCAAGAAAGATTATTTGTTTGCAAAATTTTAAAATAGAAACAAAGAAAAACGTGTGAACAAAAATGATATCAACTATTATTTGGATAAATGACTGAACAATTGGCAGTTAAAGTAGCACAGTGCTGAATAACTAAAAAATGCTCTGGTCATGAAGGGGGTAAAACTTTACGGAGGTCAACTGATTAAAACAGCCATGTCAACAAAGCCGTGCTAGGTAACTTTTGAATTGTTTTGTATATTGCCCTGCCCATATAAAGTATATGCTGTATAGACACAATATAGTTTGTTTTATATACAGAATTTGAAAAATGTAATGTGTTATTTTACTCTGTGATGTTGCATTTTGAAGAACCTCAAACTTGGTAAGCTTTATTTTTTTTTTCTAAAAAAAACGTAAGAGGTGAAAGTACAAAATCTGAAAGCTTTTACATTGCTGACTCGAGCCAGTGCTTTGTCCTACTTAATGGTTAGTGTCCCAGTTTACTGGAAATGTATGAAAATCCAAAGAAAATTTTGTTACATCCGAATCGCTATTTTTCTGCTGTAAGCCAGGATGATTGCTCTTGCTATGTTTTATTTAATACTTCTGATTTTGAGTAATAAATCAGGTCATTTTCATATTAGAGTTAAAAGCAAGCTCCCTTTCTTCATTAGGAATAAGGTTGGAGTTTGTAGCCACACAGGGCTAATCGGGAGCTCTTGCTGGTTGCTGTGAGCAAACTAAATCATCAGTTTGCCTTCACCCGTTGAAAACAAACCTCTAGCTGTGCAGGGAGTCATAACTACCACCATTAACCACTTACCCCCTGGACCATATTGCTGGTCAAAGACCAGAGCACTTTTTGCGATTCAGCACTGCGTTGCTTTAACTGAAAATTGCGCGATCGTGCGACGTGGCTTTCAAACAAAATTGGCGTCATTTTTTCCCCACAAATAGAGCCTTCTTTTGGTGGTATTTGATCACCTCTGCGGTTTTTATTTTTTGCGCTATAAACAAAAATAGAGCGACAATTTTGAAAAAAAATAATATTTTTTACTTTTTACCATAATAAATATCCCCCAAAAATATATAAAAAAAATGTTTTCCTCAGTTTAGGCCGATACGTATTCTTCTACATATTTTTCTGAAGAAAAAATCGCAATAAGCTTTTATTGATTGGTTTGCGCAAAAGTTATATCGTTTACAAAATAGGGGGTATTTTTATGGCATTTTCATTAATATTTTTTTTTAACTAGTAATGGCGGAGATCATCGTTTTTTTTTTTTGGTACTGCGACATTATGGCGGACACTTTGAACACTTTTGACACATTTTTGGGACCATTGGCATTTTTATAGCGATCAGTGCTATAAAAATGCATTGGATTACTATAAAAAATGCCACTGGCAGTGAAGGGGTTAACACTAGGGGGCTGGGAAGGGGTTAAGTATGTCCCTGGGTGTGTTCTAACTGTAGGGGGGGTGGCCTCACTAGGGTAAATGACCGATCTTCTGTTCATACATTGTATGAACAGAAGATCAGCATTTCTCCCCCTGACAGGACCGGGAGCTGTGTGTTTACACACACAGCTCCCGGTCCCCGCTCTGTAACGAGCAATCGCGTGTGCACACGTCGGGGGCGAGCGGGGGGCGCGTGCCTCCGGCGGCATGCACGCACCCCTAGTGCCATTCGCGAGAGCTGACGTATAGCTACAGGCTTTTGCGCAGGGGAGCCAACCTGCCGCCGTAACATGACGGCGGCAGGTCGGCAAGTAGTTAAATGTAACATCTTCTAAGAGCTGGTTCACACAGGGGCAACACGACTTTCAGCGTGACTTTGGGAGGCAACTTAAACACGACTTGAGTATGAATCACAACGCAACTTGGGGCAACTTCAGCGCGACTTACAACGCGACTTGAAGTCGCCTCCAGGAGGAGGAACTCGACGCCAAATTTTAAATAAAAACCCGGCATGGGTTCCCCCTCCAAGAGCATACCAGGCCCTTAGGTATGGTATGGATTTCAATGGGGAACCCCCTATACCGGAAAAACGGCATGGGGTTCCCCCCAAATCCATACCAGACCCTTATCCAAGCATGCAGACGGCCGGTCAGGAAAGGGGGTGGGGACGAGCGAGCGCCCCCCCTCCTGAACAGTACCAGACGGCATGCCCTTAACATGGGGGGGGGGTGGTGCTTTGGAGCAGGGGGCGCCCTGCGGCCCCCCCACCCCAAAGTACCTTGTTACTAAAGGCAAATTCACTTTGCACTACAAGTGCACTTGGAAGTGCAGTCGCTGTAGATCCGAGGAGGACATGCAAGGAAAATAAAATACAGCATTTTAGCTTGCAAGTGATTGGATGATAAAATCAGCAGTATATAAATGTAATTGTGTACAGTGTTGCATAACTAAGGAATTGCCAGTTAAAGTAGCACAGTGCTAAATAAGAAAAAATGGTCTGGTCATGAAGGAGGAAAAACCCTCCGGAGGTCAAGTGGTTAAAGAATTTGCTCCCTGTTGAGCAAAACAATTTTTGCATTGATACAGGTTTCCCAGAGCAGTGTTCATCTCCTCATGCCTTTTGTTTTATTTTGATTTTCTTTCACTTGATGTTCGGGAAAGGAAGTGCTGAAAAATCTCAACAACGGGACACAGTCACCACGTTAGAGTGATTTGGAAATACTCAATCCACAATAAATGTGTTTTGGCTTTAGAAGTACTTCAACACCAAAGTGCTGTTGTTGTGATGGCAAACAATATAGGACAGTTGCCATGCTACTTACCAGTGGGAGCTAATGCTCCATTTTTGGGAAAAACCACCCGATACTCCCCCGGTCAGTCGGAACAATCCCCCTTTGCTCACTCACTTGCCCACCAGCCCCTCACTTACCCCATCTAGGTCAAGGGCAGCGCTTCCTTCTTGTTGGCTTCACCCTACGTCTCCTCCTCCTTGGCTTTATGGTGGCTTCCCCTGCATCTTCTCCTTTCGGCCAATCAGGTCTCAGGACCCACTTTCTGATTGGCCGGAAGGAGAATCAGGAGGACAACAGCAAATATTGATTTGCTATTGTCACACAACTGGGTGGGCTCAGGCTGCAGTTCTCTGCACCCTGAACCCACCCTTTTTTTAAGCCAATTAGATCCTCTGGCTCTAATCCTGTGCTTCTAAAAAGAAAAAATAGAATTCATGCGGCCGGGGTCACCGCCTCTGCACCCCTTATGGACGGGTCGCCACTGCTACTTAACATATTTATATTACTCATGCACCGTATCATTTTTGAAAATGTGTGTTTGTATGTTCTTACAGAAAGTGTAGAATCCTGTTTGTAAAAAATGATGGCATCAGGGACTGGCTGGAATGATTTTCAGTTAGGCACAACAAAGACTATAAAGATAGTATAGTCCTTTATTTCATAAGTAGAGTGCATTCTGAATGGCTACTATAGGATATTGCATTGCTCCTTGCTCTGTTTTTTTTTTTTAGGATAAGTGACCAGTAGTTACATTGGTCTGTGTAAAAGAAATGCAATTTTCTGTTACATTATCTTTTGGCGTGAGACCTAAAATTGCTCTTATTTGTAAGATATAAGTTATTGGTGCCAACTCTTGACTATTGATTCACATACAAGCATGCAATTTCTAGGTTTTACTTGCTTTTCTTGTTCTACTGACATTTACCAGCAGAAAGCAAAGTGTACCCATGATGAAAATTACAGGTTATGCTTAGTAATAAAAGAGCATAAAGAGAACATTTACTGAAAAAATCATCCTTACAATTAAATCACTGGCATTCAACTTTACTTTTACTAAACTCAAAGATGAGTAATAAAATGAGTAGGAGGAATGAAAGTTGTTTAAGCTGTAAAGCCTTGAGTATTGTGTCTTTCGCAGTGTCGACAATGGGGGTTATTTAAGAAAGGCAAATCCACTTTGCACTACAAGTGCAAACTACAAGTGCAAACTACACTTGAAAGTGCAGTCACTGTAAATCCAAGGGGGCATGCAAGGAAAATAATAAACAGCATTTTAGCTTGCACATGATTGGATGGTAAAATCAGCAGAGCTTCCCCAAATTTCAGATCTACCCCCTCAGATGTACAGAGACTGCACTTCCAAGTGCACTTTCAGTGCAGTTTCAAGTGCACTTTGCACTTGTAGTGCAAAGTGGATTTGCCTTTCATAAATAACCCCCATTGTATAACTTAATTTTAGTGGATACAAATACCCTGTCGTGAAGTATAGACAAACAGAAAAATAACCAAGTGCTATATAGTTAACATACATGTATATTTTAATAATTTCCAGATGTATGCTTTAGCCACTTAAGTTATATTATGGATGATGAAAATCAGAGCAGGATGCTCGTTTTCCAAGTAAGCACAATTAAATTTACAGAAACATTTTTGAAATATGTTGCTTTTAATATGTATATACTTTTTGTAGAGAAAACATGGTTTAGATTTTTAATTGCACAGCACTTTTTATCTGTATTAGTAACATCTTATCTATTTTGGCTTAACTTAATTTTTAATGCAAACCTGTTAACCATTTTAAATCTTTAAAAGGTCTACTTAGAAGTGGTTATGTTGTGGGTTCCTATTATGAAGAAAGAAGGGGGGAAGCTGGCCATTGATCATGGGGGCCATTTAACAAAGGGAATAATAATTTATCATACAGGCAGGAGAGGGTCCTTTTTAATTCAACTTTGATAGTGGCAAGCAAAAGACAAAAATTCTTTAAAGTGAAGTTCCGCCTGCAAAAAATACAGTAAATAAAAAGTCAGCAGCTACAAATACTGCAGCTGCTGACTTATTAATTTACTGCTCTGTATCTACAGTTCTTATGTGTGGATTTTTTTGAACTACAGGCGGTCTCCGGGTTACAAACAAGACAGGGGGCCGGGTTCAGAAAGACATACGACGACGTATCTCCTGATATGCCGTTGTATCTCTAAATTTCCAACGGTCGTATCCATGCGCCTGATTCATAGAATCAGGTTACACATAGGTATCCCTAAGATCCGACAGGTGTAAGTGTCTTGTCGGATCTTAGGCTGCAATTCCAGGCCAGCCGCTAGGTGGCGCTTCCGTATTATTATGCAAGGAATATGCAAATGAGGAGTTACACCGATTCAGAAACGAACGACCGCCCGGCGCTTTTTTTTTACGTTGTTTGCGTTCGGCTTTTTACGGCATATAGTTACCCCTGTTTTATGAGGGGTAGCTAATGTTAAGTATGGCCCTCGTTCCCACGCCGAGTTTTGAAATTTTTACGTCGTTTGCGTAAGTCGTTCGCGAATTCGGCTGGACATAATTTACGTTCACGACGAAAGCATGACGAGTTGCCGACGTCATTTGGAGCATGCGCACTGGGATTCAGTCGCGGCCTGCGCAGTTCGTTCGGCGCGGGGACGCGCATCATTTAAATGATACACACCCCCTACCTAATTTACGCTACGCCGCCGCAACTTTACAGGCAAGTGCTTTGTGAATACAGCACTTGCCTGAAAAATTTGCGGCGGCGTAACGTAAATGAGTTACGTTACGCCAGCAGAAAGATCCGCTGATCTTTCTGAATCTGGCCCAGGGTCTGTAGGCTTGTTCTTAAGTTGAATCTGTTTGTAATTTGGAACAGGTACATTTTTTAAAGTGTAGCTCCAGCCAAAAAATGTTTTAAGCTTTTTGGATAACATAGGGAAGGGTTATCACCCCTGTAACATTTGTTTTGCTGTCTGTGCCCATTTTCAGAAGATTTCACCTCACTTTCTGTCCCAATGACAATTGAATTTTAAAGAATTTCAGTTGTTAGGAAAACAAGGATTGGTGATAAAGCATCAGTGGAGAGGAGCAGTGTTGTTCATCTTCTTTTTAAAAAGTAACTAGTTACTTTTTCAGTCAAGTAACTTGTAATTGTAAGTGAATTAGCGACTCAGTTACTTTTTAGGCAAAGTAACTAGTTACTCTAAAAGTAACTGAGAATTTTATTTTTGATTTTCTACAATGCAAGTACGTTCTATAACATCTTTAATATCAAAGATGTTTATATTAACTTATTGAAGACTAAAAACATTATATACAGTATTTTAGAACATTTCGTACTGTGTACAATTATTAATATCATCATCACACTCCACCTGCCCAGGCGGCAGCAATACTGTACAATATAGATTCAGTGTGCAGTGTGAGTGACACTTCTGCAGTGCACACTGAATCTATATTGTACAGTATTGCTGCCGCCTGGGCAGGTGGAGTGTGATGATGATGATGATGATGATGATATTAATAATTGTACACAGTATTGCATTTGCTGGGCCTGCCATATACTGTACACTATACTGTATAACTGCACTACAAAATTCCTTTACAAATAATGCATATTTTAAAATGTTATTACTAATAAGTTATTACCAATAACATTTTAAAATATGCATTATTTGTAAAGGAATTTTGTAGTGCAGTTATACAGTATAGTGTACAGTACAGTATATGGCAGGCCCAGCAAATGCAATACTGTGTACAATTATTATTATCATCATCATCATCATCACACTCCACCTGCCCTGCAATACTGTACAATATAGATTCAGTGTGCAGTGTGAGTGACACTTCTGCAGTGCACACTGAATCTATATTGTACAGTATTGCTGCCGCCTGGGCAGGTGGAGTGTGATGATGATGATGATGATGATATTAATGTACACAGTATTGCATTTGCTGGGCCTGCCATATACTGTACTGTACACTATAGTGTACAGTATATGGCAGGCCCAGCAAATGCAATACTGTCATGTGTACATTAATATCATCATCATCATCATCATCACACTCCACCTGCCCAGGCGGCAGCAATACTGTACAATATAGATTCAGTGTGCACTGCAGAAGTGTCACTCACACTGCACACTGAATCTATATTGTACAGTATTGCTGGGCACTGGAGTGTGATGATACTGGGCCTGCCTGGGCATGTGGAACGGTCCGGTGGAGTGTCCTGTCATCTGTCCCCCCCCCGGCCCCCCACTCCCAATCCGATGCCGCTCGCCTCCTCACCTGCGCAGGGCCACGGCCCAGGGTCGGTCGGTCGGTCGGTCGGTGCACTGCTGCTGGCACGGGGAGTGTCCCTGGAGTCCGGACCGTTGGTGGTGCAGTGGAGTGGAGTGGAGCCGCCGCGACGGCCGGGGGACTGGGAGATGTCGCCATGTCGGCGGCTGAGGTGACGGTGGGGAGGTGAGCCAGACTCACTCCCTCCCCTCCCTTCCCGACCCATCACACTATACACTGCTGCGGGGAAGGCTTCAGTCGCGTGCATGCGCCAGCGTCACGCGTCTCGTCAGTGCGTCACTCACAACGTCGACACATGACCAAGACCTGGCCTGTGACCCAATCACAGGCCAGCTCCATCCCGCCCTGCCCCTGACAGAGTGAGAGTCTGCCCGGACGGCCCCCCCGCGCGCGCTCATAGTAACTCGGTAACGCCGCCAATGTAATGGCAATGGCGTTGCCGATGGGGTAATAGTAATCAGGTAGATTACTAGTTACCCCTTGAAGGGCAATCGTTACGTGACGGCGTTTATTTAAACGCCGTTACTTACAACACTGGAAAGCAGACACCTCTTACAGGAGAGAATTTCCCTTCCTAGGGGTAGATTTCCTCTCACTTCCTGTTGTCACCTTCCGTTTGTAAGTAGAAGTCGTTTGTAAGTCGGATGTTTGTAACTAGGGGACCACCTGTACTTGGATTTGTTTTGCACATATTTTATTTATTTGCACATTGCACTTTATGAATTGATGTATGGTATCATTACCTCTTATATATAGTTACTTGAGTACATATATTTTATTTAGCATTGCATTTGCTTCTTTGCAGTTTGCACTTTACTGTTAGATACATGATATTATTATTCACATTAATTGCTTTGAACATTTACTATGTGTCATAATTAGCGCTGCACTTTTTATTTAATTTTTTATTGCCACACTGTTATGCCGCATACACACAAATGTTCGATCGGAGCTTGTTGTCGGGAATTCCGATCGTGTGTAGGCCCCATCGGACATTTGCTGTTGGACTTTCCGACAAAAAAAATTTGAGAGCTGGTTCTCAAATTTTACGACAACAAAATCCGTTCTCATAAATAATGATCGTGTGTGGACAATTCCCAAAGCACAAAATTCCACGCATGCTCTGAATCAAGTAT
Organism: Rana temporaria; assembly: GCF_905171775.1. NCBI lineage: Eukaryota > Metazoa > Chordata > Amphibia > Anura > Ranidae > Rana > Rana temporaria. Next base: position 313,416,056 of record NC_053490.1, on the reverse strand, counting down.
GAGACGGAAGCGCTCGGTCTGGTATAACTAGCGTTTGTAATGGAGATAGCACATTTGTCACGCTGTAACGGATTGAAAAGCACGAGGCTGAAAAGCGTGAATCATCTCTCACCAAACTTCTACCAACACGACTGGTATTGAACTTCCCTTTAATAGTGCCGTCGTACGTCGTGTATGTCACCGCGTTCTTGGCGTTTAAAATTTCCGACAATGTTTGTGTGACCGTGTGTATGCAAGACAAGTTTGAGCCAAAATTCGTCAGAAAAAAATCCACAGTTTTGTTGTCGGAATTTCCAATCGTCTGTACGTGGCATTAGAGTGTAGTGCCAGCAGCTGTTGCTTATTTCAACATTACTCAATAATTTGTTATTGTTTTTCATGGTGTATTTCCGGATGCATTTCAGGTGCTTTTTTTTCCATTTTTGTTGCGTTCCAGGGCATTTTGGTGCATTCCAGATGCATTTTCCCACGTTCCAGTGCAGGAAAAATGTAGCATGTTCTACTTTTTTTTGGAACTGAAACACCCTGGAACTGTTTGCACTGGTGTGAAATATGCCATAGGAAACCATATAACTTTCTTTCCATGCGTTGATGCAGAAAAAAACTCACTGGACTGCATGTGGTGTGAACTGGCCCTAATGTAATCTAGGTGGAACACATGTAATAACAGCTACAAGATCTCATGTATGATGATGTCATGTATGATGAAACATGTAGGGAGGAGCTCAGGATGCACGGACAACATCTTGGTTATTGGCCAGTACTAATGATTGTATGAAGCAGGATTTTTTGTTTTTATACGGAGTGCTCTTTTATTCATAATACTGTGTGAGTGTTTTTGATCATTTTTAAATACAATTGGCTATATTTTACTAAACTATTTGAGGCATTTGTGTCTGTGTCCATACACTTGGTGATCTGAACCTGGAAAGTGGAGGAGATCTCATTTAGAGAGCTGGGCTGATTGTTTGGCTTGACCTGGGTGCATGCCTTCCTCATCTATTAAAGCGGAGTTCCACCCAAAAGTGAAAACTTCTGCTTTATGCACTCCTCGCCCCCTTAAATGCCACATTTGACATGTAATTCTTTTTGAGGGGAGTGGGTACCTTCTTTTTAGTGGGACTTCCTATCTCACTTCCTTCTTCCTCTTCTCGGCCACCTAGGCAACTCCTCCTCTCACCCTAGGCGGCCCCTCCCTGACAGCAATCCTCTGGGACACATCACAGGTCAACAAGCTCTGATAAGATGTGGGTGTACAGCATTGGATGCCATTTTCCTGGCTGAAGTTGAAACTTTGTTCATTGCAGATGAATATTATCTGGAATTTTTTTTCTTGAGAAATCTGTTGACACCTTTTGTTGGATTCTTCTTCTGGATATTGGAGTGTTTGCACTTATTTGGACTACAATGTTTAACCTCCTATTGTCTGGGTGGTTGGTGCACATACTTTTTTTTTCACAATATTTATTTGTATACCAGGAGAATATAATTTTTTTTTATTTATGTATATTTATGTTGCAGATTATCACTAGATTGAGTGCAACAAACTATTTATTTATCTGCATTAATGCTACACTTTTGTACACATTTAAAAAAGCTGGCCTGATCCATGTGTATCCCAAAGCGGCTAGCTCCTGTGCTTGCGCAGAACTGACATCATCCTGCTCCAGCCAATGACAATGATACACAGAAAAAAAAATGGCGCTGGCAAGGGACGGTTTGAAAGGTGAGAATTTATAAAAGTTTATTAAGGAAACAGAACCAGAATTCCCCCCATATCTGGAAAAACGGGAAGAGGAGATAGGCTTTCTCAGGGATGAGGAACATAAAAGGAAAATCTTTAGATTAGCCTGTTTTTTCTCAGGCGATACAAAGACAGTGGAAATGTGCTATAAACTCCTGGCTAGATGGTACGTGACCCCTTAGAGGGCGCATAGGCTAGGGCAGAATGACCCCTAACTTGCTGGAGGGGCTGTGATGCTCTGGGACCTTTGCACATCTGTGGTTTGGTGATCCACCAAACAAAGGGACAATGGATTCAGAAGGGCCCCTGGGAATGTTTATTTCATGATACAAGGAAAAGGATCCCCCAATATAAGAATACCCTAGCCTCATTCCTTTTTAAACGCAGCTAAAAGTCTGATCCTGAGTCTATGGAGAACCCAAGAAGTGCCGAACATGAAGAAGCAGGCAGTAAGGGTTAAAACGGTGAGAAACATAGAGGAAACAATTCATACAGTAAAAGATTCATTATAGATATATTGTAATATTCGGAAAATGGATGGTTTAAAGAATCTGGAGGTTGGAGGAACTTGATGGAAGTGTAGGGATTTAGGGGGAGGGAGAGGAGGGGCGTTCACTTTTTTCTTTCCCTTTTTTTATGCCTTGTACACACGACTGAGAATCTCGTCGTAAAAGAAACGTCGTTTTCCTCGACGAGGTTCTTGTCAAGACAAAATCTTGTCGTTCTCAAACGCGGTGATGTACAACACGTACGACGGCACTATAAAGGGGAAGTTCGATTCCACTGGCACAATCCTTGGGGCTGCTTTTGCTAATCTCATGTTACTGTGTGTTAAGTAAAAGTTTGGTGAGAGACGATTTGCGCTTTTCAGTCTGTTACAGCGTGATGAATGTGCTATCTCCATTACAAACCCTACTTTTACCGAAGGTGCGCTCCCGTCTCATACTTTATTCTGAGCATGCGCGGGTTTCTAAGCATACCCACAAACGTGTTTCTCATCGTAAACCAGCCTGACGAGAACCACAACAAGAAAATTGAGACTCCTGAGGAGAAAAAAGAGAGCATGTTCTCTTTTTTTCTCGTCGAGATCCATGACAGTTTTCTCAACGAAAAACATACACATGACAGTTTTTCTCTGCAAAAAAGCTCTGCCAGCATTTTTCTTGATGGTTTTTGCAGAGGAAATTGGTCGTGTGTACGAGGCATCAGAAGGGTTTGGGGAGAGGGAGAATAAATGCATAGATTTGATGTAATAAGAAACATAGGCCCCATACACACGAGAGGATTTATCCGCGAATACGGTCCAGCGGACCGTTTCCGCGGATAAATCCTCTCGAGGATTTCAGCGGATTTCTCTGCGATGGAGTGTACTCACCATCGCATTGAAATCCGCGCCGAAATCCTCTGGCGATGACGTGTCGCGCCGTCGCCGCGATTATGACGCGGCGACTTGCGCAACGCTGTCATATAAGGAATTCCACGCATGCGTCGATTCATTACGACGCATGCGGGGGATCCCTTTGGACGGATGGATCCGGTGAGTCTATACAGACCAGCGGATCTATCCGTTGGGATAGATTCCAGCAGATAGATTTGTTTAGCATGTCAGCAAATATTCGATCTGCTGGAATCCATCCCAGGGGAGAAATATCCACGGAAACAGATCCGCTGGAGTGTACACACCATAGGATCTATCCGCTGAAACCCATTCGCTGGGATTTTTCAGCGGATGGATTCTATCGTGTGTATGGGGCCTTAGATATAGGAATCCGACTTTTATCATGTGTATCTGTCTATACCTGTTTATATAATAAAAGAGAGAACATTTAAAGAAAGGTAAGAATTAATACCTTTAGTTCTGCTTTAAGCTAAAACTAAATGTAAAGTGAAAGCTAAAAAATCTATTTTTACACATCCATCTTAAATTAATCTCTCAAACATGGGAGATGGGAGAAATCTATGGGAGAAATCTAAAGTGCTAATTTTAAAGTTTAAGATGCAAGTTATTGTTATACAAAGTGTTTGGGGACCTGGATCCTGCCCCAGGGAACATGTATCAATGCAAAAAAAAAGTTTTAAAAACTGCTGTTTTGATAGTGATTTTAATAATGGTTAAAGTGAAACAATAAAAGTGAAATATTCCTTTAAATTTTGTACCTGGGGGTGTGTGTATAGTATGCCTGTAAAGTAGCACATGTTTCCCGTGTTTATAACAGTCTCTGTACAAAATGAAATTTCTAAAGGAAAAAAAGTAATTTAAAACTACTCGTGGCTATAATGAATTGTTGGGTCCCGGCAATACAGATCAAAGTCATTGAAAGTCATTGAAAAATAAAAAATAAAAATGCGTGGGGGTCCCCCCAAATTACATTACCAGGCCCTTCAGGTCTGGTATGGATATTAAGGGGAACCCTACGTCAAATTTAAATAAAAATGGCTTGGTGTTCCCCCCAAAAATCCATACCAGACCCTTAAGGTCTGGTATGGATTTTAAGGGGAACCCCCACACCATAATAATAAAAAAAATGGCGTGGGGTTCCCCCTAAAACTCCATACCAGACCCTTATCTGAGCACGCAACCTGGCAGGCTGCAGGAAAAGAGAGGGGACAAGAGAGCGCCCCCCTCCTGAACCGTATCAGGTCACATGCCCTCAACATGTTGATGGGGACAAGGGCCTCATCCCCACAACCTTTGCCTGGTGGTTGTGGGGGTCTGCGGGGGGCTTATCGGAATCTGGAAGCCCCCTTTAACAAAGGGTACCCCCAGATCCCGGCCCCCCCAATGTGAATTGGTAAGGGGTAAATTGTACCCCTACCATTTCACAAAAAAAAGTGTCAAAAATATTAAAAACAACAGTACACAACCTGGGACAAGTCCTTTATTAAAAAGAAAAAAAAAAAAAAGAAAAAAATAATTCCAGCGATGTAATCCAGTCTCCAATCTCCAGCGAGGATACGACGCCGACACGATCCTGCCACTACGGGAGGCACCCGACGAATGAGGCGTTCCAGCCTGATAGCTCTTATATAGCTGAGGACGGGGCCACCCGTCATTTTCTGACACAACAGGAAACCTGCGTTGCGTCAAAGGGGGTGGGGTAACCCGTACATGTCACTGGGTAACCCTGGCCTTTCCCCGTTGCGTCAGAGGGGGGCGGGTCACCCGTACATGTCACAGGGTAACCCCCGGCCTTTCCCTCTTGCGTCAGAGGGGGGTGGGGTCACCCACGCACTGAGGGGTGGCCCCCGCCCTCAGCCATATAAGAGCCGTCAGGCTGGAGTGCATCATTCCTTGAGTATCCTCGCTGGAGATCGAGAGAATAGATTTACATCGCTGAAGATCAAGAGAATGGATTTACATCACTAGAGATCAAGACCAGATTACATCGCTGGAATTCTTTTTTTCTTTTTCTTTTTTTTTAAATAAAGGACTTGTCCCAAGCTGTGTACTGTGGTTTTTAAAATTTTTGACACAATGTACCCCTTACCAATTCACATTGGGGGCGGGATCTGGGGGTCCCCTTTGTTGGTACGGTTCAGGAGGGGGTTCTCTTGTCCCCCACTCTTTTCCTGTGGCCTGTCAGGTTCTGTGCTCGGATAAGGGTCTGGTATGGATTTTTGGGGGGACCCCACTCGTTTTTTTTTGCGCGGTGTTCCCCTTAAAATTCAGACCAGACCTGAAGGGTCTGGTCTGGATTTTGAGGCGGACCCCTACACCATTTAAAAAAAAATTGGCGCAGCATTCCCCTTAATATCCATACCAGACCCAAAGGGCCTGGTAATGGACTGGGGGTGAACCATGACGTTTTTTTTTCAATGATTTTTATCTGTATTGCCAGGACCCGACAATTCATTATAGCCGAGAATTGTTTTAACCACTTAAGACCCGGACCAATATGCAGGTTAAGGACCTTTTTGCAATTTGGTACTGTGTCGCTTTAACTGGCAATTGCGCGGTCGTGCGACGTGGCTCCCAAACAAAATTGGTGTCCTTTTTTCCCCACAAATAGAGCTTTGTTTTGGTGGTATTTGATCACCTCTGCAAAAATTTTGAAAAAAATTCAATATTTTTAACTTTTTACTATAATAAATATCCCCTAAAAAAAAAAAAAAAAAACATATTTTTTCATCAGTTTAGGCCAATACGTATTCTTCTACTTATTTTTGGTAAAAAAAGTGCAATAAGCGTTTATTGATTGGTTTGCGCAATAGTTATAGCGTTTACAAATAGGGGATAGTTTTATGGCATTTTTATTAATAATATTGTTTTTACTAGTAATGGTGGCGATCAGCGTTTTTTTTCGTGACTGCGACATTATGGCGGACACATCGGACACTTTTGACACATTTTTGGGACCATTGTCATTTTCACAGCGAAAAGTGCTATAAAAATGCACTGATTACTGTGAAAATGACAATGGCAGTGAAGGGGTTAACCACTAGGGGGCGCTAAGGGGTTAAGTGTGCCCTAAGGGAGTGATTCTTACTGTAGGGGGGCGTGGCTGGACATGTGACGTCACTGATCGCCTGTTCCCTATAACAGGGAACAGATGATCAGTGACAAGCCACAGAGAAGAACTGGGAAGGTGTGTTTACACTTCTCGTTCTTCAGCTCCTGTAACCCGATCATGGGACACTGGCAGCAATCGCGTCCGCAGGTCCCGCGGGCGCGGTCACGGAGCTTCAGACCGGGTCGCAAGCGCGCAGGGTTGGGCACGACCCATGGCTGGGCACTTAAAGGGCAACATACCTGAACGTGCCTGTGCCCAGCCGTGCCATTCTGCCGACGTATATCGGCGTTAGGCTGTCCTTAAGTGGTTAAATACATTTTTTTCCTTTAGAAATGTAATTTTGTGCAGGGACTGTTATGAACACAGGAAACATGCGCTACTTTACAGGCATACTATACTAAATGGTACAAAATTTAAAGGAATATTTCACTTTTATTATTTCACTTTAACCACTTCAGCCCCAGACCATTTTGCTGGTCAATGACCGGGCCACTTATTGCGATTCGGCACTGCGTCACTTTAACTGACATTGGCGTGGTCATGCGACGTGGCTCCCAAACAAAATTTACATCCTTTTTTTCCCACAAATGGAGCTTTCTTTTGGTGGTATTTGATAAGCTCTGCAGTTTTTATTTTTTGCGCTATAAACAAAAATAGAGTGACAATTTTGGAATATTTTTTACGTTTTGCTATAATAATTATCCCCCAAAAATATATAAAAACTGTTTTCCTCAGTTTAGGCCGATACGTATTCTTCTACATATTTTTCGTGATTAAAAATTTGCAATAAGCATTTATTGATTAGTTTGCGCAAAAGTTATAGCGTCTACAAAATAGGGGATAGTTTTAGGGCAATTTTATTAATATATATTTTTTTCTAGTAATGGCGGCGATCTGCCGCCATTAAACTGCGACCTTATGGCAGAGACATTGGACACTTTCGCCAAATTTTTGGGACCATTGGCATTTTTACAGAGATCAGTGCTATAAAAATGCATTGATTATTGTAAAAATGTCACTGGCAGGGAAGGGGTTAACACTACGGGGCGATCAAGGGGTTAATTATGTTCCCTAAAGTGTGTTCTAACTGAAGGGGGGGTGGGACTGACTAGGGGAAATGATAGATCGCTGTTCATACTTTGTATGAACATACGATCAGTCATTTCTCCCCCTGAAAGAACCGAGAGCTGTGTGTTTACACACACAGCTCCCCGTTCTCGCTCTGTCACGAGCGATCGCGGGTGCCAGGCGGTGATCGTGCCCCCGGGCACTCGCATCAGCACCGGGGGTGAGCAGGGGTCGCTTCTAGTGGCCACGAAGCAACATCACGTTATATTACGTGATTTTGCACAGCCGAGCCAACCTGCCGCAGTAAATCTGCAGTGGGCGGTCGGCAAGCGGTTAAGCATTATTAAAATCACTGCACCCGAAAAAAACAGCAGTTTTTAAAACTTTTTTGCATTGATACATGTCCCCTGGGACAGGATCCAGGTCCCCAAACACTTTTTATGACAATAACTTGCATACTAACCTTTAAAATTAGCACTTTTGATTTCTCCCATAGACTTTTAAAGGGTGTCCCGCAGCTTTCGAATTTGTTCGATGTTCGACCCGAAAATAAAGCTCATCCCTAGTGTTGAGTTATTTTGAGAATGCAAATTTATACTGTTAGGCCCCTTTCACACGGGGCGGATCAGTAATGATCCGCCCTGTAAACCTCTGCTTGCTCAGCGGGGATCGCTCCGTTGATCCCCGCTGAGCCAGCGGATGACAGGGTGGTCACCGCACACTGTGCATGGACCGCCCTGTCCTTTGTCTGCTCTCCCCTATGGGGGGATCAGATGAACATGGACCGGCTGTCCGTGTTCACCCGATCCGATCCGCCAGACGGATGGAAAAGTAGGTTTTTCCTCCGTCACACTTTGGCGGATCGGAGAGGGTCGGATGTCAGCGGGCATGTCACCGCTGACATCCGCGGCTCCATAGAGGAGTACGGAGCGCCCGTTCAGGGCCGCCTAAAAAACTGGCAGGTGGGCCTGTGTGAAAGAGCCGTTATACAAGTTGTACGCTCACTAGTTTACATTGTAACAAAGTGTAATTTCTTCAGTGTTGTCACATGAAAAGATAGAATAAAATATTTACACAAATGTGAGGGGTGTACTCACTTTTGTGAGATACTGTATAATCATTTTAGCCATACATTAAACTATGCCCATGTGATATAATCCCTGTTCACCTAATTCTTTCTTATTTTGTCTTTAAACATCTAGGAATTTTGAATAATAGTTAGGAAGCTGATATTCATTCAGTGCAGGTTAGAAATTTAGGCTTATGCCGCGTACACACGGTCGTTTTTTGTGATGAAAAAAAATGTCATTTAAATGTGTGGGGAAAACTTTGTTTTATGTCTTCTGAAAAACGACAAAAAAAAAATTCGAACATGCTTCAATTTTTTATGTCGTTTTTCAAAACGTCATTTTTTTGTGTCATAAAAAATGATCGTGTGTGGGCTAAAACAACGTTTAAAACAACGTTTTTAAACCTGCGCATGCTCAGAAGCAAGTTATGACGCGAGCTTGAATGGAACAGAGTGCCGCCGTACGTGCTGAACGTAACCGCGCTTTGCTAGAGCATTTAAAAAAAACGATGGTGTGTAGGCAACGTCGTTTTTTAAAATGAAGTTTGAAAAACATTGTTTTTTTCATGAGAAAAAACAACGTTTTTTCACAAGACAAAAAACGACTGTGTGTACGCGGCATTAGTGAAAAAACACCCATGCAATTAATATGCTGTGTAAGGAGACCACACAATCCCCGGAGACAGATTAGCAGATGCACAGACCCTAAGCCCAGCTGGAAAAAATATCCTCAGATAGGTCCGTGACATTTATGCTTGTGATTGCTAGACTCAGCAACCTTTAAAAAATGAAGTAATTATCTGTAAGGCTTCTGCACCTGGGATATCTTTGCAGGGAAGGCTACAGCAGCTCTCAATACCCTTCCAAGCTATGCACAAATAATTTGTCTGTATTAGTGGAGCAGATGTGCTCTAACTCTGTCAACTATGTTTCCCTGAGATGGGTTTTCTTCTCTGAAGCTATACAGAAGGCTAAACGAAATTCAATTTAGAGGTGGCTCTGCCATGATTTCAAAACATCTTATCTATAGGTGGTAAAGGAAAATACTACAGAAATCCACTTTTTTAACTGGGAACAGTAACCACTTATTTAATTTACTGCTTTAGGTGGCCATAGACAAACTATTTCCCTGAGAATATGAGGCAAACCTTTCCTTGTATGGTTCTAAAAATTCATAGAAATAGCAATACATGTGTAGTAAGTTGGAACCTTTAGTCTTTTACCTATCTAAGGATTGCGATCTGCTCCCAAGAAGAATATTCAACAGCATAGAAAATCTCTCTACATATTCACTGTGATAAAGCCAAAATTAACACTAGCATAATTAAGCATAAGCGCAAACTTGACAAAATCCCACAAATCTAGTAATGAAATGTGTAGCGCCCTGCTCCTGATGACCAGGCGCTATGTTAAATTTAGTGTATGTCTGAGCTGGAAGTTAGCTCAGATTTTGGTATAATTAAGGCTAAAACAGCCTCTGTTCTGGCTATGGCTGTGTTTGAAGGACTCCCCACGGTTACCTGTAGGTAGCGTTACCACCCCAGGCCAATGTTGGAATACAAGCAGGCCAGAGTGTATTGCATGCTTTTCCCCGGGAACAGGGGGCAGGCGCCATTTTTAGGGGCTTTTTGCCTCGTGGCCCTCCGGGCTCTGGGTATGTGATGATTGATTTCAGCCGTGGGGCCACGTTGGCCCGAAGCTGTATCTCTGCCACGTAGGCTCAGTTGTCCTGACTGGGGCCTACACTTTGGAGGTGGTCTTGCGCTGTCTGTCTTAAGGGAGAAAGCCATTTAATGGAGGAAACCAGGGGAGGACATTTCCTGGAGAGGACCAAGTGGAAGGCTGGTGTCTCAGGGAAGGCCTGGTGACTTTATTGGAGGATGCACCGTAGCCTATGTTACCTTACAGTGTGTTGGGTCAGCTTAAAGGCTCTAAACTGTAAGGCTGGATATCCGAATACTAAATCCCGTGGCAGAGAATTATTGAACAGTTCATCTTTATTGCACTAAAGTCTGTGGCAGAGGCTGTTATTCTTTCTTTTTGTCCATGCATCATCCCGGCTGCTAGGCCAGTGAGAGGGGCCTATCCGGGTGAGCAGTACCCACTTGGATGAAAGTGGTGAGTGTGACTCTTTTTTTTTTTTTTTTTTCCACCTCAGCTTTTACCAAATTCTAGAGACCAGCTCATGAATCGATGCTTCTTACGTCTCTTATTTGCGGTTTGCATCATGCGTGGTATTTTTCCATAGCCAAAGTAGGGCAAAAATAGCCGTTACTTCCAATAAGCTTCAAACGAGATTTGATTTTTTTTTTTTTTCCCACATGTAATAAGTATAAGTGTCAACATCCGGCAAGGGGCTAAGATCTTATCCATGCTCTTGTATTGTTTTACAGCCCCTCTGGGATATCTACACCTCACTACTATACAATACAAACCCCCCCACCCCCTCGTGGCGCCCAGGGATCTTATCTTTTTCCATCGCTAAAATATCTATGAAATTTTACCAAAAATGCGTAAGATTCGAAAATAACAGTCGAAACAATCGGGCTTTGTTTCGGGGTCGATCAAACCCCATAATCTCAGAATCAGAAGACTTAGAGTACTCTTAAACTCTCTACATAACTGCCAGTTTTTTTGTACTCCTTCCATTTTTCCCATTTTTTCTTAAAGTCGTTGTTTGTCTCTGATAGACTTTCCTTAAGCTCTTCCAACCTATAAGTTTCCTCCACAGCATCTATCCAATTCCACAGGAGTGGACTTTCCTTTTCCTGCCACCTTTTTGGTATGATTCTCTTCGCTGCATTTAACAGGTGTGGTAATAAAGACTGCTTGTATTTTTTTATACCCTCTTGACTCCCGTGAAAGAGAACCACCCAGGGTTCTTTCTTTATTTCCCTACCCGTAATCTCTTTTATTTGACTTATTATTGTGTCCCAATAAATTTGGATTTTCGGGCATGTCCACCAAATATGTGCCATCGTTCCTCTCTCCGTACATCCTCGCCAACACTCGGCGGACTGGTCAGATCTAACATTGTTAGCTTTGTCAGGGGTAATATACCAACCCGAAATGCACTTATAATTTGCCTCGGCGGTTCGTGTATCTATTGCGGAGGAGTGTGTTAATTGCATGATCCTCTGAAAAGTGTTTGTCCCTCTCGTGATTTCTAACTCCCTTTCCCATTTATGTACAAACGGTGCTTCATCCCGTGCACCTATCTTAACCAGTATCCCATATAATTTAGTGATTGTGCCCTTAGAATTTTCTGATTGACATAGCTTCTCGAGTGGTGTCAACTCCGCCCTCGTCCGTAGAGGACGAGGGAGGTGCCGCACAAAATGATGTAGCTGGGAGTAGTGCCACCTATCGAGATTCCAAAATTCTGTTCTAGCTTTCAATTCTTCGTATGTCATTATCTCTCCATCTTTTGTGATATCCCCTAAGTGTACCGTGTTATTCCTGATCCAGTTACCACCTATTTTTTTCTCCCCAGGTGCAAAGTAAGCATTATCTTTTAAATTCATTAGTGGAAAATTGAATTCTCTGTTCAGTAGTGTCTGGGTTCTATCCCACATTCGTAAAGTGTCCCGTGTTATGTCAAATGATTCGTGGCCCAGTGCCCTGTATTGTGCAGGAATCCAAATAATATTACTCAATTGTGACCTAGCTTGTGCCCTTTCAATTTGCACCCATCTTTTACCTTTCCTGTCCCGCGCCCATTCCACCGCACGAGATAGAACCGCCGCTTTATAATAGCTTTTAATGTCAGGCACTGCCAGACCGCCCAGTAATTTTCCCTGTTTTAGGATGGACAGTGATATTCTGTGCTTTTTATTTTTCCAAACAGTGTGACTCTTTTTGAAGCTAAAAGGTTCCCCAGTGATCTGCATCGAGTGCCTGAACCTTCCTCTGATCCTCCATCCCTCTACCTGTGCAAGTTTGTGCGAAATAAAGCTTAACCAGAAAGGATTTACAACTTGTGTGGATATTGAGGTTTCTATAGACTCTCATCCCCTAGACAACGAATAGTGAGGTAACGTGCAGGCCCAAATCTAAACCAGCAGCTCCTTTGGGGGTAGTGCTACATATGTTAGGTATGCAAAAAATATATGTATATCATCTTTCCACCACACATCTAAAACAGAGCCATCAAATACATAATGTTCACCTTGGGTTCCGCCATCTTGGCTTCACACAGCAACCTTGCTGTGGTGGTGGACATCCTCCTCTAATGAGCAGGATATTCTCCGTGTGCACATTGGAATGCCGATTATGTGCACAGGGCTAATTCTGTATGACAGTCCTTTGACATGATTTGTAAAGCAAATATAAGGGCCATACAGTATGTTAAAATTAAAATAGGAGAACAAAGAATAAGCCTCTTCCAGGTGACTCAGTAGTTGGATAGGACAATACATGTTGGGCCAGATTCACGTAGCTCAGCGGATCTATAGATCCGCTCGATCTACGTGAATTAAGATCCGCTCCCGCAAGTTTAGGAGGCAAGTGGCTAATTCACAAACCACTTACCTCCAATCCCCGGGGGGGATCCTAAATCCCCCCGGCGGAATTCAAATTCCGCGGCTAGGGGTGTGTACTATTTAAATCAGGCGCGTTCCCGCGCCGATTTAAATGCGCATGCGCCGTCCGGGGAATTTCCTGGCGTGCATTGCTCCCACTGATGTCACTAGGACGTCAGTGGTTTCGACGTGAGCGGGACTTGCGACGCGCGTGTTCGTGAATCGGCGTACGCAAACGACGTTGGAAAATTCAAATTCGACGTGGGAACGCCAGCTATACTTAACATTGGCTGCGCCTGCTAAAAACAGGGGTAAGTATACGACGGGAAAACCGATATGGAAACGACGTAAGAACACTGCGACGGGTCCGCGTACGTTCGTGAATTTGCGTATCTCGTTGATTTACATGTTATTTATCGTAAATCAGCGGGAACGCCCCCGGCACCATTTTTAAATTGAAAAAAAGATCCGACAGTGTAACACAGTGTAACACTGTCAGATCTTAGCCCTATCTATGCGTATCTGATTCTATGAATCAGGCGCATAGATAGGACCAGTGTAAGTCAGAGATACGATGGTGTATCTGTAGATACACCGTCGTATCTCTTTGTGAATCTGGCTCGTTGACTTTGCTACAACACTCAGTTTAAGGTGGCAATGATAAATAATGGGCTACAGCTAGAACATATGGATTATAAAGCTAAAAACATATTCCAATCAAGAGACATTTCTTGTCCACATGCATGCATTCTAGCGAAAACTGCATGACAATTACCAAGGAAACCGCAGTGGACCATACCTGCATAATGTGTGTTGAAATTACTACTTGCAATCTCCATGGGAAGGCCATTTAACAGGGAGACAACACAATATCATTATTTTGAAGAAGCACTAGCTCAGTATGGAATGTTCACAATTTATTTCTTGCTATGTAGAAACACATTTAAATGTATGCATATATAAACGTTTACCATATAATTTAACCACTTCAGCTCTGGAAGGTTTTACCCCCTTCCTGACCAGGCCATTTTTTGTGATACGGCACTGCCTTGCTTTAAAGCGGATGTGCCACGGGGAAAAAATATTAAAAGCCAGCAGCTACAAATACTGCAGCTGCTGACTTTTAATATTAGGACACTTACCTGTCCTGGAGTCCAGCGCTGATCGCAGCAGAGCACGAGCGATCGCTCATCTCTCTGCTGCTCCCCCCTCCATCCACGCTCAGGGAACCAGGAAGTGAAGCGCTGCGGCTTCACTGCCCGGTTCCCTACGGCGCATGCGCGAGTCGTGCTGCGCCCGCCGATTGGCTCACACGCTGTGTGCTGGGAGCCGAGTGTTCCCAGCACACAACGGGCGACAGACGGGATGTGACGGAATGCCCGTCTTTCGCCCGTAGCGCGTGGCCGGAGTTGGGTGCAAATACCTGTCTTTAGACAGGTGTCTGCACCCCCCTCCCCCCTGAAAGGTGTCAAATGTGACACCGGAGGGGGGAGGGTTCCGATCAGCGGGACTCCACTTTAGGGTGGAGAACCGCTTTAACTGACAGCTATCTCATGCATCAATATTTCATGTATCAATATTTCAACATTTTTTTCTACCCTCGATAGAGTCCTCATAGCAACTCACTGTTACCTGTCTTCAGAAGTTAGAGGTATTTTTAGAAGCAAAAACCTGAGCAATAATATTTGGGAACTGACATTTACACACAAAATACTGCAATAGATATACAGTAAAACCTTGGTTTGAGAGTAACTTGGTTTGAGAGCATTTTGCAAGACAAGCTAACTTTTTTTTATAAATCTTGACTTGATTTACAAGCGATGTTTTGAATTAAGAGTAGCGTCATGTCACAACTGAGTATAAAAGAGAAAAGAAGCACCTCTAAGTGTAGCAATATGGTTACATTTAATGAAGGACAACATTTAGCAACATATTGCTACACTTAGAGGCGCCTCTCTTCTCTTTTATACTCTGTAGCTCCTGCTGGGTTTTGCTTCTAATCCCCTTGTGGAGGCTGCCATTTGTGGATGGACATTTTATGGCTACACAACCTATCACATTGCTAAAATCTTTTTATATGGACTACAAACTGAAGGACTTATGAATAAATGGTTGCAGAACGAATCATCTGAGTTTCCATTATTTCTTATGGGGAAATTTTCTTTGATATACAAGTGCTTTGGATTACAAGTATGTTTCCGGAACTAATTATGCTCGCAATCCAAGGTTTTACTGTACTGTATGCAGAAAATTCAGCAGATTCATTTGATAAAACTTTTATGGTTTAAAAAAAAGTGATTACTAAGATTAGTAACAGAAGCATGGTATGGCAATTATAATACTAAACATTAATATTAATATAAACCATTTTTTTCCATTGTCACAAAATACAGTTATACAAAAATTATTCTTCTATAAGTAATATCTATGTGGTGATCAGCCCAGGATGAAAACATTTCTGTGGTATAAACAAGTATGCAACTGAAACATGGAGATTATGGTAGCTAGTTCCTTATTCTGTAAGTAGCAAAACTAGAAAACAGAAGTTTCCACTTTTTCCAGTAAACCAATGACTGTATATTAAAAGTAGGGGGGTGTAATGGCGCTTGCAATAATTAAAGTGTAAAACTAAATAACCATAGTAGCAATTCCTGTTGTTAGAAACAAAATGATTTCCAAAATACGAACAAAATATCAGGAGAGTAAATCCACCACTTCCAGTGTGTATATCTGTGTTCCACTCCAGATATAATCAAATAACCGCCCAACATCAATCAAGTAATGTGGATGGTGATAAGAGTGGAGTAATAATAAAAATAAGAAAAACAAATGTGCCAATAAAAGCACAGTGTTGATAAGGTGAAGAAAAATATATACATTTTCTGAAAAAGTTCAGATAATGATATCAGCAATAATTTCTTCAAAAAACATATAGAATGCGAATAGGCAAAAAATCCATATAGTAGCTCCAACTATTCCAAGTGCATAGTGCAAAAATAAATTAAATACATAGTGAATAATGTCCAAAAACTGTTTTTTTGTAAGCACCAAAAATTAAAAAAAATATATATATATATAAAAATATATAATCAATAACATGCATGGGTGAACGAAACCCAATCCATAAAATGTCTGCAGTGAAAGTGTCCCATATGTTCCACCATGGAATTAAAACATCGAATTATCATAGATAAGAAAAATATAAAAGATGTGTCCAGTGCATAATCGTGCAGATTGAACCAATCCGATAATTAAAAGGAAATAGTAAACATAAATATAAAGTGCATAGGTGCTTCACTAAAATTCAAATTCCATAGTATTTGCTTCAGTGCATGATGGTAAAAGTGCACACGTGCTTCCAAAGACAAACGCCAAACCTTTCCACAGTGCAGAGGTGAAGATAATTGTTTCTGCAAGCCCCTTACCTTGAAGAGGCTTGCATAAAGCCTATAGTAATGTTAATGAAAGCGTGTCCCACAGCCAGCCTGCCGTTTCTATTCCATAAAAGAAGACTGGGTCCCAGCGATGGCACTCAAATAGAGAACAGGGAGGCTTCCATAGTGTAAAAACATTCACAATTTATTTGGAAAAAATATATAAAAACACTCACAGACAGAGCTGTGTAGACAGCGTGTGTAGTACAACAGATTGTCTCTTCTCTGCGGCCGCAAGCGGATGACGTCACCAGCAACCCTCCTTCTTCCTCACGCGTATCGTGACGACCACACGTCACTTAGTCATAGGATGGAGGGCGGCTGGTACGAGGGTGACTTATATAATGCTGAAATCACAGGATGGCTAGTGGCTAGATGGCTAGAATCCCAGTGCGCATGCTCGAAATTCCGGCGCAAATCGTCAATGCTTTAGACGTGAACGTAATTTACGCAAAGCCCTATTCGCGAACGACTTACGCAAATGACGTAAACTACGCAAAATTTGACGCTGGCCCGACGTCCATACTTAACATTGGTTGCTCCTCATATAGCAGGAGCAATGTTACGCCGGAAAAAGCCTTATGCAAACAACGTAAAAAATACCGCCGGGCGCACGTAGGTTTCTGAATCGGTGTATCCAGCTGATTTGCATATTCTACGCTGAAATCAACGGAAGCACCACCTAGCGGCCAGCGTAAAAATGCAACTAAGATACGACGGCGTAAGAGACTTACGCCAGTCGGATCTTAGGCAAATTTCGGCGTATCTTGCTTTCTGAATACAGGAAGAAGATACGCCGGTGCAGATTTGAATTTACGCGGCATATCAATAGATACGCCGGCGTAAATTCTTTCTGAATCTAGCCCATTGTGTTCCTATCTGATTCCCACGGGCCTAACACTCCCTTTTCCTCCCCGGGGGGAACCATGGAAAACCTCCCAATGGGGCCAGTGGAGATGTTCTGGAGGCATATTTGCCAGTTTTATTGATTCTGTCCCACACTGCCAGTGTGTTCCAGGTTAGTGAGGATGTCCATTTTGACAATCCTCTCGCCTTGGGTGGTATCCATGGTGCTCCCTCTAGGTTTCTTCCTGCCATGTTTTTCTCTATCGAGACCCATGTTTTATTCACGGAATCATGGCACCAATTTAGTAAGCGTACCAGAGACATTGCTCTGTAATACAGTGCAATGTCTGGTAAGCTCAATCCCCCCTCCTCCTTACTTCTGCGTAGAATGTCATATGCTATTCTGGCATTTCCGTCCTTCCATATAAAGGATATAAATGCTTTACGTATCTTTTTAAAGAATATTAGGGGAAGCGGTATGGGTACAGTATGCAGGACATATATTAATCTAGGTATTACATTAATTTTAAGAGTATTTATTCTGCCAAGCCATGTTAGTGTGTGGCCTTTCCATCTATTCAAATATTATTTCCACAACCAGGGAGCTATGGGCCAGATCCTCAAAAGAGATACGCAGACTTAACTGCTGTTCAGTCTGTGTCTAACTTTGGAAACGATCCTCAAAAGGCTTTTTCCAAAGTTAGGCAGAAGATCCGGCATGTGTAATTGAATTACACTGCCGAATCTTAGGATGCAGTACCGCATCCGCCGCTGGGGGCATTTCGAGTCGAAATGCCATTTCTAGTATGCAAATTAGCACTTAAGGCGATCCACAAAGCTTTCCAGCTTCGTTTTATCGCCGTAAGTGTTATTTTGCAAGTGTAAAACTAGGGCTGATGTTACAAAGTGTAAACTAGTCACACCATGTAAAAGCCCATTCCAGCGACGGCATTTGGTATGCATTCCCGAGGGAGAACTCCACGGCAATTTGTAAAAACAAAACCGGCATGGGTTCCCCCCAGGAGCATACCAGGCCCTTAGGTCTGGTATGGGTTGTAAGGGGACCCCCCTACGCCGAAAAATCGACGTAGGGGGTCCCCCTACAATCCATACCAGACCCGTATCCAAAGCACGCTACCCGGCCGGTCAGGAAGGGAGTGGGGACGAGCGAGCGCCCCCCCTCCTGAGCCGTGCCAGGCCGCATGCCCTCAACATGGGGGGGTTGGGTGCTCTGGGGCAGGGGGGCGCACTGCGGGCCCCCCCACCTCAGAGCACCCTGTCCCCATGTTGATGAGGACAAGACCTCTTCCCGACAACCCTTGCCATTGGTTGTCGGGGTCTGCGGGCGGGGGCTTATCGGAATCTGGGAGTCCCCTCAAATAAGGGGGCCCCCAGATACCGGCCCCCCACCCTAAGTGAATGGATATGGGGTACATCGTACCCCTATCCATTCACCTGTAGGCAAAAAGTTAAAGTTAGTAAACACACAACACAAGGCCTTTTAAAATAATTTATTATTCTGCTCCGGATGCCCCCCCTGTCTTCTTTATTAGCTCTATTAGCAGGGGGGGCTTCTTCTTCCACTCTCCGGGGGTCTTCTCCGCTCTCCGGGTGGGGGTTTCTTCTTCCGCTCTCCGGGGGGGGGCTTCTCCGGACTCCGGGGGGCTTCTTCCATCTTCTCCCCTCTTCCGCTGTTGACTCAGCGAACCCCGGTTCTTCTGCAGATGTCCGGTGCCTTCTTCTTTAGCGCTGGCTGCCTGTTATCTTTGTGTGTTAGCTCAATTTCTAACAGGCAGCCGGCGCGGTCTTCTGTGACGTCAGGTTCTTCTCTTCTGTTCTTCCGATGTTGCCTCGTCGCCTGTTGTCGCTGTAATGATGGAAGCGCGCCTTGCATCCCATTTATATAGGCATCACCGTCCCATCATGCTCCAGCAGGTACCCACGTGGTGGGTGCACGTGGGTAGGCACCCACCACGTGGGTACCTGCCGGAGCATGATGGGACGGTGATGCCTATATAAATGGGATGCAAGGCGCGCTTCCATCATTACAGCGACAACAGGCGATGAGGCAACATCGGAAGAACAGAAGAGAAGAACCTGACGTCACAGAAGACCGCGCCGGCTGCCTGTTAGAAATTGAGCTTACACACAAAGATAGCAGGCAGCCAGCGCTGAAGAAGAAGGCACCGGACATCTGCAGAAGAACCGGGGTTCGCCGAGTCAACAGCGGAAGAGGGGAGAAGATGGAAGAAGCCCCCCGGAGTCCGGAGAAGCCCCCCCCCCGGAGAGCGGAAGAAGAAACCCCCCCCCGGAGAGCGGAGAAGACCCCCGGAGAGTGGAAGAAGAAGCCCCCCCTGCTAATAGAGCTAATAAAGAAGACAGGGGGGGCATCCGGAGCAGAATAATAAATTATTTTAAAAGGCCTTGTGTTGTGTGTTTACTAACTTTAACTTTTTGCCTACAGGTGAATGGATAGGGGTACGATGTACCCCATATCCATTCACTTAGGGTGGGGTCCGGTATCTGGGGGCCCCCTTATTTGAGGGGACTCCCAGATTCCGATAAGCCCCCGCCCGCAGACCCCGACAACCAATGGCAAGGGTTGTCGGGAAGAGGTCCTGTCCTCATCAACATGGGGACAGGGTGCTCTGAGGTGGGGGGACCCGCAGTGCGCCCCCCTGCCCCAGAGCACCCAACCCCCCCATGTTGAGGGCATGCGGCCTGGCACGGCTCAGGAGGGGGGGGGGCGCTCGCTCGTCCCCACTCCCTTCCTGACCGGCCGGGTAGCGTGCTTTGGATACGGGTCTGGTATGGATTGTAGGGGGACCCCTACGTCGATTTTTCGGCGTAGGGGGGTCTCCTTACAACCCATACCAGACCTAAGGGCCTGGTATGCTCCTGGGGGGTGAACCCATGCCGGTTTTTTCTTTGAAAATTGGCATGGAGTTCTCCCTCATTGGCATGGAGTTCTCCGAGCGACGCTGTCATTTTTTTTTTTTTTCCCGACGCAACTTTTTTAAGCCGTCGCGATCCTCAAAACTCGGCGTAACGTAACTTCGCGCATGCGCAGTACGGCCGGCGCGGGAGCGCGCCTCATTTAAATGGGACTCGCCCCATTTGAATAGGAACGCCTTGCGCCGGCGGAATTTTAGTTACACAGCCTGAAATTTCTAGATAAGTGCTTTGTGGATCGGGCACTTAGGTAGAAACTTTAAGGCAGTGTAACTTAAATGGGATTTTTTAAGTTACGCCAGGTTTTTGTGGATCTGGCCATATAAGTTTATATATAAGTTTTGCATCTGCAGTAATATGGACTCCCAAATAAAATAACGATTCTCTATTCCATATAAACGGACAGCTGTTTTGCAAAGATGTAGCTAATAGTACTGGTACATGGCTAGGTAATATTACCAATTTTTCTGTATTTATTTTAAAATTCGATAGCTTTCCATATCTCAACAGTTCTTGCATCAATACCTCTATAGATTCCTGTGGTTTTGAGAGAAAAAATAATACGTCGTCGGTGTATGCACTCTAGGGCCAATTTCCACTCCTCTTATTCCATTATTTTACCTTATTCTGCATAAGAAGGGTTCCAGAACAAGGGCAAATAATATTGGAGATAGAGGGCAGCCTTGCCTTGTGCCATTCCGTTTATAAAACCAGCCTGACAGGTCCCATTAACCTTAACTTTTGCTCCCAGTGATAATGGGCAATTGTTGCACACACATTCAGGTACAACTTTCAAGCAACTTCTGAGAGTTAACATTGAAGTCTATGACCCTCAAGTTGCATTAAAGTTGGACCAAAGTAGTGCATGAACAACTTTGAAGTTGTTGCAAATTTAAGTTGTGCATATGTGAATGGATATCATTGAAAAACATGGGGGAACAACTTGTCATGCAACTTTGATGTCCAAAGTTGCGTGACAAGTATGAATGGAGCTTTACCTGGGTCACTATCCCTTAAAAAAATCTGTTATTTGTTGGAACAGAACCTCTTCCTTGGTCATATTGTCTATTATTAGTTGAAATGGGATGCCTTCCTTTATTATTTTGCCTCATAGGAGGTGGGGTTTGGCTCCTATTCTCTCCCCCCAACTCTTCCCAGGTTCCCAGGTGTTCCTTGTCTTTGGAGGGAGGGGACCAGAGGGAAGCCTTACAGGTCTGGTGTTTTTTCCATCATTTTGCATTCCCCTTCCCTCTGTCCCCTCTACCATTTCTACATCCGCATTCTTTTGCCAACTAAAGATTCCACCGGATTTGAAATAATCCACATCACAAATTTACTTTTTCCTTCTTTTTTTGTTCTCATTCCTCTTTCTCCAAAAAGTTCAATAAATTTGATGAAAGAGAGCAGTACTCTGTACTTTCCATGTGAGGTAAAAGCTTATCTTTAAGATCCTTAATTTCCTTGTTTAGCGACAAAAGCTTATGTCTTTTTTCTGAACTAAAAACTTAAGAAAATTAATACCTGCCTCATTAAAATATTTGGCCCCCTCCACCAACTTAGCATCCCCTTTCTGGGGGTTCACATTCCATCAAAAAGTTTGTGGGACCATCTGTTCTTCAATATAACATTCTAAAGCCCTGTACACACGATCGGTCCATCCGATGAAAACGGTCTGATGGATTTTTCCATCGGTTAACCGATGAAGCTGACTGATGATCAGTCGTGCCTACACACCATCGGTTAGAAAAACGATTGTGTCAGAACGCAGTGACGTAAAACACAACGACGTGCTGAAAAAAACGAAGTTCAATGCTTCCAAGCATGCGTCGACTTGATTCTGAGCATGCATGGATTTTTAAAACATGCATGGATTGCTTTTTTTTAACCGATGGATAAATAACCGATGGGGCCCACACACGATCGGTTTGGTCCGATGAAAACGGTCCATCAGACCGATCTCATCGGTTTGACCGATCGTGTGTACGCGGCATAAGAACGCTATGTCCCACTCAGTGTGTAATTTCAAGAGCATTAAATGATTTAATCTAAGGCCTAGTACACACGAGAGGATTTATCCGCGGATACGGTCCACCGGACCGTTTCCGCGGATAAATCCTCTCGAGGATTTGCGAGGATTTGGATCCGATGGAGTGTACTCACCATCGGATCGAAATCCATGCCGAAATCCCCTCGCGATGATGTGTCGCGCCGTCGCCGCGATGATGACGCGGCGACGTGCGCGACGCTGTCATATAAGGAATTCCACGCATGCGTCGAATCATTACGACGCATGCGGGGGATTCATTCGGACGGATTGATCCGGTGAGTCTGTACAGACCAGCGGATCAATCCGTTGGGATGGATTCCAGCGGATAGATTTTAAAGCATGTCTTCAAATTTGTATCCGCTGGAAATCCATCCCAGGGAATAAAAATCCGCGGAAACAGATCCGCTGGATTGTACACACCAGGGGATCTATCCGCTGGAGCCGGTCCGCGGATCAATTCCAGCGGATGGATCCTCTCGTGTGTACGGGGCCTAAGAAACATACCACCCAACTTCAAATCAATAGTCCCTGTAAGGACAAATACACTATCGGTGTTGCAGCTTTGTGAAGCTCGGTAATTAAACCCATCCATTTTAGTGAGAAATAACAACAAAAACATAAAAATGCAAATAAAAACTCCAGCTGCGATAACAGCATCGGAAGTGTGCCAATAATCCTAACAAAGAAATTGTGCTTGCATTGATAAGTGGAGAACACAGAACCATATGGAAACACAACTGTACTTTTCTGATTAAAAGAGTCCATTTGCTTCGGTAAGCGTGTTTAATTGAACCCAAGGTGTTGGATCACTATGGTGTCACTATTTATGAAGAGTTATCTGATTTAGTATGGATGAAGATTTAATTTATCACTCTGGGACTGTCACTGATTTCTGCCCATATTTTTTCAAACATTTTTATATTATGATTTATGTCAATTGTTGATTATTGTTCTATTAGTTCTGCACATTTGACCCACTGTATATCCATTGCGCCAGCTGCTCCATTTATCTCACCAAGTGCAATTTATTTTTAGGATTACTGGAATGCTTATTTTTGTGTATTTTAAATGTGCATTTACATGCCTTTTTGTGTTTATGTTATGCAAAGTGAGACAAGAAAATCCATTATAGATAATTCAAATTCTTTTGTAGTAAAAAATGCATAAAAAGGCAATTCTTTTTATTGAAGTGAGTTTATTATTAATTTCCGTAAGACTGTTTAATACAAACATTTACTTCAACTCTGCATTTTACATTACTTTACACTTGTAAACACATGCAGGCTTGAAACACGTAGCTATGAACTAGTCATTTCGTAATGAACAGTATTTCACCTTGAAATGCATTTTCGTGCAGATAAAATAATGCTTTCTACAGTGGGAAAATTCAAATGTTCATAATTTATTATATAACAGCCTAGTTTGTTTATTTGTATTAAGTTGATAATGAAATGATGACACATTCGAAGGGAATCTGCCTTCTGTTCTTCACACCTGCTTGTGCTTTAATTTTATTCAGTGTTTGCCAGTCATTCTTTATTTAGATCTTTTTTTTTGCAACTTAGATAATGCTGTTGTATTTATAACCTGGGTTCATTTTTAAAGCTAAACTCCAGAAAAAACAATGAAATACACAAATTAAATACCCACAAAAAGGATTTGTATTGCTATCTATCCAGTCCTGAGATTTATACAGTACAAAACAGATTATAGCGCACATATGCAAAAATGACATTTATCCTGCAAGGCTAGTTAAAAACACCTGAACATATTCAAAAATACTGGGTGTTTGGTCGCACTATATGGTCATATAGTGCTAAGCCCACTTACTGCTAAAGGTATGTTTGTGTATGTTTTTATATGTTTTTGTATTTTGTCTGAGATTTGTACAGCCCCCTCTGACAAAATAGCCAGGAGGATGACACCACCTACAGTTTATGAATATAATGATGTCCTCTCTCCATCCCAATCTCCCAGCTAGACAGGTGAGAAGCAGCTGTATAACACAGTAACATAAATAATAAAAAACACATAAATAAAAACTAGTGTGAAACTCAGTGCTAAAAAGCCTAATAGTTAGAAAGAGTGGTGAAAACCGCACATAGGGTCTGGTTAGTAATTTGAAAGCGATATCAGAAAAATATAAATATATATATATATATATATATATATATATATATATATATATATATATATATATATATATATACATATACATGTGTGTGTGTAGCGCCTATGTACTTTACAGTATGGTACTGGTGCTAGTTAAATTTAATGGTAGCTCAGAGTGTAGTTAAAGTCTGATCCAGATTGTTAAATGCAAAACAGGGTCTCTGTCTCAGCTTGGCTGTGCTGTGGGCTTATTCTGTTGTACTGGGGTGTTCTTCCAGCCCCGGTGCTGTAGGTGGCAGCAGTGGAGTCAAGGTTTGGGTGCTCTTTCCCAGCAGCCAATCAGGAGGGTTTGTCCTCGCTGTGCATGCTGTAGAGGGGTATTTATGAGGCTGACGCCATTTTGTCTGGGTCTTTTTCGTCCAGTGTGGCACCCACCTTTAGGGTGGCCACATCACGGCGCCCCGGCACTATGGCCTACCTGGCCGGGGCGTGCGTGCCATGCGGTGTTCCTGGTTCCGGGACCATGCTGGCCCGGAGCATCTGAACAGCGTCGGGGACCCAGTGAGTGACTGGGTTCCCACCTTTGAGGATCCCAAGCTGTACTGCTGTTTGGTGGAGTGTCAGTCTGAGGAGCGCCATTGAGAGGCTGGCAGTCCAAAAGGGCCTGGACAAACTACCGGGGATCAAGGTAGCCGGATTAACCACCTGTCAGTCGGTACCTGGGCGACAAGTTGAAGGAGATCCAGGCGTAGCTCATCTAAAGAGGGATATCTCCAAGAATCCAATCCAGAGAGGACCTGTGGCAGAGGTGTCTTTCTGAGGCTCACCGAGGGGAGTCTGTGGCAGAGGCTCTTTCTCAAGTTCAAGTTCAAGTTCACTAAGGAGGGTCTGTGGCAGAGACTTTATCCTACAATTGTCCGAGTGATACTCTGGCTGCCAGGTCAGTGAGAGAGGCTTGTCCGGGTACGCTAAGCCCATTCCGGAATGGCGCATAGAAGGGTTACGTTTGGGAGCAGGACTGTTTCCTATTATCACGCCTGAATCTGCTATTCTCCCTTCTTATTCAACTTTACTTTCCTCACCACAAGTTACTGGCCCGGATTCAGATACATTGGCACATATTTAAACTAGCGTAGCGTATTTTATTTACACTACGCCGGACCAGCGCGGAGAGGCATGTACTGTATTCAGAAAGCTATTACTCACCAAGATGCGCCAGCGTAACGTATTTTCGATGGCGTAGGGCAGCGTTAGTGTAAATGGGTGTCACCCCATGCAAATGATGGTCCGACCGTGTCACAGTGGTTTATGTTGGGCGTATCTTAAACGGCGCATGCGCTCTGACGTGGACGAATTGACTGCACACATCTGCGCATGCTCACAACTACGCCCGGCGTAACCCCTAAGATACGCCGGCCCAATGCCTACGCCCAGTGCATAAATACACCCAGACATGCGCCCGTCAAGTACAAAAGTACACAAGCATTTTTTTTACTGCTAGTACTTTTGTTATTTTCTTGAGGCATGTCTGCACCAGTGGTGGCTTCTACGGGTCGGAGGAAGCTCAATTTCTCCCCTGAGGAGAAGGCTCTTA
Organism: Rana temporaria; assembly: GCF_905171775.1. NCBI lineage: Eukaryota > Metazoa > Chordata > Amphibia > Anura > Ranidae > Rana > Rana temporaria. The sequence goes on along the minus strand of NC_053490.1, from coordinate 313,390,159 downwards.
TTATCGAGGGCCTCAATAAGTACGGCCCGTGCCTCTATGGGGCACTGACTGGCACTACCAGCAAGGTGGAAAAAGATCGGATCCTGCTGGAGATAACCACACAAGTGAATGCCCTTGGCGTTGAGGCTCGGACCCCCAGGGCGATCACGAAAAAGATTAACGATCTGCGGCGTCTTGTTAAAGAGAAGCTGGGCAACATCCGAAGGCATGCCAGTGGCACAGGAGGTGGACCAGCCACCACCATCACCCTCACTCCTGATGAGCTGGTCATTGCCCGATGCCTGGAGAGGGAGATGGTTGAGGGCCTGGAGGGATTTGATTCGGTTGATCAGCCCTTGAGGACAGGTAAGTGTGTTTTATCTTCTCTCCGGTGTGTAGCATGTGTAGGGGGCCAAGGGAACATGTGACAAGTGTGTGGGTCCACCAACATGTGAATGTTTTGTGTCATCCACAGATGTCCAGGAGGGAGCTGGTCAGTCGTCGGCTGCTGGGCGACCGACGCCATCCCTGGCCGAGAGTGCCCCCACCTCACCTGTAGAGGAAGTGGAGGAGGAGCAGGTCACTATGGAGGAAGGGTTTTTCATAGTGGAGGAGACCCCCATACCTGTACCCTCCCAAACCTCCTCCCCTATCAGGGATAGCCCCTCAAGGGCCACCCCCCCCATCAGGGATAGCCCCTCAAGGGCCACCCATCTAGCCTGCCCCAAGCCTCTCCTGCCCCAAGGAAGGCTACAAGAAAAATAAGGGGTGTCCCGGATGCATTGGAGGAGAATTTGGCGAGGGACCAGGCACGCCAAACCCACCATCTGGCTGCCTTAGTGGGGGACCTTCACCATGTGGCAGAGAGCCTGGCCTCCTCGGCTCAGACCCAGGCTGCCTGTACCGTAGCTGTGCAGCAGGCCCTCACCCAGTAGGCGGGTCAGAATTTTGCCATCAATGACAGCCTGCAGGATGTGGTTGGCAATTGCACAGGTAGTGTCACGTGTTTGGGGGAGCTGCAGGCCACCACATCAGGCCTTGTAACGGAGGTCCGGAGCCTGGCAGAGGCAGTCCAGGCCAATACGGAGGGGAGGAGCCTGGCAGCTGCCGTACAAGAGGAGGGGAGGCAGACACGGCGCCACCTGCGCAACACCACCACCCGCCAGCTGCGGATGCAGGTGGTGACAAATACTTACCTCCACCGCATTGCCCTGGCATTGGAGGGCAGCCAGGCAGCCAGGGAGAGACCGGGGGATGTACCTCCACCAGACAACCCCCCCACCTGAGGCTCCCCCCAGGCGACTGCGGCCCAGGAGCCTAGGCACCAGGCGCAGCCCACGACAGGGCAGATGATTTTTTTTTTGCTTTTCGTTTATGCTCAAATTATGAGTTTTTTTGTTTTCTTTGTATACTCAGGTGATGAGTGTTTTTATTATTTTCACTCAGATTAACATCTACTTGCCCAAGAAACTAACTTAATTATTTTGTTAGATGCTTACAATATAAGTTCATGCATAGATGCACAGCTGCTCCCTCCTAGTCTCTTCCACCCAGTTGTGTGACTGATATCGTTCAAAACATCACATATAATTACAAAAATAATACATTGTAATATGTTATGATCATTACAACCGGAGCTATCATAGAGAGACAATACAATTATTTTTCTACGCATTTTTCAGACACACAGTCCATTTGGGAATGGGAAGATCAAGTATATACAAACAAATAACACAATATATGAATATATCCTTGCATACATGTCAAATTATAAATATAATATTCTCATGTGTTTGTTAGCAGCATCATCTATGTAACACAACTGGTTAAAAAGCTCATGTCAGTGTTCTCACGCACCTGTCAGTCCCAACATGCAGTGGGGTCCCTAAGGGATACATCAGACGATATACAATTGCCTAGCCAGGCTCCTAACTATAGTAACCATAATAATATTAAGATAATATTCTATATATTATTATGTATTTAATAATATATAATATATATGTGTGTGTGTGCATATATATATATGCACACACACATATATACGTGTATACGTGTATATACATTGTGTGTATATATATATATATATATATATATATATATATATATATATAAATATATACCGTATTTATCGCGGTATAAAGTTGCCCCCAATCCTGTGGAAAAAAACTTTTTTTTGTACTTACAGTTTTGGTGTCTTGCGCGGCGTCCATTGGCGGCCTCGTCGGGTCCTCTTCATCGGGTCCGGCGTCCTTCTGCGGCTTCGGGTGTCCTCTTCGTTGGGTCCGGCGTCCTTCTGCGGCTTCGGGTGTCCTCTTCGTCGGGTCCAGCGTCCTTCTGCGGCGTCCTCGCGTCCTCCCCGCTCGTTTCCCGCGCCGAGTTTTGAATACTGCGCCGACATATACAGAGCGCAGTACACTCGTGTATTGTCTGCAATGCTCGGCTACCCGCGCTGACATCCTGTACGTCCAGGACGTGAGTGCGGAAGGAGCCGAGACTGCCCGACTATACCCGAGTGTACTGCGCTCGGTATATGTCAGCGCAGTATTCAAAACTCTGCGCGGGAGGCGGGTATCGGTGTATAACGCGCACCCACGATTTTGCCCTGATTTTCAGGGCAAAAAAGTGTGCGGTATACGCCGATAAATGAGGTATATATTGTCTTCTGCGTGACAGAATAACATCTAAGATATATGTGAAACATACAGTATAGAAAAATTCATAAAACCACCATCAACATGAAAACCAAGTATTAATCTATCCAACTGTTGGGATTATCAGCCTTTTTATGTGTCTATAAAAATTATTTGAGACTAATAATTTCACTCTCTCCAGGCCATTAATTTGCCTGGAATGAATGTTTTTGTCTCACATTGCAACAGATGCCAGTCAATCCCCCCCTAAAGATATACCCAATCAAGGGCTGAAAATTTAACCTAAAAGTTTTTGTTTTTATGATGGATAGTTGCCAGGGGCGGACTGACCATGCCACTAGGGGGCCCCATCAGGGTTGCCAGCCTTAGTAAAACCAGGGACAGTATGTAAAAATCAGTGTTTTTTTTTTACATCTGTCCCTGAAATGTCCCTTACCAACAAAAATCCCAAGATTATAGCTGCCCCGCCTCTCCAGTACCTTTTCAGTGTGTGTATGTGTATTCTGTGTGTATGTATACTGTGTGTGCATACTGTATGCATGTGTGTGTATACGGTGTGGCCCCATAATCTATTGCCTGGGGGCCCCATAATCTCCTATTTCCCGGGGGCCCCATAATCTCCTATTGCCCGGGGGCCCCATGAGTTGCCAATCCGCCCCTGATAGTTGCACGTCTCCCTGTTGAGGTGTTCAAATGCTGCTGGATGCAGATAAGTGTGGGTGTCATTGATTCTTAATGGCGCTCCAACTTTTTTTGCAAACACAGATGGATTTGGGGCCACAAAAATGTCAAAGTACCAAGTGTCATGCCGGCCATCCTTTATGTGCATATCCCATTCCCCGCACATTTTGCAGCCTATTGAAATGAATGGGAAGTCAAAAACAGGTTTTTATGGTGTAAACCGCACCAGAAAGAGAGAGCCCCTAGCGTAAGCCAGCACAGATACAAAAAAGCCTGTGGACAGCTGACTAATTAGTGAGCATTGGAACTAGCACTAGAGATTTTCCCCTACAAAGTCTCCAGGTTTCAGGACCTAGACCAGAACTATTAGGCCAAATTCACACTGATCCGCTTCAGATTTGGCCGAAGCGCAGGTAAATTGCTGATTTTCATGCAGTTAAAACGGAGTATCACCTATTTCAAAGTCAGCAGCTGCAAAAAGTGTAGCTGCTGACTTTTAATATTCGGACACTCACTTGTCCCATGGTCCAGCAATGCGGGTGAACAGCTCTCCCCTCCTCTCTGCGGCACGGGCATTGTAACTTTGGGCGCCTTGCTGTGGCTTCACAGCGGGGTACGCACTGCACATGCGCGATCCGCGTTGCACACTGTGAATGGCTGGGCAATCTTCTGGGACCTGTGACGTGTCCAAGAAGATTGCAGGGAGGGAGGGGAGAGAGGTGAACTTCCTTCTAGCGCTGCGGAGACAGGGGAGGAAGTGGGAGCTGGATGCCTCTAAAAGGGTATGCGCCCCCCCCCCCAAAAAATGTGGCATGTCAGGGGGTCACCGTCACTTAAAGCGGAAGCTACATTTTTGGGTGGAACTCTGCTTTAACTCATGCTTTCCTGTAGACTTCTATTGCATCGGGCAGTGATGGTGTATTTTCTGAAATCGCACAAAACGTCCTTCATGCAGGACATTTAGTGTGCTTTCACAAAATGCACCATGACTGCCCAATCTAATAGAAGTCTATAGAAAAGTGCTGTAGTTTTGCCGCAATTTTTTTTTTGCATTTTTTAGGCAAAGTTAAATTAAAATTAAAATTTAATAGATGGAAAGTTGAAATAATTACTGAAGGTCCGCTTTAAATATATGAAATAGAATAAATTAGATATAGATATCACCTTAATTGACAGGGGTGAGTTTCAATCAATGTATCAACTGGCGATTAAGCTAATATTAATGATGACATTATTAAAGGTAATATACTACAATAAAAAAACTAAAACACCTGAAGGGGTGAGTGGTCTAAATAATTCACAGACCTAATACAATAAATTCTCTGCTTCACTGCCATAGTTTCCTCACAAAAAACTTTAATTAAAATGAGTAAAAAATATCATTACACCAAGCTGAATTACGAAGCAATAGGAATTAATTGGAGTTAAAACAACAAATATTAGCTAAACCGCATGTACAGCCAATACCAGCATATAATTGGGGTAACTGCAGGTGGAAAAAGCAGCGAAGAGAGGATATATGGAATGGGTATAACTAGAGAAATTCATAATGAGGCATGGTTTAAAAGGATGGAAAATAGAACTGGTGGAAGTGGTTGCAAAACGTAGTACTAATAAAACCTAACTAGGCAAAAGTATTAGGGCCTGGCGGTGATCCACAAGACTCACCTCTCGATCACCAAACCAGTCCTTCAAAACTCGCTTCCATTCATGGAAACCCTCACTCTGCAGCTGCAAACAAATCACCAAGATACGGTCCATATGCTACTTTGCTATAGACCACCAGGCCCAAAAACGCACCTTCTCACGTCATTGACTGAATTCATCTCCACATATACCCTAAACATCAAACACCTTTTGGTGCTTGGGGATTTCAACCTCTGGGCCAACTCCTTGCTGGACCCCGTAGCCGACGCCTGCATCGACCATCTGGAAGGATTAGGTCTGCAGCAACTAATACAAGGCCCCTCTCATGCCTCAGGCCATACGCTCGATCTCATTTTCAAACAAGATTTGGAAATTGACGTCCTGGGAAATGAGCCCCAACCATGGACCGATCACCATGCCATCAAATTCACAATCACCAAAAATGCCAGCCCAAAAAAAACGACAAAACCGGTGACAACTCACTGGACTAGATCTCAGAAGAAGCTCCTCTCGGAACTCTTCAAAACAACACTAGGGAACAAAATAAAAACAACCCAACAAAAACAAACAGCCACAGAAACACTTGACGCCATCAACAAGGCGCTACTACAGTCAGCTGACTTAGTAGCACCAAAACGCAAAACTTGCATCCGGAAAAACAACTCCAGCTGGTTTAATGACCAGCTGACGTTGCTAAAGCAAGAGCGTAGAAGAGCAGAAGCTGCGTGGAAAAGGTGCTCTTCAGATAAAAACCACACCATTTACAAGATAATAACAAAGAAATATCACAAAGAAATCTTCACGGCCAAAAAAAATTATTTCTCCAACATCATCGCAAATGCCCTTAACCGCCCCCGAGAACTCTTCAAGCTGGTCACTCAGACTATGAATCCAGCTTGTTTAGAGGCCCCCAATTCTGATTCACAAGAATTTTGCAACGAATTATCGGATTATTTCATTAATAAAATTGAAAAAATCTGTGAAAGTATTCAGCAAAATGGAACCGTCACCAACTCCCCCCCAAATCACAAACCTAATACCCACATAAATCCGTCGCAACCACCAAAATTCACTCTAAAACCCATTTCCATCGATGCCACTAAAAACATCATCGGGACTCTGCGTAATAGCACAGCACCCAATGATATCATCCCCACTAAACTGCTGAAAGAAAGTGCCGATATACTGGCACCAGCTATCACGCAGCTCATTAACCAATCATTCAAGGAGGGCATGGTGCCCACCTTGCTAAAACAAGGTACAATAAAACCAATTCTAAAAGAAACTACCCTCGACCCCAAAGACCCAAACAACCGGAGGCCCATAACAGCTCTAAATGTCTTCTCCAAGGTAATGGAGAAAGTAGTTGTACAACAGCTGCAACTGCATTTAGACACCCATAAATTACTCGATCCGTTTCAATCAGGCTTCCGTCCGGGTCACGGAACAGAAACGGCGCTGCTCAAAATATGGGATGACGCTCTAGAAGCCGCAGACGAAGGAGAATCTTGTCTCCTGATACTGCTGGACCTAAGCACGGCTTTTGACACTGTAGACCACGGACTACTACTGGCTAGGCTAGCTGAAGTAGCCGGAGTCGCTGAATGTGTTTTACCCTGGTTCTCCTCCTTCTTGGAAAACCGATCACAAATAGTGAAACTGGGGTCTTTCACTTCTGAAAAACGTACGGTGTCATTCGGAGTCCCTCAGGGATCTCCCTTATCGCCCGTATTGTTTAATATCTATCTTCGCCCTCTCTTTGAAATCCTCAGTAACCAGAAGTTACTTTACCACTCTTATGCAGACGACACACAACTGTATTTCCGCATCTGCAACAAAAAGGATCATTCTCTTGGACTAGAGAAATGCCTCACTCGAATAGATAACTGGATGACAAACAGTTATCTTAAACTCAATGGTTCGAAAACAGAACTTCTCCTGTTTCACGCTAACCGGAAAAATCACCCCGCGTCAACATGGACTCCCCCACCCATTCTGGGTAAAACTATCACCCCTAGCACCAAAGTCAAAAGTCTCGGAGTCATTTTCGATACCTACATGACAATGGATGCACAAATAGGGTTAGTAGTCAGCGAATCCCACCATCTGCTGCTCCTACTACGCAGACTCACACCCTTTATCCCGAAAGAGGACATTCCAGTCGTGGTGGGAACAATCATCAATTCCAGACTCGACTACGCAAATGCCCTCTATCTAGGACCCCCCAAATACCAAATCACTCGTCTGTAAGTCGTTCAAAATACGGCCGCTCGACTAGTGACTGGGAAAAAACCATGGGAATCAATCTCACCTTCACTGAGATCCCTTCATTGGTTGCCAGTAAAAGACAGAATGACTTTCAAGGCACTCTGCCTAATACATAAGTGTATTCAAGGCAACGCCCCCCAATATATTTTTTTTGCAGTCCAGGGACCTCGCCTGTGGAATGCACTACCAACCACCATCCGACTGGAGTCGGACCACTTGGCCTTCAGGAGAAAGATTAAAACCCATCTCTTCTGAGATCAAGGGGTTCCTTACCCATGAAATGGATACAGCGCCCAGAGGCGATTCAGTTCGCATGTGTTGCGCTTTACAAGTCTCTCTCTCTCTATTAAATGATCCAACAGACAAAAAATAATTGTAGCAAATAATGCAGTATCTGTAAAACGAGGACCTGGAGAATACTGAGTTACCTTAGAATGCCTTATAAAGTGAAATAAAAAGCTGTTGGAATTATAAATTATCAGGTCTCGAAACGTTGTGAAATGATGATCATGGTTTTTTAAAATGATTATTCTGTAACATTTTATAACTATTATTACTAACAGTAATTTCTTGTGTCCTACCACTTTCTCTATTGCAATATTTTATTGTATTCAAAATATAACTAAAGGTAGAGAGGGATTAAAACATCTGTCAGTCAGTGGCATCTCTAGGGCTGGTGTCACCTGGTTCGGTAAAACATGGTGCCCCCCCAATAATTTTTTTACCATATATTTTTACCCCACTGAATGAGAGAGAGAGGGTGGGGTGTGAGAGAGAAAGAGAGGAGGGTGGGGGTGACAGAGAGGGGGATGAGAGAGAGAGGGGTTGGGGATGAAAGAGAGGAGGGTGCGAGAGGGGTGGTGAGAGAGAGAGAGGGGGTGGGGAGTGACAGAGGGAGGTGAGAGAGGGGGTGAGAAAGGGGAGTGAGGCAGAGAGAGAGAGAGAGAGAGAGAGAGAGAAAGGGACTGGGACCACCTACAAAACAGCAGTCCCAACTCATACCAGCCTTGTGCCAGCAATGTGACCAGGGGGTCCTGGAGGATGAGGACCACTTCCTGCTACATTGCCCAAAGTACTTATCAGTGAGGGACACTCACTTCCAGAGACTCTCTGCTCTCATCCCGTACTTCAACTCTACAGAAGAGAAGAGGAAACTCCAATTTATATTGGGAGAAGAGGAGCCAATGGTGAAGATAGCTGCCCAATATGTGACAGTGTGTCACAGACTGAGAGGGACATGAGAAATGGAGGACTTTAAAGTCCTTTCACAGACTCATGTCCATTCCCCTTTATATTAACAACCCCCCCCCCCCCCCTTTTTCTTATACAAATTCAACTGCTTTGGCAATGCTAACATTTATTTGAATTGAATTGAAAGGTGGGGGTGAGAGAGGGGTGGGGGAAGAGAGAGAGAGGGGGTGGAGAGTGACAGGGAAGTGAGAGAGGGGGTGAGAGCAATAGAGATAATGGTGGGGGTGAGAATAAGGGGCTGGGGGTGAGAGAGAGAGAGAGGGGGTAGTGAGAGAGATAGAGGGGGTGGAGGATGAGAGCGAGAGATGGGGTGAGGTTAAGAGAGAGGGGGTGGGAGTGAGAGAGAGAGGGAGAGAGGGGTGTAGTGATCTCATAAATGTCCAATTAATGTAGTGATATAAATGTATAGTATGATGACTTATAAATTACGTTGTTTCACAGCAACACACAGGCTCTCCAGAGAACACAATTTTAATTAACTTCCAATAAACATTTATTGGACATTTTATGAGATCACTACAAGGGGGAGTGAGAGAGAGGGGGTGGCGTGAGAGAGATGGGGGGACAGAGGGGGGTTAAGAAAGAGAGGGGTGGGGGTGAGAGAGAGAGGGGGTGGGGGTAAGGGAGAGAGAGAGTGAGACTCTCCCTCCCCATCCTCACCTTCCCTGGGTTTCCTTACCCCTCAGCTGTTTCCTGCACATCCTGTCCAGGCACACAGCCAGCTCTGCCATGCTCACTGAGGACACAGACAGCACAGCTTGGGGCTTCATCTGATGGAATGGCATGTGCTGTGTGTGTGTGCGCTCGGACTGAGCCGTGTTCAGTAGCGGGTATTGTAAGGATGAAGGTTTACTCACAATTAGTCCCTGCATCGGCTCCTCTTCTCCAGTCTCCTCCCTTATCCCGGTCAGCCTCCTTCTGGTTTCCTGAGTCCTTCCTTGCTGCCTAAATTATCTCTGTCTCTCATGGGGCCCCTTGTGTCTCTGCAGCAGCCTGTGTAATGTCACCACTGGTCTGTCCAGGTCTGGTGTCACCCCTCTGGTGGGCGTCACCCGAGTGCAGGTCACATCGCCGGCACCCCCATAGCAATGCCACTGCTGTCAGTTTCTATTACTGGCTGTGCCCCGTTAGGGAGATTCACCTTCTCTATTTGTCAAGTTTACTATCATTACTGAGTGTGAAAGTGAAAGAAAATCCCAAATTTGGGGTTTTCATCAAGAACAGAAGGGAAATCTTCCAGTGGGGACTCTAGTTCTGGTGACCCTGATGACAATCAGGGATACACTTAATATGGAGGGATTTCCTCTCACTTTCTATTTTGGCTATGGGACAGAAAGTGAAGAAAAAACTCACCAATTGAACACAGATGAAAAAAACTGACAGGGGATATAATCCTCCCTTGAAATGAAAATAAAAATTCTGCTCCACCTAAAGCCCGCCTGCCAGCATTGTACTGATGTACTGGTACATCGCTGCCTATGTCTGGGTTTAGGGTGCATCCCACGCCGGCTCCCACTGTAATTGTACACAGAGGGAGCCTGTCTGAAGGTCCCAGACAATAATTCATGGTCGGGACGTGCTGATCGGTTGTGTACATTTACAGCCGAGAACTCTGTGTTAAAATTTAACACAGAGCTCTGTACACAAGGAGGGATCTGTCAGTTTCTCGTCCCTGCAAAGCAGGGATGAGACATTGAGAGATCATTAGTAAAAAGCAGCACACTGTATACACACATTACAAATAGTTAGGCACATATTTAACTCCTTGATCTCCCTAGATGTTATCCTCTTCCCAGCCAGCATCATTAGTAAAGTGTTATGTACTGGAACGTACCTTGTAGCCAGAGCCTAGTGTGCAGGAGGAGGCCTCTCTTACAGCCCCAGCTCTGGAGCTGCTGGAGTTGGGACAGCAAGCTCGGGAGCGCGGCGAGGTAGGAGTGCCTGGTGATGATAGCAGCCCGGCACCGTTGGTGGTCCTTCGGGACGGTGGTTGTAGGAGACAGCGTCTCTGGAGCTGGCACAGGCACTGGATAGCAGGAGCTGGTGAAGCAAACCGGCATAGCAGATAATCAGGTGGGTTAAGCAAGCGTAGTCAGATTCAGGCACAGGGTCTGGTAACGATGGGCAGGAGAGCAGAGCGGAGTCAGAGCAAGCCAGGGGTCGGAGTGGAGAGGGTCGGATGGTCAGACGGAGCCGGGTCGGTTTGAGGTAACAGGTTACAACAGGTCACAGGTTTCACTGATACAATGCTGCAGATCAGACAGCAAAGTTTTACTGCAGCTGCTAGCTTTTTAAAGGCTGAGTGGTGCCAATCGCGCATTAACGAGCACACGCGCGTTCCCGCCGTCGTGCACGTGCGCGTGTAGTAGGCGCATGCGTGCGCATACGAGCGTGCACATTTGGCGCACAGATGCGCGCATTTGGCACATATCCGTGTGCATGTGGGACGCGCCTGCGCACATGAATAGGTGATTGGTGCTGATTCTGACCATCAGTAAGTGTGCGCATGCGTGCACGCCGGAGCCTATTGGCAGGTCCCTGACATAAAGTGACAGTGTATATTTTTAGCACTGATCACGGTGATGTCAGTGGCAGTTAGTCAGTTCTCCTCAGCGGCAGTTAGTGTCAGATTACCCACCACAATATAACAGTCCCGTTATAAGTCGTTGATTACCACCATTAGGGATGAGCTTTATGTTCGAGTTGAATGTGAGTTTGACTCGAACATTGGCTGTTTGCCCGTTTGGCGAACAATTTGGGGTTGTTACGGGAAATTCGAAAAGCCGCCGAACACCGTTAAAAGTCTATGGGAGAAATCAAAAGTGTTAATTTTAGAGTTTAATATGCAAGTTATTGTCATAAAAAGTGTTTGGGGACCTGGGTCCTGCCCCAGGGGACATGTGTCAATGCAATAAAAAGTTTTAAAAATGGCAGTTTTTTCGGGAGCAGTGATTAATAATGCTTAAAGTGAAACAATAAAAGTGAAATATTCCTTTAAATTTTGTACCTGGGGGGTCTGTATAGTATGCCTGTAAAGTTTCGCATGTTTCCCGTGTTTAGAACTGTCCTTGCAAACTGTCATTTCTAAAGGAAAAAAAGTCCTTTAAAACTACTCGCGGCTATTCATGAATTGTCGGGTCCCGGCAATACAGATCAAAGTCATTGAAAAAAACATCAGGGGTCCCCCCCCCAGACCATTACCTGGACCTTTGGGTCTGGTATAAATATTAAAGGGAACCCCGAACTAAAAAAAAAAGTGAGGAACAAAACCGCCGGGGGTTACCCAATGACGCGGACGGGTGACCCCGCCCCCTCTTACACGTCATGGGGGATTCGTTCCTCGCTGGAGAATGATTTTTAGACTGCAGCGTCGCTGGAGAATGGATCGTTATTGGACATCGAGAGACGGGATTACATCGCTGGAATTATTATTTTATTTTTTTTTAATTAAGGACTTGTCCAGCTGTGTCTGTGTTTTTGACAATTTTTTACACTTTCTTTGTGAAATAGTAGGGGTGCAATGTACCCCGTTATCAACTCACATGGGGGTGGGCCGGGATCTGGAGTTCCCCTTTGTTAAAGGGGGCTTCCAGATTCTGATAAGCCCCCCGCCTGCAGAACCCCACAACCACCAGGCAAGGGTTGTGGGGATGAGGCCCTTGTTGAGGGCATGTGGCCTGTTACAGTTCAGGTGGGGGGCGCTTTCTAGTGCCCCCCTCTTTTCCTGCGGCCTGCCAGGTTGCATACTTGGATAAGGGTCTGGTATGGATTTTTGGGGGAACCCCACACCATTTAAAAAAAAAATGTTTTTTTCACTTTTGATCTGTATTGCAGGGACCCGACAATTCATGAATAGCCACGAGTAGTTTTAAATTACTTTTTTTCCTTTAGAAATTACATTTTGTGCAGGGACAGTTCTAAGCACGGGGATCATGCACTACTTTACAGGCATACCCCAGGTACAAAATTTAAAGGAATATTTCACTTTTATTGTTTCACTTTAAGCATTATTAAAATCACTACTCCCGAAAAAACTTCAGTTTTTAAAACTTTTTTTTGCATTGGTACATGTCCCCTGGGGCAGGACCCAGGTCCCCAAACACTTTTTATGACAATAACTTGCATAATAAACTTTAAAATGAGCATAGACTTTAACGTTGTTCGCATGTTCGAACAAATTATTTGCCTGTTCGCATGTTCTGGTGCCAACCAAACCGGGGGGTGTTGAGCTCATCCCTAGCCACCATTAGTAATATGAAAAATACAAATGACAGCATTTACAGTATATCATAGTTTGTAGACACTATAACTTTCATGCAAACCAATCCCAATATGTGTTATTGGGATTTTTTTTTTTATCAAAAACATGTAGCAGAATTTTGGGCTAAATTTATAAAGACTTTTTTTTTTTATATGATTTATAGCCTAAAGTTAAAAATATTGGCCCGGATTCACATACATTGGCGCATATTTATGCCGGCGTAGCGTATCTAATATACGCTACGCCGACGTAGCGTATCTAATATACGCTACGCCGACGTAGCGCAGAGAGGCAAGCACCAAATTCACAAAGCACTTGCCTCCCAAACTGCGCTGGGTTCCCTCGGCGTAAGCTGTTGTAGGTGGAAGTGGGCGTGAGCCATGCTAATGAGGCGTGACCCCATGCAAATGATGGGCCGAGTGCCATACAAGTACTTAAAACGAACAGCGCATGCGCCGTCCCGTGGACTTATCCCAGTGCGCATGCTCACAATCACGTCTGAACTACTCCCTAACATACGACGGATCACTGCCTACGACGTGAACGTAACCTACGCCCAGCCCTATTCACATACTACGTAAATTACGTAAAATACTACGGCTGTGTTCCCTGGTCCATACCTTTTGCATGGGTTGCGCCTCATATATGGGGAATAACTTTACGCCGGACGTATGACTTACGCAAACCACGTATATAATGTGCCGGGCGCAAGTACGTTTGTGAATCGGCGTATCTCCCTCATTTGCATATGTGCATAGAAAATCAATGGGAGCGGCAAATGCGCCCAGCGTAAATATGCGCCCACAATACGACGGCGTAGGCAAGTTACGTCGGTTGTAGGAAGCCTGGGCCAAATTCTCAAAAAAGCTGCCTAACTTAACTTTCAGCAGTTAAGTTACACAGGCGTTAAATTCCTACCTAAGTGCCCGATCTTCAAAGCACTTACCTAGAAATTACACGCCGTGTAACTTAAGTGCCTCCGTCACAAGGCGGTCCTCCTCTCTGGGGGGCGATTACAATTTAAATGAGGCGCGCTCCCGCGTCGGCCGTACTGCGCATGCGTGTGACGTAATTTTCCCGACGTGCAGCGCGCGAACGTAATTTACGCCGGGCTTTGTGGATTGCGACGGGACAATAAAGTTGCGACGGGTGAAAAAAAAAATACGCGCCGGGAAAACAAATAAAAAAAAAAAATTGACAGCGTCGCTCGGCATGCATTCCTGAGAGGGAGAACTCCATGCCAATTTTCAAAGAAAAAACCGGCATGGGTACCCTTGTGTTGTGTGTTTAATAACTATCACTTTGCCTCCAGGTGAATGTGTAGGGGTACGATGTACCCCATATCCATTCACTTAGGGTGGGGGGCCGGTATCTGGGGGCCCCCTTATTTGAGGGGACTACCAGATTCCGATAAGCCCCCCGCCCGCAGACCCCGACAACCAACGGCCAGGGTTGTCAGGAAGAGGTCCTGTCCTCATCAACATGGGGACAGGGTGCTCTGGGGTGGGGGGGCCCGCAGTGCGCCCCCCTGCCCCAGAGCACCCAACCCCCCCATGTTGAGGGCATGCGGCCTGGTACGGCTCAGGAGGGGGGGGGGGCGCTCGCTCGTCCCCACTCCCATTCCTGGCCGGCCGGGTAGCGTGCTTTGGATACGGGTCTGGTATGGATTGTAGGGGGACCCCCTACGTCGATTTTTTGGTGTAGGGGGGGTCTCCTTACAACCCATACCAGACCTAAGGGCCTGGTATGCTCCTGGGGGGGGAACCCATGCCGGTTTTGATTTTACAAATTGCCGTGGAGTTCTCCCTCAGGAATGCATACCAAATGCCGTCGCTTGAATGGGCTTTTACATGGTGTTACTAACTTTCCACATTGTAAAACCAGCCCTAGTTTTGCGCAAGCAAATCGGAACTTACGCAGAAATCACAATGCTTAAAAGCTTTGTGGATCTGCTTAAGTCCTCATTTGCATACGCAAAGCGGCATTTCAATGAGAAATGCCCCCAGCGGCGGATGCGGTACTGCATCCTAAGATCTGACAGTGTAAGTGTCTTACACATGTCAGATCTTCTGCCTAACTTTGGAAAAAGCCTTTTGAGGATCGTTTCCAAAGTTAGGCACAGAGATACGCAGGCTGAACAGCAGTTCCGCCTGCGTATCTCTTTTGAGAATTTGGCCCCCTATCTTTAGGCGTATCTTAGTATGTTGGTCGGCGCATGGATACGACGGTGCATATTTGTACTTACGTCGGCGTATCTTGAGATACATCGGCCTAAGTGCTTTGTAAATCCGGGCCATTGTTATTTTATTTTTTTTAAGATGTTTGGCCTTTTTCATTTATATCACAAAACATAAAAATCCTAGTGCTGATTAAATACCACCACTAGATAGTTCTATTTGTGGGAAACAAATAGCATAAATGCAATTTCCGTACAGTGGTACATAACTGCGCAATCGGCAGTTAAAGTAGCACATTCCTGAATTGCAAAAAATGGCTTAGTTATGAAAGGAGGCTGAAGTAGTTAATTGTCAAGGGTTATGTATTAAAAATGGAAAACAGTGCAGCGCTATTATTAATAATTAAATACTTAAATACAATTGAGTAAAAGTGCAAAAAAGATGTGTAGACAAAAGTCCTTGATGAAAAAGAGTCAGAAAAAAATTAGGGTAATAATAAGTGTATAAAAGACAGCAAAGTTCGTTTGAAAGCCCAAAATTAAAGAGTGTCTCAATCCGGTGTTATTTCCTCTATAAAAAAGTTCCTTAAATAACAAAATGTGATGAATTCTTGATTGCTGTGAAATGGTGTTCACCCATGCAATTCGTGAAATAGGATTAACCGCTTACCAGAGGTAAAGACTGTTTTCCACCAGTCTTATAGAGCCTATGGGAAGTCAGGTCTCCCAATACCTTTTCAGTACTAATGAAACTCAGCATTCAATCCGGGTGTCATAAAATGGAACAAAAGAAAACTCCCCAAATTATCCACACAGATCTGGTTTCAGGTTGGAGCTCCAACCTGAAACCAGATCTGTGTGGATAATTTGGGGAGTTTTCTTTTGTTCCATTTTATGACACCCGGATTGAACTGTAATGCTAAAAAAAAAAAAAAAAATTACACTTTTTTGGTGTGAACCTGCAAAACTAACAGAAGCATATCTGATCTTAATAAGTATTCTTACTTATTCAAACCTCCAATACGATAGCCTTTTATAGAAGCCAGAGAAATTCTGACACGAGTCCCTTCGTCATCCGCAGCCCTGCTCAGCTCTCCTCTCTCCCCCTCACCCCCTCCTCCCTGCCTGTCAGCTCCCTGTTCTGTGTCTCTGTGTCCACCCCATCCCCCCATTTTATAAATGGTCCCTGCCAGCCCCTTTATTATAGTTAGGCACAGCACACCGCTTTAGCCTTTTCTAAAAACAAGGCTTGTAAATACAGATTTAGCGCGATCTGCAGGCCGGTCATGTGACTCGTGGCTGGTCTCCAGGACTACTGCAACAGAGGCTGAGCAGCCATGTGACCTCGCCGGCTGATATCAGAGGGAGATCTCGAGACCCTCCTGCAGTATCCATGTATCAGAGCTTTACAGCGGTCGCAAGTCACATGACCGGCCTTAAGATCGTGCTAAATTGGTATTTAAAAGCCTTTTTTTTATAAAAGACTAATGTAGTGTGCTATGTCTAACTATAATAGAGGGGCTGGCAGTGATTTGTATATAAGAGTTCACAAACACTTTAATTTAGAAATAACATTTAGAATACACAAATCCTTTTAAATAACATGCTTTTGGGAATGCTTTCGCCGACAGCGCCTGCAGATTGCATTGTATTACATTGTGTTCCTGGGTATGCTGGCTGGGGACACTGAGAGGTGGACAAGGAAGTGATGTCAAACACGTCGCTTTCCAGGTAAGCAACAAAAAGGGGAGGAGAGCAGATGTGGTTCTCCCTCCCCTCTACCCAGCTGCACCCGCTATATTGGTCATGGGCAGTGGCGGTGCAGTGGCGGTGCATCCATTAGGATGCACGGGTGCCACCCCTCTCTCCAGCCACCCCCCTCTATGACTAATGGATAAATTAATGCATTGCAAAAATATATCGATGGCCGCCGCCATCCCCTATTCAGGCATCGGGACCCTTTTCGGACGCTGGGCACCTGAATTACAGCGGCGGGAAGTGTTTTTTACCCTGAGACAGGGTAAGTGCTGGGCAGACAGCGAGCGAGCAGGGGGTCACAGTGGCCGCATTTGATGGGGCACAGTGGCAGCATTTGATGGGGCACAGTGGCACTATTTGATGGGCACAGTGGCAGAATTTGATGGGCACAGTGGCAGGGTTTGATGGGCACAGTGGCTGTATTTGATGGCACAGTGGCTGCATTTGATAGGCACAGTGGCTGTGTTTGATGGCACAATGGCTGCAATTGATGGGCACAGTGGCTGCATTAGATGGGCACAGCGGCTGTGTTTGATGGCACAGCGGCCGCGTTTTCGATGGCACAGTGGCTGCGTTTGATAAGCACAGTGGCTGTGTTTGATGGGCACAGTGGCTGCAATTGATTAGCAAAGTGGCTGCAATTGATGGGCATAGTGGCTACATTTGATGGCACAGTGGCTGCGTTTAATGGGCACAGTGGCTGCATTTGATGGCACAGGGGCTGCGTTTGATGGCACAGTGGCTGCGTTTGATGGTCACAGTGGCTTTGTTTGATGGGCACGGTGGCTGCGTTTGATGGCACAGTGGCTGCGTTTGATGGGCACACTTGCTGCAATTGATGGGCACAGTGCCTGTGTTTGATGCGACAGTGGCTGCGTTTGATGGGCATAGTGAGTCTGCAATTAATGTTTTTTTTTTCAGAATTTTTCAGTTTGTTTGCACACCCCCACCCCCAAAAGGTCACAGGCCTGCAAATGGGCAAGCAGAGCCCAGGATACATGGCAGGGGCATGCGCGGGAGGGGCGCTGTTACCAGGGTGTGTGGAAACAATTGGGCTGCAGCACAGATTTACACACAATCCCGGAGGCTAAATCCCCCGATTTCAGGTCCGTACTTTGTATGTACCTGGCAGCAAAAAGGGTTACAGTTGTCCATGGTGTTACGGATATGATGTGCTCAAAGTGGTTGTGTTATCCTGACAGGACCTCATATGACGTCTTTTCCGACTTTTTTTATTTGTTTAGCAAAAAATAAAAACCCCAGAGGTGATCAAATATCACCAAAATAAATATTTATTTGTGGGAACAAAATGATAACAATCTTGTTTCGGTACAGTGTAACATGACCGCGCAATTGTCATTTAAAAAGCGACAGCACTGAAAGCTGAAAATTGGCTTTGGCAAGAAGGGGGGAAAGTGCCCTGTATTGAAGTGGTTAAAATTTATGCCAGACCCAAAGGGCCTGGTATGGATTTGGGGGGGGGCTCCACACTGTTTTTTTTTTTTTTCATTTTGGGATGGCGACTCATGGCATTTTCTTTTTCTTAATAGTGTCATAGAACCTTAACCACTTCAATACACTGTACACTGACTGCACGATATATATATATATATATATATATACAGTGGCCCGGATTCACATACATCGGCGCATATATATGCCGCCGTAGCGTATCTTCTTTACGCTACGCCGACGCAGCGCTTACTTGCCACCAAATCTGCGCTGGGTTTCTTAGGCGTAAGTCGTCGTAAGTGGAAGTGGGCGTGAGCCATGCAAATGAGGCGTGACCCCATGCAAATGATGGGCCGAGCGCCATAAAGATACGAATAACAAACGGCTCATGCGCCGTCCCGTGGACGCATCCAGTGCGCATACTCAGAATCACGTCGGAACTACTCCCTAAGATACGACGGATCACTGCCTATGACGTGAACGTAACCTACGCCTAGTCATATTCACGTACAACGTAAACGACAAAAGATACAACGGCTTGTGTTCCCTGGTCCATACCTTTGCATGGGTTGCGCCTCATATATGGGGAATAACTTTACGCCGGACGTACGACTTACGCAAACCATGTATATTATGCGCCGGGCGCAAGTACGTTCGTGAATCGGCGTATCTCCCTCATTTGCATATGTGCATACAAAATCAATGGGATCGGCAAATGCGCCCAGCGTAAATATGCGCCCACGATACGACGGCGTAGGCAAGTTACGTCGGTCGTAGGAAGCCTATTTTCAGGCGTATCTTAGTATGTGGGTCGGCACATAGATACGACGGCGCACATTTGTACTTACGTCGGTGTATCTTGAGATACGTCGGCACAAATGCTTTGTGAATCCGGGCCAAAATCTCACAAAACTGAGTACACCCCTCACCCCCCCCCCCCTGTAAATATTTTATTATACCTGTTCATGTGACCAATACATTACACTCAACACACTAACGCCATTAACCAAGGTCTCAGGTGTAAATGGGGAGCAGATGCGTTACATTTGGTGTTATCGCTCTCACCCTCTCATACTGGTAACTGGAGGTTTAACATGGCACCTTAGGGCAAAGCTAATGTTCTCTCAATCATTACACTATACACGGCCGCAGTGTAAGCAGCCTTATATATTGTGGGGCGTGGACTTAGCCCCCAAGCCATGATTGGCTAAAAGCACCCTGCCTTTGGCCAATCATGGCTCTCACAGCAGCGCTGTGACTGGCCAAAGCATGCAGGTCAGGTGCATGATTTTGGCCAATCATCAGACATTAATGCACTGTGATCTTGCAGTGCATTATTGGGCGTTCCGCTGTGCTCGAATTTGCCACGAACGCCACACAATGTTTGGTATTCGCCGAGCGGGCGAACACCCAATGTTCGAGATGAACTTAACCACTTAAGACCCAGACCATTATACAGGTAAAGGACCTTGCCCCTTTTTGCGATTCGGCACTGCGTCTCTTTAACTGAAAATTGCGCAGTCGTGCGACATGGCTCTCAAACAAAATTGGCGTCCTTTTTTTCCCACAAATAGAGCTTTCTTTTGGTGGTATTTAATCACCTCTGTGGTTTTTATTTTTTGCACTATAAACCAAAAATAGAGCGACAATTTTGAAAAAAATTCAATATTTTTTACTTTTTGCTATTATAAATATCCCTAAAAAATATACTATATAAAAAAACTTTTTTTTCCCTCAGTTTAGGCCAATACGTATTCTTCTACATATTTTTGGTAAAAAAAAAATGCAATAAGCGTTTATTGATTGGTTTGCGCAAAAGTAATAGTGTTTACAAAATAGGGGGTAGTTTTATGGCCTTTTTGTTAATATTTTTTTTTTACTAGTAATGACGGCGATCAGCGATTTTTTTTTCGTGACCGCGACATTATGGCGGACACATCGAACACTTTTGACACATTTTTGGGACCATTGTCATTTTCACAGCTATAAAAATGCACCGATTACTGTGAAAATGACAACGGCAGTGAAGGGGTTAACCACTAGGGGGGCGCTAAGGGCTTAAGTGTGACCTAGGGAGTGATTCTTACTGTATGGGGGCGTGGCTGGACGTTTGACATCACTGATCGTCGTTCCCTATAACAGGGAACAGACGATCACTGAGGCCCCGTACACACGACCGAGTTTCTCGGCAGAATTCAGCCAGAAACTCGGTTCAGAGCTGAATTCTGCCGAGAAACCCGGCCGTGTGTACACTTTCGGCTGAGGAAGCCGACGAGGACCTCGGCGAGGAAATAGAGAACATGTTCTCTATTTCCTCGTTGTTCTATGGGAGAACTCGGCCCGCCGAGCTCCTCGGCGGCTCCAGGACTGAACACGCCGAGGAACTCGATGTGTTTGGCACGTCGAGTTCCTCGGCCGTGTGTACGGGGCCTGACACTACCACAGAGAAGAACGGGGAAGGTTTGTTTACACTTACCTCTCCCCGTTCTTCAGCTCCTGTGACCCCGGCGGCGATCGGGTCTCAGCTGGGCACTTAAAGGGCAACGTACCTGTACGTGCCTGTGCCCAGCCGTGCCATTCTGCCGACATATATCGGGGTTAGGCGGTCCTTAAGTGGTTAAGTTTGACTCAAGCATTGGGCCCATCCCTATTTGTTACAATGGTTTTATTGCATGTCATTTGAATTTATAGCATATATTATGAAATTTGTGATAGTTTGTACATAAAAATAAAATCACTAAAATTAATGTGTGGGTTGTGTGATAAAACACTGCTATTTTCTGCCTGGTGTTAACTGTGAAGTTCTATGGAGTCTCCAATAAGGAGAACAGAACACGGGGCTAACTAAGGTGACAAATAGGTTTTCTGTTGAAAAAGAGCCGTTTGGTATGAAAGATAATCATTATGCACCTTTGCACAATTTGTATAAGTAAATTTAATGTTTTAATAAAAAATATTATCATGTGATACATTGAGAAACACAGTTAACCAGCTTTGTGTATTGAGACTTTTACTAGACGCAGCTATATACTCTATAGTTAGTTCAGGCAATGATTACAGCGGTTTATTTATTTTAATTTATTCGGTGCAAATTGATGCCCAATAAAATTGTAACAATTGTGTAATTTATTAAATATAAAATGTGTGGACTGCAACCCAGCTATAAAGCAGTTGAAATGTATTTATTAGCAAGGTAACAAGACTTGCGGGGGATTTACTAAAACTGGAGCACTGAGAATCTGGTGAAGCTGAGAATAATAGCCAATAAGCTTCTAACGTCAGCTTGTTCAATTAAACACTTCCTTACAACACTATAGCCGAAAGACAGCTACAGCGTGGCTCTCTGGTTCTCCCTGGGGCACACGTCCGACGCACTCTGTGATCACTGTGTCCTGTGGCCCTTTACCACGTGATCAGCTGTGTCTATTCACAGCTGATCATGTAAACAGAATTGATGGTGATTGGCTGTCCGTTTCTCATGCTCTGTCATAGCGTGAAGAGAGGAGAGCATGTAACCAGCAATCTTGACAGGGGGCATGCACACAGATAATCAGGGCACTGATGATCAGTGCTACCTATCAGTTCTGCCCATCAGTGCCTATCAGTTCTGCTGCATATCATTCCCCATCAGTGCTGCCTATCAGTGCCCATTAGTGCTGCCTATCAGTGCCCATCAGTGCCGCCTATCAGTGTCCATCAGTGCCGCCTATCAGTGTCCATCAGTGTTTCAATTTTGAAGTGAAGCGGTGCTAATGCTTCATGTCTTGAGAGTTTGAACAGCACTGTGTGCTGTCTATTGTATCATTTGCATAGGTGTTTAAGTTTTTTTTTTTGACGCCTCTCAAATGCCTGGGTTTAATGCCAGTGTGAACATACTTGTTCATTACAAAAAAAAAAGCAAAAAAAAACAACAAAAGCACAAAACAAACAATAAAACAGCACAACAAAGTACAGTTGAGTAGTTGTAGTTGAGCTACACTGTATTTGTTTTAGGTAAGTATAACTTGTTTATTACTAGAAAAATAAATAAGGGTTGTCCCGATACCACTTTTTTAAGACAGTACAAGTACTGATACTTTTTTTCAAGTACTCGCCGATACTGATACTTTTTTTAATGTCATGTGACAGTTTCTCAAAGCACAATACAGATTAGGTGGCGTTGATCTGCAGCACTGATAGGATTAGGTGGCACTTATATGCAGCACTGATAGATGGCTGCCACTGACGGCTGGCTGGCACTGACAGACGGCACTGATGGCTGGCTGACACTGACAGATGGCACTGATGGCTGGCTGGCACTGACAGACACTGACGGCTTGTTGGCACTAATAGATTGCACTGACGGCTGGCTGGCACTGACAGATGGCACTGATGGCTGGCTGGCACTGACAGATACTGACGGCTTGCTGGCACTGATAGATTGCACTTACGGCTGGCTGGCACTGACAGATGGCACTGACGGCTGGCTGGCACTGACAGATGGCACTGACAGCTGGCTGGCACTGACAGATGGCACTGATGGCTGGCTGGCACTGACAGATACTGACGGCTTGCTGGCACTGATAGATTGCACTTACGGCTGGCTGGCACTGACAGATGGCACTGACGGCTGGCTGGCACTGACAGATGGCACTGACAGCTGGCTGGCACTGACAGATGGCACTGACGGCTGGCTGGCACTGATAGATGGCACTGACGGCTGTTACAATAGTTGAGCCGAGCTACACTTTTATTGTTTTAGGTATAAGTATAACTTGTTCATTACACAAAAAAAAAGACAACAAACAAAAATCTAAATAATAATACACAAAAAAATAAAATAAATTAACGCTATTGCAAAAATGTTAAAAAACATTGAAAAACTCACTGCAAAGCCACTGGTGTTTTTTTAGAATGTTATTTTAACATCCAGTGTGCAGGAGGCATCACAGTAGTTGAGCAGTTGTAGTTGAGCTACACGTTTTTTTGTTTTTGGCAAGTATAACTTGTTTATTACTATGAATCAAAACAAATGATACAAAAAAAAACACTAAAAACTACCCCTTACAGAAGTTGAATAGCTGTAGTTGAGCTACACTTTGTTTTAGATGAATATAACTTGTTTATTACAAAAAATAAATAAAAAAATTGTAATAATTATAAAACAAATAATAAAAGAAGGAAAAAACAAACAAACAAACAAACAAACAAAAAAAACACAAAACCAAAACAAAATAATAATAAAAAAACAACCACTTACAGAAGTTGTAGTTAAGTTACACTTTATTTGTTTTAGCTAAGTATAACTTATTCATTACTAAAAACAAACAAAACAACAACAAAAATAAAACAAAACAAATAATAATAATAAAAAACACAAAAAATGACCCTCTTTGAATAGCTGTAGTTGATCTACACGTTCTTTGTTTTAGGTAAGCGTAATGTACTTATTTAAAAAGAAAAACAGCAAAACACAAAAGAAAAAAGAAAAAGAAAAACTACCCGTTCCAATGACCTTAGGCATTGCACATAACCCTGAATGTTTCCAGAGATGTGTAGAGCAGAGTGAGATGGAGGACACCTGAGGAGGAGTGATGGGAATCAGGACAGTAGGGAGGGATGGGTGTATAGAAGGGATCTGTGTGATCAGTAGGAGACATTCTCCCTCAATGTAAACACGATGAGCAGTTCCATGAATGAGTCACATGTGTGTGAGTCAGCTGTCACAGGCAGAGCTGCTGTCACAGGCAGAGCTGTCACCTCGGCTGCCTATGATCGCGAAGTCACAGACGTTCCCAGGCAGATCTAATAGACAAACGATCAGAGACACGTGCAGCAGCTACAGGTTGGACGGTCAGGGCGGCAATGTATGAATGGAAGCCTGTCAGGAAGAGGACTAGAGACCGAACGCAGACCGGAGAGAGCCCCCTCCCCCCTCCGTCTCGCAGGTGAATACTGGCAGCCAGCCGCCCGCTCTCTGTGGGCGGGACCTGTGCGCTGAGGGCTGTGGGAGGGGCCAGAGCTATATAACGGGGGTGCGCACGCAGGCAGCTCGGCTCCCTGGGCTGAGTGAGCGGAGAGCATCAGGTTGCCGGTGAAAGCTATAAAAAGAGACGGAGGAAGAGGGGGGGAGCCGGCGGCTGTAGTAGCGGGGCTATAGGAGGAGGGGGCCGCCGCCGCCGCTTCCCCTGCCCGCCCTCCCCTCCGCTCACCTTTATGGACGAGCACCTCAGCCTCCTGCAATCCCCTCCGCCGTCCTCCACCAGGCACCGCACCAACAGCAACATCGTTAACCCGGGCTACACGGACGCGGAGCAGGAGAGCATGACGGTGGTGGCGTGCGATAACCTGATGGAGGAGGCGGCCGCCCTCCCGGGACAACACTCCTCCGAGGGCTATGAACAGGACGAGCATGAGTGCTGCGAGCGGGTGGTCATCAACATCTCTGGCCTCCGCTTTGAGACCCAACTGAAGACTTTAGCCCAGTTCCCCGACACCTTACTGGGCGACCCTAAAAAGAGGATGAGATACTTTGACCCGCTCCGCAACGAGTACTTCTTCGATCGCAACCGACCCAGCTTCGATGCCATCCTCTACTACTACCAGTCCGGGGGGCGCATCCGCCGACCAGTCAATGTGCCCATAGATATCTTCTCCGAGGAGATCCGCTTCTATGAGCTGGGCGAGGAAGCCATGGAGAAGTTCCGAGAAGATGAGGGCTTCATCAGAGAAGAGGAGAGACCCCTACCCTCCAATGACTTCCAGCGCCAGGTCTGGCTGCTCTTTGAGTACCCGGAGAGTTCAGGTCCCGCGCGGGGCATTGCCATCGTCTCAGTTCTGGTCATCCTCATCTCCATTGTCATCTTCTGCCTGGAGACTTTGCCCGAGTTCCGGGATGACAAGGAATACAACGGGCCGCCCGTGTTACCCCATGGGCATAACAGCACCGGTCCCTTCCTGAGTAGCTCCTTCACCGACCCGTTCTTCGTGGTGGAGACCCTGTGCATCATCTGGTTCTCCTTCGAGCTCCTGGTCAGGTTCTTCGCCTGCCCCAGCAAAGCCACCTTCTCCAAGAACATCATGAACATCATCGACATCGTGGCCATCATCCCTTACTTCATCACACTTGGCACCGAACTGGCCGAGCGCCAGGGCAATGGGCAGCAGGCCATGTCTCTGGCTATCCTCAGGGTCATCCGCCTGGTTAGGGTCTTCAGGATCTTCAAGCTGTCCAGGCACTCCAAGGGGCTGCAGATCCTGGGGCAAACCCTGAAGGCCAGCATGAGGGAGCTTGGGTTGCTCATCTTCTTCCTCTTCATCGGAGTCATCCTCTTTTCCAGTGCCGTCTACTTTGCCGAGGCTGATGACCCATCTTCTGGTTTCAGCAGCATCCCTGATGCCTTCTGGTGGGCAGTGGTCACCATGACCACGGTGGGCTACGGGGACATGCACCCGATCACCATTGGTGGTAAGATCGTGGGCTCCTTGTGTGCCATCGCAGGGGTGCTCACTATTGCATTACCAGTGCCCGTCATAGTGTCCAACTTCAACTACTTCTACCACCGGGAGACCGAAGGTGAGGAGCAAGCCCAGTACCTCCATGTAGGGAGCTGCCAGCACTTGTCCTCCAACGAGGACCTGAAGAAGACCCGTAGCAATTCCAGCCTTAGTAAATCGGAGTACATGGTGATCGAGGAAGGGGTGAGCCCAGAGCCCTTTAAGCAGCCAAGCTTTAAGACTGCCAACTGTACCACCAACAACCCCAACTGTGTGAACATCAAGAAGATCTTCACCGACGTGTAACCATCGCACCACCGATGGATGGAAGGGCTCCACCAACCAGCCAATCTGGAGAAATGTCACCACCATCGACATCGGTATCTCCCACTTTTTTCATTTTTAAGGGGAAGGAAGCTGTTGCTCGCACTCTATAAGAGGAGATCAGAAGTGGTGCTAGAAGGCAAAGTCGTGCCAGGAGGCTGCACATCTCTTATTTTTAGGGAAAGTCCCTACTTTTCTTTTTTTATTGGCCATAAAATGAAGTGCTGCTTTGTAGTCTACCAACTAGCAAACAGTTACTGTCGACAGATCAACATTTACCTCCAAAGCCTTTTTTTATTCATTTAATTTATGTTCTTTTTTTTTTTTGTAATTGGGAATATTCCGATTCTAATCATCTCACCCTTTTTGTGGAGACCACATGAAAGCGCAGAAGTTGTATCTGTGAACAAACCCTTTACTCTTATGTGGTAGGTGTACTAAGCAAATTCGTTTTTAATTTCGTTTCTGATAATTAATTCTATTTAAGTTACCCTTTTTTTTTTTTTTATTTGGAATATTACGATCATCTCACCCTTTTTTTTTTTTATTATTTGGAATATTACGATCATCATCTCACCCTTCTTTTTTTTGTGGATACCACCTCAAAGCGCAGAAGTTGTATCTGTGAACAAAGCTTTTACTCTATTAGCAGCATTCGGTAGGCGTACTAATCAAATTCGTTTTTAATTAGGTTTCTGATTAGATGATAAATTTATAGCCTAGCTAAAAGAAAAACTGCAAAACTGTGTAGAAATCCTTCTCTGATTAGTGCCAAGTTTCTATTGTTGTAAACCTTATCTTTCTGCCTTGTGTGGATACTGTTATGTTTTGACAGTCTACTACATGCTAGAAGATTAAACTGCTGGACTTGCTTTTCATCGGAAGTTACTAATTCTGACCTGAGTGATGCAGTTTCCATAGCAGCCTGGGGTTTCCTGAGAAACCCAGTTGTCATGGCATCCTTGTTTCCATAACAACCGATCCAGATGGTTTCCAACTTACAGAGACGCTGCTGCTGTTGGGGAGAAAAAAAAAAAAATGCTCAGCGAAAGTTCATTCCAGGGAGATTTGCTGAAAATTGGGAACCTCACATGTGAACAAGGAGATGTGGAGCCAAACCAGACCACACTGTGAAGGGCACGCTAATGCTTCCAAAAACGACAATGGAAATAATCATAAAAAAAAAAAAGATTAATAGGAAAAAAGAAGGCGATTGATTCTAATGGGAAAAAAAAAGATCCTCTGTTATATCAAGTCTGCAGTGAGGAAAAAAACATACAACAGGTCTTTGTCCAGATCAAATCAGCTGTAGCATTCCAATAAAGCACTTTATCAGCGGAAAACACATCAGCACTTACATGACTTTTTATAGCAATGATCAAGCCTTATATAGAACAATACGAGGGTCTTAAGGCAACTAGCACTACAAGTGTCAGCCAGACCCATTCACCAGGGAGTGATGGAACCTTAGAAAGGTGAGAATTTTATTTACAAAATGTTACTTTTTGTCTTTTTCTGTGAAATGTTTTGTGATGTTATTTAAACATCTCTAGGCTGGGTGCTCCACATAAAGTAATATTGCTACATGCTTATATAACATTAGTTATGGTTGTTTCTGATATCTAGGTAAACTGTAAACAAGTCTTTCTTATATGAACAAAGCATATGCCTCTACAGCAGGGGTCTCCAAACTTTCTTAAAGTGGAGTTCCACCCAAAAATGGAACCCTCTGGTGTCACATTTGGCACGTTTCAGGGGGGGGGGGGGGGAGCAGAGACCTGTGTAATAAAGCTCCCACTTCCTGACATAGATCACTGCAGTGATCACAGTGACCAACGCCACTTCTGGAGCCTACTCTGTTCTCCCCAACTGTCTTCTGGGAGACACACAGGTCCCAGAAGACAGCAGAGACCAGTGAGGACACGCAGCATGACTTGCGCATTATCAGTAGGGAACCAGGAAGTGAAGCCGCAAGGCCTCACTTCCTGATTTCCTTATTAAGGATGGTGGCGGCAGCCGAAAGCCGATGAACAGATCGTCTTCGGCTGCTGACATTGCGGTCACCCTGGATAGGTAAGTGTCCATATATTAAAAGTCAACAGCAGCAGTATTTGTAGCTGCTGGCTATTAATAAATATATATATATATATATATATATATATATATATATAAATTTTTTTTTGGCGAAACCTCCGCTTTAACAAAGGGCCAGTGTATTGTCTTTCAGACTTTAGTTAGGGCCAGACTATGACCAGCAGTAGTGGACATTTTCCTGTCATCAGTGGGAGTAAACATCACCACATTTTATATTAGGGGGAGAATCAGTCTACCATCATTGGTATCAGTGGGAGGAATAGTGTCCCATCATTGGTGTCAATAGGAAGAATAGTGTTCCATTATTGATATCAGTGGGAGGAATAGTGTCCCATCATTTGTATTGGGGAAGGAATAGTGTCCCATAATTGGTATTCTTGGGAGGAATAGTTTCCCAGCCATCATTGGTATTAATGAGAGAAATAGTGTTCCATCATTGGTATCAGTGGGAGTGATAGTGTCCCATCATTGGTATTAGTGGGAGGAATAGTGTCCCATCATTGGTATTAGTGGGAGGAATAGTGTCCCATCATTGGTATCAGTGGGAGGAATAGTGTCCCATCATTGGTATCAGTGGGAGAAATAGTGTCCCATTTTTGGTATCAGTGGGAGGAATAGTATCTCATTATTGGTATCAGTGGGAGGAATAGTGTCCCATCATTGGCATCAATGAGAGGAATAGTGTCCCATCATTGGTATCAATGAGAGGAATAGTATCTCATCATTGGTATCAGTGGGAGGAATAGTGTCCCATCAGTGGGAGAAATAGTGTCCCATTATTGGTATCAGTGGGAGGAATAGTATCTCATTATTGGTATCAGTGGGAGGAATAGTGTCCCATCATTGGTATCAATGAGAAGAATAGTCTTCCATCGTTGGTATAAGTGAGAGTAATAGTGTCTTATCATTAGTATCAGTGGGAGGAATAGTGTCCCACCATTGGTATCAGTGGGAGTAATAGTGTGCTATCATTGGTATCAGTGAGAGGAATAGTATCCCATCATTGGTATCAATGAGAAGAATAGTATCCCAATATTGGTGTCAGTGGGAAGAATTGTGTCTCATCACTGGTATCAGTGGGATGACTAGTGTCCCACCATTGGTATCAGTGGGAGGAATAGTGCCCCATTTTTGGTGTCAGTGGGAGGAATAGTGCCTCATCATTGGTATCAGTGGGAGGAATAGTGTCTCATCATTGGTATTCGTGGGAGGAATAGTGTCCCATCATTGGTGTCAGAGGGAGGAATATTGCCTCATCATTGGTGTTAGTGGGAGAAATAGTGTCTCATCATTGGTATCAGTGGGAGAAATAGTGTCTCATCATTGGTATCAGTGGGATGAATAGTGTCCCATTGATGGTATCACTGGGAGGAATAGTGTCCCATCATTGGTAGATGATGTGCTTCATTGTTGGTGTCAGTTGGCAGAACAGTGTCTCGCATCATCTCATCTCAGTGGTAGGAATAGTGTCCCAAGGGCCATTAAAAGACAGGCAAAGGGCCGCAGTTTGGCAACCACTGCTCTATAGCATGGGTCTTCAAACCGTGGCCCTTCAGATGTGGCAAAACTACAAGTCCCATCATGCCTTTGCCTTTGGGAGTCATGCTTGTAACTGTTAGCCTTGCAATGCCTCATGGAACTTGTACCTGTCAGTCTTGCAATGCATCATGAAGTTTGTTACGCAACAGCTGGAGGGCCACAGGTTGGGCACCCCTGCTCTACTTGTCTCAATTATGAGCCCAAAGTGTAATTTCTGTCTGCTGCCTCGTACCTCTGCTATCAGCGTAAATCACTTTTGACAAGTTTTCCTGACAGCAAGAGAAAAATACTGACAAGGGAGGAATCTCAAGCTGATTGACACAGCCTCAGCTCTGTTCCTGTGTGCTGTGTGGGTGTGTCCCTTCCCTCAAATCAGCTCCCAGAGCTCTCCTCACTGGTCTCTGCAGAGTGTAATTTCAGCTCTTTGCCCCTTTTTTTCTGATAGCTCAGACATGCTTGATAAATTCTTTGCTTTGAACAAATGTCGAGAAGAGAAGACTGCAGATAAACAGACTTAGGCCCCGTACACACGACCGAGGAACTCGACGTGCCAAACACATCGAGTTCCTCGTCGAGTTCAGTGTGGAAGCCGCCGAGGAGCTCGGCGGGCCGACTTTCCTCAGTGAACAACGAGGAAATAGAGAACATGTTCTCTTTTCGGCCCGACGGGTTCCTCGCTGAAAGTGTACACACGACCGAGTTTCTCGCCAGAATCCAGCTCCGACCGAGTTTCTGGCTGAATTCCGCCGAGAAACTCGGTCGTGTGTACGGGGCCTTAGACTTCTGGAGAAGGATTTGTTTAACCTCTGTGTATCACCTGAGGCCAGTTATTTCCCTGGGTATATGTGAGGGTTTTCAACCAAGGTTCTGTGTTTCTGTTTTGACATTAGTGTATCAGAAAGGTTTGTAAATCCTGAATGAAAGTTTAGCTGGGCTTTAATGTGTTTTACATTATTAGGCTTCGTGTACACCCTGCCATAGACTTTTAGCAGAGTTTAGGAGCTGCTGCAGTTAGGTGAGGTTCAACCTCTCTCAAACTCCCTCTTCTAAACATGGAAGAATCACATTCAGAATAGAAACTTGTTGACTGCCAGCCGCAGAAAAATTTAAAACTGCTGCGCCTTTTAGAAATACATAGCAAAGTGTGCGTTTTCTTGCGAGTTGCCTTGTATTTGGAAACGCTCAGATGTAAATGGATGGTATGCAAGCGCGTCACACGTCGCTTGCATTTTTAAAATGCAAGGCAAAATATGCATTTTCCTGGGGGTTGCCGTACATTCAGAAAGGTGCAAATGAATTGCAATGCAAGTGCGTTTTTGACACACATGACAAAACATGCATCTTCTTGCAGTTTGCCGTACATTCAGAAGAAAGAAAATGGGAATGAATGATAAGACAAGCGTGAAATGCGTTTTTGAAACCCACGACAAAGTGCATTTTCTAGCAAGTTGCCGTGCTAAGATGTGAATGCATGCTAATTGCTTATGACACCCCAATCGTGGTAAGCAGACGTGTGTTTTTCACCAAACATGCTACAAACGTGACAAAATGTGTGACACTCCATGACCAAAAAGGTTGAGCAACTTGGGGGAGTTTGTTCAACCTAGGGCAGCCCATTTACCTGAATAAGCTGCCCTATACCCGATGCATGTTCAAGTGCAAAAAATGCGCAAATGCTTCTGTCGGACGCGCATGCTGGAAAACCAGCCCCTGTGTCCCTCGCGTCAGAAAACAACAGCTCAGTGGAGGAAATTGCTGAACTAACCCTGCATGGTTAGTACAGCGGCTCCGACTTGAGATGACAGTTTTTTTTTGTGCAACCAAAAAAAATAGTGCAGGAACTATTGAACTATTTTTTTTTACGCTAAAGTTGTGGCAATTAAGACACACCCATTGAAATGCATGGGATGCGACTTGTCACGCAACTTCAAAGTCCAAAGTCGCATTACAAGTTGCACTGGTGTGAACCAGGGCTCACAAGTGAACGTGAAACCGGAACATCACTGTTCTGATCTGCTCAGTCGCTATCTAGTTTTGCTGTGTAAAGAAAATTTAGGTGTATTAGAAATTTGAAATACCACAGAAGGTGGGTTGTACATTTGTATTGAGACTGCAGAAAGTTTCAGTTACCTAGAAAGGTCAAAATATTCAGCTGAGGGTAATCACAAGTTTTTATTCTAGTTGTTTCATAAATTCTAGTGGCTTATCAGTGTGTGACTAAAGATTTTTTTGGCTATAAGCAAACAACTTAAAGCGCAGTTCCACCCAAAAATGGAACTTCCGCTTTTCCGCCCCCCCCCCCCCTCCGATGTCACATTTGGCACCTTTCAGGGGGGGGGGGGGCAGATACCTGTATAATTCCGGTATTTGCTCCCACTTTCGGGCATAGATACCCGAGCCACCCGCGGGTATCTTCACCATGTCCGGCGCTTTTTCTGCCCCTCCCCCTGCTGTATTCTGGGAGACACACAGGTCCCAGAAGACAGCAGGGACCAGTGGGAACGCGCAGCGCGAGTCACGCATGCACAGTAGGAAACCAGGAAGTGAAGCTGCAAGGCTTCACTTCCTGATTCCCTTACTGAAGATGGTGGCGGCAGCACCCGAGAGCCGAGGAATAGATTGGCTTGGGTGCCAACATTGAGGGCGCCCAGGACATTTAAGTGTCCGTATTTTAACCACTTGCTTACTGGGCACATAAACCCCCTTCGTTCCCAGGTCGAAATCTCAGCGTCCGGCACTGCGTCGCTTTAACTGACAATTGCGCGGTCGTGCGACGTGGCTCCCAAACAAAATTGGCGTCCTTTTTTCCCCACAAATAGAGCTTTCTTTTGGTGGTATTTGATCACCTCTGCGGTTTTTATTTTTTGCGCTATAAACAAAAAAAGAGCAACAATTTAAAAAAAATATATATTTTTTTTACTTGTTGCTATAATAAATATCCCAATTTTTTTTTAAAAAACTATTTTTTTTCTCAGTTAAGGCCGATACGTATTTTTCGACGTATTTTTGTAAAAAAAAAAAAAAAAATCGCAATAAGCGACTGGTTTGCGCAAAAGTTATAGCGCCTACAAAATGGGGAACAGAATTATTATTTTTTTTATTATTTTTTTTTTTTACTAGTAATGGCGGCGATCTGCGATTTTTATTGGGACTGGGATATTGCGGCGGACGTATCGGACACTTTTGACACAAATTTGGCGCCATTCACATTTATACGGCGAGCAGTGCTATAAAAATGCACGAATTACTGTATAAATGTGACTGGCAGGGAAGGGGTTAACACTAGGGGGTGAGGAAGGGGTTAAATGTGTAGCCTGGGTGTGTTATAACTGTGTGGGGGGAGGGGGGTGACTGGGGGAGGGGACCGATGCTGTGTCTCTATGTACAAGAGACACAGATCGGTCTCTCCTCTAACAGCACGTGGAGCTCTGTGTTTACACACAGAGCTCCACGTCCCTGCTGTCACCTGCCGTGTCACCGACGATCGCGTGTACCCGGCGGACATCGCGGCCGCCAGGTACACGCATCGGGTCTTCGGCGATGCGTCGGGACAGTTTTTACCCGCCGCGCGCCACCCAGTGGCGCGCGCGGGTAATGCACATAAAGGCCGTTTTTAAACGGCCACTTGGCACTTGAGAGCCGCGCTGCGGACGTATTTCGTCTATAGCGCGGATCTCAAGTGGTTAAAAGTCAGCAGCTGCAGTATTTGTAGCTGCTGAATTAAAAAAAAAAAAAAAAAAACGGCGGACCTCCGATATAACACTGCATCTGAGCACCACAAACAAAATTCACACTTCCATTCATTCTTGATATTCAAAGCAAACTCCATGTTTCCATGCTTTAGTTTGCTGAGAAATGCTGGGAGAAAAACACTCCTTAGCATTTCTGGCCGTGGCCATCTTGAGTAAAGGCAGATAATTAATGTGACATTTACTTCCTGAAATCTATCTGCCCCTAGCTCAGGCATGCAGGCAGGAGGATGTGCTTAGCCGAGAACACACCCCCCCCAGTGGCCGCCCCCCCCTAGTGGCCGGAAGGAGCCGAGGACATCAATAGACGTCCTCCCGGCATTGTAGAGCCACTTTGTGGCCTTCATTTTACAATGTCGGGGGTTCCAAGTGGTTAAAGGACATTGCAGACACTTTCTAGCTATATGATGCTCAGTCTCTTATAGGACTCACTGACTGCCATAAAACTCCCTCAATCGACACCCCCCCCCCCCCCCCAGACCACAGGGGCTGTCAGTCACTGTTGCTGTGTCCTACTGTATATGATGTAATTTTTAGTGACAGCCCATCCATTAGGGGCGCCCAAACGCCACCCTATCTATCCACGGCCACCACCCCCTGTATGGATAGATTAATTCATAGCATGAGCTCTATCCACAGCTGCCGCAGCCACCCCCTATTCATGCGTCCGGCCACTTTCAGGATGCTGAATGCATAAATTACACGGCGGGGGTGTTTTTTTTAAGCACCTGATTAGAGCCAGAGGCTTTAAAATAGTGTGGGCTCGTGGCACAGGGCATTGTGCCAGGAGCCCACCCAAGTGTTACAACAGCGAAATCATTTTTGCTATTGAAAATGATCCGGCCAATCAGAAGCAGGTCTGAGACCTGTTTTCCGATTGGCCAAAAAGAGAAAAGGAGGAGGGAGGAAAAGGAAGCTGCCGCGATGCCCGGGGAGAGCAGGGGTAGCCACTGCCGAAACCTGGCATTAGCGATGGGGTAAGTAAGTAAAATTACCACAGGCCGCCACTGGTCATTTCTATAGAGCCAGTTTAATCAGGACTAGAAAGACCTCCCTTTCTGTGCACACTGAATACCAGGACTCACAAACTTCTCTGCAGCTGACAGTCTACTGTTGTGTTTTCTCTACTCTAAAGGCCCGTACACACGTTCGGATTTTCCGACGGGAATTGTGTGATGGCAGTGTTTTGTCGGAAAATCCGACTGTTTGTATGCTGCATCGGACAATTGTCGGATTTTCCAACAACTTTAACATTTTCCGACAACAAATCTGTGGATTATCCAATCGTGTGTACAAAACTCAGTTGGAAAAAAATCCAGAGTACAAACACGCATGCTCAAAAGCATTGCTAACCATAACACAACATTAGCAGAAGTTACTCAAAGAGCTGAAAAACCAAGTAGTTTCGTATTTGTTGGCTGACAAAGTTTTGCCGTCTGTATGCAGAACAAGTTCACAGCCAATGCATTTTCGACAAAATTCCACGGCTTTGTCCGATGGAAAT
This sequence comes from Rana temporaria, assembly GCF_905171775.1. Lineage (NCBI taxonomy): Eukaryota > Metazoa > Chordata > Amphibia > Anura > Ranidae > Rana > Rana temporaria. The sequence continues at coordinate 313,355,346 of NC_053490.1, read as the reverse complement.
CCGATCGTGTATATGAGGCTTAAGTGTGAATGCAGAATGCAGAGTACAACTGACATAATGGGGTTTATTTACTAAAGGCAAATCCACTTTGCACTGCAAGTGCACTTGGAAGTGCAGTCGCCTGAGATCTGAGGAGAAGATCTGAAATGAGGGGAAGCTCTGCTGATTTTATCATCCAATCAGGTGCAAGAAAAAAATGCTGTTTTTTAATTTTCCTTGCATGTCCACCTCAGATCTACAGCAACTGCACTTCCAAGTGTTTTTACTTTATTAGGTCATCATGTGGCCCCCCCTGTCACAACACAATAGAACAGCAGGGAAGATTGCAGTACTAACAACGCACAGTTAGTACAGTGGCTCCTCCTGAACTGTCAAGTTTTTTTTCTTTCAGCCCTGCCTGGTTGAACAAAAAAACTACTAGGGCCAGATTCACAAAGAGATACGACGGCGTATCTCCTGATACACCGTCGTATCTCTGACTTAGGCTGGTCGTATCTATGCGACTGATTCATAGAATCAGTTACGCATAGATATGCCCAAGATCCGACAGGTGTAACTGTGTTACACCGTCGGATCTTAACTGCAATTTAAAAATGGCCGCGGGGGGCGTTCTCGCTGATTTACGTTGAGAAATATGTAAATCAGCGAGATACGCCAATTCACGAACGTACGCGGGCCCGGCGCAGTGTTGTTACGACGTTTACGTAGCGGTTTTCCCGGCGTATACTTACCCCTGCTTCTATGAGGCGCAGCCAATGTTAAGTATAGCCGTCGTTCCCGCGTAAATTTTTTTTCTTACGTCGTTTGCGTACGCCGATTCTCTAACCCGCTCGTCGCAAGTTACGCTCACGCCGAAACCACTGACGTCCTAGCGACGTCAGTGGGAGCAATGCACGCCAGGAAAAATCCCGGACGGCGCATGCGCATTTAAATTGGCGCGGGGATGCGCCTGATTTAAATAGTACACTCCCCCTAGCCGCGGAATTTGAATTCCGCCGGTGGATTTACGATCCGCCGCCGCAAGTTTGGAGGTCAGTGTTTTGTGAATTACCCACTTGCCTCTCAAACTTGCGGCAGCGGATCCGCTGATCTATGTGAATCTAGCCCCTAGTGTGTACTAGGCGTTAGTTAAATTTACAATTTTCTTTGACATTGAACTTACATTGTCAGGAATTGCTACATGTGTACATGTAAAACATAGCGAAACCTGTTTTGACCTTCATGACATTTATTTTATTTTTCTATGCAAATTTAGTCTGTTGTTAATTGGATTTTACAATTACAATCTAAGGGCAGGTCAGTAAGTAAGTTCATACCTCTGGGGGTGAAGAAAATTTTGACTTTTTTTAGTTGTGGTACCCAGGAGCCACAAATACAGCATATTTTTTGCCTATAGACATGCACTGCAAAAAACGCTGTCAATGGCTACATGCGTGTAAACTCCAGCAGTTGTGTTTACATGCGCATGCATGTGAACATATTTTCCAAAACATACAATTTAACTTTTTAAAGAAAATGCCCATATTATATGTGTATAAGTGTGATTGCCGATATTCATGTGTATGTAGCCACGCAGAGCATTTTTGTATTGAATGTCTGTGGGCAAAAGTAACCTGCACCTGTGGCCCCCATGTGCCACAGCTGCAACCCTAAATTATTCTGTACACCTATATGCTTTATATTACTTTATATTATTGCAAGAGACTAAACTTCACATTTGTCATCTTAAAGCGGATGTGCCACGAAAAAAATATATTAAAAGCCAGCAGCTACAAATACTGCAGCTGCTGACTTTTAATATTAGGACACTTACCTGTCCTGGAGTCCAGCGCTGATCGCAGCAGAGGATGAGCGATCGCTCGTCACTCTGCTGCTCACCCCGCCATCCTCAGTGAGGGAACCAGGAAGTGAAGCGCTGCGGCTTCACTACCCGGTTCCCTATGGCGCATGCGCGAGTTGCGCTGCGCCGCTGATTGGCTCCCGCTGTGCTCTGGGAGCCAAGTGTTCCCAGAGCACAACGGGGGAGGACGGGAGGTGACGTTCTGCCCGCAGTTTACCCGAAACTGCGTGGCCAGAAATGGGTGAAAATACCTGTCTTTAGACAGGTATCTGCACCCCCCTCCCCCCTAAAAGGTGTCAAATGTGACACCGGAGGGGGGGGGAGGGTTCCGATCAGCGTGAGTTCCACTTTAGGGTGGAGCTCCGCTTTAACTTTATATCGATTTATTATACATATTAGCATATTATGTGAAACAAGAATTTTAAGGGCATTTACATGAAAATTGCCAAGCTTTAAAGTGATTGTAAGCCTTTGATTTTTTTAATTTTTAAATAACAAACATGTCATACCTCCACTGTGCAGCTCGTTTTGCACAGAGTGGCCCCAATCTTCTTTTTCTGGGGTCCCTCGGCGGCTCTCCCAGGGGGTTACCTTGCGGGCGTGCTCCCGAGTCCAGAATTTGGCGTCCATAGAAATGAATGCCGGACTTGGCCCCTGCCCCCCCAGCGCCCGTGTCATTGGATTTGATTGACAGCAGCGAGAGCCAATGGCTGCTCTAATATCAGTCTATCCAATCAAGAGTTGGGACCCTGTGCAGAGAGGGACAGCGTGTCACCGCCGAGGGAAATATAGGGCTCAGGTAAGTAAAACTGGGGGGGTCTGGGGAGGCCGGCCACTGCCAGAAGTTTTTCACCTTAACCTGCCTAGCGGTATTCCCAAGTCTGGCTCGGGGTGGAATTTAAGTACCATTAGCGGTATCCCCGAGCCTGACTCGGGATCGCATTGCAGGATCCAGGCAGAGTTACTTACCTTGTCCCCTAGATCCTGCGATGCCTCCCTGCTGTGTGATCGAGCTGTGTCCTCCTCGCTCGATTCACACAGTGCCCATGTGCCGCCGAGCTTAGTTTCCTGCAAAATTGCGACGCACGGGGGCGGAGATCGATGCCAAATTCAAAAAAGTAAAAACACAGAATACATACATTACAGTACTGTATAAAATAATTGCACACCCCTTTGTTCCTAGTGGTCTGTCCAGTACCCTGCATACACTTTTATATAATAACGTTTTTTCTGCCTGGAAACTTTAGATTGTCCATAGCAACCAAAAAGTGTCCCTTTATGTCAAAAGTGGTTTTAGAGCAGCTAGAAAACAGCGATAATAAATTATAATCACTTGCAGAATTGAGCGATAGTGATTTGTGGGGAACTTCGTCTTCAGACACTGAAAGTAATGACAGCGACAATTCTGCAACTGAGCAAATTTCAGTGTTTTTGATTTGATTACATTATTGAATAATTTTTGTTATTATATTATTTGCTATAATTATAGATATTTATTATAATATAATTTATGATTTTGTGTTTCAAACTTTTTCATACCCGGGATGTCTACTAGACTCTTGTTTGGACAGATTTAAGTGAGTTATTCCTAAGAATTACAGGCCTACAATATAAAACGCCAAATTTCCATGCAAAATAATTGTACCGCTTTCAGCACCTAAAATCTGAAATAATCATACCGCCAGGGAGGTTAAAGTGGAGGTCTGCCCCAATTTTCTTTTTTTAAAACCAGCAGCTACACCTGCTGGCTTTTAATAATCGCTTGACTTACCTGTCCTGGGGTCCAGCGATGTCGGCACCGCAGCTGATGTTTCCATTAGCTGTCGGGTATTGCCACCGCCATTGCGGGTAAGAGAACCCGGCAGTGTAGCCTTTTGACTTCACGCCAGAAACCCTGTGCATGCGTGAGGCCCCGCTCCTCTCTCCTACTGGCCTGACGACAGAGGAAGAAGGAGGGAGCCCCAGTTGTGACATCAATACCCACGGCTGAGGCTCCTGGAAGTGGGAAAGGATACCTGTCAAAGGGAAATATCCTCTCCCCCCGAAAGGTGTCAATTGTGGAGTGTGGGAGGAATCAGATGATTGGAAGTTCCAATTTTGGGTGAAACTCCGCTTTAAGGCATAGGATGCATTAAGTTGAAAAAACACAAGGCTTTTCAACTCCTTTTAAAGTGGAACTATATTCAAAAAGAAAAATTACATATGTGATGCAGTCTGTCAGCAGCATTAAAGTGATTGTAAGGCTTTGTGTTTTTAAAAAAAAATAACAAACATGTCATACATACCTCCACTGTGCAGCTCGTTTTGCACTGAGTGGCCCCGATCCTCCTGTTTTGGGGTCCCTCGGCAGCGATCGCGGCTCCTCCTTGCATCAGATAACCCCCTAGGAGAAGCACTTTCCTGGGGGGTTACCTTGCGGCGCGCTCCCGAGTCCATTATTTGGTGTCCATAGATGCTGAATGTAGGCCCCGCCCCCGGCATTGGATTCCATTGACAGCAGCGGGAGCCAATGGCTGCACTGCTATCAACCTATCCAATCAAGAGCCGGGACCCCGTGCAGAGAGGGAGAGCGCGTCTCCGCCAAGTAAATGAAGGGACTCAGGTAAGTAAAATGGGGGGGCTCACTGCCAGAAGTTTTTTCACCTTAATGCATAGGATTCACTGTCTGAAAATTAGTTTGACCAAGAAGTTTTCTATTATTTATACATTTTCCCATCACTGTGGTTGAAAACAAACGTTGATTTGACTCCAGTAACAATTAGAAAATCAAACAAATGTTTTTTTTGGAAGAAAGACATTATTTTTGTATGGCCAGCATATAATATATTACAGTTCTGTTTGAAAATCTGCAATTCAACCTCGATGTGAGCTTTTGGTCGGAAATTCCGACCGTGTGTAGGCCCCAGCGGACTTTTTCTGTCGGAACTTACAACAGCACAAAATTGAGAGCTGGGTCTTAATTTTTCTGACAAGAAAAGTTCTTGTCGGAAAATTCCAATCGTCCATATGCAATTCCGACGTGCAAAAAAAAACACACGCATGCTCGGAATCATTGAACTTCATTTTTCTTGGCTCGTTGTAGTGTTGTACGTCACCGCGTTCTTGACGGTCAGAATTTTGTGTGACCGCGTGTAATTGTCATAATTGGCACAGTGCTGAAAAGCAAAAAATGGTCTGGTCATGAAGGGTTAAAAACCTTCCAGAGGTCAAGTGGTAAAAATCTTTAGAGGGGGTTTTCCGAGAATGGCATGCCTGTTTTGTGTACTGCAGTTTACTTTACTCAGGCTTATAGACAGTTAGAGTTGCGACTGAAACTGTGAGAGGAACTCCCTCCTAATGCGCTGCTCACTATCAGTGGTTTCTGTTTTCGGTTGTTTTTTACCCCAGGAGGGCAGTTACTGTTTGGAACACCATACTGTTTAACCCCTACCATATCACCATTATGGAAAATAATAAGTGGAGGGAGGATAGCATTAAGGGGCTTTTGGGCAAACCTTTTGCCAGTGGGTCCATAAAGGGGGGTATTCTTTCTACCATTACTGATTCTTCAGTAGTTGTATTTATAATCCTTCTGCCTTTTCCTCCTCTTCAGTTCCGTTACTGAATTACCGTTTCTCATGCATGCAATTTTCTATGGCAAATTTTATGTGGAAACTCGCCACCATGTTGGAACCTTCCAGCCACAGGGGGTTTGGGTTTCTCTGTCTCAGTCCCTCTTGAACTCTGATTTGGCTCCTGTCCTGCTGGAGGACAGGGAGGAGGAGGAGGTTTTGTTACTTGATGAATGGGGAGATGGTGCACTTTTCTGACTCTGAGGAATCTACACAGGAAAAGTTTATCTTAGCACTGGTGGATGAGGTTAGCTCCTGTTTAAAGTTGGAGCCTCTGGCACTGTCCAACCAAAAGTTACAAGTATGGGCTCTAAGAAGGCTTCTTAGCTGGTCAAGACCTTTCCTTTCCACTTTGTGGTAGAGGAGGCATTATACGGTGCATTTAAAAAAAAAAAAAATTATAACTTCAAAATGCTTTTCGTAGCAATATCCAATGGAAGAGGAGTTTTATAAAAATGCCCAGTTCCTTCTGTTGCCTACCTCAACATTGCAATACATTCCTTCTGCATTTCAATACACTCCTTCCAGACTGCATTGCAATACATTCCTTCCTGACTATGCTAGTCAGGGAAAGTGACAGATTGACCCGGAAGTGATGCAATATACGTTGCTTTATGGGTCACCAACAAGAAGGGGAGAAAGGCGGGCGTGTGTCCACTCTCCTCCCTCCCCACAACCCGCTGGCTCCCGCCATGTCGGTTCTGGGCCTGGAGCTCGGAATACATGGCAGGGGAGTGTGTGAAACCATAAAAGTTTTAAATGGAATCAGAAGTTTGCTTTAAATTTAAATATATGATGATCTGTATGCCCCTTACAACATACAGTATATTGTGGTGGTAAGTGATCTGTATGATGGAAAGCAGGTCTTAATGCTGCTATGGCTGTTTGCTGAAAGTAATAATTAAAACACAACACCATCAGTGATAATACTAAAACCACTGATTATGGGTGTGGGTTAAAGTGGTTGTAAACTCTGTTACCCCACTTGTACCTACAGGTAAGCCTATAAATAAGGCTTAGGTACTGTAACTATCCCCTGAACTTGCAGAGTTTAGGAGATATTCAGTATGTGCACTTTTGCTGACGTCATCGACACATGCCCACTGTTGCTGTTTCTTTAGGGTCCGTGCCGTGACTGGTGGCTCCCGCATGCATGCACGGGAGTGACATCATTGTGACTTCGGCCAATCACAGCACCGGAGCCCATGAACCCAGAAGTAACTCTATTGAAAGATGTCGACTGTGTACTCGGTGTGCCAATGCCGAATCAGGGCATCATTCTAAGGTAAGCATTTCATAATGAGCTAGTATGCGACACCTTCTTTTTTGGTCCCCCACTGGTGGTTCTGGCCCCTCCCCCCTCCAAGTGCCCCCAATAGCAAGCCTTTTGCTATGAGGACATTCAAGCAGGCTGACTCTTGCTCGGGCATTATCCATTCACACACAGAACATGGCTTGGCCCCTGCCCCCCGCTCTCTCCTCATTGGTTCACTGGCTGTGATTGACAGCCATAGGAGCCAATGGCTTTCACTGCTGTGTGAGCCAATGAGGAGAAAGACACCCCAGGTAAGCCACTGCTCTCATACACATTACCGGATTGAGAAGGGGCTCAGGTAAGTATAAGAGGGCTGGGGGGAGCTGCACGAGAGGATTTTTTACCTTAACCACTTAAGGACTGCCGCACGCCCATATACAGTGGGGATCGAAAGTTTGGGCACCCCATGTAAAAATTTGTATTAATGTGCATAACGAAGCCAAGGAAAGATAGAAAAATTTCCAAAAGGCATCAAATTACAGATTAGACATTCTTATAATATGTCAAAAAAAGTTTGATTTTATTTCCATCATTTACACTTTCAAAATTACAGAAAACAAAAAAATGGCGTCTGCAAAAGTTTGGGCACCCTGCAGAATTTATAGCATGCACTGCACCCTTTGCAAAGCTGAGACCTGCCAGTGTCATGGATTGTTCTCAATCATCGTCTTTGAAGACCAGGTGATGTCAATCTCAAAGGTTTTAAATGCCCAGACTCATCTGACCGTGCCCCAACAATCAGCACCATGGGTTCTTTTAAGCAGTTGTCTAGAAAACTGAAACTGAAAATAGTTGACGCTCACAAAGCTGGAGAAGGCTATAAGAAGATAGCAAAGCGTTTTCAGATGTCAATATCCTCTGTCCGGAATGTAATTAAGAAATGGCAGTCATCAGGAACAGTGGAAGTTAAAGCAAGATCTGGAAGACCAAGAAAAATATCAGACAGAACAGCTCGCAGGATTGTGAGAAAAGCAATTCAAAACCCACGTTTGACTGCACGATCCCTCCAGAAAGATCTGGCAGACACTGGAGTTGTGGTACACTATTCCACTATAAAGAGATACTTGTACAAATATGGTGTTCATGGAAAAGTCATCAGAAGAAAACCTCTTCTACGTCCTCACCACAAAAATCAGCGTTTGAACTTTGCAAATGAACATATAGACAAGCCTGATGCATTTTGGAAACAAGTTCTGTGGACCGATGAGGTTAAAATATAACTTTTTGGCCGGAATGAGCAAAGGTACGTTTTGGAGAAGAAAGGGCACAGAATTTAATGAAAATAACCTCTGTCCAACTGTTAAGCATGGGGGTGGATCAATCATGCTTTGGGGTTGTATTGCAGCCAGTGGCACAGGGAACATTTCAGGAGTAGAATGAAAAATGGATTCAATAAAATTTCAGCAAATTTTGGATGGTAACTTGATGGCCATCTGTGAAAAAGCTGAAGTTAAAGAGAGGATGGCTTCTACAAATGGATAATGATCCTAAACACACCTCAAAATCCATGGGGGATTACATCAAGAGGCGTAAACTGAAGGTTTTGCCCTGGCCTTCACAATCTCCTGACCTCAACAAAATTGAAAATCTATGGATAGACCTTAAAAGAGCAGTGCGTGACAGGCAGCCCAGAAATCTCAAAGAACTGGAAGACTTTTGTAAGAAAGAATGGGCAAAGATATCTCAAACAAGAATTGAAAGACTCTTGGCTGGCTACAAAAAGCGTTTACAAGCTGTGATACTTGCCAAAGGGGGCAGTACAAGATATTAACTCTGCAGGGTGCCCAAACTTTTGCAGATGCCATTTTTTTGATTTCTGTAATTTTGAAAGTGTAAATGATGGAAATAAAATCAAACTTTTTTTGACATATTATAAGAATGTCTAATCTGTAATTTGATGCCTTTTGGAGATTTTTCCATCTTTCCTTGGCTTCGTTATGCACATTAATACAAATTTTTACCTGGGGTGCCCAAACTTTCGATCCCCACTGTATGTCGGCAGAATGGCACGGCTGGGCACAAGGGCGTATATACCGTATACATCCCTTTTAAGAGCCCAGCCATGGGTTGCGCGCCGCCGTTGACCGTGCCTGCGGGACCCGCGGACCTGATCGCCGCCGGTGTCCTGCGATCAGTCATAGGAGCTGAACAACGGGGAGAGGTGTGTGTGTAAACACACCTTCCCCATTCTTCACTGTGGCAATGTCAGTGATCGTCTGTTCCCTGATATAGGGAACTACGATCACTGACGTCACATGTCCAGCCCCACCCCCCTACAGTTAGAAACACACATGAGGTCACACTTAACCCCTACAGCGCCCCATATTGGTTAACTCCTTCACTGCATTGTCATTTTCACAGTATCAGTGCATTTTTATAGCACTTTTCGCTGTGAAAATGACAATGGTCCCAAAAATGTGTCAAAATTGTGCAATGTGGCCGCCAAAATGTCGCAGTCACGAAAAAAATCACTGATCGCCGCCATCAGTAGTAAAAAAAATAATGATTAACAAAAATCCCATAAAACTATCCCCTATTTTGTAAATGCTATACATTTTGCACAAACCAATCGATAAACACTTTTTGCGATTTTTTTTTACCAAATATATGTAGCAGAATACGTATCGGCCTAAACTGAGGAAAACATTTTTGCATTTTTTTTTTCAAAATTGTCGCTCTATTTTTGTTTATAGCTCAAAAAATAAAAACCGCAGAGGTGATCAAATACCACCAAAAGAAAGCTCTATTTATGGGAAAAAAAGGACACCAATTTTGTTTGGGAGCCACGTCGCACGACCGCGCAATTGTCAGTTAATGCGACGCAGTGCCTAATCGCAAAAAGGGGCCTGGTCTTTTACCCGCATTTTGGTCCGGGTCTTAAGTGGTTAAGTTGTTAATGTATAGAATGTAAACTTTGCTGCAGGCACAAAGTGAAGCATCACGACTGTGGCATGTAAACACAATTCGCTGCCTATTGCAGCTTAAAGTGTTTGTAAAGCCAATTTTCTTTTTAAATAGCAAACATGTTATACTTACCTGCTTTGTGCAATGATTTTGCACAGAGAAGTCCAATCCTCCTCTTCACAAGTCCCCTGCTGTTGCTCTGGGCCCCTCCCCCCTGCCAAGTGTCCCCATAGCAAGCTGCTTGCTATTGGGACACTCGTGCCATTACATGCCTCACTGTGCCATTACATGCCAGACTGTGCCACCATTACATGCCAGACTGCCACCATTACATACCTCACTGTGCCATTACATGCCAGACTATGCCACCATTACATGCCAGACTGTGCCATCATTACATGCCTCACTCGTGCTGTTCCGTGATAGGCGGAACACTCAGCTTCCCAGGAGACACTGGGGCAGATCCACAAAGAGAGTATGCCGGCGTATCTACTGATACGCCGGCGTACTTTTAAATTTCCCGCGTCGTATCTTTGGTTTGAATCCTCAAACCAAGATACAACGGCATCTGGGTTAGATACGACAGGCGTATGGCTTCGTACGCCTTCGGATCTTAGATGCAATACTTTGGCGTCCGCTGGGTGGAGTTCTCGTCATTTTCCGCGTCGAGTATGCAAATTAGCTATTTCCGACGATCCACGAACGTACGCGCGGCGGTCGCATTCTCTTACGTCGTCTCTAGTCGGCTTTTTCTGGCGTATAGTTAAAGCTGCTGTTTTGCGGCGTATAGTTAGACTTGCCATGTTAAGTATGGCCGTCGTTCCCGCGTTTATTTTGCATTTTTTTTTTTTGCATAAGTCGTTCGTGAATCGGGATGGAACGTAATTCACGTCCATGTTAAAAAATATGACGTCCTTGCGACGTCATTTAGCGCAATGCAGGGAAATTTAGGGACGGCGCATGCGCAGTTCATTCGGCGCGGGGACGCGCTTCATTTAAATGAAACACGCCCCCTACTCGCCGATTAGAATTAGGCGCCCTTACGCCGCGAGAGATAGACTATGCCGCCGTAACTTACGGCGCAAATTCTTTGTGGATTCGAAGTTTAAACAAGTAAGTTACAGCGGCGTAGCGTATCTCCCATACGATGCGCCGGTGCAGATCTCTGTGGATCTGCCCCACTGTGTTCAGTTGTGCCACCATTACATACCTCACTGTGCCATTACATGCCAGACTATGCCACCATTACATGCCAGACTGTGCCACCATTACATGCCAGACTGTGCCACCATTACATGCCAGACTGTGCCATTACATGCCTCACTATGCCACCATTACATGCCTCACTGTGCCATTACATGCCAGACTATGCCACCATTACATGCCAGACTGTGCCACCATTACATGCCAGACTGTGCCACCATTACATGCCAGACTGTGCCATTACATGCCTCACTATGCCACCATTACATGCCTCACTGTGCCACCATTACATGCCAGACTGTGCCACCATTACATGCCTCACTCGTGCTGTTCCATGATAGGCGGAACACTCAGCTTCCCAGGAGACACTGTGTTCAGTGTTCCGCCTATCATGGATGCCCTCTCGTCCGAGACCGAGGACGAGAGGGCATCCGTGATAGGCAGAACACTGAACAGAGGCTCTTCTGGGAAGCTGAGTGTTCCGTCTATCACGGAACAGCAGAAGGAGGAGGCGTGGCTTTTGAAAAATGGACGGCCGCGGTCTGCATGTTAGGTTACCGGTGTATAAGACGACCCCCGACTTTTAAGAAGAATTTCAGGGGTTAAAAAGTCGTCTTATACGCCGGAAAATACAGTACTTTGCACACTGTTTTTTGTCTTAATAAATTACATTCAATGAAGCACAAGCCAGCATAAAGAACTGCACATTTTGTAGTTGGCTTTTGTGTTGTAAATGACCCACATAGTGTAATCTTCTTTTCTTTAATAAGCAGGGATAGCAAGTAAAACTATACTATGAGAGCTATAATTTTTTTATGACATGTATATACTAAGCCCTTACTAAGACTTAATAAGAACTGCTAGGATTACTATGGTGTTCTTTTTTTTTTTTTTATAATATATATTGAATACAGTGTGTTTTTGGGAAGAAAAATATATTTTATTGCAGTTTTACTTGATAAAAGCTAAATTATACTATTTCAAAGTCATCATCCCAATGCTGCGTACATCAGTGTTATTTCAGGAAAACTGGCACAAATATGAGTGATTCAGCTGGATGGTATGAAAAACGAAATCACTAAGAAAAGGAAGCCTTAACTAAATATTAATGAAAAAATCTACATTCTCATTAAAAATTTGCTTTTTTTTAAAGCACACAAACCGAATATGTTTCCTTAAATGTTTTTTTTATATATACAGTTGTGCTCATACGTTTACATTCCCTGGCAGAATTTATGATTTATTGGCCATTTTTCAGAGAATATGAATGATAACACAAAAACATTTCTTTCACTCATGGTTAGTGTTTGGGTGAAACCATTTATTATTAATCAACTGTATTTACACTTTCTACTGTGAAACAAAGGTGTATCGCTGATGTTTTCGGGAATGTGTGAGCAACAAAGGCACAGGAAATTTGGTCAAAATTGAAGGCAAGATGAATGCAGTATGTTATCAAGAAATACTGGAAGAACATTTGCATTCATCAGCCTGAAAGCTGCGCATGGGACTTACTTGGACATTCCAACACATTCCAACACGACAATGATCCAAAACACAAGGACAAGTTAACCTGTCATTGGCTACAGCAGAATAAAGTGAAGGTTCTGGAGTGGCAATCTCAGTGTCCTGACCTCAATATCATTGAGCCACTCTGGGGAGATCTCAAATGTGCAGTTCATGCAAGACAGCCCAAAAATTTACAGGAACTGGCTTTTTGACAAGAGGAATGGGTAGCTTTACCATCTGACAAGATAAAGATCCTCATCCACAAATACCACAAAGGGCAATACACGGTATTAAGAACTAGGGTATGTAAACTTTTGATCAGGTTCATTTGGGTAATTTCTGTTGCCATTATAATTTAAAAAGAGTAAACTCATATTCTCTGAAAAATGGCCTAGAAATCATAAATGCTGCCAGGGTAAATCATAAATGCAAGCACAACTGTAAACATGAGATTATGTCAAATTAATAATACCAAATATATTAAGACTCAAAATCTCATGTACTTGTAAACCAGAAAAAACACAATAAATTGTCGGTAGCCATTGCAATTAAAGCCTTCACAGCTCATCACTTTAGAATAAACCTTAACCACTTCCATACCGCGTCATTGTGAAATGACGGCGGCAGGAACCCCTCGCCGATCCGGGTGGACATCATATGACGTCCTGTATTCCTGGCGATCTAGGGTGCGCGTCCGCGCTCGTGACCTGCTGCGGGTGCTCGGCGGCCGCGATTGCCTCCAGGTGCCCGCGATTGTCTGTAATCACGGCAGGAGTGTGGATCTGTGTGTGTAAACACACAGATCCACCTCCTGTCATCGGTGGAGGAGACCAATGTGTGTTCCCAGTACAGAGGAACACACATCGGTCTCCTCCCCTTGAGAGTCCCCTCCCTTCTACAGTTAGAACACACCTTAGGGAACATATTAACCCCTCCAGCGCCCCCTAGTGGTTAACCCCTTCCCTGCCAGTCACATTTACACAGTAATCAATGCATATTTATAGCATTAATCGCTGTATAAATGTGAATGGTCCCAAAAACGTGTCAAAAGTGTCTGATGTGTTCGCCGCAATGTCACAGTCACAGTAAAAAAATCGCAAATCGGCGCCAATACTAGTAAAAAAATTAATAAAATAAAAATGCCACCTATTTTGTAGACGCTATAACTTTTGCGCAAACCAATCAATATACGATTATTGCGATTTTTTTTTACCAAAAATATGTAGAAGAATACGTATCGGCCTAAACTGTTAAGGTTTTGTTAAGGTAGATAACTGGGTCCATATAGCTGAGGGACTATTTTTTTTTAGGAACCCCTCTTCAATAATATATTGCTAAGGAAAGCATTTAGGAGGTGTGAATTTTTGCCAGGGTGTATCCTGCCACTGTATAACACTGGCTCATTGAGCAAGTGAACAGAAAAGGTCTTGGAGGGTCGGGCAGATTCAGGGAGCCCATTCTAGAGATCTTAGGCCCCGTACACACGAGAGGATTATCCGCTGGAAACGGTCCTCCGGACCGTTCCAGCGGATAAATCCTCTGGAGGATTTTGATCTGATGGTTGTACTAACCATCAGATCGAAATCCGCGCGGAATCCATCCGCGGTGTCGCGCCGTCGCTGCGATGATGACGCGGCGACGTGCGCGACGCTGGAAGATAAAGACTTCCACGCATGCGTCGAATCATTACGACGCATGCGAGGGAGAGGAGCGGACGGATTGATCTGGTGAGTCTGTACAGACCATCGGATCAATCCGCTGGACAGGATTCCAGCGGATAGATTTCTTAGCATGCTAAAAAAAATTTATCCGCTGGAAATCCGTCGGCTGGAATTTTTTCCGCCGATAAATGTCCGCTCGGACGTACACACCACCGGATCTATTCGCTGGAACTGATCCGCGGATAAATCCCAGCGGATAGATCCGGTGGTGTGTACGAGGCCTCAGTGTGCTCTGACCCAGGCTGCCTTATGGCAAGGCAGTAACATACCTCATTAGCAAAGACTGAAAATGTATCCTTTAGTTTAGAATAGGCATCACTAAATGGCGGATCAGACTTTGCCTGAATGACTGTCTTATCCGGAATGCCACTTAGCATTCTGAATGTCCTCTACTGGGTTTCCTCAAAGGTACTATTAATAAAATAGGATTTTTGCCTTACCTGTAAAATTCTTTACTTGGAGACAAGACATAGATCCCTCCCTTGTGTTTTTTATGATCTCCCTATTGCTCACTACAAAAGCTAGCTGGAAGTGGGATAGGTTATAAAGGGGATGTCACTGCAGCTTATTTTGCCAGTGTCCAAGCACATGAAAGTATCTGTCTTTAAACCATGGTTGCAACTTAAGATCCTGTGTCCTGTACTGTTTTCTGCCATATATTAAAATATGTTTATGGTATTGTAAAAACAAAATACTAAATCAAGGCCTCCAAGAAATGGTGGAAAAATGATTTGTGGTTAAAAAGTTATTGTTTAATTAAACAACTGCCTACCAACATTGGTCAGATTATGAATATTTTGATTACCCCTGGAATTTAATAGGTTAAAGCATATCTAAACTCAAATACAAAAATGTAATAAATTATAGCTTACTAGACCTTAACCGCTTTACAACTGCCCGCCGTCAATTGACGGCAGGCGGAATACCCTATTGTTCTGACAGGACGTCATATGACGTCCTGTCATTTAAAGCCGCTAGGGGGCGCGCGCGCGCGCCGGCGGCGCGCGCGCACCCGTCGCATTACTGGGAACAAAATGCGCGTGCCCGGCGCGGCCACCGGGCACCCGCGATTGCCCAGTAACAGAGCAGGGACGTGGAGCTCTGTGTGTAAACACAGAGATCCACGTCCTGTCAGGGAGAGGAGACCAATGCTGTGTCCCTTGTACATAGGGACACAGATCGGTCACCTCCCCCTGTCACCTCCCTCCCCCTACAGTTAGAACACTCACTAGGCTACACATTTAACCACTTCCCCGCCCCCTAGTGGTTAACCCCTTCCCTGCCAGTCACATTTATACAGTAATCAATGCGTATTTATAGCACTGTTCACTGTATAAATGTGAATGGTCCCAAAAATTTTTCAAAAGTGTCCGATGTGTCCGCTATAATGTCGCAGTCCAGAAATAATCACAGATCGCCGTCATTCCTAGTAAAAAATAAATAAAAAATAAATCATAATTATGTCCCCTATTTTGTAGGCAATATAACTTTTGCGCAAACCAGTCACTATACGGTTATTGCAATTTTTTTTTTTTTTTACCAAAAATATTCAGCCTAAACTAAGATAAAAACATTTTTTTTTTAAAAACATGGGATATTTATTATAGCAAAATGTAAAATATATTGTGTTTTTTTTTTCAACATTTACGCTATTTTTTTGTTTATTGCCCAAAAAATAAAAACTGCACAGGCTATCAAATACCACCAAAAGAAAGCTCTATTTGTGGGAAAAAAAAGGACGTCAACTTTGTTTGGGAGCCACGTCGCACGACCGCGCAATTGTCAGTTAAAGCAACGGAGTGCCGGAAGCTAAAATTTTGTATGTGCACAGTAGGCAAGTGGTTAAGATATGGCTGCATTACTTTTGTTCGGGCTTTTTTTTCTTTTGTTGTTTTTTGCTTATCTGGAAAATAATGCCTTCTGTCCTTTCATGTCTATTCTTTCTTTTCCACTGTATCTCTGGTGACAGTCAAAGTATCACAAAGGCTGGGTTTTAAACACGTTGCCTAGTTTATCTTCATTACATGGAGGATTTATGGGATCAGTAGTTTACACAGTGAACCAGTTCAGCTCTTTGGACGTACAGTAAAACCTTGGTTTGAGAGTAACTTGGTTTGAGAGTGTTTTGCAAGACAAGCAAAATACATTTTGACTTATGACTACAAGGGATGTCTTTATATACAAGTAGCGTCATGTCTCAACTGAGTATAAAAGAGAAAAGAGGTGCCTCGAAGTGTAGCAATATGGTTACATTTTATGAAGGTACAACATTTAGCAACATTTTGCTACACTTTCTATACTCCCAACGGCGGATCCAGGGGGGGGGGGCAACAGGGCAATTGCCCCCCCGAGACAATCATGTCACATTGGCTTTTATTTTTTATTTTTAGCATTTTTTTTTAAACTGCTTTGCGGTGCCTGCAGCTGCCGCTGCTGAGTCTCTCTCTCTCATCACCAGGGTCGGACTGGCCCAGCCCGGTAGGCTGCCTGTCCTGAGGCTGCTTTGAGCTGTAGCTGACTGCAGCGCTCCCACTCTCTCCTGCGTGTATGACACCGGGCATCTCTCGCTGTGTGTGAGAGCTGGGTCTGTGTTCGGCTGTGCTGCCTGTGCTAGACCTGCTTGTGTGATAGTAGATGGAGATGGAACACTGAATCAGTGTTTTGTCTATCACACAAGCCCATCTAGGGGGGGACCTTGCTAGAGCACACTGCCCTGCCGAACACAGACCTACAGCTCCTGTTTGTTCCATGACACACGACGGGAGAGGAGATACCTGCTGTGTGTGATCGAGGCAATGCCATGGTAAGTGCCATGCACAGTGGGGCTTCATTCATCTACAAAAGTGGGGCTGCATTAATATACAAAGTGGGGCTGCATTCATATACAAAGTGTGGCTGCATTAATATACAAAGTTGGGCTGCATTCATATACAAAGTGGGGCTGCATTAATATCCAAAGTGGGGCTGCATTAATATCCAAAAGTGGGGCTGCATTAATATACAAAAGTGGGGCTGTATTAATATACAAAAGTGGGGCTGCATTAATATACAAAAGTGGGGCTGCATTAATATACACAAGTGGGGCTGCATTCATAGACAAAAGTGGGGCTGCATTTATAGACAAAAGTGGGGCTGCATTTATATACAAAAGTGGGGCTGCATTAATATACAAAAGTGGGGCTGCATTAATATACAAAAGTGGGGCTTAATTTATATACAAAAGTGGGACTGCATTTATATACAAAAGTGGGACTGCATTCATATACAAAAGTGGGGCTGCATTCATATATACAGTGGGGCTGCATTTATATATACAGTGGGGCTGCATTCATATACAAAAGTGGGACTGCATTAATATACAAAAGTGGGACTGAATTTATATACAAAAGTGGGGCTGCATTTATATACAAAAGTGGGGCTGCATTCATATACAAAAGTGGGACTGCATTCATATACAAAAGTGGGACTACATTCATATACAAAAGTGGGGCTGTATTTATATATACAGTGGGGCTGCATTTATATACAAAAGTGGGACTGCATTTATATACAAAAGTGGGGCTGCATTAATATACAAAAGTGGGGCTGCATTCATATACAAAAGTGGTGCTGCATTCATATACAAAAGTGGGACTGCATTTATATATAAAAGTGGGACTGCATTTATATATAAAAGTGGGACTGCATTTATATACAAAAGTGGGGCTGTATTTATATACAAAAGTGGGACTGCATTTATATACAAAAGTGGGACTGAATTTATATACAAAAGTGGGACTGAATTTATATACAAAAGTGGGACTGCATTTATATACAAAAGTGGGGCTGCATTCATATACAAAAGTGGGACTGAATTTATATACAAAAGTGGGACTGCATTTATATACAAACGTGGGACTGAATTTATATATACAGTGGGACTGCATTTATATACAAAAGTGGGACTGCATTTATATACAAAAGTGGGACTGAATGTATATACAAATGTGGGACTGCATTTATATACAAAAGTGGGGCTGCATTCATATACAAAATTGGGACTGAATTTATATACAAAAGTGGGACTGCATTTATATACAAAAGTGGGGCTGCATTTATATACAAAAGTGGGACTGCATTCATATACAAAAGTGGGGCTGTGTTCATATAAACAGTGGGGCTGCATTCATATGTACAGTGAGGCTGCAATGATGGGCTCTGATGAGGCTGCATTGATCTCTTGTACCATGTCTTCAGTCTCTGACCATCTCTTGTACCATGTCTCCAGTCTCTGACCATCCCTTGTTACATGACCATCCCTTGTACCACATCTGCAGTTTCTGACCATCTCTTGTACCATGTTTGCAGTCTCTGACCATCCCTTGTACCATGTCTGCAGTCTCTGACCATCTCTTGTACTATGTCTGCAGTCTCTGACCATCTCTTGTACCATGTCTGCAGTCTCTGACCATCCCTTGCACCATGTCTGCAGTCTCTGACCATCCCTTGTACCATGTCTGCAGTCTCTGACCATCTCTTGTACCATGTCTGCAGTCTCTGACTATCTCTTGTACCACGTCTGCAGTCTCTCACCATCTCTTGTACCATGTTTGCATTCTCTGACCATCCCTTGTACCACGTCTGCAGTCTCTGACTATCTCTTGTACCATGTCTGCAGTCTCTGACCATCTCTTGTACCATGTCTGCAGTCTCTGACCATCTCTTGTACCATGTCTACAGTCTCTGACCATCTCTTGTACCATGTCTGCAGTCTCTGACCATCCCTTGTACCACGTCTGCAGTCTCTGACCATCTCCTGTATCATGTCTGCATTCTCTGACCATCTCTTGTACCACGTCTGCAGTCTCTGACCATCTCTTGTACCATGTCTGCAGTCCCTGACAATCGTCTACAAACTATGGGATAGATTTATGGCATTTATATTTAAATATTTTTTACTAGTAATGGCGGCGATCATTGATTTTTTAGCGGTACTGCAACATTGCAGCGGACACACCGGACACCTAATTGAGTTCTGTAAGCAACACCTTATTTTCTGGCAGTGCCCCTCCTGAGACTAGACTCTGGATCCGCCCTTGTATACTCCTCTCTTCTTTTATACTCTGTGGCTCCTGCTGGCTTTTGCTTCTAATCCCCTTGTGGAGGCTTCCATTTGTGGATGGACATTTTATGGCTACACAACCTGGTCACATTACTATAAACTTTTTATATGGACTATAAACGTAAGGACTTATTAATAAATGGTTGTGGAATGAATCATCTGAGTTTCCATTATTTCTTACGGGGAAATTTGCTTTGGTATACAAGTGCTTTGGATTACAAGCATGTTTCTGGAACTAATTATGCTCGCAATCCAAGGTTTTACTGTAATATGTCCAAAGAGTGAAGGGTTAAGCACAAGCTGATGGCTTAAAGCATGGGTGCTTAAACCGTGGCCCTCCAGCTGTTGCAGAACTACAAGTCCCATCATGTCTCTGCCTTTGGGAGCCATGCTTGTAACTTTCAGCCTTGCAATGCCTCATGGGACTTGCAGTTTTGCAACAGCCAAAGGGCCACAGGTTCCGCACCCATGGCTTAAAGTGAAAGTAATTGGTGCTGTATAGCCACCAATGACTTTTACAGTGTGGGTGGTGCTCCCCTTCCCCCTTTTGCTGGGAAACCATCACTCTCTACATCCCTCACCCTCCTTTCCTGGCAGGAGCCCCCCCCCTCTGATAACCTATTAAGCTTCAATAAATAAATGTTTTGGTTTTGAACTTAGATATGCTTTTAATAAACATCGGGCATGTGTGGTGCCTGATAAAATGTTTAGGTAGAATCCAGGGGATCTAATGAGCCCTGAAATCCAGACAATTTAGTCATGCACTTTTATTGAGGCTAAACATCAAAATGAGGGACAAATACAGTGGATATAAAAAGTCTACACACCCCTGTTATAATGTCAGGTTTCTTTGATGTAAAACAAATGAGACAAAGATAAATCATTTCAGAACTTTTTCCACCTTTTAATGTGACCTATAAACTGTACAACTCAGTTGAACAACAAACTGAAATTAGGTGGAGGGAAGTAAAAATATAAAAATAAAATAATATGGTTACATAAGTGTGCACACCCTTACACTAAAGCCACGTACACACGACCGATGGACTGTTTTCAGCGGACAAACTGATCGTGTGTGGGCCCCATCGGTTCCATCGGTTTTATTTCCATTGGTGTAAAAAAATAGTATGGAACTCCATCGGACAAAAATCCATGCATGCTCAGAATCAAATCCATCAGATTTCCGATCATGTGTACAGGGCTTTATACTTTGTTGAAGCACATTTTGATTTTATTACAGCACTCAGTCTTTGTGGGTATGAGTCTATCAGCATGGCACATCTTGACTTGGCAATATTTGCCCAAACATCCCAAATCTGTCAGATTGCGAGGGCATCTCCTGTGCACAGACCTCTTCATATCACCCCACAGATCTTAAATCCGATTCAGGTCTGGGCTCTGGCTGGGCCATTCCAAAACTTTAAAGAGTTTCAGCCTGAGCTTTTTAGGCTGGGATTCTCCTCTGGGTCACAGGAGCGCAATTTGTTTTGCACTTCTGTGACCTGTTTTCAGCGGACATCGGTCTGAAGTCCGCTCTCCGTTGACGTCACTGCCATCAATTGAGGTAGTGCATCATCCCGACTTCCAAGTCTGGATACACCAGCTGCCTTGATTGATGGCAGTCTCAGCGTTTCAGTGAGCCGCTGAGTTGGCCGCTCCCTCCACGGCTCAGCCCTTCCAATGAGCGTAGAGGTAGAGCAGAAGCTCGGGGAGGAGTGAGAACCGAACATCCCAAAGTGGAAAAGGGCCATACTTTGACTTTTATCTTTATTTTTTCATATCTGAGTTTGTCACATATTTCCAGGCTACTAGGATGTTTGTGGAACTTCTAGCTGCTTCAGCTTTCGTCTTGTTTCTAGCTGAAGTTTATTGTAAGAATAGGCTTACTTTAGGGTGGGTGCTCCACTATTTGATCCTCTGTATGAATGCGCCATTCCACAGACAGAATATAGCTATTATCTCTGCACAGCTGCTTCCCTCTAGTGCTACCACCTCTAACTTACTTGTGCCAGGTCTCTTAGCTAGGTCTATAACAGTTAAATAGTTTGGCATGAAATGGGTCCCTTCTGAGTTACAGTAACTGCTGAAGCACACAAGTTGCTATATCTGCTTCTACATGCAGCAATTAATTAAAAATTAACCTAATTCAGATTTCTTTTTTTAACTGTCACTGAAGTGGATTATAATTGGGTCAATTTGCCAATTAACTAAAGCCCGTCAAATTAATATATATTGTTTATAAATAATATATGCTGTGTTTCTTTGCATCTCTAAATGCATG
Organism: Rana temporaria; assembly: GCF_905171775.1. NCBI lineage: Eukaryota > Metazoa > Chordata > Amphibia > Anura > Ranidae > Rana > Rana temporaria. The sequence goes on along the minus strand of NC_053490.1, from coordinate 313,333,861 downwards.
CTCATCAACTCTAGAGTCATTTTATATATTGTTTTGTTCTATTTTATAGTGCACAATTTCTCCCACTGCTGCAGCTCGCAGGCTTTTATACTAGCTTGCACTTGCAGCACCCTTGCAGAAAGAGGATTAAAATAATGATTCTGAAGGAGAATGCCTTTTCAGTTAAAGTGGGAACCAGTGATAGGCAGATTAATTCACCCAATTAGATTTGTCTCAGATTAGTGATGGGGTACATCTTAAAATACCCACTTCTTACAAGTGGGAAACAGCACAACAATCATCATCTGCTAATAAAATTGAATTGGTGTCATGAAAACATAATTTCTAAGCTCTGAAAAAAATAAAAATAGATCATTAGTTAAAGGGGATTTCTAGTTAAAGCCAAACTACAACATTATAAGGTAGACAATGTTACAGTGGAGCTCCAGCTAAAAATAACATGATAAAAATGAATTACAGTTATAAGAATGTGGATTCACAAGACCCATAATAACGGCAGGACCTTAAGCTCGGTTCACACTGTTGCGCAGCCAAAATGCGCTGCTCTTTTGCAGACACATAGGGGTGTCATTTATTTTTAATGGAACCCCCATGCATTGAAAAATGCATTGTTTTTGCGTGCAGGAGATTGCTTGTAAATTTGCATGCAAAAGCACCATGTGATTCCTGTGAGGCTGCAAACTTAAAAAGTTGCAGGGACGTCCGTGAATTTGAATTCAGTGTCCCTGGTGTATATTATTAGCACTGATCACTGCATTAGCGTCACTACTTATCACTGCATTAGCATCACTAGGAAATGTCAGCGGCAGTTAGTCATTTCCCACAAAGTGTCAGATTGTCCACTGCCCATCACAGTCCCACTATAAGTCCCTGATCGCCACCACTACTAGTATATATAAAAAAAAATTCCAGTATATATCCCATAGTTTGTAGACACTAAGGGGCAGATCCACATACATCTGTGCCGGGCGCAGCGTATGTAAGATACGCTACGCCGCTGTAACTTACTTTGATTTGGTTTGAATCCTCAACGAATTTGCGCCGTGAGTTACAGCGGCGTAGTGTATCTCTCGTGGCGTAAGGGCGCGGAATTCAAATTCGGGGGGGTAGGGGGCGTGTTTCATTTAAATGAAGCACGGCCCCGTGCCGAACGAACTGTGCATGCGCCGTCCGTAAAAACTCCCAGGGTGCATTGCTCCAAATGACGTCACAATGACGTCATTTTTTTCGATGTGAACGTAAATGGCGTCCAGCCCATTCACGGACGACTTACGCAAACGACGTAAAATTTTTCAAAATTATACGCGGGAACGACGGCCATACTTAACATTGAGTACGCCACCATATAGCAGCTTTAACTATACGCCGGAAAAAGCCGTACGGAAACGACGTAAAAAAAAAAACGACAGCCGCTTGTACGGTAATTTGCATACTCTACGCGGAATACGACGGAAACGCCAACTAGCGGCCGCCGAAAAATTGCATCTAAGATCCGACGGCGTACTAAGGCGTACGCCTGTCGGATCTAACCCAGATGCCGTCGTTTCTTGTTTTGTGGATACCAAAACAAAGATACGACGCGCAAAATTTGAAATTATGCGGCGTATCAAGAAATACGCCGGCGTAATTTCTTTGAGGATCTGCCCCTAAAACTTTCATGCAAACCAATTAATATACACTTATTGGGAGACTTTTTTTTTTTGCATATGTTTTATAGCAGAAAGTAAAAAATATTTTTTTTTTTTCTTCAAAAATATATGATTTTTTTGTTTATATAATAAAACATAAAAAATGCAGAGGTAATCAAATACCACCAAAAGAAAGCTCTATTTGTGTGAATAAAAATGATATAAATTTTGTTTGAGTACAGCATTGCATGACCACGCAATTGCCAGTTAACACAGCACAGTGCAGAATAGCAAAATATAGTCTAGTCGTGAAGGGGGTAGAATCTTCCAGAGTTCAAATGGTATAAAGGTATAAAGTATAACTAAAGGCAAAACCTATTTTATTTTTGGATTGAGTGGAGAGGGATAAGAACACCTGTCAGGTCTTTATTATTGTTTGTGTCCCCATTGGGGAGATTCACCCTTATTATTTGTCCTGTTTACCATTATCACCAAGAGTGAAGATAAAAGGAAAACCCACATTTTTGATTGTCCCAAGAACAGTAGTAGAGGATAAATCTTCCCTTACTTTGGAGGAAGACAGGAAGTGTGATAACGGTAGAATTAAAAATAAAGAGAAAAAAAAGTATGAAACTAACACTTCTGAGGACTGGTGTGCTGCAATACTATATGTTTTCTTTGGTATAGATACGCTTCAAACACTTTGGTCCCGGCAGGATCTACCCACTTCCTGACCAGGTCATTTTTTTGCATTTCGGCACTGCGTTGCTTTAACTGATAATTGCGCGGTCATGCAACGCTGTACCCAAACAAAATTGATGTCCTTTTTCCCACAAATAGAGCTTTCATTTGGTGGTATTTGATCACCTCTGCGGCTTTTATTTTTTGCACTAAAAACAAAAAGAGCGACAATTTTGAGAAAAACACAATATTTTTTACTTTTTGCTATAATAAATATCCCCAAAAAATATGTAAAAAAAATAATTTCTTCATCAGTTTGAACCAATATGTATTCTTCTACATATTTTTGATAAAAAAAATTCCACAAGCGCATATTGATTGGTTTGCGCAAAAGTTATATAGCCGGATTCAGAAACACTTACGCCGGCGTATCTAATGATACGCCGCGTAAGTCCATGGATGCGCCGTCGTATCTATGCATCGTATTCTTGTAATAAGATACGCCTGAATTTCGGCTTCCTACGACCGACGTAAGTCTCCTACGCCGTCGTATCTTGGGTGCATATTTACGCTGGCCACTAGGGGCGCTTCCATTAATTTACGCGTCGAATATGTAAATGAGCTAGATACGCCGATTCACGAAGATAGTTGCGCCCGGCACATGAGTTTACGTAAGGCGAACGTCCGGCGTAAAGAGAAACCACCTCTATAGGTGGCGCAGCCAATGCAAAGGTATGGACGACGGAACAGCCGTCGGATTTTACGTCGTTTACGTAAGTCGTACGTGAATGGGGCTGGGTGTAGGTTATGTTCACGTCGTTGCCATTGAGCAGTCGTATCTTACGGCGTTAATTTGACGTGATTCTGAGCATGCGCTCGCATGCGCCGTTCGATCGGCGCTTCATTTACATGGGGTCACGATTCATTTAAATACAACACGCCCATTACCTGCCTACTTTGAATTAAGTGGGGTTACGCCGGCCCATTTACGCTACGCCGACGTAACTTAGGGAGCAAGTGCTTTGTGAATACTGGCCTTGCCTCTCTATTTTACGTCGGCGTAGCGCATATGAGCTGCGCTGCGCCCGCCTAACAATACGCCGCTCTACCTGAATCCGGCTAATAGCGTCTACCATATTGGGGAGATATTTATGTTTTTTTATTTGTGATCAGCGATTTTAAACTGGAATGCGACGTTGCAGCAGACAGGACACTTTTGACACTTTTTTGGGACCATTGACATTTATACAGCGATCAGAGCTAAAAATAGCCACTGATTACTGTATAAATGTCACTGGCAGGGAAGGGGTTAACACCAGGGGGTCGATCAAGGGATTAGGCGTTCCCTAGGGAGGTGTTTCTAACTGTGGGAGGAGTGTACTGACAGTTAGTAGAGAGAGATCACTGTTCCTGATCACTAGAAACAGCAGATCTCTCTTTACTCCCCTGTCAGAACGGGGATCTGTTTGTTTACATACACAGATCCCTGTTCTGGCTCTCTATGGACCAGAATAAGAGGTTTGAAGCTGCTCTGTGCAATACACTTGCACAGAGTAGGATCGTATAACAACTTTTTGTATTCTAGTTAAAAAAAAAATACTTTACAACCACTATAAGAGAAAGGTGACAGATATTTAAAGCTTTCTTAATTTCTTAAAAAAACATAATTTCCTTATTGTGGAAAACAATTGCATTTTTTACTCATTTCTATCTGGAAACTCATAACGTGAAATTAATAACTAGGAGACAAGGTCCTAACTTTGTTCAAATTAAAATATGAGAAATTCTAGGTTAAGAGTTGCATTATGGAATTCTGCTTCTCTTCCTCTAGTGCTGTCTTATGCTGCATATTTTATGATGTATAAATAAAATATAAGATACCCAAGGAGATATATCCAAATTTCTCTGCTCCAAAACCTTGCCCAAACACAAAAACTATTGTGTTGTATCAAATGACCTTACTCGCCATAAGATTTTGGCTCAAATTTCTGAATAAGTGAAAGTGAAGACCTGCAGATTAGATCCTGAACAACTTTAGAGCTAAAACAAAAATGTTTATGTACTGAGAAAACAGGCATCTATAATAGAAATATTGTTTTATGGCCAAATGGACATCTTTGGTTATTTCGAGGAAATAAAACAATTACAGTGCCTTGCGAAAGTATTCGGCCCCCTTGAACTTTGTGACCTTTTGCCACATTTCAGGCTTCAAACATAAAGATATAAAACTGTAATTTGTTTTGAAGAATCAACAACAAGTGGGAAACAATCATGAAGTGGAACAAAATTTATTGGATATTTCAAGCTTTAACAAATAAAAAACTGAAAAATTGGGTGTGCAAAATTATTCAGCCCCTTTACTTTTAGTGCAGCAAACTCTCTCCAGAAGTTCAGTGAGGATCTCTGAATGATCCAATGTTGACCTAAATGACTAATGATGATAAATAGAATCCACCTGTGTGTAATCAAGTCTCCGTATAAATGCACCTGCACTGTGATAGTCTCAGAGGTCCGTTTAAAGCGCAGAGAGCATCATGAAGAACAAGGAACACACCAGGCAGGTCCGAGATACTGTTGTGGAGAAGTTTAAAGCCGGATTTGGATACAAAAAGATTTCCCAAGCTTTAAACATCCCAAGGAGCACTGTGCAAGCGATAATATTGAAATGGAAGGAGTATCAGACCACTGCAAATCTATGAAGACCTGGCCGTCCCTCTAAACTTTCAGCTCATACAAGGAGAAGACTGATCAGAGATGCAGCCAAGAGGCCCATGATCACTCTGGATGAACTGCAGAGATCTACAGCTGAGGTGGGAGACTCTGTCCATAGGACAACAATCAGTCGTATACTGCACAAATCTGACCTTTATGGAAGAGTGGCAAGAAGAAAGATATTTCTTATAGATATCCATAAAAAGTGTTGTTTAAAGTTTGCCACAAGCCACCTGGGAGACGCACCAAACATGTGGAAGAAGGTGCTCTGGTCAGATGAAACCACAATCCAACTTTTTGGCAACAATGCAAAACGTTATGTTTGCCGTAAAAGCAACACAGCTCATCACCGTGAACACACCATCCCCACTGTCAAACATGGTGGTGGCAGCATCATGGTTTGGGCCTGCTTTTCTTCAGCAGGGAAGATGGTTAGAATTGATGGGAAGAGGGATGGAGCCAAATACAGGACCATTCTGGAAGAAAACCTGATGGAGTCTGCAAAAGACCTGAGACTGGGACAGAGATTTGTCTTCCAACAAGACAATGATCCAAAACCTAAAGCAAAATCTACAATGGAATGGTTCACAAATAAACATATCCAGGTGTTAAAATGGCCAAGTCAAAGTCCAGACCTGAATCCAATCGAGAATCTGTGGAAAGAACTGAAAACTGCTGTTCACAAACGCTCTCTATCCAACCTCACTGAGCTCGAGCTGTTTTGCAAGGAGGGATGGGCAAAAATTTCAGTCTCTCGATGTGCAGAACTGATAGAGACATACCCCAAGCGACTTACAGCTGTAATCGCAGCAAAAGGTGGCGCTACAAAGTATTAACTTAAGGGGGCTGAATAATTTTGCACGCCCAATTTTTCAGTTTTTTATTTTTAAAAAAAGTTTGAAATATCCAATAAATTTTGTTCCACTTCATGATTGTGTCCCACTTGTTGTTGATTCTTCAAAAAAAATTACAGTTTTATATCTTTATGTTTGAAGCCTGAAATGTGGCAAAAGGTCGCAAAGTTCAAGGGGGCTGAATACTTTCACAACGCACTGTACATGAACAATACAGGCATAGATGATGCCGGACAAATATAGATAACATAAAGGGGATTATTTACTAAAGGAAAATCCACTTTGCACTACAAGTGCACTTAAGAGTGCACTTGGAAGTGCAGTCGCTGTAGATCCAAGGGAGACATGCAAGGAAAAAAAAAAAACAGCATTTTAGCTTGCACATGATTGGATGATAAAATCAGCAGATCTTCCCCTCATTTCAGATCTACCTCTCAGATTTACATCGACTGCACTTCCAAGTACACATTCAGTGCAATTTTAAAGTGGAGGTTCACCCAAAAAAAAATTTTTTAACATTACATTCAGCCGAGTTGTCCTAATGACAGTCGGCTGTTTTTTTTTTTCCCGTACATACTGTATTTTCACCGCCGCTTCCGAACGCCGGGGCGCAGGCGCCGTATAGAGCTGCACCAACGTTCGGCTTCTTTCGGCAACTCGCGATGCATGCGACAGTTGGAAGCCTGTCAATCAATTAGGAACGCCCAGTCCCGCAGAAGACATACCCGGAAGCGGTGGTGAAAATACGGTATGTACGCGAAAAAACCCCAAAAAACAGCCGAATGTCATTAGGACAACTCGGCTGAATGTAATGTTAAAAATGTATTTTAAATGCACGTTGTTCTTGTAGTTTGCACTTGTAGTGCAAAGTGGATTTGCCTTTAGTAAATAACCCCCATAGTGACAACTTAAAGCGGAGGTCCACCCAAATTTTTTTTTAAAAGCCAGCAGCTACAAATACTGCAGATTCTAATGCTAATCTAAAAAATGGACACTTACCTGTCCAGCGCGCCCGCGATGTCAGCACCCGAAGCTCGGTCCTCGGTTGCTTCTGCCGCAATTCTCGGTCTTCCTTGTGGCTTCACTGCCCGATTCCCTACTGCGCATTGCGCGAGGATCGCGGCACGCCATCACTGGTCCCCGCTCTCTCCTGGGAACAGTGTTTCCTAGAAGACAGCGGGGGGGGGGGGGGGCATGTGATCTATTTTTATAAAATGATTTCCTGCTGTGCTTTTTCTCTTCTTTTAACATCCTCTGTAAGCTCATGAACCTCTCCAAACCTTTCCACATCACTTTGTGTTTGTTTGGGATGAGTAGTGTGCTTTAGCTCTTTGCACACTACCAAATCCCATAATAGTCCATCTCAGGATCAAGTAAGAGGTTGGCTACATTGGGACCATAGAGAACAAACGTAGACACTCTCTAACAAAAAGACAGATCACATCAGAAAAAAAAAATGAATGGAGGATTTTGAGGAGGCAGAGAGCAATAGATGATACTTTTTTGATTTAAGAATACATTCTTCATCCATTGGCTGCTTGCATAATAAATAGAGCAAATACTGTTGAATCCATGGCCAAATCTCTTTTGCCCAGTAAATTCTTGATAAATGGACTTCAAAGTATGCACTTACAAAGCTCTTGTAAGCTCACATAGCTGTAGTGGTAAAAAAAAGTTATTTATATTAAAGTGTATGTAAAACTAAAGAAAACTGCATATAGTGAGGCCAGTCATACTGAAAAAAGAATTTGTGTTTTTTTGTATACACTTTTAGCCATCTTCCAAGCCGCCGTTCTGATCAGGTCTGCCTATTGTTTTTTCAGGCATACCTGATCAGAAGGTCCATGCAGCCCTGTAGACAGACAGGTGTAAACAGACTTGTGTCTAATTACACCCGCCTATCTGTCGGTCCTTTGCGGTCTGGAGAAAAAATGGAGGAGGACTAGACTGGATCTGCGGAGCGAATAAGAGGTAGGAATATAAATGGTAGAAGAAAGCACTTCTGGATTTAATTAACCTTTTTTGGGGTTATGTCCCCTTTAAGGGGCGTGGCAGTGGGCGTGTCCTATTCCTACATATGTTTGCTAGTAGGTGTCCCTCATTCCAATCTCAAAATGTTGGGAAGTATGTGTAACGGTCACCACCGTTTACGATATTCCATTTCATCAACCACGACAGCTTTTCCGACAATCTACAATCCAGCAGACACAATCCATATGGATTTCCCCAGAATAAACGAGACATACGCTCTGTTCTCTGGTTTTAAAATGTATGAATTAATACTTTTAATGGTATCTTAGCTTTCTTATATACAGTACAAGCATGTTACAGTTAATCACAGGGACAAAGACACACTCCACCCACACATCACACAATGGGGCTTCAATCACATTCTTTTAGATAATGACATTCAGGTGAGTTAATTATCCCCCAGACGTCCTGTCTCCGACAAGTTCCCCTCACATGTTACACAAACACATTCCTTTACTAAACATAATTGACATGCTAATTCCCTACCCCTGAACTGTAACGGTCACCACCGTTTACGAACTTCCCTTCCATCAACCCACGACAGCTTATGCGACAGTCCAACAAGCCAGCAGACACGATCCATAAGAATTCCCTCACAAAAACGAGACATACGCTCTGTGTTCTGAGTCAAATGAATGAACTTTAATGGTACACTCTCAGCTTTTTATGCAGTTACAGGCATGTTACATTAATCAAAGGAACAAAGACACACTCCACCCACACATCACACAATGGGGCTTCAATCACATTCTTTTAGATAATGACATTCGGAGGAGTTACTTATCCCCCAGACGTCCTGTCTCTGCGACAAGTTCCCCTCACCTGTTACACAAACTCATTCCTTTACTAAACATAATTGACATGCTAATTCCCTACCCCTAAAAGGAGACATCTGACCTTTCAGACTTAATTAGTACAATGGACACAGAATGTAATTACAGCAAGATACTTTAACATCCCATAATAGCCAGCCAGGCTGACTCTGTTTCAATCTACATCACCACAGTAGCAGACTTAGTTAGCATCTCACAATGGAATGTCTAGGAGCAGACACAATTAACACCTCAAAAGCATGTGTCCCCCCATTGAATGAAAACACTCCATTTGGAGTCAGACTTTAACAACTTGTAATATTCCAAGATATCCTGCAAAACATGAATTATCAGTAATGTCCCATCTCATGTAATTTATAATTATCATTTCTCAGTCACTCTATGCCCAAAAGGGGCACAGGATGACTCTAGACCCAAGAGTCATTAGTGACGCTGGCACAGGAGTACCATCCTTCCAAAGTCTCTGGGTGTCACAGGCCATTCTGTTACAGTATGGATATGGCCTTCTAGTTTGTTCTAGAAAAATACTTCTACTATCTAACTGGCTGCTATTACCTGATTTTCTTCACTATGGACTTCACTGATAACAATTTTCTCAAAAGAAAATAATACTGTTTCTTATAGCAGTCAGTTCTGTATTACTGGCTGTCATTTTACCTTTAACCACTTAACCCCCGGACCATATTGCTGGTCAAAGACCAGAGTACTTTTTGCGATTCGGCACTGCGTCGCTTTAACTGACAATTGCGCGGTCGTGCGACGTGGCTCCCAAACAAAATTGGCGTCCTTTTTTTCCCACAAATAGAGCTTTCTTTTGGTGGTATTTGATCACCTCTGCGGTTTTTAGTTTTTGCGCTATAAACAAAAATAGAGCGACAATTTTGAAAAAAATGAATATTTTTTACTTTTTGCTCTAATAAATATCCCCCAAAAATATAATATTTTTTCCTCAGTTTAGGCCGATATGTATTCTTCTACATATTTTTCGTAAAAAAAAATCGCAATAAGCGTTTATTGATTGGTTTGCGCAAAAGTTATAGCGTTTACAAAATAGGGGGTATTTTTATGGCATTTTTATTAATATTTTTTTTTTACTAGTAATGGCGGCGATCAGTGATTTATTTTGGTACTGCGACATTATGGCGGACAATTTTGACACATTTTTGGGACCATTGGCATTTTTATAGCGATCAGTGCTATAAAAATGCATTGGATTACTATAAAAATGCCATTGGCAGTGAAGGGGTTAACACTAGGGGGCGGGGAAGGGGTTAAGTATGTCCCCGGGTGTGTTCTTACTGTGGGGGGGGGGGGTGGCCTCACTAGGGGAAATCACTGATCTTCTGTTCATACATTGTATGAACAGAGGATTAGCATTTCCCCCCCTGACAGGACCGGGATCCTGGTCCCCGCTCTGTAACGAGCGATCGCGTGTGCCCGGCGGCGTTCGCGCCCGCCGGGCACGCGCACGGGAGTCGGGGGCGAGCGTGGAACGCCCCTAGTTGCCTGCGAGAGAGCCGAAGTAGAGCTACAGGCTCTCGCGCAGGAGAGCCAACCTGCCGCCGTAGAATGACGGCGGCAGGTCGGCAAGTAGTTAACCAGCTGTTGTTTGTCCTTTACTTACCAGCAAAAGACAAATGACAGAAGGGATTTGATTGCTTTGGTTTACAGCTCCTCTTATCACTGATCCTGTTTTCATAAATAGGCCCCATTCTGTGTTTGATGAATACTGAAACAGATTATGAATGCCAGAATGAAACTGAAGTTGGTAGCGATGGTCCAGCAATCACTTTGGGCACAGTGAACTATGCACAAAGTCTCCATAGGAACCAATTATTTAATTTTTAAATAATAATTTTGGCGTAGTAACAGCATAGCAGAAGACATGCATAATGATTTTAGTCAAAAAACCCCAATCAAAAACAATTACCTGCTATGGTGCTGTATATAGTTATTGCTGGGGTGTTGAGAGGGTAACTAACTACTGTATTTATTGGTATATAGATTTCTTGCCAAGGTAAACTGTATATAACATTTTGTTGTTAAAAGGAAAGCAGTGGGTCTGACAATCGTGCTCTCAGCCTTAAATTTTCCAGCTCCTGAAACCACAATCTAGGCCAGTGATGGAAAACCTTGGCACCCCAGATGTTTTGGGACTACATTGCTTGAGCATCACGGGAAATGTAGTTCCAAAACATCTGGGGTGCCAAGGTTCGCCATCACTGATCTAGGCACAAGCAGACTGAGAGTGATCAACGCTGGGGTCAGTTAGCTCCACAGTTAACTCTTTACACACACAAATGGTAGCCACCCCTGTTCACAGCATCTGCTGTAGTAATTCTGACCTTTAAGAAATGTCTTATGCATGCACTGCCACGCCAAGACGGGAATGTAACAGCATTTTAAATATGGTAGCCTTGCTGCACTTACCTCTCGGGTTGCCAAACTGTAAACACCCAGGGGTCTGGGGTTTTCGAAATTCTGCTTCTGTGTCAGCACTTCCAGCATGGTACAGGCAGATTCTTTTTGGTCAACGCCATCACATTGATGGCGCTGACCAATCAGAATTCATCTGGTCTGGCCCAGAATTACTTACGGAGAAGAGAGGGGATTTCAAATGCTGACAGCTTGGCAACCCTGGAGATACATACAGGGGTTCACCTTTGCATTTTTTCTTTAACCACTTGGCCACTGGGCTATAGCCAAATGCTGGCTACAGCATAGCTGGCTCGTACTGGAAAGCCTCCAGACACTGCTGATAACAGGTTATAATAAAGAGCCAATCAGCAGCTCTTTACCACGTGATCAGCTGTGTCCAATAAAAGCTGATCACTGATGTCAACAAAAGCCAGTTATCGGCACTCCTTTCCTCATGATGACAGCATGAGGAGAAGAGAGGAGAGCCGATAACTGGCTTGTGTAAAAGGGACATGCACACTGATAATCAGAGCACTGATTGTCAGTGTCCTTATTGTCAGTGCAGTCCCACCAGTGCTGCCAATCTGTGCCCACCAGTACTGCCAATCAATGCCTCCTCATCAGTGTCACCTATCGGTGCCCATCAGTGCCACCTATTAGTGCAGCCTCATTAATGGCCATCAGTGCCGCCTCATCAGTGCAGCCTCATCAGCGCACATCAGCTAAGGAGATATTTTTTATAACAAACTCTGAATTTTTTTTTTTTTTTCAAAAATGTTAGCCTTTATTCATTTATTTAGCAAAAATAAATAAATCCCACCAATCTCAGGTTTTACCCCCTAATGACCAGGCCATTTTTTGCAATACGGCACTGCGTTATTTTAACTGACAGTTGCGCGGTCGTGCGACGCTGTACCCAAACAAAATTGATGTCCTTTTTTTTTTTTTACCACAAATAGAGCTTTCTTTTGCTGGTATTTGATTACCTCTTTAATTTTTTCTATAAACAAAAAAGAGTGACAATTTAGAAAAATAAATAAATATATATTTTTTTACTTTTTGCTATAAAACATATCCAATAAAAATATGTAAATCAAATGTTTTCCTCAATTTAGGCCAATATGTATTCTGCTACATATTTTTGGTAAAAAAAAATCCAATTAGCATATATTGATTGGTTTGCGCAAAAGTTATCGTGTCTACAAACTGTGGGATATTTTTGAAGCATTTTTATTTTTATTTTTACTAGTTATGGCAGCGATCAGCGATATTTAGCAGGACTGCGACATTGCGGAGGACAAATCTGACACTAAGTGACACTTTGAGGACCAGTGACACCGAAACAATGATTAGTGTTAACATTGGGGGCGATCAAAGAGTTAAGTATGCTCCTAGGGAATGCTTTCTAACTGTGTGGGGGATGGACTGACTGGAAGAGAGACATCTGTGTGTTTACTGATTAGCAGGAACACAAAATCTCTATCTCCCTCTGTGACAGAACAGCGGTCTGCCTTGTTTACATTGCCTCTGTTCTGCCTCTCCTATGAAGAATCGCGGGTGGCTGGACCCACTGATTGGCTCTTGCTGTGTCTAATCACATCGGGAGCAGGGCTCCGGCGGCGCGTGCATGTGAGCGCCACAGACCCAAGAGGAAACAACGCACAGGTGGGTTGTTTAGCGCAGCCAGGCCGCCCTGCCACAGTATATGTACGATGGGCGGTCCAAAATCGGTTAAATACCACCAAAAGAAAGCTCTATTTGTGTGAAAAAAAATGATACAACTTTCATTTGGGTACAGTGTTGAATGACCGCACAATTGTCATTCAAAGTGTGACAGCGCTGAAAGCTGAAAATTGGCCTGGGAAAGAAGGGGGTAAAAGTGCCCAGTAGGCAAGTGGTTAAAGGTGAACTAACACTTTAATGATTTTTAAAAATCATGTTAATGAAAGAAAATCCCCCCCCCCCTCCTGCCTTATGACTTATGTTTTTTTTTTAGATAAATGAGGGTGGCACGTTGCTCAGTACAACTTCCCCATTTGTTTTTCCCAGTTTAAAATTTGTCAAAACTCATTATTTTCTCAGTAAATCTCGATTTTTTTCTATTGTTTTATTAAATCTACATTACTTAAAGAGAAACTTCACATGAGTAAGAGAAAATGAAAAGTCAGCAGCTTTAAGTACTGTAGCTGATGATTTTTGAGAAACAGATACTCACCAGAACTTGCAGTCCGGGGCTGTCTTCCACACAGCCCATATTTCCCAGGCTTCCTGGTCCTTTGCACCTCCATCTTGGTTTGAGAACAGTCTGTCACTTCCTAATGATTCCCTATATGTGCACGGCTCAGCCCGCTACTCCTGATGATTCCCTACATGTGCGCTGATCCTGCAGCCTCGTGGGAAGTGTGACATTATTCCAGGAGGCTGCAGGCAGGCTGAGCAGGTGTCATCCTTTCCTAGGTAAGTTAGTGGGAGCAGGTACTACCAAAAAAAAGGTACTTAATTAAGGGACATATTTTTTCTTTACTAGTAATGGCAACAATCAGCACTCTGCCCGTCGCCGCCCGCCTCACAGCCTCTCAAGTCTTACACTCCGGGCTCTGGCTACTACTGGATGGGGAGCGGAGGAAGATCACTCCGCCAGGGAAGGCAAGGAGATAGGCAGATGGCTGGCCAAAATTTGAGCCAAGGCAGAAGAACATGCGAGCAAAGCTGAATGGGCATGCGCCCGAAACTGAAGAAATATTCCCTCCGCTCCGACCAGCACATGATCATCAGAAAGGGGCACAGATAATGGGAAAAATACAACCCCCTATGCTAGTAGGCACAGCGGAGCGGGAGGTGTGTAATTCTAATTTTTTTATTTTAATTCTGCACTGACTGTCTTTAAAAATTGCCCCTGCCCCCTATTAAATCCAATCTGGGGACAAAACCAGGGACAGACTTGGTCTGGGGACAGAGTCCTCAATCAGGGGACTGTCCCCTGAAACTGGGGATGTCTGGTCACCCTATACTTAATCCTCAAAGAGGAAAAAAAAAATATTCCTAACAGGCTGAGGGAGAAGAAGAGAAAGAAGGTAAAAAGGGGAACTTTAGTCAGAAAACTTAAAGGGTCACTAAAGGAATTTTTTTTTTAGCTAAATAGCTTCCTTTACCTTACTGCAGTCCTGGTTTCATGTCCTCATTGTTCGTTTTTGCTCTGATATTGCTGTAATTCTGCTCTGTTCTGGACACTTCTTGGTTGTCTGTTTCCTGATCACCACAGTACTGGGAGATTCTAGTTTCAGTTTCCAAACCAATACTGCTCTATGGGTCTGTCCAGCACAGAGGCATCAAATAACATGCAAAAACAAAACTGAAACTAGGAGGTACATTATATGATTGATTTTTATCTTTTATTATTTGTTAAGTCCTGCTAGATCAGTTCATGCTGGCCCCTTTTGGTGGTAGAACATTAAATAAATAAAATAAATAAACATTAAGGGCCAGATCCTCAAAAGAGATACGCAGGCGGATCTGCTGTTCCTCCTGCGTATCCCTGTTTCTATCTTTGGAACTGATCCACAGAATCAGTTTCCAAGAGATAGACAGAAGATCCGGCAGGTGTAATAGTTTTACACTGCTGGATCTTAAGATGCAGTACCGCGACCGCCGATGGGGGCATTCATCGTCGAAATTACGCGTTGGGTATGCTAATGACGAGTTACGTCGATACTCAAAGCTTTTTCGCGTTCGCTACGTCGCTGCTACGTTAGTTTCCCGTCGCTTAGTTACACTTTTGTAAAGCAGCCCTACTTTTACACAGCAGGCGTACTGCTGTGTAAAGTATGGCCGTCCTTCCCGCGTCTAATTTTTACATTTTACGTCGATTGCGTAAGCCCCATTAGATTAGGAACGCCTTGCGCGGGACGGATTTGAGTTACACCGCCGCAAATTTCCAGGTAAGTGTGTTGTGGATCGATACCTAACTTAGGAAATTTGCGGCAGTGTAACTTAAATCTCTTAAGTTACGTTGCGCTGCGGGGCTGTGGATCTGGCCCTAAGTACCTATACTGTTTAAAATTCAGTAATACACGGTCTCTTCATGCTCTGCACATACTTGGTTGCTCTCTTTATTTTTAAGCACTGTGCCAAATTTGTAGAGGCCGATCTGCTGTTAACCTAAAGCAGGGGTAGTAAATTAAGATTCTAGAGGTTCCGGCCACTAAAAAAAAATTCCAGCGAGGTTCGAATCACAAGTCTGTGTCATGAAAGATTGTACGTGTCTTCTTTCCTTTTTGGCACAAGCATAGAATGCATTAAGGTAAAAAAACAAGAGGGTTTACAACCCCTTTTAACATTAACAATTTTTTGTTAAGGGGCACTCTGATGGGCACAACAAAATGTGCCCATCAGAGAGAACCTTAACATAAAATATGCCCATCAGAATTCCCCTTATTTTATCTTAAGGGGTACTCTGATGGGCATATTTTATGTAAAGGGGCACTCTGATGGGCACATTTTGTTGTGCCCACCAGAGTGAACCATAACATAAAATGTGCCCATCATTGTGTCCCTGTATATAAAACATCCCACATACCTTGCGGTAGTAGGGAGTGGAAGCCAGCAGAGGTAGCAAGTTGCAGAGTGGGAGAGCTGCACCAGTGTTTTGTCAGATTAGGCAAGCTGTCAGATTTTGGAGTCTTGCTGGAGGGGGCGGCCGCGCATCATACCCCACAGCTGGCAAAGAGTGAGAGCGGCGAGCCACAAGAAAGGCAGCAGCAGGGGGCAGGACACACATGCAGTGTCATTGGCTGCAGGGACGCCCACATTTCCTGCAAACCAATGGCGGTGGAACGGAGGCACTTTACACTGGCTGCCTGACGGTTCGAACAAAAGCATCACTTGGTCCGTGTTCGGACCGCGGCCCGCCATTTGATGATGGCTGGCCTAAAGATTTTGTGCTGTTTAAGGGCTCTGGGCTTCAGTAAAGAAAAAAAATTACAGCGCACACACAGCAATTTTCGGAGCTTAATTAGGTTCCTTGCTAAAGAACATTATTTTTATCAAGTGGTTACGGGTAAAGTTCTGCTTTAAATTTTAGTGGAAGGCCCACATTAACTACGTTATTTAATAAAGTAAGTGAAAATCTAGAAAAGCAACACAACAGATAATGTTCTATATATTTTAAGGCACTAGTCCTTCTAAATGTAAATAGGGTATGCTCTGTTGACCTGGTTTAATATTGACATGACCTTCACTTTACAAGTTCACATTGATTTATTTGGCACCACAAGCTGAAATAACATTTTATCAATAAGCACCAAAAATAGTTGCTGATGTTGTACATGGGAGATAATGCTTCTCACGTGTCATTGTAATCGTAGATTTTATTCCTGCTTGTAAAAAATGACTTTGTTAAAGTCAGAACATGTTTATATCAGTCCTTATCTTCTATTTTTAATGATCTGATCAGTGTCTCCAAGAGCAGGGAGAAAGCAGCCTTGAGCCAACCGTATCTGGATGCACAAACTTTATAAGGACCTGTGTCGTTGGGCACTGTGTCTTTCCACCAATGCAGCTTGGAAGGAGGTCAAATGCAAGTCAGAAGTAGGTCAATTCTAGGTCAAATCCACTTGCCAAAGTTGAAATCATTTCAGAGTTGTCCCAAACAAATGTCAAATGCAAACAATGCATCTGAAAGCAAGCTGCATTAGTACATCAACACAATCCCGAAGCCTGAGGCCTCGTACACACGACCAAGTTTCTCGGCAAAAACCAACAAGAAACTTGCTGGGAGATATTTTTTTGCAGAGGAAACCGGTCGTGTGTACATTTTCGTCGAGGAAACTATCTAGAAACTTGATGAGCCAAAAAGAGAGCAAGTTCTCTATTTCCTTGAGGTTTTACCTACCTCTTCATAAAAAAAAATCAGGTTTGTTTGACAACTACTGTCTTTCATGAATCCATGCTGTCTGTTGCTTAAATAGTTTTTTTCCAGCAAGAAACCTTAATTCTGTCTAAATATTTCTGGACCATATCACTTTTGGGTCATTGTGGATCATTTGAGGCTGTCAGTAGCACCCCCATTATGGACATGAGCTCCCCCATGGTCCTTTGTATACACAGAGCTGAAAAAGTATTTAATAAATTAGCCTTCTCTTTGTCCCCAGTCACCCACTCTAGATTATTTTGTAAAGGGCCTACATGCTCAGACTTGACCTTTTTACTATTAATATATTTGAAGGATTTTTTGGGGTTTGTCCTACTATCTTTCTGCCGGTCGTTTTTAACTTTTGCATCCTTGATTTCCTTTTTACATATTCTGTTATATTCTTTGTAGCATTTAAACGATGATAGCGTTCCTTAATTTTTATATTTTTTAAAAGTTATGGGCCAGATTCACAAACGAGATACGACGGCGTATCTACTGATACGCCGTCGTATCTCTGTTTCTAACTATGCGACTGATTCATAGAATCAGTTGCGCATAGCTAGCCCTAAGATCCGACAGGTGTAATTGAATTACACTGTCGGATCTTAAGGATGCAATTCTAGGCCGGCCGCTAGGTGGCGAGGCCATTGCGGCCGGCGTAGAATATGCAAATGAAGACTTACGGCGATCCCCGAACGTCCCGTCGATCTAAATCTACGTAGTTTCCGTCGAGTTACGCCGCGTAAAACTAGGGCTGAGCCCTAGTTCTCTTAAGCCATGGTAAGTATGGCCGTCGTTCCCGCGTCGAAATTTAAACATCAACGTCGTTTGCGTAAGACGTCCGTCAATGGCGCTGGATGCCATTTACGTTAATGTCTAAGCAAATGACGTTGGTGCGACGTCAGTTAGCGCAATGCACGTCGGGTAATTTACCCGACTGAGCATGCGCAGTACGTCCGGCGCGGGAGCGCACCTAATTTAAATGGGACTCGCCCCATTCGATTGGGCCCGCCTTGCGCCGGACGGATTTCAGTTACACCGCTGCAAATTTCCAGGTAAGTGCTTTGTGGATCGGGTACTAACTTGTGTAATTTGCGGCGGTGTAACTTAAATCAGAAAAGTTACGTTGCACCGCTGGTTGTGAATCTATGTTCTTATTATTTATAGCCATTTTAACATTGGCCGTGAGCCACATCGATTTTTTTTTTAGCCTTTTAAACGTATTACCCATGGGATTTTGTAGTAAATGGCAATAGATATCCCCTGTTTTTTTTTATTATCAAAGTAAAAGTGGCCCAAAGTAGTAAAAAAAAATAATAATAATTTAGCTGTATATTTCTTGCTACTACTGTAACCTTCCACCAAAGAACAATACCAAATAAACTATTGTGCTCCTGATGCTCACAGAAATACCACATGCATATGTTATTTGTTGTTTGTACCTGTAGTACAGCCCATTTTGCTTTTTTTTAATCCTACCTAAAACTGACACTAACTGACACTAATAAAGAAAAAAAATCCTGCCCCATAAAAATACTGACCCTGATCTTGACCCAAACACTAACCCTTGACCCAAACACTGGCACTGACCTAGATCTTGATTTTTTGTAGTATTTTTTTTACACACAGTTGTTTTTTTCTCTCTCTCTGCAAGGTGTGAGAGAGAGATATAATGTATCTCTCTCTTCCATTCAGAGAGAGAACACACAGGGGCTGGCTTCACAGTTGACTGATCACTATGATAACCAATCAGAGGCTATCACAGCGATCAGGTGACCCAGAATCAGGATTTTAGTGTTCCCGATCATTAGTACGGGGACAGGGGCTCTCTGTGAGACCCCAGTCTCTGTGCCGGCGCAAAGACAGATACGCAAAAATGCAGCCCTGCGGAAAAAGGCCCAGGCCAGTGGGGCCACATATTTGCGCACGCTCTGTGCCAAGGGGTTAATGATTCATACTCAAAATGGTCTAAGGTTATCATTGGTGTACCCCAAGGGTTAGTGTTGTGACCCTTACTTTTTAATATATTTATAAATGCCATCTAGTCTTGGATTAAAAGTACAGTTTTTTTCTTATCAGGTGACACCAAGCTATGTGATGAAATTAAAGCAGAAATTCACCCGCCCCTTTAAAAGTTAAGTCAGCGGCTACACATACTATAGCTGCTGATTTTTAACATTAGGACACTTACCTGCCTGGAGTCCAGAGATGTCGCACCACAGATGATGATTCCACCATTGCGGGAAAGGGAACCCGGCAGTGTAGCTTTTTCGGCTTCATGACCAAGTTCCTTTGCGCATGCGCCAAGCTCACTGCGCTCAATCACTGGCCCGGCTGAAGGGGAGGGGGACCGAGCTGCTGACGTAATTCGTCCAAAAGTAGTATCCGCTCCCCCCTCCACGAAAGGTGCCAAATGTGGCACTGGAGGGGGGGGGGCAATTGGTTAACCAGACGTTCCACTTTTGGGTGGAGCTCCGCTTTAAATTCTGACAGGATGTCTCCAACCTACAAGCCGACCTTAAAGCGGTGGTTCACCCTGATTTTACACATTAGGTCTATGCAATTGCTAGGCATAGACAGTAACCACACCATTTTTTTTTTTAAGTCCTCCTTACCTCTTTTCAGCAGCCGTTTGTGTCCTGTCACTCAAAATCCCCCGCGGGGAATGGGCGTGTAAGTCCATTCTCCCCGTCCTGTCAATCTATTTCTTACACTCCTCCGGAGACGCGCTGGACAACGGGGCATGAGCTTGTGATGCCGGACGTTGTTATGGCATCAGTGTAGTGTTGACGGCGACGCTCGCCGTCAACACTGCACATGCGCGGGATAGAGCGGTGAATGCTGGGAGGCCAGCATTCACCGTATCCCGGAAGAAGATCCTGTAGGCTTCAAAGTGCCCACAGGTAAGATGGAAACGTCCATCGCCTGAGAGTATAAAATCTTCTTTTTAGAATTACAGCGCTTACGCCAGCTCTAGGAGTGGGACACCCTGGTAGTGCGGGAGTACAGGTAAGCCCTGAGGATTACTGCACAAAAAAACGATATCCCGCCGAACCCCCGCTTTAATGCACTATTTATTTGGGGAACTATGCATCAAATGAGGTTTATTGTTGATAAATGTAAAGTTTTGCACTTGGGGGGCTAAGAATGTGCATGCATCATACATACTAGAGGGAGTACAACTGGGTAAATCAATGGTGGAGAAGGATCTGTGTACTGCAGGTTCCAAAGTGAGAAAAATATTTCGGAGAATTGGATAAAGTGCAGCGAACAACAACCAAACTGATAAGAGGCATGGAGGAGCTCAGCTATGAGGAAAGATTAGCTGAACTGAATTTATTCTCTCTTGAGAAGAGATTAAGGAGCGGTATGATCAAAATGTATAACTACATAAGTGGTCCATATAGTGAATCTTGTGTTGTTATTCACTTTAAGGTCATCACAGAGGACAAGGGGGCACTCTTTAAGTCTAGAGGAAGAGAGATTTAAAGGGAAACTCCACTTTCGTGGGAAAAAAAAAAAGCAAATCAAGAAAAAATAATATAGCGTGCACAATTGCGATACAAGTCAAATTGTAATTGAATGTTATTAAAAATTACCTTTCCTTTTCAATCTGCAGCTGCTGTAATTTTCTATAAATGCAAGGCAATATGGCTACAGGAAGTTGTTCTGTACACATTAGAAAACAAAAATGTTTAAATTTTTTACAAAAAGCATTTACAAGCTGTGATACTTGCCAAAGGGGGCAGTACAAGATATTAACTGCAGGGTGCCCAAACTTTTGCAGACGCCATTTTTTTGTTTTCTGTAATTTTCAAAGAGTAAATGATGAAAATAAAATCTAACTTTTTTTGACATATTATAAGCATGTATAATCTGGAATTTGATGCCTTTTGGAGATTTTTCCATCTTTCCTTGGCTTCGTTATGCACATTAATACAAATTTTTACCTGGGGTGCCCAAACTTTTGATCCCCACTGTACAATGTTGTTCCCTTCAACAGTGAACTGATCTCCCCTCCATAAAATCCCTTTATTAAAGGAGAAGTCCAGCCAGGGCTCATTGGGCTGGGCTTCTGCGAAGGTGCATTTTGCCGCCCCCAAACCCCCCCCCCCCCCACGCGCACACGAGGCGAGCGGGAAATACATTTTTTTGCCGACAAATCGACCGTGAAAAAAGTTGACAATTTGCATTGTCGATTTTAATTGACTAATTGTTGCAGCTTTATATTTTTGCTGGGATTTGTAGTCCTCTATAGCTGTTGGTATTCTCCATTGCGCTGTATAATGATTATACTGTGCAATGCAGATACAATACAATATACAATGCACAATACAATACAAAATAATACAGTACAATGTCTTTGTTACATACATACCGCTCCCAATCCCGATTCCCGTCCCGATACGCCTCAGTGGAGGAGGACTGGGTGGGAGCAGCCAGGTGGAGAAGAGGACAGGGTGGGAGCAGCCAGGTGGAGAGGAGGACAGGGTGGGAGCAGCCAGGTGGAGAGGACAGGGTGGGAGCAGCTAGGTGGAGAGGAGGACAGGGTGGGAGCAGCCAGGTGAAGAGGAGGACAGGGTGGGAGCAGCCAGGTGTAAAGGAGGACAGGGTGGGAGCAGCCAGGTGGAGAGGAGGACTGGGTGGGAGCAGCCAGGTGAAGAGGAGGACAGGGTGGGAGCAGCCAGGTGGAGAGGAGGACAGGGTGGGAGCAGCCAGGTGGAGAGGAGGACAGGGTGGGAGCAGCCAGGTGGAGAGGAGGACTGGGTGGGAGCAGCTAGGTGGAGAGGACTGGGTGGGAGCAGCTAGGTGGAGAGGAGAACAGGGTGGGAGCAGCCAGGTGGAGAGGAGGACTGGGTGGGAGCAGCCAGGTGGAGAGGAGGACTGGGTGGGAGCAGCCAGGTGGAGAGGAAGACTGGGTGGGAGCAGCCAGGTGGAGAGGAGGACAGGGTGGGAGCAGCCAGGTGGAGAGGAGGACAGAGTGGGAGCAGCCAGGTGGAGAGGAGGACAGGGTGGGAGCAGCCAGGTGGAGAGGAGGACAGGGTGGGAGCAGCCAGGTGGAGAGGAGGACAGGGTGGGAGCAGCCAGGTGGAGAGGAGGACTGGGTGGGTGCAGCCAGGTGGAGAGGAGGACTGGGTGGGAGCAGCCAGGTGGAGAGGAGGACTGGGTGGGAGCAGCCAGGTGGAGAGGAGGACTGGGTGGGAGCAGCCAGGTGGAGAGGAGGACTGGGTGGGAGCAGCCAGGTGGAGAGGAGGACTGGGTGGGAGCAGCCAGGTGGAGAGGACTGAGTGGGAGCAGCCAGGTGGAGAGGAGGACTGGGTGGGAGCAGCCAGGTGGAGAGGACTGGGTGGGAGCAGCCAGGTGGAGAGGGGGACTGGGTGGGAGCAGCCAGGTGGAGAGGAGGACAGGGTGGGAGCAGCCAGGTGGAGAGGAGGACTGGGTGGGAGCAGCCAGGTGGAGAGGACTGGGTGGGAGCAGCCAGGTGGAGAGGAGGACAGGGTGGGAGCAGCCAGGTGGAGAGGAGGACTGGGTGGGAGCAGCCAGGTGGAGAGGAGGACTGGGTGGGAGCAGCCAGGTGGAGAGGAGGACTGGGTGGGAGCAGCCAGGTGGAGAGGAGGACTGGGTGGGAGCAGCCAGGTGGAGAGGAGGACTGGGTGGGAGCAGCCAGGTGGAGAGGAGATAAGTTCTTACCTTGGACGATAATAGAATCTCTGGCTCCTTCCACCCGACAGCCTCATGGTCTCTCTTCCACTTCCCTCTCCTGCTCGGCATGCTTGGGGCTGCAGGCCTCTTAGGAAATCATCCTGGGGCCTGCTGGTATCCTAGACTACATGTTCCATAATGCTCTAGGTTCTAGTTTCCCAGCCATTGGCTCTGAATGTAGCCAATAGGAGCAGGCATTTGCAGGTGAATGCTCGTCTCAAGGAGGAGAAGGGAGGAGCGGAAATCCCTCTGCCTGTGTCTCCTCACAGAGCCTGTCAGTGACTGGTCTCTCTCGATCGGACAAAATTTTCTGCCCTATTCCCTGGCGCCGCCGTAAGGCAAGTTCCCATGTCGCCTTGCGCTAGCGCCGGCTCTGCCCCTGGGGCAGAACTCAGGTCCCCAAATACTTTTAATGGCAATAACTTGCACATAAGCCTTTAAAATTAGCACTTTTGTTTTTTCATGTTCGTGTCCCATAGACTTTAATGGTGTTCGGGTTTTCACACACACATATCCATGCCATTTTGCATTTTCTGCTGTAAACCGAACCGGGGGATGTTCGGCTCATCCCTAGTTGGAATCCATGCGTCTGGCGCAATGTAGATTAGGAACAGGTGCATGGATTAGGGAGTCAGCGCCCAGTATGGACGGGCCGCTACTGCTAAATAGCTGAAAATGGCCTGGTTAATAAACTCTGGATCTGGGGGCCCCTTGTCCCCCATCAACATGGGTACAAGGTGTTTTGGGGGGACCCCAAAGCACCCTCCCCATGTTGAGGGCATGTGGCCTGATATGGTTCAGGAAAAGGGGCGCTCTCTCCCCCCCTTTTCCTGCAGCCTGCCAGGTCACGTTCTCAGATAAGGGTCTGGCATGGATTTTGAGGGGACCCCCACGCCAATTTTTTTTTTGGTGCATGGATCCTCTTAAATTGGGGGGGACCCCCATACCATTTATTTTTTTAATTTTGTCACGGGGTTCCCCTTAATATCCATGCCAGACCTGAAGGGCCTGGTATGGATTTTGGAAGGGACCCCTTAATATTTATACTGTTATGGAAGGGGGGGTGGGGCATTTTTTTTCAATGATTTGTATCTATATTGCCAGGATCCAACAATACATTACAGCCGCAAGCAATTTTAAATGACATTTTGTCCTTTAGAAATGTCATTTTGCTGTGGTATTGTTATGAATGTGGAAAAGATATGCTACTTTACAGGAAAACTTAGACTCCCCAAGCATGATATTTAAAGGAATATTACATTTCTATTGTTTCACTTTAAAGTGAAGTTCCACCCTGAAAAACATTTTTACTTCAAAAATAAAAAATAAAATAAAATTTTTTTTTTTACTTACCCGAAATAGCTGTTGCTATGCGGAAGTCCCGAATCTGCCTCTTCATCCTCCGCGGTGGATCCTCTTCCTACACTTCTTGTAAATGGGGTGCGCTGCATTCTGGGAACTGTGTGTATCCCAGAAAGCAGTCGGCCCATTCACAAAGCGCTGCCCTGCTCGCGCATGCGCAGTAGGAAACGGGCAGTGAAGCCGCACGGCTTCACTGCCTGTTTCCCTTACTGTGGATGGCGGCGCCTGGAGCTGCCAGGATCGAAGATCGGCCTCGGCGGGGGCCGACATCGCTGGCGACAAGGACAGGTAAGTGTCCTTATTAAAAGTCAGCAGCTACAGTGTTAGTATTATTTTTTTTATCGGACCTCTGCTTTAAGCATTATTAAAATCACGGCTCCTGAAAAAGGTCAGTTTTTAAAACTTTTTTTCGCATTGATACATGTCCCCTGGGGCAGGACCTGGGTCTCCAAACACTTTTAATGGCAATAACTTGCACACAAGCCTTTAAAATTAGCACTTTTGTTTTTTCGTGTTCGTGTCCCATAGACTTTAACTGTGTTTGCGCGTTCGCACACATTTTTTGCCTGTTCGCATTTTCTGCTGCAAACCGAACCGGGGGATGTTCGGCTCATCCCTAGTTAGAATCCATGCGTCCGGCGCAATGTAGATTAGGGGTCAGAGCATGGATTAGGGGGTCAGTGCCCAGTATGGACTGGGCATCACTGCTAAATAGCTGAAAATGGCCTGGTTAATAAACTCTAAAAAATAGACTTTTTTTTTTTATTAGGTCTGACAGTGCCTTCTGCAGTGTTTATAATGCAGAAAGACAATTATTCTGAAATTCCATAGGACCAAGACAGGGTTCTCTGTCCAACGCCGTTCAGTCATAACACCATCATGGAACATGAGTAAACACAATATGGGCTGAAAAAGTGGGATCCAGGCCAAGCATAATATTCTATTAATATGGCTCAACATGTCTCAATAATAATCATTCCTTCTTTCTCTCTCAAATACATTTGAACAGTTTCAGCCTCAGCTTCCTGAGGTTTTACACATTGAATGCTAACCAAATAAATGTTGAGTTGACAGTTGCACTGGCCTCCATTGCATCAGCTTGATAAATAGAAACAGTACAATGTATAGCAACAGTATTTTATTCAGAACATCTACATAACAAGTGGAATGATGAATCCATAGCATTCTGTCTTCCATACCCAGGAGACCCTTCATTTGACTTTGTATGATAAATAAGGACTTAATTGCAGTGGGATGTTCTCTCATTGCATGTTTGGTTTCCCCTGTGCATCTTTTCCTATGTCGGCAAGGAATACTAATCCTTAGGAGATTTTAACTTGGATTGCTCCCTGCATCAAGCATTGAAGGGCGTTTAATTGTTCATGCATTTACAATGAGCAAAGACAACTATTTTTTCACAGGTCCATCAACTTCTACATGACCTTTGACTCCATGAAGCTTATTGATTGAATGTTTTTTGTGAAAACGTAAATTCTCTCATTGAAATCCAGGCGATGGTATCATTTAGCACATTTGGTCTTCTCAGCAGACAAATCCAGCGCTGGAGAAATGAGCATGCAAACAAGGTGCTGAATTACAAGGGGTTGTAAAGATTTGTTTTTTATTTTCTAAATAAGTTCCTTTAAGCTAGTGCATTGTTGGTTCACTTACTTTTTCAATCAAAATTCTTGACGTCACCGGACAGCCTGGACAGTGAGACTTACCCTGCTGGATGCGAGCAAACTGCACCCATTGGATTGAGATACCTTTGCATCTGTGGAGCAGGAGGATGCATCAGGCTCCATCAGGGGAAGGGGGCAAAAATAACCATTGTTTTCCTGTCCTAAGCAGTTTTGTGCAGACAATTCTTTGTGTATCGGCAACATTTGCTCCGTGCGAAAGACTGTTCAGTTCTTCAGGGTATATTGTCAATAAAATGCGATCATGTCTGGCTAAAGTGATACCTACTTGCCTACTATAAAGTGACTGACAGTCAATATACTAGATACATTTTATAATTAAAGTTAAACTAACTTTCTACGTTTTTCTTAAAGTTTAATAAGAAAAAATTACTTACGTCAGTGCTACAGTTTGAATTTAAAATGTATTTGTGTGAACTGTGAAGTTAAGTGATGGATTGTGGAAACTAACTAGTGTCGGGTGATTGTATATAGTGTATACCACATTTACCACTGAATAATGCAGAGTTGCAATGCAAGGAGATCAGCTAAAAGTAGTTGGATCTGTATGTGCGTTGTAATTGATCGAAATTAGTCGATTAATCGTTAAAAAAAAAAATAGATTAATCAAACTCGAAAATTTTAATCAGTAACAGCCCTATAAAATGCTATTATTATTATTATTATACAGGATTTATATAGCGCCAACAGTTTACGCAGCGCTTTAATTTTTTATTTCCTTGCATGACCCCCTCGGATCTACAGCGACTGCACTTCCAAGTGCACTTTCAATGCAATTTCAAGTGCACTTTGCACTTGTAGTGTAAAGTGGATTTGCCTTAGGTAAATACCCCCCCCCCGCGATTTTCCCGACGTGCATTGCGCGAAATTACGTTACGCCGAGTTTTGTGAATCGCGCCGGGTAAAAAAAGTTGCGGCGGGAAAAAAAAATGTAAAAAAAAATTTGACAGCGTCGCGGGAAAGAAGGGTCTACTTTTACATGGTGTACTAACTTTACACTATGTAAAAGCAGCCCTAATTTTGCGTTTGCAAACTAACAACTTACGGAGACTTCACGAAGGGAAACCGCTTCGTGGATCTCCGTAAGTGCTAATTTGCATACCCGACGCGGCATTTCGACGAGAAATGCCCCCAGCGGCGGCCGAGGTACTGCATCCTAAGATCCGGCAGTGTAAGTCCCTTACACATGTCGGATCTTCTGCCTATCTATGAGAAACTGATTCTGTGGATCAGTTCCATAGATAGAAACAGGGATACGACGGCGTATCAGTAGATACGCCGGCGTATCCCTTTTGAGGATCTGGCCCAAAGATTTTGCCATTGAGATACATAACGTCTTAATAAATAAAACCAGAAGTGCAACTTTGAAATATATCTAAAAAATTGTAAACTCTATTGGCTGTAATGCCACTGCACAAATAAATATTAAGAAAAAAAATTAGGGTTGCACCGATACCGATTTTTAGTAAGAGTATTAATACGTGAGAACTGAAGCTCCGGTGCGTTTTGCGTCAGTACAAGAAATCAACCCAAATCGCTCTGCAAAGAATCAAGTGCGATTCCTGTACAAATCGCATGCGATTTCCCTCACTGCTCCTGTGTATGTGTGTGTATAGAAAGGCAAAAGCACCATCTAGTGGGCAGTTTACATTTTTTTAGAACTCACAGTACATACAATATATTACCAAAAGTATTGGGACACAAGTGTCCGCCATAATGTCGCAGTCGCGAAAAAAATCGCTGATCGCCGCCATTAGTAGTAATACATTTTTTTTTATAAAAATGCAATAAAACTACCCACTATTTTGTAAACGCTATAAATTTTGCGCAAACCAACCGATAAACGCTTATTGCGTTTTTTTTCACCAAAAATAGGTAGAAGAATACGTATCGGCCTAAACTGAGGAAAAAAAAAGTTTTTTTCATATATTTTTGGGGGATATTTATTATAGAAAAAAGTAAAAAATATTGCATTTTTTTCAAAATTGACGCTCTATTTTTGTTTATAGCGCAAAAAATAAAAACCGCTGAGGTGATCAAATACCACCAAAAGAAAGTTCTATTTGTGGGAAAAAAAGGACGCCAATTTTGTTTGGGAGCCACGTCGCACGACCGCGCAATTGTCTGTTAAAGCGACGCAGTGCCGAATCGCAAAACCTGGCCGGGTCCTTTAGCTGCATTTTGGTCCGGGTCTTAAGTGGTTAACCAGCTTTTCACTGCTCTCTGATTGGGCAAAGCCTTGCACCTGACTGTCGGTCAGGTGCATTGCTTCAGCCATTTAGGGCTTAGGATGCACTGTGCAGCGCGCAGTGCATTGTGGGCTGCTCGGCGGGTGAAATTCGGGTGTTCGGCAAACACCCAAATGGGTGCTGTTCAGGGCCGAATCAATGCTTGGCCCGACTTGTCCACCCCTCATTAGTATATATGAGGGTTATACCAATATCAGTATTGGTACTGACAGTAAGCATTTGCACGAGTACTTGTACTCGTGCAAATGCTCCGATACCTAAAACCGATACTTTTGCAGTGCAATTTGAGCCCATACAAAATCAACAGGCTCAAAATCGTAGTGCAAAGAATCACATGTGATTTGATCAGGAATGCAGTGGGATTCCTGTCCGAATCACATGCGGTTTCCTGCACTACTCCTGTGTGAACCCAGGCTTGTTAGAGCAACTTAAGCCTGCCTTCACACAGGAGCGATGTGGAAATCACATGTGATTTGGACAGAGATAATACTGTACACTGACACTGTATTGAAAGGGGTAATGTGTGCTGTTTTTACTTAACCACTTCCATACAGGGCACTTATACACCTTCCTTCCCAGACCAATTTTTAGCTTTCAGTGCTGTTGCACTTTGAATGACAATTGCGCGGTCATGCTACACTGTACCCAAACTAAATTTTTATTATTTTGTACCCACAAATAGAGCTTTCTTTTGGTGGTATTTGATCACCTCTGGGATTTTTATTTTCTGCAAAAAAAAATAAAAAAATGACCGAAAATTTTGAAAAAAATAACGTTTTTGTTTGTTTGTTATAAAACATTGTAAATAAATCATTGTCATCCCTGGTGGTCTAGGGTGGCATACCTGTGTTTTGGTTTTGCATCCCTGGTGGTCTAGTGGCATTCCTGGTGGTCCAGTGGGCATCCTCGGGGGGGCTGTGCTGATAATCGATCAGCACAAACCCCACCTGTCAGAGGAGCAGCCGATCGGCTCTCCTCTACTCGCGTCTGACAGACGTGAGTGAGGAAAAGCCGATTACCGTCTTTTCCTGTTTACATCGTGATCAGCCGTGATTGGACACGGCTGATCACGTGGTAAAGAGTCTCCGTCAATCTGTCATTGGCGGGCGGCAAGTGGTTAATCTGGCTGTTTTTTCTTCCAGCTTTTCAGGGAGAAGCAACAGCCAGTGCTGTTCTCAGTATACAGAGTTCTATGTGTTTGTTAAACATGGAACTTTGTGCGGGTTTGGACGATCAGCAGGTTTCAGTCAAAATCAAAATCATTGGCTGAAATCTGCTGTGAGGCCCCATACACACCATAGAATCTATCCGCAGATAAATCCCATCAAATGGGTTTCTGCGGATAGATCCTATGGTGTGTACACGCCAACGGATATTTATCCGCAGATAAATCTCCCCTGGAATGGATTTCCAGCAGATAAATATTTGTCGACATGCACAGAATATCTATCTGCTGGAATCCATTCCAACGGATGGATCCGCTCGTCTGTACAGACTTACCGGATCCATCCGTCCAAAGGGATTCCCCGCACGCGCCGTAATGAATAGACGCATGCGTGGAATTCCTTATATGACAGCGTCGCGCCCGTCGCCGCGTCATAATAGCGGCGACGGCGCGACACGTCATCGGCAGAGGATTTCAGCGCGGATTTCAATGCGATGGTGAGTACACGCCATCGCATAGAAATCCTCTGAAATCTTAGAGAGGATTTATCCGCGGATACGGTCCGCTGAACCGTATTCGCGGATAAATTCTATCGTGTGTATGGGGCCTCAAACTTGTGCTGTGTCCAATCACAAATCCGGTCGCTAGGGGGCGGGCGTATGCGTGGACAAAGCCCTGAAGCAAGCTAGCAACGTACATGTACGTTGCTGAGCCTGCATCTGCCACAGGTTAATAGGAGTAGGCTAGAAATAATTGCAATACAATTTGGAAATTAATATATGATTTTAGATTTTGACCATAGATACACTTTAAAGTGGCGCTCCACCCAAACGAAGAAGCTCCGCTTGTTTGCCTGCTCCCCCCTCCGTTGCCACATTTGCGACCTTTGGGGGAGGAGCGAGTACCTGGTTTTGACAGGAACCGCCTTCCACTTCAAGCTCAGTTCACCACGGAAAAGTGAGCTGGAAGTTGCCTCCACCCCTCCTTCTGCCCACAGCTGGCCCCTCGATCAAGCGCAGCATGATTTGTGCATGCACAGTAGGAAGCTGGCTGTGAAGCCGCAAGGCTTCACTGCCAGTTTCCAGGGTTGCCAACCGCCAGTAAATATCCGGGGCTGATAATTTCATGCTGTGTTAACTTTTTAAGTGTAAACCAAGCAATTTACTTTGTCAAAGGTATTGCCAGTGTTTCCATATCATGTTTATACTGTTCAAATTTTCACTGTGTTCATTTTTAATAGGTTTTCTGTAATTTCTCAGGTTGGCAGTAAAAAATGTGCTCCGCCAGTAAATTTTCTATGTTTTGTCAGTAAAAAATGCTGCGGGAGATTGGCAACCCTGCCGGTTTCCCTTAGCCAAAATGGCAGAGGCAGCACCCGAGAGCCAATTCAAGAATCGGCTTGGGTGAGGACAGGTAAGTGCCCTAATAGTAGTAGTAAAAGTTTTTTCTCCAAGGGAGGGGGGGACTTTTATAAAGTTTTACTACTGGCATCATGAGCGTAAAAACTTGGCGTTAGAGCCCTTTCACACTGGAAACGCCTATAGCGGAGCGTTAAAATAGCGGTAAAAAACTGCTATTTTACCGCGATTTTACCACGTTTTTACCGTGATTTTACCACGTTTTTACAGCGTTTTCAATTCATTTCAATGGAGGGGGAGCGTTTTTTGGAGCGTTTTATGAGTGGTATAATAGCGCTATTTTTACTGCGAAAATGCGGCAAAAATGCACCAGTGTGAAAGGGCTCTAAAGGCTTGCATTACTTTTTTTTTTACCCCAGTTTAGTTTAGAGGTTACATAACTTGGCAGCTGTGATCCTTGCATCATTACTTGATGTTCCTCTTGTAAAACACGACTTGAATTTGTGTGCTGAAAATTCTAGACTGCTTTAATAGTCCACAACCAAATGATGGTTTGCTTTGCATTGTTTAGTACAAAATGATGGGGTGCAATTATTTGCATTGGTCCTGAAAGTATTGAATACGGGCTCATAAGCTGCTTTGACATTAAAGTGCAATGTTGAAGACATGAAATCTTCTCATTACACAGACAGTATAACGTTTACATTATCTGGTCCTTCCAAGATATAAGTGCAATGCTGGAGACAATGTGCACATTTTAGCACTGGACAGTAAAATGCATCTCATGATTTTTTATACATTAGTGATAAATGTTTGAAGGCATGGCTTGCTGTTCCAATGTCAAGTGTTCAGTGTCCAGACTCAGTGCAGGCCACTAGAGTTCCTCCACATCAGGGCTCGACAAACCATCAATCATGGGCTACCCCTCAATCTTGGGCAGAGGTGACAGGTAGATTGTGTCCCTTCTCTGCCGACCGGAACCTGCACAGGAGCATTTACTGGAACAGATCTCCTGTATTTTCCTCCTGCAGGAGCTGAAAGCTGGTTTCTCCTCCTCTCCCTTTCACTGGCTTTCAGCTGCTGCAGGAATAATACAGGGGATCGGTTCCTGTAAATGCACCCTGCCACCCCTCCTGTCTGGGTTCTCCTTCATTCTGCTGCCCAGGTCCCCTGTGTGCTCCCCTGGTTCCCCTATCACACCACTGCTGGCTTCCCCTACTCTCCCACCGGCTGCTGTAGGGGTGCTGATCACTCACTGTGTAAATTCCCATAACTGAAGCATAGTAAACTGTGTTTAGACACCTGATATTTTCTGAACTCTGTTTAGACCCTTGATATTTCTGCAATTTTTTTTTATATAAATATAGGTGTGAAGGATATGCTTCAGTTTAAATTCTCCCTGCTAGTTATGCTGTGTGTGTGTTAGAGGTAAAAAGGATTCATGTGTTACAGGCTGTTGAAATGTTAATGTCCCTCCCCAGCCAGCCCTATTTTAAAGGGTAATTGATCTATTGTGTTGTGTGAAGAAGCCCTGTGTTTACTGTTTACTGTGATTAGATAAGTGGCCCATGTTAATTATTCTGATTGCTTCATTGTGGTAATTACCTCTTCTATATGTGGGGCCAAGCTGTCTAGATAACGTATTATGTTACAACTAGTAATTACCTTCACTGATGTCATTATCTAAAGAAATGTGTCTTCAGAGTCGGCGCCAAAGTGTCTGCCTATAATCTGTATGAGAGCCCCCACTGTGTGTGGAAAGGGGGTGGAGATTTCATTGTTCCTTGATTGAGGATTTAGCTTGTAAACTGCATATATACCTGGTAGCATGCTGCCATTAAAGTGTCTTGTTCCAGCAGTAAGCTCTGACTCATGTGTGGCTTATTGGGCGATCCCAGGAATATTCCTCCTCGTGGAATATTGAGGTGATTTGCTTTTATGGGAAGAAGGGAATGCTTGACGGGGATATCATTCTAATACTGTCACAATAGGTATATATATATATATATATATATATATATATATATATATATATTTTAGCAGCCCTTTTGGGGGGCTTTGGTGAAATATCAAGGGTCTAAACAGAGTTCAGAAAATATCGGGGAATTCATAAAAAAAAAAATAGAGTGTTTTGGGGAAATACCACATTATGGCCACTAGATGACGCATCCGATTCGCATGATAGGAGAGTGTGACCAGCTCTCAGTCGAGCCAGTTCACACATCTCCGGGGCAGCCGCAGTCCACAGTTAAAAATGGCCCTGTGCATCTTTGGCCCGAATCTGGCACAAATTCAGGCACAAATTCAAACCTGTTTTGCACCTGAATCAGTGAACAGGGATGCACCGGGGCCCCTGCTGTGAGCCGCAGCTGCAAAAAGTGTGAACCCAGCCTCAAGTTTTTTTACCTTCATGCATCCCTATGCATGAAGGTAAAAAGCCTTCTTTGTGCAGCAGTTCCCCAGCCCCCCTAATACTTACCTAAGCCCATCCCGATCCAGCAAAGTGCACCAGTGCCTCGGTTGTTCGGGGACTCTCCCTCCTCATTGTCTGAGCCAGGTCATACCCATGCGATCTGATTCTAGCAAAAGCACTTCGTTCTGCGAGCTGATTTTTGGGTGTTGTTAACTTTTAATTGACACCCACAGAAGACTGCATGAACACAGCGTGATTGCTATGCAGTGGGATGTGGGATACACACCGATTCCTGTAAATCGCATCAGTATGAACCAAGCCTAAATCTTTAATTCTCTGTGAAGCCTCACCCCATTTGACCCTAGGCCTATATTGTTTACTTTTGTTTTTATTACAATACAATACAGTGGAATCTTGGATTACGAGCATAATCCGTTCCAGGAGAATGCTCGTAATCCAAAGTACTCGCATATCAAAGCGAGTTTCCCCATTGAAGTCAATGAAAACAAAAATAATTTGTTCCACATTGACTTCAATGGCATGCAATACCGCATGTGGCCAGAGGTGGGGAGCCTCGGAATCACTCGGAAAGTCCTGAGGACCCCTCGGAAAGGCTCGGAAACTGACTATTTCCAAGTCTTTCTGAGCATTTCCAAATGGCGGCTTTGGCTCTGCTCAGACTCGGCGCTCCCCCACCGCAGGCCAAATGCGGTATTACACATCGCTTTTGCTTTAATCCTACTAGTTTTGTGTTACAACACTCGCAAACCGAGTTAGGATTGGGAGTGCTCGTATTGCGAAACACTTGTTAACCACGTTACTCGCAATCCGAGCTTCCGTATGTATGTATGTATTTCAAATGCACCTATTCTCAACTGTTTACTAAAATAGTATGTTAACAGCTTTACTGTGATTTATGCGTAGATAGTAACAGAAGTGATGGAATACTTACCTTTCTTGTAGAAAATTATGCTGTGAGCTGCCTCCACTGTAGATCATAAAAGTCTAGGAATTAGGTCATGTATTCTCTGTGGAAGAAGAAAATCAGATTTTAGATTAGCTGATGCTCCCTTTCAGTGGAGAGCACAATACCAAATGCCTAGACTTTTAGTTATGTGACAAACACTGAAGGAAAAGTAGAATGTAATTTTATCCAGGAAAGGTAACCATTTCATCTGTTTTATTAACCACTTAAAGTGGAGTTCCACCTGGGAAAAAAAATGTTCACAAAAAAAAAAAAATAGAAAGAAAAAAAAAAATGTATACTCACCCGAAATACCTGTTGCTATGCGGAAGTCCGTAATCTGCCTCTTCCGTAACTGAGGTCTGTCTTCTGCATCCTCTTCTAGAGTATTGGGCGCGCTGCCTTCTGGGAACTGTGTGTAATCCCAGAGAGCAGCCGCCCATTCACAAGTCGGCGCTAAACTCGCGTATGCGCAGTAGGAAACGGGCAGTGAAGCCGTAAGCACTGATCGAGGGATCGGCATTGGGGGGGCCATCAGCGCGGGCGAGTAGGACAATTAAAAGTCAGCAGCTACACTGTAATGCCCTGTACACACGATCGGTTCATCCGATGAAAACGGTCTGAAAGATTTTTTCATCAGATATCCGATGAAGCTGACTTTCATCAGTCTTGCCTACACACCATCGGTTAAAAAACCGATCGTGTCAGAACGCGGTGACGTAAAACACGACGTGCTGAGAAAAATAAAGTTCAATGCTTCCGAGCATGCGTCGACTTGATTCTGAGCATGCATGGATTTTTAACCGATGGACGTGCCCACAGACAATCGTTTTTTTCTATCGGTTTTTTAACCATCAGATAATTTTAAAACAAGTTCCTAGTTTTTTCACCAATGGATAAAAAACCGATGGGGCCCACACACGATCGGTTCGTCTGACGAAAACCGTCCATCAGACCGTTTTCATCAGACGAACCGATCGTGTGTACACGGCATTAGTAGCTACTGACTTTAAAAAAAAAAATTTGCAGGTGGAATCCCGCTTTAAGCCCTGGGCCATTTTGTAGCTAAAGGACCAGGCCACTTTTTGCAATTCGGCACTGCGTCGCTTTAAATGACAATTGCGCGGTCGTGCGACGTGGCTCCCAAACAAAATTGGCATCCTTTTTTTCCTACAAAAAAAGCTTTCTTTTGGTGGTATTTGATCACCTCTGCGTTTTTTATTTGTTGCGCTATAAACAAAAATAGAGCAACAATTTTGATTTTTTTTTTATATTTTTTACTTTTTGCTATAATAAATATCCCCCAAAAAATCTTTAAAAAAAATGTTTTCCTCAGTTTAGGCCGATATGTATTCTTCGACATATTTTTTGTAAAAATATGCACTGATTACTGTGAAAATTACACTGGCAGTGAAGGGGTTAACTACTAGGTGGCGCTGTAGGGGTTAAGTGTGCCCTAGTGTGTGATTCTTACTGTGTGGGGGCGTGGCCTGGCGTGACATGTCACTGATCGTCGTTTCCTATGACAGGGAACAGACGATCGCTGCCACTGCCACTAGGGAGAACGGGGAAAGGTTTGTTTACACTCACCTCTCCCCGTTCTTCAGCTCTGTGACCCAATCGCGGGACACCGGCGGTGATTTGGTCCGGGGGTCCTCCGGGTGCGGTCACGGAGGACAGGACCGGGTCGCGAGCGGCTCAGCTTCTTAAAGGGTACGTACCTGTCCGTCCATATGCCCAGCAGTGCCATTCTGCCGACGTAAATAGTCGTGCGGCGGTCCTTAAGGGGTTAAGGAGAGAAATTTCCGCACCAATGAGACTATATATGCTGATTATAAATTGTAATCATACTTTCTGTGGCCTCTAATTGCTCTTTTTTCTATATTTTTTGTTGTTTAATCTTGACCACTCTTCCTCCTCTTCTCCCTCTGATAGTTTTCTTTTTTCTACTTTCTTGTTTACTGCACTTTTTGGGAACTGTACACATTTTATGAGAGCCCCCACTGTGTGTGGAAAGGGGGTGGAGATTTCATTGTTCCTTGATTGAGGATTTAGCTTGTAAACTGCATATATACCTGGTAGCATGCTGCCATTAAAGTGTCTTGTTCCAGCAGTAAGCTCTGACTCATGTGTGGCTTATTGGGCGATCCCAGGAATATTCCTCCTCGTGGAATATTGAGGTGATTTGCTTTTATGGGAAGAAGGGAATGCTTGACGGGGATATCATTCTAATACCGTCACAATAGGTATATATATATATATATATATATATATTTTTTTTAGCAGCCCTTTTGGGGGGCTTTGGTGAAATATCAAGGGTCTAAACAGAGTTCAGAAAATATCAGGGAATTCATAAAAAAAAAAAAATAGAGTGTTTTGGGGAAATACCACATTATGGCCACTAGATGACGCATCCGATTCGCATGATAGGAGAGTGTGACCAGCTCTCAGTCGAGCCAGTTCGCACATCTCCGGGGCAGCCGCAGTCCACAGTTAAAAATGGCCCTGTGCATCTTTGGCCCGAATCGGGCACAAATTCAGGCACAAATTCAAACCTGTTTTGCACCGGAATCAGTGAACAGGGATGCACCGGGGCCCCTGCTGTGAGCCGCAGCTGCAAAAAGTGTGAACCCAGCCTCAAGTTTAAACAAAAATAGAGCAACAATTTTGATTTTTTTTTTTATATTTTTTACTTTTTGCTATAATAAATATCCCCCAAAAAATCTTTAAAAAAAATGTTTTCCTCAGTTTAGGCCGATATGTATTCTTCGACATATTTTTGGTAAAAATATGCACTGATTACTGTGAAAATTACACTGGCAGTGAAGGGGTTAACTACTAGGTGGCGCTGCAGGGGTTAAGTGTGCCCTAGTGTGTGATTCTTACTGTGTGGGGGCGTGGCCTGGCGTGACATGTCACTGATCGTCGTTTCCTATGACAGGGAACAGACGATCGCTGCCACTGCCACTAGGGAGAACGGGGAAAGGTTTGTTTACACTCACCTCTCCCCGTTCTTCAGCTCTGTGACCCAATCACGGGACACCGGCGGTGATTTGGTCCGGGGGTCCTGCGGGTGCGGTCACGGAGGACAGGACCGGGTCGCGAGCGGCTCAGCTTCTTAAAGGGTACGTACCTGTCCGTCCATATGCCCAGCAGTGCCATTCTGCCGACGTAAATAGTCGTGCGGCGGTCCTTAAGGGGTTAAGGAGAGAAATTTCCGCACCAATGAGACTATATATGCTGATTATAAATTGTAATCATACTTTCTGTGGCCTCTAATTGCTCTTTTTTCTATTTTTTTTTTGTTTAATCTTGACCACTCTTCCTCCTCTTCTCCCTCTGATAGTTTTCTTTTTTCTACTTTCTTGTTTACTGCACTTTTTGGGAACTGTACACATTTTTTTTTTCTAAGGGTATTGTCGGAGATGGGCATGGGCACTTAAAGGCAACGTACCTGTACATGCTTATGCCCAGCCGTGCCGCTCTCCAGACGTATATCGTCGTGCGGCGCTCCTTAAGCGTTTAAACTTGTTTTATCTATCCTGGGTATAGGTCCACTACTTTTGAATTAAATAGGTTACATAGTTACATAGCTGGTTAGGTTGAATAAAGACAGCAGTCCATCCAAAAAAGGTTGGTCGTTTCTGGTCTTCTCCATAGAGGTGATTGAAGACAATCTGGTCACCTCCATTGTAAGGCCTCGTACACACGACAGAGTTTCTCGGCAGAATTCAGCGAGAAACTCGGTCAGAGCCGGATTCTGCCGAGAAACTCTGTCGTGTGTACACTTTCAGCCCGATGGAGCCGCCGAGGAACTCGTCGAGAAAATAGAGAACATGTTCTCTATTTTCTCGTTGTTCTATGGGAGAACTCGGCCCGCCGAGCTCCTCGGCGGCTTCAGGGCTGAACTCGATGTGTTTGGCACGTCGAGTTCCTCGGCCGTGTGTACGAGGCCTAAGCTGGTGCAATTGCAGGATTGGATGCTGGGACCTTTTTCCGCCTCCTGTACAAGCAATGCAGAGGCCAGTTAGCCGCTAGGATTGCTTTTACTTTGTAGAGCTTCGCTGGCTCTAAAAAAACAATACAGTTGAGAGCTGCAGCCATAACCCCGGTATAACCTCCTGCAGTCAATCTCATTCTTGTACGCAATTTGGTGGCAAGTGGTTAAGGTTCAACAAGAAAACCTGGAAGCCAATTGGCTTCCATGCAGAGCTGCATCAGATTTTGCACTCTCCAGTTTTACTAAATAAACACCTTAAATTATCAGTATATTTATCAGTATATATAGAATGCTTGTTAGCAACATATTTATAACAATACTGTATATGTTAACGTTCTGTAGAAATCTTAAGTCATATTTTTTATAGTTGGATATAACTGTATGGCCAAGCCCTATGATTATTTATGAACTTCCTGTAAAAAATTTCAAAATAGACTCTTGCATCATATATAACACTATAGAAAAGTAATATAACAATAATAAAGTGTGAACTATTGTTTTCTGTATTACTAGTGATATAATAATGACTTTAACCACTAGATGGCAGTACTACCAAACTTTTTCTTTATTATGTTCCAAGATAAACCACTACAGGTACTATTACATAACGTAAAAATAATATGTATGCTGCATTTAGACAAGTGAGTAATCCAAAATTTAGTCTGCTGGCAGTTTTCCCAGTCTGCCCAATTGATTCTGTTGATGCAGTTTAGAACCACCAACCCTCTATTTTTTGTAGGTCTTCTTCTAAACATGCTTAAAAAAAGCCTGCTCTTCCTACCTTTCTCATTACTCTATAGAAACCTGTAGAAGCACTAAGTTTTTATGGCGCTATCCCTATGGCCAGAAAATGTGATAGCAGGCTGTTTTTTGAGAGCCAAAATCTGACCCCTGCATAAAATCCAAGCCCAGCTCTGAAGGTCACTGGGCTCTTTGGTCATATCCTTGCCCAGCAGGAGGTGTGGGATTTATTGTGCATCATATCTGGTGACGTGATGAAGAGACATTCCCCTCCCAAATAAGTTGTTAAAGTAGTGCTTTGGACCTTACGTGTTCTTAACTGTACAAAGAAAATATAAAAATAAAGCAAAAAAAAAAAAAAACGTATATATTTTTTGAACTGTACCAGGTCTTGTGGGAAAAAAATCTCTCTAAGGTTACATCAGATGGCCCAACTTCTAGCTACAAAATAGGAAAAGTAACAAAAAGAAAAAAAGGGGGGGGGGGGTGGTTGCTGTTATATCTAATCTAAATTAATGATTGTCACTAAACCTGCTCTAATTTTAACTTTTTGTGCAAAGGTCAGGCTTGACCCTGCCATATCGTTTTTTTTTTAGCTTTCTTGTTGGACAAAAAAGTGATGGCCACCCCTAGTGACTGAGGGTAAAACACAATTTTGCAACTGTGACATGTGTTAGTAAAACTGCACATATCATCACAACTACTTTGGGTATACAGGTGGATTATAACTTGTTTTTTCAGGTCATATTGGGCTTGCTTTTATGAATGGCAACATATATCTTTTTTTATCATAGGAAAACTTGGCCAAAAAAAGTAAAAAAAAAAAAAAAGATTTTTCTTTAAATTCAGCTGTATATTTATCGCAATTACTATAATTTAACACCAAAGAACAACCCCAAATAAATTCTGCTCCTGACAAATTCAGCAATACATTATATGTGTATGTCAGTTGTTGTTTGTACCCGTAGTAGGGCCCATAAACAATAGTGTGAATTATGCATTTTTTTATTCTGCCTAAAACACACTGGGCCAGATTCAAGAAGCTATTGCGCCCGCGCAACCATAGGTTGCGCGGCGCAATAGCTGTTTTGCTCCCGCGTAGCGAATGCCCCTGATTCAGGAACATCGCTATGCGGACTGCAGCCTAGGATATGACAGGCATAAGCCTCCTTATGCCTTCATATCTCAGGCTGCATTCTTGCGTTGTCCGCTAGGGGGCGCGGCCATTGTGATCGGCGTATAGTATGCAAATTGCATACTACCACTGATTCACAAAAGTTGCGCGGGCCCTGCGCACGCAAGGTACGGAGTTTCCGTACGGCGACTTTAGCGCAAGGTTGCTCCTGCTATAGCAGGGGCAGCCAATGCTAAAGTATAGCCGCCCTTCCCGCTCGTGAAATTTAAATTTCACGTCGTTTACGTAAGTGATTCGTGAATGGCGCTGGACGCCATTCACGTTCACTTAGAAGCAAATGACGTCCTTGCGACGTCATTTGCCGCAAGTTTCCCGACGGAGCATGCGCTGTTCGCTCGGCGCGGGAGCGCGCCTAATTTAAATGATTCCCGCCCCCAGCGGGATCATTTACATTAGGCGCCCTTACGCCGGGCTATTTAGCATAGCGCCCGCGCAATTTACGGAGCTACTGCTCCGTGAATCGCGGCCATATCAAAATATTTGCGTGGGCGCAGAGCAAAAATCGTTGCCCTTTGCCCACGCACATATTGCGCGGATCTACCTGAATCTGGCCCACTGACACTGATACTAATTTAAAAAAAAAATCTACCCAAAATATACTGACCATGACTTTTAACCCTGACTTTTGACCCTAGCACTAAGACCCCTTTCACATTGAGAAGTTTTTCAGGCGGTACTGC
This sequence comes from Rana temporaria, assembly GCF_905171775.1. NCBI lineage: Eukaryota > Metazoa > Chordata > Amphibia > Anura > Ranidae > Rana > Rana temporaria. The sequence continues at coordinate 313,293,263 of NC_053490.1, read as the reverse complement.
GCTAAAAATAGCGCTGCTATACCGCCTGAAAAACTCCTGCCCAGCTACCTCAATGTGAAAGCTGGAGGTGGTGGGAGACAAAAAAATCTCCTGTCAGCAACATCTTTGGAGCGGTGAGAGGAGCGGCGTGTATACCGCTCCTTCACCTCACCTTCCCATTGAAAACAATGGAAACCGCGGCAATACCGCCCGCAATGCGCCTCTATAGAGGTGCATTGCAGGCAGTATTAACCCTTTATCGGCCGCTAGCGGGGGTTAATACCGCGCCGCTATCGGCCGATTCCCGCTGCAATCCCGGCGGTATAGCACTGCTATTTTTAGCGGCTACGGGTCCATTGTGAAAGGGGCCTAACGCTGGCAAACCTTGATCTAGGGATTTTTTATATATATTTTATAATAAAAAAAAAATACACACTATTGTTTGTTTACATTTTTTTACTGCGGCAAGAGGAAAACGATATAACGTAGAAGAAGAGTATGTGTTTACAGGGGTGGGCACACTGTGACTGATCACTGTAATAGCCAATCAGAGGCTATCACCTCCTTCAGGTGACACATAAGCGGGAGTTCTTGGTCCTGATCGTTAATACGAGACCCGGGGGCCCTCAGTGACAGCCCAGTCTTCCAATTCCTATATGGTACGAAGAAAACTGGGGTTGGGACTTTAAATGAGGCGTATGAAAAACACACACCTCCATCCCTATTGGATACAAAAAAAGGGGTTTTTGGGACTTTAAATGAGATGCGTTTTTAAACAAACAGTAGTATAAGTAAAATTGTAAACGTTTATAACCAGGCTCTTACTTACCACCCAAACAGCAAGCCAAATTCAACTGTCTAACTGTATATGTTAAAAGCAGAGGATTGGTTGCACGCATTTGCAAGTACATGTGTAAGCTGCAGAGCCAGCGACAAGGCTCTCTGCGATCTGCAGTCCTAACTAAACTTTTGAAGTCTCCTCAATGGAGGCATATAAAGACTGATAGGTAGATGGAGGACAGGTGACTAGGGGTGTGTCCCCGCCTCCACCTATGCTTGGTATTGTGGTGAAGAGCACTGGAAAAAAACGCATAATAGTATAAGGGTATCAGCAAAACGCATCTCCATCCCTATATGGTACAAAGAAAACTGGGGTTGGGACTTTAAATGAGGCGTATGAAAAACACACACCTCCATCCCTATTGGATACAAAAAAAGGGGTTTTTGGGACTTTAAATGAGATGCGTTTTTAAACAAACAGTAGTATAAGTAAAATAATGCAGAGAGCCTTGTCGCTGGCTCTGCAGCTTACTCATGTACTTGCAAATGCGTGCAACCAATCCTCTGCTTTTAACATATACAGTTAGACAGTTGAATTTGGCTTGCTGTTTGGGTGGTAAGTAAGAGCCTGGTTATAAACCTTTACTATTTTACTTATACTACTGTTTGTTTAAAAACGCATCTCATTTAAAGTCCCAAAAAAAACTTTTTTAGTCTTCCAATTCCAAGCACTCAAGGCTGGTACACTTGGGCCAAATATCGGCCGGTTCAACAAAAAACAGCCAACATTTGATCTATGTGTACAGCAGCCTGTCTGGTCTAACAACCATCTGTTATCGAACGGGCATACTGGAAAACCAGCATCCATACAGCACCTGCAGCCAATAGCTGTGAGCACTGATCACTGTGCTCTGGGGGGGCGGTTAGTCCCCCTGTTAGAATAGAATAACTCAGCGGGGGAGATTGCCACACTAACATCGCTTAGTTAATATGGCTAACTCTCAGTTGTTTTTCATTCAGCCTGTTGGGTTGAACGAAAAAAAAAAAAAAACCTCTGTGTATAGTGTACCCAGCATAAGTCACAATTAAGACTCATTATTCTAACTGACACATGGTAGTGGTAAAAAGGCTTTATGGGGCTCATTTTATGGGCGGGTCATAAAATGCAGGACACGGTGTACAACATGAGTATAGCAGAGATACCAACATTCGCTCTCTGATAAAAATCAGCCCCCAAATATTCTACAGCCACACATACAGGACATCCTAATAAGTATACTGTATATGTGGTGTGAAAATGTATAGGAATTATCATATTTTACTGCTGTTCTGTAACATTTTCTATTTTTTAAAGGGTGCTTTGGGGTAATTTTTCTTTGTATGGAGTCATTTATGTATTTAAAACTGAGATTTGTTAATAAAAATTGGTGACAAAATATTTTAGCCAGTCGTCTGTGCGCACCAATAAAATCCAGAGTGTCCACTCCCCCTACCCCCATTTTTAGGGGCGAGACATCTGTTTGCTTTAATACAAATTGGACATGGTGTATTATAACCAATCCCCTTTCCACCTACATAGAATTTCTGTAATTAATGGCATTTATAAAGATGTTAAACAGTGCACTCTGCATCTTGTCTCCTCTCAGGCATACGACATGCAAGGTGCTAAAAATGAAGCAGTGTTTTTTTAAAGCATTAAGAGTGCTTCATTGCTCTTTCATATCACTTATGCTTCTTTGGAGATATGAAACGCATTGCAGACTTAAATGCAAGTAAATTTCCAGCTTGCTAATGGATTCCTGGAGACTGAAGAGTTCTACACGCTCAGATAGGCTTCTTCATGGTATCAACAGCAGTTGATCTTACTGCTGCCCTGCCCACATCTCCACAAGCAACTCTGTTGTTTTTTAGTTTTCTAGTAATCCCTGCAGATACGTCTGGCTCGTCTATCAGCCAGACAATGTTTGTGATTCTGTAAAGTGGCATAGTACCTGGCTAGCAGCATACATTGTGCCACAGATTGTTTCACTGAGATTACTGGAGCTCTTTAGTTTGCTAGTAAATAACTAGTTCATTCATATAAGTTATAAGAAATAATATCAGTTTCTACATTTTTTTCTACATACTATCCCCAGTGCAGTACAGCGTCATCATATAACTGGTAATGTGGTGAGCAGGGACACAAACTGGTGACAGTATGGAAAAATACTTTTTATACTCTTTTTTTTACCATTTTTTATTTAATATATATATATTTCTTTTTTTAATTCCCCACACTGTGACTAGAGCATTATAATGTTACCATAGTAACATTGTACTACTCTAGAAAAGTGATCAGGATTTTTTTGGGTGACCATTGTTCAGTCCAACTGCCTTACTTTATCACAGATTCTGTCATCTTCCAGACACATCCCGGACCCCGCAATTTTTTTTTTTTTTGCGGGGGTTCCCCTTCAAGATTCTCCGCACACGAGCTGCCCCGCAAGTCGGATCATCTTGATCTGACATCTGGTGCGACCTCTATTTAGATCAATGGGCTCCCATAGGGAACCATTGATTTTGAATAGAGAAAGAAACGCCGGATGAGGCTTAACACATCGTTAAATCACGTTTGCCGGCGTCTGACGTCTTTACAGCTCTAATGCTGGAGCTTCAGAACGCACTAGTCCTGTTTTTTTTTGCAGCTTAAAAACGTCTCATTTAAAGTTCAAAAACTTCATGGTGGGCATGAGGCCATAGGCTAACATGGAGAGCTGTTTTTTACCTGCAAAAACGCTCAGAAAAGTGGCTGTAAAAACGTCCGTGGGCATTAGGCCTAATATTTGCAGAATCTGTTTGGGAGTATAAGGGGGTCTCTGGCAAGTCCTCCACTTTGTTTTGATAGAGTAAGGGCATTTTTATGTATTCTGGATCTCTTTTTTCCCATATAAATTTCCAAGTGATTTGTGGAAGGAAGTCAGGAAGTGGAGTAATGGTTATGGTTTAGGCAGTGTATCCATTTTGATTATATTATGTCCAGACCATCTAGGTTTAATATAAGACTGTAAGCAAATGCAGATGAAACACAACATAGATTATAGTTTATTGCTGCTAAGTCATTTAGATTGTTAATAATATATATATGTACTACCCTGTTTCCCCAAAAATAAGACCTACCCTGAAAATAAGACCTAGCGTTATTTTCCAGGAGGGCTGCAATATAAGCCCTACCCCAAAAATAAGCCCTTGTTAAAAAATGCTTGTAAAATCCTATAATCCATTATATTACAGTAGTTTATAATGTACAATGTGTGTGTTTCTGTAATAAAATTGTGGGGAAGAGAGCTCCGGCGGGTAACAGAAGTGCAGAGCGGCGCTATAACAAATGTATTTGGCACAATTATATTACAGAAACGCACACATTGTACATTATATACTACTGTAATAGAGTGGATTGTAGGATTGTACAAGCATTTTAACTCAGTTCACACTGGGGATTCCTGACAGGCAGGGAGGGAGAGGGGGAGAGAAGACAGCACATTACTTGGTAAGACCTACCCTGAAAATAAGCCCTAATGTGTATTTTGTTGGCATAATTAATATAAGACCCGGGCTTATTTTCGGGGAAACACGGTATGATATCTGACCAAAGAACAGAATTTTGTTAGTGCAAATCCTCGCTCACGTGTTATGGGAGAGTGCCATCATTTTTTCATGTTGGGTCCAATACCAATCTTGGAAAAGAAACCCCCAACCTATGCTCTACGAAGATAAGGCAGGCTGTGATACTGTTTCTTTAGACTTTATTCGAGAATGGTTTAATTAGTGTTGTAGGGGGCCTTACAACCAGGCATGGATTATGTTAGGGATCAACAGTTTAAGTCTGTTAGCAAAGATTTTTCAAATAAATGAGGATCCTTTTGGTATAACAATGATGTGAGCTTCCAAGGGAGGAGGGGAAGGCTGATTAAGGGAAGCAGCATTGTATGGTTTTGCAAGGATAGGAGACAGAATGCCTTTAAAAATGTTATAAATGTGAGGAAAAAAGCCACCTAGGAATGGACTTTTGCTCTTCTTTAAAGTGGCATTCCACCCGAAAAAGAAAATTCCGCTTTTCAGAACCCTCCCCCCTCCGGTGTCACATTTGGAACCTTTCAAGGGGGGAGCAGATGCCTGTTAAATACAGGTATTTGCTCTCACTTTGTTCATAAATAGCATTATCTGCGGGTATCTAGTTACGCCACTAAGCCCCCCGCTGTCTTCTGGGAGACACAAAGGTCCCAGAACACAGCAGGGACCATTACCGAAGAGGCAGCATCCGAGAGCCGAGGGAGAGATCAGCTTCGGGTGTCGACATCGCGGGGGCGCTGGACAGGTAAGTGTCCTTATTTTAAAAGTCAGCAGCTGCAGTATTTATAGCGGCTGACTTTAAAAAAAAAAATTGGCGGATCTCTGCTTTAAGGAGGTAATAGTGATTGCCACCTCCTCTTGGAAAAGTTATGCTAGTGCTTCTACTTCTAGCAGTGGGATGATAGGAAAAATATTTTCTTGTATGTATGTTCTTATAAGGAACATCTATATCACGAAAATAACCAGGAATGTTATAAAGTTTTTTATAAAAGAACTGGATTGCAAAAGATCTCCCCTTCCCAGCAGCTATACACTGCGCATATTGAAGATGTGTTTTCTCAACCTGTGAGGGAATCCAATCTCAGCTATGTGCTGTGTGGGGAGGACGAGACCTGCTGAGTGCCCAGGCTGTGTGCAGTGCAGGGATGGGAGGTGGAGTTCTGCTGAGTGCCCTGCCAGCAGTGACCCTGTCCTCTTCTCTTCTAATCATTGTCTTTTGCCCGGGCTGACCCCTGTACAGTGCCCTACAGACCTCTGTCCACTGCCCTTCCAACCCCCTGCACACTGCCCTGCCGGCCCCCTGCACACTGACCTGTTGACCCCTGTACACTGCCCTGCTGAACAATGTCCTCTGCCCTGATAACCCCTGTGGCATTTAGAGGGTTGAGCAAACCCTTTCACACTGACTGGGGTTCTTACAATGGTTACCCTTTATTCATTTATGTAAAACCTTTATCCCAAAAGAAAAAGAAAACGATTGCTGTAATTGCTTATAAAGTGTCAGCTTTAATTTGTTAGTCACTTTTATCAAGTCACTCTAAATCTACTAGTCCTGTTAACACTACGCTCTCCACTGATTGACAGTGCTGCTGCCCAAGGGTTACTACGTTGTTCCTCCATAGTGGAGGAGCGAATGTAGCGACACGTATGCCTTGTACACACGATCGGTGTTCCAGATGGGAAAATTGCCATGTTTGCTTTTGGAAAACTGCGAGCAAAAAAATGAGAACTTGTCCCGCCGCAATTCTCAGCGTTTTTTTGCTCGCCTGTTTTTCTATGGGAAACACTGCAGTGGAGCATACACACGGACGGTTTTCCCGAGCATGGCAGTTTTCCTGTCGGGAAAACCAGCCATGTGTACACGGGGAAAAGCAACCGAGCAGGGTCTCGGTTTTCCCCTCGGTTTTCCCGGCGGACCTTTGACCGCCGGGAAAACCGATCGTGTGTACGAGGCATAAGACATGAGGTATGTTACTGGTGTGTTCTATTTATGTCTACTTTGCAGTGCTCTGTAAATTGCTGTGTTATATGTAGGTGGTGCATAACTATAGAAATATGTGGACACATTCATGATAGGGATATATACTGTATATAGTATAGATTTTCATTTGTGAATAGGCCTATTTTATCAGAAGTCGTTTTCCAAAACTTTATATCTTACATGTCTTATATTTTTTTTCAGCAAAAGAAGATTTCCAAAGGCCTGCATTATACCAGATGCAAGATTGTTTTGCCTTAGACATTTTCCAAAAACTGGAAAATATTGGAACGTGTAACTCCACAAAGAAATCCATGTAGTAGAAAAAGCCTCAAATGACAGCTCTACACAGAAGAATGGAGTGAACAAAATGTGAAAGACTCTATATCAAGAGATATTGCTGTACGTTGACCAATGAAAGACATGGTCTCTTATGAATATTTTATTTCTATTTTTATAAAAATGTGTTCTTAGTCTTCTGTTCTACACAAGTGCATTATGTTGAAGAAGTTCTGTTCAAATTTGAAACATACACAGATTCAGTGCAATATGTCTTAGAGGGAAAAGACACAATCTAGATGCAAAAATTATTATTTTTTGATCTTTGGCATCCTGTAAGTAGAAGTCTGTAACTTGTCTCAGTGCTGCTAATTGATGTTGTGATGGACTGGGGAAATTGAAACTGTGCATCTTTTTGTATCAGTTACCAGCTCAGCATTGTCGTCATATCATTGTCCTATCTCAAATTACGCTGCAAGCTTTATTTTTTACTGTGTTACTTAATATATATTTTTGTTACGTATATATGTGCAACATTGGGATTTAAATGTACTGTACCAAAGGCTTTAATGTATGTCCTGTTTCCTCCATTTAGCTGTTACTTTTATATATATATATATATATATATATATATATATATATATATATATATATGTATTGCACTGCAGAAACACACCAGACACCTTCGGGATCAAATTTTCTGTTTTTTGTCCATAAGCACAATTTTTTTGTTCTTTATAAATATAGGAATCAACATTTTTTTGTATCTTTTGGGCATGTTTAATAAGGAAGTGTTTCTCAGCACGCTGGGAAATATATTGCTGCTAATAATAGATTGTGCCCCTTCCCAGAGAAAGAGAACAATTATTGTTTCACTGGGTTGGGTACAACAGCTGAGGTGGTTAGTAGGGATGAGCTTGGGCGTTTTTAGATCCTAGTCTGAACCTACGTGAGTGAGCCCGTCAGCAAGCTGTCACTGTAAAGGGCAAATCCTCAGCATTCCCAGACCCTACATCCGCACTATACAAGGGAAAGGGAATACCTTGGCTGCTTATGATTGGCCCAGTACAGTGGCAGCTTCCTAACGGGCATGTTCACATGGATTAGGACTAGGAACCACACATGTCTGAGCTAATGCCTAGTGGTAATTAGTAATGATTACTTTAAAGGGGTTGTAAAGGAATTTTTTTTTTTTCATAATAAGCATCCTTTACCTGCAGACATTCCTCTTTTCACTTCCTCATTGTTCGTTTTTGCTCAGAAGTTGCTCTATTTCTTCTCTGTTCTGTTCACTTCCTGCTTGTCTGATTGTTACTCACCACCGTGAAGGGAGGCTTTACTGCGGTGGTCAGTGACGTGCTCGCCCCCTCCTGGGAACTACATTTGTGCGGCAGGACGCTCTCTACATGTTAGAGACTTCAAGGAGGTGTGAATTACTGGGCATTCCGCAGTTCATACTGGGAAATGTAGTTCTTACATGAACGAGCGCCGCAAACCAGGAAGTGAATGAGAGAACAGAAACTAGAATGCCGGAGGGGATATAGATGAAGGAATTTAATAGGTATTTAGTCGTTTTTTAACAGAATCATTACACTATTCTGTCTGTCTACCTTGCAGACATTAATTTTAGGCAAACATTTTTTTTCCTTTACAACTCCTTTAAAGGGGTGGTTCCCCTAAAAATAAACTTTTGACATTGCATTTCCTCTAATAATTACAGTTAGAATCGGCTGGTTTTATGTAAAAAATACCTCCGTACGTAGCGTTTGTATTATTCGTTCCCACCGCCACTTCCGGGTACGATGCTGGCGGTGGGCTTTCCTTATTGATGGACAGGCATCCGACCGACGCATCCATCGCGTCACGAGATGCCGAAAGAAGCCGAACGTCGTTGCGCATGCGCCGTATAGAGCCGCACCGACATTCGGCTTCTTTCGGCATCTCGTGACGCGATGGATGCGTCGGTCGGATGCCTGTCCATCAATTAGGAACGCCCACCGCCAGCATCGTACCCGGAAGTGGCGGTGGGAACGAATAATACAAACGCTACGTACGGAGGTATTTTTTACATAAAACCAGCCGATTCTGAGGCCCCATACACACGAGAGAATTTATCCGCGGATACGGTCCAGCGGACCGTTTCCACGGATAAATCCTCTCAAAGATTTCCGCAGATTTCTATGCGATGGAGTGTATTCACCATCGCATTGAAATCCGCGCGGAAATCCTCTGGCGATGACGTGTCGCGCCGTCGCCGCGATTATGACGCGGCGACGGGCGCGACGCTGTCATATAAGGAATTCCACGCATGTGTCAAATCATTACGACGCGTGCGGGGAATCCCTTTGGACGGATGGATCCGGTGAGTCTGTACAGACGAGCGGATCCATCCGTTGGGATGGACTTCAGCAGATGGATTTGTTGAGCATGTCAGCAAATATTCATCTGCTGGAAATCCATCCCAGGGGAGATTTATCCGCGGATAAAAATCCGCTGGCGTGTACACACCATAGGATCTATCCGCTGAAACCCATTTGCTGGGATTTATCTGCGGATGGATTCTATGGTGTGTATGGGGCCTCACTGTAATTATTAGAGGAAATGCAATGTCAAAAGTTTATTTTTAGGGGAACCACCGCTTTAAGTAAGGGCAAGGTCACCTTGCAAGACTTGTATACCTTTCTTATAGCAGGTAATAGTTATAGCAGGTAATTGTTTCACCTATAATCAGCCTAGAGCAATCAGAACCAAGTACAACACATGCTGATTAGTTGCTGTGGGTTACATATATTGAATTACTAGTGTTCGCCTTATTAAATAAGCCCACGTTTGTCCACTTTAGTTTTTCATTGCACAATGTTTGACATGATAGGGCTATGCTAATGATTTTAATAGCACAGTCACACACTGGAAATCTCATGAGATTTAATGTAAGCAGCTACACAAGAGATTACTAGTGGCCTGACTGAGCGATTCATCTCCCAGCATTCTCCTGCAGTAGCACTAAGAATGATTTTGGACTAGGAGCTATTTCTCTAAGATTTAAGACACGACTACACTGGCGAGTAAATCTCTTTGCTATTGCTACTGCTTGTGTACAACACACTGAAATCAATACATTTTTAAATAATAAGATGATAATCAAATAGTTAATTATTTTAGTAACATAGAAATCTAATCGCCGATGTAGCCCTAGTCTTATGCCGCATATACACGATCAGTTTTCTCGTTGGGAAAACTGTCATGTTTTTTCTTGGACGAGAAAAACGGCCTTGTGTAGGCTCTTCAGCAGTTTTCCCAACGAGAAACATGTTCTAAATTTTCTCGTCGTGAATCGCAGCGTTTTTTTTTCTCTGCAGTTTTCCCAACCAAGAGAAAACCTGTCGGAAAAAACAGTCGTGTGTACACGGGGAAAAGGGACCAAGCCGGTCCTCGGTTTTCCCATTGGGTTTCTCGGCGTTGTTTTCACCGCCGAGAAACCCAATCACAAGGGCTGTTGAACTTTAAGACATATATAAACAAACAATGCATTTACATTTTTGTTCAGTCTAGAAAGTGAATGAACCCTGTATGTACAGTAGGCAAATTTGTCTTCTGGTACATTTAACGCAAGCTCTAGAAACTCTGGTTTTATTTTTTTTACATTACCCCAAACTTTCAGAGCATTTAAAATCAACATAGATTCGTTACCCCATCAAAAATACTTCTACACTAAATCAGCTCAGTGATATATGTGCTTGTACCTAATGAATAATGAGCACCCATTGGGACAACAAAGAAAATCTTATAATTCAGTGTTTCATCAGGTGGTTTCCTGATCTGCCTTTTTTATTTTTTTATTTTATGAATATTCAAAACACTTTGTCTAATGCTTTAGTAAATTATGTTTTGCTTGAACAGAATACTGAAGTTGTATGTGTTGTCAGTAAAAACTTGTCGTGCCTATGTTTGTTATGGTTGTAAACACTGGTTGTAACCTTCTGTACCAATTTAGAGAACAAAACAATTTGAAGCTGAAGTTTAGGTATTCTTTTTTTGCATCCAACTTGGACCAATGTAAGTATAACTCATATCTGACCGATCCATGCATAAGCTGCAAATCACTCTAGCAGTCGCTCTTACTACTGTGATAGCAGTAGTTGTCCTGCGGCACTTTCTGAAGCCTCGTACACACGACCAAGAAACTCGACGGGCGAAACACATAGTTTTCTTCGTCAAGTTCCTTGTTAGGCTGTCGAGGAACTCGACAAGGCAAGTTTCTCCATTCCCGTCGAGGAAATAGAGAACATGCTCTCTTTTTGGCTTGTCGAGTTTCTCGACAGTTTCCTCTACGAAAATGTACACACGACCGGTTTCCTCGGCAAAAAATATCTCCCAGCAAGTTTCTTGCTGGTTTTTGCCGAGAAACTCGGTCATGTGTACGAGGCCAGAGAGGCTTCTAGCTCAGCACTGCCACCTTAAAATTTTTTTTTATAAATTCAAGGCATTTATTTGGAAGAGGTGCAGAGTGTGACATCACCACCCCTCTCTACTTGCCTTGTATTTCTAAAAAAAAAAATACCAGGCGTTCTCTGATTGCCAGCAGCGCTAAGTGAGCAGCCCTCAGGGTGATCTGGTAGACTGCTGCTTACATTGTAGCAGCAGCGACTACTGCATTTATATGCAGCTTCCATAAGGATCGGTCAGGTATGCGATATGGATACATACAAAGGTCCAAGCTAGACCAATGTAACTATGCAAGGACAATCATACTTAAGCTTCAATTTTAAAGTGAATTTGTGAGTGAAAATATATGGCGGCTACATTGCTGTGGTTTTTGTAATGGTGCATGCTTCAGGGCTTTCACCTTAAACCTGACTTTACTACTTATGCCTAGTACACACGTACGTGTTTCTTGGTGGACTTTTTACCGCTGGCAAACCCAAAGGGAAAACCAAGAACCTTGTTCGGTTACTTTGTAGGGTTTCCCGACAGGAAAACTGCCATGAGAGCTTTGGTCCAGAAACCCGACCATGTTTTTTCCCCATAGGAAAACTGTCGGCTTAAAAACTGGTGAGAAAAAAGAGAGCTGGTTCTCTTTTTTTCCCCCGGCAATTTTCCTGTCGGGAAAACTGCGATGGAGCATACACACGGCCGGGATTCCCGGGCATGGCAATTTTCCCAACGGGAAACCCGTACGTGTGTACGAGGCATTAGAGTGGCAATACATTGTACAATTTGTTTGTACAATTTCCCTTTAGATTTACCTAAGCCATATAATGAGGTCAAACCTAAATGCTTTCAATTTGTATGCAATCAGGCAGGGCTTGTACTACATAGTTGAAGGTAAATCTTCAGGAAATTGAATAAGCAAATTGTATAATGTATGGCCAGCCTTAGTAAGTCAATGAGATAAGCAAGCGGTGAACTCCAAACTCTTGTCGTTCATGCTTGTTTCAGGTCAGTTATGATGATCTCATGTGCTGTTGCATATACAATGTGCCAAACTTGGAGCTACAGGTCAGAGAACCAGGGAGCATGATTTCCACAAATTCTCAAAATTGTTGCTTTAGGTTTGTTGGATGTTCATATGAAACTCTTGACTCTGAAACTCAATCTGTATGAAAGCACACGAATGCAGCATAACTCACTAATTCATCAATATCTGGAAATTGTAGTTCTGGAGCCGGCACCTTAAAAAAAAATAAGCAAAGGCAGCTCTTTATATGTCTAGCCTCACAGTTTCCCTTTAACATTCTTTTTAACTGTTTTGTAACTGGCACTTAGAACACGGAATAGGATAGAGCATATCATTCTCAATGTGGTGTATGTAGAATGTGGTTGAGCAATTTAATTGTTTATTGGCAATCATCTCATATGTAATACATTGAAAGCAAACCTGTGGCCAAGTCCTGTTCAGCAAACTGTAATAAAGAATATAATGTACCTTTTAACACCATTTATTATTTAGTATAAATAAAGTAAATAACATCATTGCTTGAAAATCAGCACCCATATTAACATGTAAATTACTACTTTCTGTCAATTTGCTATTTTAACTTTTCCCCTGAAGCCCTTCCATCTGTGATGGTACAAAATGTTGACCTTCCTTGGCAGTGAATAGGCTTACAAGTCTCACATGATCTCTTTAATGGTATACAGTGTCTACAGTTTACCTTAGACAGAGCATGATGCGATCACATGATTGCAGGTAATCACTTGACCACTGCCCACTAGAGATTATTTCAACACCTTAGCAGTCTATTTACATTATATATATGTATGATTTAACTGTTATTGACGGCCAACTCCTATGTATTGGTCTCTCGGTTGAAATTCGTATGGTAGCGTGCACAGCGCAATGTGCTATGTTTAATCGGCACTCTTGAGCTTTTGTGTGCTTCTGATAACACCTGTAATGTTTTTATTACAAGTTTTGTGAAAAGTTTGTGTTTTCATGATTTTGAACAGGGCACAAGTAAGCTTTAGGCGTGCTGTAGATTACGTGATCTCTAAGGAAAGGTTAAACTTATTTTTTATTTTTTTTTTTTATTTTTTTTCCGCCTCAGAGAACTATCAGGATATTCAATCAATTTGCGTTCAATTCGCAGTCTCCTTAGTTCGCATCATGGTTGGAAAATTTATTTATCTATCCATTTCATTTTCTTCCCTTTTTTTTTTTATTCCCCTTTTTTTTTTTTTTTTTTTTCCTTAAATATATGTCAGTAAATATGCAAAAGAAGAGAAAGGAAAAAATACTTAAATACATAAATAGATACATTAGTTTCCCCTAGCCGAACAAACCCTCGTCCCACCCTCAAGCCGCCCCCAACCCTTATCCCCTCCTTCCCACCCTCCCCTATCTCCGGAAATCTGTCTCCTATTGAATCACTCTTTGCCCATTAACCTTCCTACACTATATCATATCATGATATCATCATATCATCCTATCAATATACCTTGGTGCAAGTTTAAAATTAGCCCAGTCCTGCCATTTTCGTTTAAATCCGCCTTCTCCTTCCTCTCCCATGTACCTGAGCTGTTCAGCATAATATATATCATTGATTCTGCAAAACCAGCTCTTCTCTGTCGGGCTCATAGGGTCCTTCCATTGTTTGGGAATCAGACTCTTTGCTGCATCTAATACGTGAGGAAGTAAAGTTCTCATGTACTGTTTAGTTGACATTTCTGTCCCATGGAACAAGCAGACCCATGGATCGGGAAGTATTTTAATTCCGGTTATCTCCTCAATTACCAATAATACATTATTCCAGTATGTTTTAATGGAATGGAAAGGTTAAACTTATGCCCCGTACACATGACCGGTTTTCCCGTCTGAGAAAGTCAGATGAGAGCTTTTGGTCGGGAATCTCGACCGTGTACATGCTCCGCCGTAAAAAGATAAAGAGCAGGTTCTCTATTTTCCCGTCGGGAAAAAAATCCAACTGGATTTCCAATCTTGTGTACAAATTCCGACGCCTGCTCGGAAACAAATTGACGCATGCTCGGAAGCAAAGAACTTAATTTTCTCGGCTCGTCGTAGTCTTTTACGTCACTGTGTTCTTGGCAGTCAAAAGTTCACCAAACTTTTGTGTGACCGTGTTATGCAAGGCAGGCTTGAGTGGAATTCCGTCGGAAAAAACATCCAATTTTTTTCCGACGGGAATTCCGCTTGTGTGTATATGGCATAAGAATAAAATCACAAATTTCATTTTAATTGTCAAAGGTGTGCCTGTTTGGTGAATGTGATGGATTCGCAAAGGGTGTGTCACTGCAGTGGCGGGAAGCACAGAAGTGCACACTGGTACAGTGGTGATGAGTGCTGAGGAAAACCTGAGTGCTGAGGCAGTGCCAAGCCTTGGTGCAGTGGCAAGTGAAGTGGGGGCATATGGGAAAAGTAGTGAGAGCAGGAGGGGAGTCGGGCACAGTGATGGGATTGTGTGTCAGTGTGGCATCCAGCAAGGGGGTGTTCTAGCAAAATGGTGGGGAGAAGGGTGGCTGTAGGCACAGTGCTGAGTGGTTCATCTGTTGGAACTGACAACTCTAACTCCAGATAAAGTCCTCCTGGCCGGCAGCAGAGGTAAGCGGTTGGTGGTGTGAGCTTACAGGTTGGAGATTACAGTGAGGACCACTCCAGATGTTGTTGCAGGTTCTGCTGGTCTACATTTAAATGTTGTAGTAGTCACACAATGGTATTACCTTGCTGCCATTACTGCACATGAGCCATGTATTGGCTCCATTTTCGGTTATCCCAAAGGTTCTAAACTACCCACAAAGCAAGAACTAATGCCCTGTACACACGATCGGTTCATCCGATGAAAACGGTCTGATGGATTTTTTCATCAGATATCCGATGAAGCTGACTTTCATCAGTCTTGCCTACACACCATCAGTTAAAAAAACGATCGTGTCCAACGCGGTGACGTAAAACACAAGACGTGCTGAGAAAAATTAAGTTCAATGCTTCCAAGCATGCGTCGACTTGATTCTGAGCATGCGTGGATTTTTAACCGATGGACGTGCCCACAGACGATCGTTTTTTTTTCTATTGTTTTTTTAACCATCAGATAATTTTAAAACAAGTTCCTAGTTTTTTCACCGATGAATAAAAAAACGATGGGGCCCACACACGATCGGTTCGTCTGATGAAAACAGTGTGTTTTATCCCTCCTGCTTATCTAGTTTCCATGTTTGCAAGATGTACTGTATAAATATCCTGTCCCACCCATTTAGATTACAAGAACTAATTAATGCTTGTGCACACATTTGTTAGTTTTTTTTTATAGTTATTTGCACCCTGACAATTGATGTTAAAAGCCATTTCAAATTGTGGAGAGCCTAGCTTTGGTTTGCATTAAATTTGTACCACAACTTAGCTTTTTATGCTGAAATTCACATAACTTTAATTCACGGTAAGCTTTTGATAACTTTTCACTGAGGCTTTATTTGCAAATATGACATTGCAAATATGACATTATATGACATTATATCAATAATGGTAAATTTGCTATAAACACGTCTTGCTTGTAAGTCTGCCAATTCATGCAAATGTGGAATACAGCATTGCAAAATTTTGTTTCTGGCCTCTCCGGAGGGAGGAATAATTATTTTCACCTCCAAACCTGATAAACATTCATGGACTACTGCATATGTTTCCTACTGTTCTTGTTAATTGTTGAAAATGGTAGGCAGGACATGTGCTGCTTGCTCTTGCTGAGCAAGTCCGACTATATGCACCAGAACCCAGATGTGTTCTCAGGGAAATGTTTGTCTTTCTATGACCAATCTTTAGCTAACTACAAAGTGTACAATCTACTAATTTTGGAAAATTACAGAGCTCTGTTAGGACTAACATAAAGTCCAATCTATTCAAGGCTTGGTTAAAAAGTGATGAAACAAGTTGGATTTTTTGTAATAAATCTACGGAAAGCAGATTGTAAACCGGATCACTGATCTAACGCTGGCCATGCATGAAGCAATATTCAATATAGCGATGAAAGAATAATCTTTCAGGAATTTGTTTTTCTAAATATGTGGTTTAAGGTCTCATTCACGTAGGTGCTGGTAGGAGCCACCTGGAGCTTTGTGCAGGCATGGGTATCAGTGCCCACACGAATAAGTCCATTAGCTGAACTCAAGGATTTTATACTTACATTGTTCCAGCTTGGCACAATATATTGTATGTGTGCAAATCTCATGCTTGCTGGGCCATTAGGTAAGCTGAAAATCACTGTAGTATTCGGCTAATACAGTGACCATTTGGCTACTTCACCATTGTGATCTTCTGGGTCTTGCTCTGTAAGGGAGGCTTTTACTCTGCCACATGCACACCTCACCACCCCTCCTCTCTACCTTTTTCCATCAAGAAACACCTTGTGTTCATTAAAAAACACTAGGCATTCTATGAATGGTGACAGCAGTGCATAGAAAGCGACCCTCTGTGGAGAGGAGAAGCTGTTTGCACAGAACCTGAGCAGGACCTGAAAATTGCAGCCATACCTGTAATAGCACTGGCTACTACAGTGATTTTCAGCTTCCCCAGCAGACCTTCTGGTATGAGATATACCTACATTGTGCCAAGCTAAACAAAAGCAAGTATGCAATAAAGATCATACCTGGCATTCAGTTTTCAAGAAATGTTTCCTCAAATAAAACAGTCAGTTCTAGTGAAAAAACAGTCAAATTAGATCAAAGTCGTTTCTTCTGTTGTGTCAAACTGTTGTTCAATTATAGATCTGATTGTTATAAACAATCAGATCTATAATTGATTGTATATCATTAAAACCAATTTTGAATTTTTTTTGTGCCTTTTTTCTACACTTACACTTTTGCAAGACATTTTTACTTTCGGACTGCACCATAAACTTATTTTTCTTTCTAATTAGTATTGCAGTTTGTTATCTACTGTTTGGAAACTATAGGATGTCAGGATGACATCATTACAGAGCCAAATGGCCGCATTTTTACAGTTCTTGTACTTTCACACCTTTAAAATACATACGCACCGCTTTTAAATGATGAATTTGCAAGTAAATTATTTTGGTGAATGTACAATGAATGTATCAACTGATGTGCTGTGTGCCCCACCAAATGTTGAATTGATTCGTTCTATATATATATATATATATATATATATATATAGATATATATACATTTATACAGTTGAACCTTGGATTACAAGCATAATCCGTTCCAGGAGTATGCCCTTAATCCAAAGTACTCTAATATGAAAGCGAGTTTTCCCATTGAAGTCAATGGAAATGAAAATAATTTGTTCCGCATTGACTTCAATGGGATGCAATACCGAATGCGGGCAGAGGTGGGGGGCGCCAGAGAGTGCCGAAAAGGCCCAAGAACACTTTGGCTCGTTTCCTGCGCCCCCGTACCTCAGGCCAAATGAGGTACCGCAGGCCTATTTTAGGCTCTGCTCGGCTTCTGCGCCCCTGTACCTCAGGCCAAATGAGGTACCGCAGGCCTATTTAGCTTGAATTCTGCTTGTCTTGCGAGTCAACACTCGCAAACCGAGTCAGAATTTAAGAAAAAAAAAGTTGCTCGCAAATCAAAACACACTTAGACCAAGTTACTCTTAAACCGAGGTTCCACTGTGTATATATATATATATATATATATATATATATATATATATATATATATATATATATATATATATGTGTATATATACATACATATATATATATATATATATATACATATATACATATATATATATATATATATATATATATATATATATATATATTTGTGAATGTGGATATGTGGCTATGTTGCATTCACCACTTTATAAGTATGCTTCCAAGATTATACAGTCAGATTGCAGCAGGTGTGGCCAGCATTACATTAACGTCCATAGAAAGCATTACACTGTTTACTGCTTCTTTCCTTTTGTAAGGATGGAAGGATCAGCCTTGACACGCAAAGTTTTTAAAGCAAATTGGAAAGTTACAGTGATTTTTCAAATTGGGGGCAAGACCTAGTCCTTTAGGTTTACCATTGGTTTATCATATATGAAATGCCTTCAACCACAATATTAAAATATCTACAATATTCAGGGAATTAGTTTTGAGGAAGATGATGGTTAAAATGTATCTAAATCCCAACCCAAAAATTTAATAAATTGCAGCTTACCAGACCCCAAATGTAGTGGCTGCATTTTTTTTTTCACCTGCTAATCTTGCCCTTTCATGTCTACACTGGTTTCTCTATTGTTTCTACTGAGGCAACCATGGTTGTATCACAGGCTGAACCTCAAGCATGTCTGCCTTTGTTAATCTCCAGTAAATGGTGAGACTAGTTGTTTAAACAAAAATATAAGGTTATTTATGCCATTTTAGGAATGGACACGAACAATACCTGCAAGATCACCTGATATCTACAGTTCTTGCAGAAACTGTTCTTCTTAGTCTGAAAAGTGAAAATGAATGTATGCACCACATTTAGTTCACACTTCCCCGACTTGGGATCCGACTTGTGTCGCCCCAAGTCACGCGACATGAGAAATTACATTAAAGTGAATGAGAGCCGTCTTAATGCACACTACTGAAGTCGCTCTGACTTCAGAAAAGGTTTCTGTACTACTTCAAGGCGACTTGTACCCATTGATTTCAATGGAAATTGCCTCCAAAGTCGGATCACTGTCTTAACTGAAGCAACTTTACAGGAAGAGAAAATAGTTTACTCAGGCAAACCCCTCCCTCCCACAGAGCTGATTATTGTTAGGCCACTGGCAAAGTTGCCTGTCCTGGAGGCGACTTGAAGTTGCCTCAAGTTGCCTCACAAAGTCGTGCCGACTTTCATGTTGCTGTAGTGTGAACCAGGACTTAAGGACTGGTAAGCTACAATATGTTACATTTTTGATTTTGTGTTTAGATACACTTCTATATGACCTAAATTAATCAGAATATGTTTAATGGCTTAAGTCCACCCATACATAATATCACAGTATTAAGAGAAGGTTGGTGAGTTGATGCATGTGCTGAATGCTTACATTTCATCATTGACTACAGCAATGGGTTTGTCATCAGAATAATGTAGTCAAGTAGTTACCAAAGAACTTAACACTTTGTTGGTAGAACTTGACTTATTTATTGGGCTGAATGTTTTTTGCCATTTATTTTCCATGGTGGGAGCATAAGTGAAGAGATTATATTATTGTCAGTGCCATGTTTTGAAGGGTATAAGCTGCTGATGAGTGAATCAGTCCAATGATTTTCAATCAATTCAATGAGAACAGCTTGAGTGCTCTTCGACCTTTAGAGCAAGATATCAGAGAACACCTTTGGGTGGTGTGACACCCCTGTTCACACTTGGTCCTTTCATTTGGTATGGACATTCTTTATCAAGGTTTTCTGCCTTCAGTTCTGCTACTGCTCACTTTGTTTCCATGTTCTGGTTGCAAAGGGACTGAGGAAAGGGAGGCCAACATTAGGAGCAACATACAAAGGAGGCGGGTTTCTATTATTGACTTGACTCCCTTCACTTAAAAAAAATAAATGTTCTCCTTTAAATATCTAATGTAACCCGTATTTCAGTTAGTACTGGTGGCATATTTTTCAATAACTCTTGTTAAAAACATTTTAGTACACTTATGCCCTGTACACACGATCGGGCTTCAGCCTGACCAAACTCACATCGGAATTCCATCAGAGGAAAAGAGAACATGTTCTCTATGTAATCTCCGATGGAATTCATCGGAATTTCCGATGGAATTTCTCCGATGGGGCATACACACAGCCGGAATTTTCGTCTGACTTTTTCCATTGGAAATTCCGATCGTGTGTACGAGGCCTTAGGCAACAGTGCAGTAACTTTCCCATTACAACCTTACATGACCTTTAGAAAACGCAGCAGTTACCATATTGTATGCTGCAAACATGTTCTATTCCCAACAGTTTTTCGTTCAGCCTTGGCAGCAGGTTAACTTTTTATATGAACAGATTTCAGTGCAATTATTATGTCTGGTTCAGCGTTGTAGTGGAAATATCATGAATTGTGATGTCACGGAAATAATGAATGTACTCGTATTATACAGATATATTTAAAGAAGTCATTTTCTTCATTAAGAGACATTTGGAATTTTGGCCTACAGTTTTGAATCCCTGGGTTGTTTCTTAAATGGGGATTTTTTTATTTTTATTTTTTGACAGCACTTCATATAAAATCACGAATCATTTTCTTGTTTTTATGTTAATGCAAGAATGTTTGAACATAAACTGTTATATGTGTTTAAATTATGTATTCATGTCGTCATATCAAAATAAACAATGTTCATGAGCTTTTTCACTTGTTACGTTATTTCAAATTGTTATTGTTTTTATTTGTGAAAATGGCTTCCGCACTTCACAGATCTATTACCCAGCTGAATACTACTGATCCATCATATATAAGCAGGATGTAAACAAAAAGGTTGTTCCCTAAACAAAACAGAAAGCTCTTTGGGATTATCTTAGTGCATGGTTTGTTTTGGGAAAGCTAAAAACTATAAATGGTTAAGCAAATGTAGTACTACGCAAACTAAGACCCCTTTTACACTGACAACTGAGCGATTTGTTAGCGGTAAAGCGCTGCTAGTTTTAGCGGCGATTTACCGTTATTTTAGCGGCACTTTTCGGCCACTAGTGGGGCGCTTTTAATTCCCCCCATACTAGCCAAAGAAAGGGTTAATATCGCCCGAAAAGCACCACTGCTGAAGCGCTCTTCAGGCGCTTCGGCAGCGCTGCTCATTCATTTCAATGGGCAGGGGCTGTAAAGGAGCACTGTAAACACCGCTCTGCCACGCCCCAAAAATGCTGCTGCTGACTTTTTCTAACGTCCTGCAAGCACACCACCCTAGTGTGAAAGCACTCGGGCTCTCACACTGGGACACAGGGGAGGGGTTTTTCAGGAGCTTTACAGACGCTATTTTTAGCCCAAAAGTGCCTGAAAAACACTCCAGTGTGAAAGGGATCTAAAAAGCATTCTCCGGTGAGATATTTTAAAGTGGTTTTTAACCCAATTGCCCCCAATGAATCAGGAACACAGTACATGGTTCCCTGAGCATTGCAGCATCTTCTTATTTTTTTTTTGTGTAAATACCGTTTTATTAGCCTTTTTTAGCTCTGTCATTTGTCCTATTTCATCTCTATATCCGAGCCGAGGGAGCTGAGTAGGAGGGACACATATTCCTTTTGACGTATGCAAGATATGTCAGAAATGGAAACTCTTATCTTCCTCCCGGTGGCCGTCAATGCAGTGTGTACGAGAGGAGAGGGGAGGGGGAGGAGAGGGGCAGGGAGGGGCGTGGCTGAGAATGTAGGCAATCGTCTTTCTCACTCCAGACTACATGTTCACAGGAAGAGGGAGTGGGAGGAGACCTACGGATGACACAGACCACGCTATCTTGGGTCAGCAGCCATGATAATCGTGGTCTTTTCTCAGGGGGGAAGACAGAAGCTGGCAGGATCAAACAAGTATTGTAAGAGATACAGAGAAGTAATGCAAAAAGCAAAATCACCAAGCGGCAGCTTGCATATTAAAGGGACAGGAGCAGCATATTTTTTTTTCTTGGGTTAACAAACGCTTTAACCAAGATAATGAAAAAAGTGTGCAATGAAAGTACATCTACGAAGTTTCTAATTTATCCAAGTGACAGTATATCTGTTAGAAGCTAGTCACATTCAACTGGACTTGTTCTGTAATGTTGAAGACATTTTTATAGCTTGTCCAATCCACAAGTACTAATGAGTGTCACAAAAATAACTCAACATTTATATCCAAACGGGTCACACCAACACCTTACCTACCTCCAATTACCATGACAAGGCATATGTTATGGTCTAAAGACAGGATGGGAGGTAAATGCTCTAGTTATTTATTAACTAGTGTTGCTTTTTAGTGCCCATCAGTGTCGTCTATCAGTGCCTGTCAGTACCGCCTATCAATTCCTATCAGTGTTGAATATCATTGCCACCTATCAATGCCCATCAGTGCTGCATATTAGTGCCTCATCATCAGTGCCACCCCATCAGTGCCACCTCATTAGTGCCACCTGATCAGTGCCCATCAGTGAAGAAAACAAAACTTACTTATTTACAAAAACATTTTCTGCCTTTTTTTATTTGTTTAGCCAAAAATAAAAACCCCAATGGTGATCAAGAACCACCAAAAGAAAGCACTATTTGTGAGAACAAAATGATAAAAACTTTGTTTAGGTACAGCGTTGCATGACCGCACAATTATTATTTAAATTGCGACAGTGCTGAAAGCTGAAAATTAGACAGGGCAGGAAGGGGGGGAAGTGCCCTGTATTGAAGTGGTTAACAAACATCACTTCCCTGTGTCTTTCAAGCCCAGCAATACACTGAGACAGAAGCTAGTACATGCTTCCCATGGCACACCTGCAATTCTCCCACGGCACACAATTTGACACTGGGCTAAGCCGTGTTTGTAAAACCCCCCGATTGCTCCCCTAAGCTGTAAAGACAGCCGGACAGGGTGGTACACATGCCACAGCCACGACCCTTTGATTCACGGCCACGGCAAAAATCCCCCTGTTGTGTTTAATGGGCAGTACCACTTGGAATGTACCTGGGTTTGGTTAATCCAAAAACTTCATACAAAATAGCCATATACATTAGTGAAAATGTGTGTATTCATTCTTCATGTGTACACATATTCTAGCATGAACTATTTTACGCAGGCCATACACATTTTGAATCATGGTCGGTTCAGCAGGAAACGTCCGAGATTCAAACCGCGTATGGGTAGGCCAAATTTACCAAGTTGATCGATCAGCTTGGGTACAACCAGAATACAGAGTTTTACCTACAATTATCACTAGCAGTTGCTAGAGCTACTAACAATAATCACTGTCTTCTGCCAGCGGGGGTCGGCTTCCCGCCGGGCCGGGAGAAGATAATGGACTGGCAGGAGGGAAATTTGCTCCGTGTATGACCAGCTTTACTATACATTGCCAAAGGTCAAGGCTGCATCTTAACCAAATTAAAATAATTTTGTTTTCTTTTATAGATCCACGTATGCTTGTAACATGATCACTCTACTTATCTACTGAAACTGGAAGCTGGAAAAAAACAGGCTTCATGTTGAGTTTTTTTCACATTCAAAACTGTTAACCTTTCCCCAGGAAACCATTCATAATACTTGACAGTTAACAGCTAAATGCCTCCGCATGATATCAGATGTTGAAATGATACCACCAATTTATATTTAGTCCCCACAGCTGTTCTTTTTTGCAGTTAAATCAACCTACCTATTTAAGCTGCTTTGTTTAATTCAAAAATACGATTCTGTGAAATGTGTACATGGTATGTAACAATGCCAATTAATGGTGCAGTCAGTCACTATTCATCTAAGCTATGCGTAAATGAAGAAAGGAAGAGATTTCAATACCAATAAAAGGTGAGTTCAGAGCACTAGACTATAGCTAGGTAATTTTATAGATGCTTTATAATTAAAGGTACGCTTAATTGTCTAGTTGTCTAGGCTGGATTTACAGTCACATAGTGATGACCTTCTATTTGTAACAAGAGGAAAGGACAAATGTATATTAATGGGAATTGTGATAGAAATAAATGCTGCATCACTATGTAACCTGCGTTAAAGGACTATAAACTATAACAGTTCCCATCAAGCCTACAGATAATAACAAGATTAATGTGAAGTCACATCCAACTACCTCAAGGCACGAGTGAGTCTGAACTAAAATGTTACTTATATATCACCTATCTGCCTATACTCCCTCTTTCTCATTTTTTATTATATTTGTAAATCAGTGGATCAATGACTGGTATAAATGTCTCCTTCACCATCAACCACTTGGAACCCAGACTCTTAAAGTGGTCCTAAACTCAATGGCCCGGATTCACAAAGCACTTGCGCCGACGTATCTCGAGATACGCTGCGTAAGTGCAAATATGCGTCGTCGTATCTATGCGCTGGACTCAGAAACTAAGATACGCCTGAAAATAGGCTTCATCCAACCAACGTAACTTGCCTACACTGGCGTAGAGTGGGCGCATATTTACGCTGGACGTATTTGGCGCTCCCATTGATTTTCTATTTACATATGCAAATGAGGGAGATACGCTGATTCACGAACGTATTATAGGCTTACCTGTAGGTAAAAGTTGTAGTAAAGAGTTTACTACCACTTTAAGGGGGTAAATCCTTCCAGTCGTTAAGTGGTTTACATTTATACCAGACCTTTAATAAAGGCATAGATTTTGGGGGGACCCAATTCTGTTGTTTTTTATTTTTTCGAAGCAGAAGTTCACCCTAAAATCTATACCAGATCCTGCATGCCTGGGAGGCCAGAAAAAAAAACGGGGTGGGCAGAAAACATACACTCCCCTTTACTCCTCAATCATATCAGGCCACATGCCCTAACATCACCCAGGATCCTAAGCTGCCGGCCAGTGTGCTGTAATTTATGATGGAGCAGATAGGATTGCTGTGGTGGTGCTCGTCAGGTCATTATTCACTGACATCACTATTGACATCACTGGATGACATGATTGATGTAAGATCTACACTGTGGGATATTATCTCTGGATTTTTTAATAAAGATTTGTTTTCAAATGTGTGTGTTTATTTACTTTTTATTTTATTTATACATTTATTTTTTTGGGAATTAGGCCCCTTTCAGACGTCCGCTCCGCTCGTCCGTGTATTACAAGTCCGTTAACGGACTTGTAATACATCCCTATGGGATCGCGTCCGTTAGCGGATGGAGCATCCGCTAGCGTCCGCGTCCGTCGGGATCCGGTTTTCGGACTGAAGAAAACCCTATTTTTCTTCCGTCCGGCGGAGCGGAACTGATGCAGACGGACAGACGGTCCGTCTGCATCAGGTTCCCCATAGGGCAGAGCGGAGCTGAGACAAAGCGGTCCCTGCACTGTGTGCGGGGACCGCCCTATCCGCCGACAGCTCAGCGGGGATCCCCGCTGAGCCGACGGAGACACACGGAGCGGACCCAGAAACGGTCCGCTCCGTGTGAAAGAGCCCTAAGTAACCAGGGGAACTATGTACTATTTGCTTATTCATGTGGCTATCTAGGAGTTTCCCTATATTAAAAGGAACTTCCAGACTCTGATAAGCCCCCCTGTAAATCTCCATATCCATCAAGCCACCATTACTAAATGATAGACTTGTTTACAAACATCAGCCGGAGGTTTGGGCGGGCAAACTAGCCAAATTACCAGATTTGTTTGCCAGCTAGCTGCATTCTGATCAGGCTGGGCTCAGGCAGATTGGTCAGATTCGCAGCTGGCTGATATCTGAAAGTGATCTCCGATTCCCACCGATCTGATAGACTCCTTTTAAACCTTTATTTTGGTGCACCACCCTTTTTACAATAACTGCCTAGATAGCAGGCACACAGGTGGGTAGCTTTACAGCAAGACATCTAAAGTGGGCCATGAGAGGAGTTTTGGGTATCAATGGTTGGGTTTGAAGTGATGGTGGTCTCCTGTAATACTGGATTCCTTCCACCCTGCTTCACCCGACCACTCGCATACGACACTTCCTTAACCAAAACGACGGCTTATATGGAAGAAATAAACAACAAAACAAGACCTCATTGCACAATATAAAGCGACAAATAGAGAACAAAGCACGACAGCGATACGATCGCACTCACAAATCCTCTGGACAAAACAGACATGCAGCCTCGCTCAGTGTAGCGATCTCCTCATGTGGTGTACGACACATTCGATCGTGGCACCCGGCTCCTCCCCCTACGCATTACGTCACACGTCACGTGACTTAATAATGGTCCCCGTACACACCCACCTGTGTGACTGCTATCTAGGCAGTTATTGTAAAAAGGGTGGTGCACCAAAATAAAGGTTTAAAAGGAGTCTATCAGATCGGTGGTTAAGGAAGTGTCGTATGCAAGTGGTCGGATGAAGCAGGGTGGAAGGAATCCAGTATCACAGGAGACCACCATCACTTCCTACCCAGTTCAGTTGAATGGACTTTGCTTATTGTTGCCTTTATCACATTGTCAAATTTTTGGCAGGCTTGTCACAGTTTATTTAATAAAAATAAAAATATTGCGCACACCCAACCTATAGTGCATACATCAGCTGCGTCTCAAGTGTGCCATACAGCACAAAACAAACATAATAAACAAAGGAGTCGCGCTATTTAAATGTGATAACAGAAACACCAATATTGTGAAGTACAAAATTAATAAGTGACTGTTAGAATAACATAAATATCTCCACGGTAGTAAAACACAAATGGAATGTGAGCAAGCCAAGAGGTTTGAAGGAGTCCAAAGGAATGGTGATGAGATAGTCCCAGATGTCAGTGATTAATAACCACGCTGTGATCCGGACAAACAGGAGACCTCCACCACAGATATTACTGACTCTTACCGCAACACAGTGAAATAACAGCAGAAAGGGTAACAGATCCACAGCAGCAGCCACAATGATCAATCCTCCAATAACGGTGTCTTTAGCTTAGGATTTCCCATTCAAATGGCAGCCAGCAATCGGCTCCAAACATATGTAAAGAAACACCAGGGAACATACATAGTGTAATACTGCGCAGACTTTAATAGAAAGGAAGTAAAGTAGCCAATTGCTTACTTACATTTAAGACTTAAAAAGCAGGCTTCAAGCGTACATAAAAAACAGACAATAAAAACACAGCCGGCCGGCCTGTGTATGGGCGTGCGTCCGGAGTATCCGGATCCTCACACGTGTAAACGCGGTGACGGTCAAGGCGTCTCCTCCCGACGTTTCGTCATGATAGGGAACAAGTGAACAAGTCCCTATCGTGACGAAACGTCGGGAGGAGACGCCTTGACCGTCACCGCGTTTACACGTGTGAGGATCCGGATACTCCGGACGCACGCCCATACACAGGCCGGCCGGCTGTGTTTTTATTGTCTGTTTTTTATGTACGCTTGAAGCCTGCTTTTTAAGTCTTAAATGTAAGTAAGCAATTGGCTACTTTACTTCCTTTCTATTAAAGTCTGCGCAGTATTACACTATGTAGCTAACCTATGTAGCTAACCTTCTTCACCCTTTACCCCAAAACCATCTGTATATCACAAAAAGGCATGAAAGATCGTAATAGAATTTTGGGGAGTGGCCTGCCTGAATGCTTTTTCATGTTGTAGGGTCTAATTCACACCTATGCGTTTTTTGGTGCTTTTTGCAGAAATGCACTACAGTCCATTAAACATGGTTTCCTATGAAACATGTTCACATCTATGATTTTTTCAGCCCCTACATTCTTGGAAAGGGAAAGGGTCAGAGACTTAAAGTGGTACTAAACCCAGGATCCTGTATTCACTATATATGATCTCTCACAGTACACAGAACATGGAATACTGTTTCTTATCAGCAGTATATAGCAGTCTTGTGACTTCTATTGGTGCCTGGTTAAAGCTTGTAGGAGGAATTTTTACACTGCACTGGCAGTCCTATCAAGATCCAGGACCGTGCTGATTGACCCTGTGCTGATCACATGCACCCTTCCAAGAAAAAACAAAACTCTCTAGCAATACACACCAAAATGAGAATGTGCAGCCTGACTCCAGTAACTTTCTTATCCCGACCTGTTTTGAAATCAGTGGAAGAAGAGAAGGATCAGAGAAGACAGGATCAAACACAATGCAGAGGATTAACCCCTTAGGTTCCACAGTGAGTATAACAAGCATGCTTTACTGCATTAAATATACTAATTTTACTGTTGTGGGTTTAGTAACCCTTTAAAAACAAAACAGTGCTTTTTTGGTTTAATAGACTTCAATAGAGAACCTGCAGAAAATTTATTTTAATCCACCCAATAACAAATTGACCAAAAAAAAGCATAAAACACGTGAAAAACTTTATTCCTGTACTGATTTCCCCTGCTCAGCACCTCTGTAGCTCAGAAGGCAGGCTCTGTGAATTCTTTGACACAGAACTACCTACCTACTGTGCACAGCAAATAATCTATGTGTGATAGGATTCAAGGAAGTAAATGTGTGGGGATCTTCTCAAAGTAAGTTTACAAACTTCAGGAAAGTTAAGATAAATAAAATTATGCTAGCAATTATTTAAAAAAAATGGGAAATTAATATATGATTTGAAATGTAATTTAAATACTATTTACTGGAAATACAATATACGGTAGTTTCCGTTTAAATTGCAGGCATGAAGCCTTTCCCACGAGGACAGCTGTAGAATCATATAGTAGAACTAATTGCTCATAGATGTCTAAAAGCACTCTCTCTTTTTTTATAACAAAGGCACCATAAATCAAACAGCAATGTAAAAAGCAATGCTGGCGTAACTTTTCTTGTTACTCTTAAAATGATCACTGTTTAGAAGTTAGCATGTGAATAGGCTGAAACTCTTGAATGTACAACATTTCCAGTTTAGACAATAATGTAGTTTCTAAATAAAAAGACTTGACACAAAAAGATCGTAGACAAGATCATTTTACAGGCAGCCTTCTCCAAAAACATCCGTTTACAGTCTACAGGAATTTTCTTACAGTACACATGATCATTTCCACAAATTGGAAGTATCATTTTGATACTAATTATTTTCCTTGAAGGGAAAAGAGGGAAAAAAAGGCTACAAAAGTGACTGCTGTTAGTTAAAAGTGAAAGAATTTTTTTGAAAATGAGAGTTGTAATCATCTAAAATCATGATGCTGCAATTACAGCCACAGAGGTGAGGGACATAAAATCGCTCAGCATTGCTGGGGAAGCATGCTGGCATGTGTCAAAACACACAAACACATTCCCCTCCAAGTGGTGGAGTCTCCTTGTGTACTTGCCAACATAACAGGGGTTGAAGGAGTGCCGTTCAGGCGGTAATGATGTTAACTGTGCGATTGCGTAACTTCGTATGGACATCGGGTGGATATCCGAGGGCTCCTTTTCACAGTATTCTCAGCTTGGATAGCGCCCCTACTTAGTTGTCTTAGGCCTCGTACACACGACCGAGAAACTCGACGGGTGAAACACATCGTTTTGCTCGTCGAGTTCCTTGTGAAGCCGTCGAGAAACTCGACAAGGCAAGTTTCTCCATTCCCGTCAAGGAAATAGAAAACATGCTTTTTTTTGGCTCATCAAGTTTCCCGACAGTTTCCTCAACGAAAATGTACACACGACTGATTTCCTCGGCAAAAAAATATCTCCCAGCAAGTTTCTTGCTGGTTTTTGCCGAGAAACTCGGTCGTGTGTACGAGGCCTTAAAGGAGCCTGATGTAGTTCGACATGCTATGACCGAGTTAGTGGCAATATTTAACAGTCAGGCCCCGTACACATGACCGAGTTTCTCGGCAGAATTCAGCCAGAAACTCGATCGGAGCTGAATTCTGCCGAGAAACCCGGCGTGTGTACACTTTCGGCCGAGGAAGCCGACGAGTTCCTCGTCGAGCCAAATAGAGAACATGTTCTCTATTTCCTCGTTGTTCAATGAGGCTTGTTCAATGAAGTTGGCTCGCCGAGATCCTCGGCGGCTTCACACAGAACTCGACGAGCAAAACGATGAGTTTTGTCCGTCGAGTTCCTCGGACGTGTGTATGGGGCCTTAAAGCTTTAGAATTCTCGCTTCATTTACATTTTTGTATTTAGGGGTTACAATGGCTTCAGGGGTGGTTCTCATCTTGTTTGGGCTCATAATCTTCTTAGAGCATGTACTGGTTACTAATAATTGGCACTGTTGTAGGACTATTTGTTAATTTAAAATTACATTTTTTACACAGAAAAAAACACTACTAATTGTCATACACAAGTCTGACGAACACTGCCATATGCCTACAGGACATATTCTTGTTGGAGTGAACTAACCTGCAGGAGAGACGGGGCGATTCCCTGTGAGCCGAAAGTGTGTGGCCGAAAAATGATGTAAAGTTGTTGAAGGATGTAAAGGTCTGTCATTTTTACCCATCGCTGGGAGCTTATTGGAAATCACCTGTGATGATGGCTTTTTGTTAGGTAATTAGCTCCTGGGTTTGTAGACTAATGACTAATGTCTTTAAGCTTAAGCTGCGTAGTAGGTTTTTCACTGTCAGGGCAGTAAGAATGTGGAACGCTCTTCCACAATTGGTGGGGTCAGCGGGGAGTATTGATATTTTTAAAAGACCCTTGGACGTGCATCTTAAAGATCACAACATACAGGGATATGGGAAATGATTATTGACACTGACACACGTACACCTACACAGGTTGAACTGAATGGACTATTGTCTTTATTCAACCTTACCAACTATGTAAAGGTAAATGCCTGTATGCATGAATGTTTAGAAACATAGTGATGTCACTCTGTGCACGAGCACTTGACACTCACTTCCTAAGGAGAGGTGGAGGAATGGTAGGGGTGAGGAAGCAGGAACAGAGAGTGCCTGGATGGGATGACAGTGAGTGGAGTAGAACAGGGGGAACGTCACTGTGCCATTGTGTGATTGTATTTAAAATCATGCCAAAGGAACACCTGGGCTCACCCCAAATCTTAACTCAATTCTGATGTAATTCTGATCCTTCACTCTTTGTTATAGATCAGGGGTGCCCAACCTTTTGAAGAGTGAGGGCCACTTAAGCAACTTGGTAACCGATCGTGGGCCACAATGAGCAGAGCGGGTGGATGGCATGTCAGTGTCTGCTCTGCATAGGTAGAGCGGACAGGGACACAGACCACTATACTTTTTTTTAGCGGATCGGATTGGAGGTAGGACACAAGTCGGTTTTTGTCTGCCTCTACTTAGGAGGTAAATGGAGGGTCCAGTTGCTCGGAGTGTCAGGCTGACCATGTGAAAGGGGCCCAAGGCTGATTTCATACTGATGCGCTGCAGTTTACCCACACCTCTTTCCTGCACAATAGACTTCTATTATATTCTGCAGGTTTGGTGCACTTTCAGAAAGATCGTTGTGCAACACTGTACCCAAATAAACATGTTGTACTTTTTTTTCCACACACATAGAGCTTTCTTTTGGTGGTATTTGGTCACCTCTGCATTTTTTTTGTGCTATAAATAAAAAAGACCAACAATTTAAAAAATATATATATATATTTTTTACTTTCTGCTATAAAACATACCCAATAAAAAAAAATCTAATATCTTCATTAATTTGGGATAATAAGTATTCTGCTACATATTTTTGGTAAAAAATCCCAATAAGCACATATTGATTGGTTTGTGCAAAAGTTATAGCATCTACAAAACTATGGGATATTTTTATTTATTTATTATTTTATTTTTAATTTTTTACTAGTAATGGTGGCAATCAGGAACTTATAGCGGGACTTCGATATTGCGGCAGACAAATCAGACACCTAACTGAAACTTTTGACATTTTTTTGGGACCAGTGACACTAATACAGTGATCAGTGCTAAAAAAATATGCACAGTCACTGTACTAATGACACTGGCTGGGAAGGGGTTAACATCAGGGGCAATGAATGGGTTACCTGTGTGCATAGGTTGTGCTTACTCAGTGTGGGGAATATGCTTTGACTAGGGGAAGGCAAAGATCAGTGTTCCTGCTTTGTAATCAGCGGGTGCTGGCGGACATTGAGTCCTACTAGGTATGTGATTTGAGCAGAGCGGTCACCCTGCCGCAGTATATCTGCAGTGGGTGGTCTTTAAGAGGTTAAGGCCCTCCCACCGTTAACACAATTTGGCCCCATCCACCATTAGGTGGTGTCTTCTTCAAAAGTCATAGTTGTTTCAGGTATTTCCACACCTTTGGGCATGTTGAATACCTGCTGTCCCCACCACATGCTGTAATTCCACTTGTCAGATCCTATGTCTTGTAGTGATGGGTAGCACAGTAGTTAGCACTTCTGCCTCGCAGCACTAGGGTTACCAATCCAAATCTCAAAGACGTCATTACCTGCCTAGAGTTTGCATGTTCTCCTTGTGCCTGGGTGGGTTTCCTTCAGGTATTCCAGTGTCCTTCCACACTCCAAAGACATGCTGGTAGGTTAATTGGCGTGTGTCTAAATTGGCCCTAGTATGTGTATGTATGAATGTGAGTTAGGGACCTTAGATTGTAAGCTCCTCGAGGGTAGGGACTGATGTGAATGTACAATATATATGTAAAGTGCTTAGTAAATTGACGGCGTTACATAAGTACCTATAATAAATAATGTATGAGCTGATGGAGGAATCACAGCGTGTGGCAGCAGGAGCAGATATTTATCACACCTAAAAGTGTGGAGTACTTGCAGCTGCTAGGGAGCAGTAAAATAGGGGTCCTTCTTATCCCTGTGGACCCCAGAGTCCCACTCTACCCCTGTTTGTATTACATTTCTCTTGCAAATGGTCAAAGCAAAGTGACAGTGAAGGTTCTCATATGTCCAGGTCATTGTATAGCAAGTAATAATTGTTGAAGATGTTTTGCCACTCATTCAAGTAGCATCCTTGGTTGTAATGAGTGTCAGGAACATACCCCAGCATTTAGCAGACACACAACGTAATACTCTTATCCCTATGGGACTGAAGTGTAAGAAAAAAATCTGAAAAACCTCTAAAAAACGTCTCATCCCAGTGTTGTTCAAGCCCAGCAACATACCCAACACCGAGACACAAGTGAAGTAACGTTGGTTGTTCTACAGGTCAGGACTCAGTAATCTTTATACACCTTAGGACAGGGATCCTCAAACTACGGCTCTCCAGCTGTTGTAGAACTACACATCCCATGAGGCATTGTAACACACTGACATTCACAGACATGACTAGGCATGATGGGAATTTTAGTTCATGAACAACTGGAGGGCCGTAGTTTGAAGACCCATGCCTTAGGAGAATGGAAATTTTTTGAGGACTTATCCATATACAGTAAAATAACTAGAACAACCTCACTATGGGGTTGATTTACTAAAACTGGAGAGTTCAAAATCTGGTGCAGCTGTGCATGGCAGCCAATCAGCTTCAGCTTGTTCAATTAAATCTTGACAAAAAACCTGGAAACTGATTGGTTTCTATGCCAAGCTGCACCAGATTTTGCACTCTCCAGTTTTAGTAAATCAACCCCATTCTGTCACCAGGACACCATCAACACAATAATTGACACATGTCACATGTGAGGAATATGAAAAAAAGGCCACGCAGAAGCCCTCACTCAAGCTCTGTGCCTGTGGTAGGTAAAGCCGCATTAGAATGAAGAGACAATGGCCCAGATTCAAGAAGCACTTGCTTACTTGCTCCAGTGTAACGAGTGCTCCTGATTCAGGAACCTCGTTACACCGAATGCAGCCTAGGATCTGACAGACATAAGCCTCCTTATGCCTTCACATCCCAGGCTGCATTCTTGCGTTGGCCGCTAGGGGGCGCGGCCATTGTGATCGGCGTATAGTATGCAAATTGCATACTACCACCGATTCACAAAAGTTGCGCGGGCCCTGCGTACGCAAGGTACGGAGTTTCCGTACGGCGCCTTTAGCATAAGGCTGCTCCTGCTAATAGCAGGCGCAGCCAATGCTAAAGTATAGCTGCGCCTCCCGCCCGTGAAATTTAAATTTCACGTCGTTTACGTAAGTGAACCGTGAATGGCGCTGGACGCCATTCACGTTCACTTAGAAGCAAATGACGTCCTTGCGACATCATTTGCCGCAATGCACGTCGGGAAAGTTTCCTGACGGAGCATGCGCTGTTCGCTCGGCGCGGGAGCACGCCTAATTTAAATGATTCCCGCCCCCGGCGGGATCATTTACATTAGGCAGCCTTGCGCCCGGCTGTTTAGCATATTGCCCGCGCAATTTACGGAGCAACTGCTCCGTGAATCGCGGGCAAAGCGCAATATTTGCGTGGGCGCAGAGAAAAAAATTTGCTCTTTGCCCACGCAAATATTGCGCAATTCTACCTGAATCTGGGCCACTGTGCATACCGTAAAGATGAAATACTCTACTTTCCAACTAGTTGATGGTGCTTGGATGGCTTATAGTAAGTCAAGATGTTCTAGTGATTTTTATGGATAAGTGTACTAAATGTACGATACTTTGATATGTATGTACAGTATATCACTGGTACCAGTGAAATATGTACAGTATGTACACTATATGGATACTGATGTTTATTTGTTAATTTTCAGATGGATTAGACAAGTGACTGAATAAATGTACATGACATAAAATATATACCCTGTCCTAATGAAGTTGATATACTGCGAGAGGCATTGACGGGTTTTTGTTAAAAATATGGTAGTATGTAATTAATGTTACCGGGGTCTAATGCTTTATCTAATATAATGCACATACTGTATGTATACAATCCATATGTTTTATATATGTACAACAACAATTTTTAACCTTTGTACACAATAAAAATTATATACTTTTATTATTATTTTTAATGTCTCTCTTAAGTTTCCAGAAAAACGTCCTATTCGTTTTTTAAACAGAAACAAGAACAACAGGATATAGATATAAAATGAAAAATCTTTAAGGATTTTTGAGTACTTTTTGGTTACTTTTGGTTATTTGTATTTGTTATTTATAAAGGTGGAAACACCTACCTTCCAAGTTTGGACACACAATCCTTCCCCAGTTATTAGCTGGGGAATCTTGAACTAGCAGTCAGAGAAGACAGTGCTAGATGATATTTGATGGACAGCACGGAACCCATTAGGCCCACTCTTGGGCATCAGCCTAGTAAAAGCTTAGTTACTTATACAACCCTCATACATATTAGATGACAAGGAATTTGTCTACTCTTAAAACACTGCGAAGGTGCCTGAAAACTCCTCGCCATACTGTTTTTCTGTACAGACAGAGCTTCACACAAAGCGAACAATAGATTGTAAGCAGGAATCAGTTAACACATGCTTCACAAGGATGGACAAATGAAATAAAATAGTAGTGCTTTGCTTTACTATGGCACATTTTTTATTACTACTATTTAAAATCTTATAAGTAATAACAGCAGTCACAATAACAATGGTGACAAAGTAGTAATCAGAGCTTTTCAGATTTGCTGTTGTGTGCAAAGAAACACGAAATTTCCTTCTCTCATTACTTTATCTCTATGTTAGAAACATTTAAAATGTAATTTTTCTTAACATGAATCTTTCATGTTTCTTATCTAAATGCCTATAGCTCTGTTTTAAGGTAATGACATTTTCTGGCAAAGATTCCGTGTAGCTTAAGGAGATTAGAACAGCCAACACACAAGAAATTCATTACATTTGAATTCACTCTTTTTGATCTCTTTAGTTTGCTGCAGACAGTTATGATATAAATGCCTTTAAAATGTCTTACTTTTGAATTTCTGTTTGGGCGATTTGTTTAAACTAAATTTGGAGATACATTTTTTAAATCACTTTTTCTGACGCATTCATGGAAGCACACACTGGGTTGTGACTTCGCCTCCACAACCTGACAGGATTGGTTAGCTATAAATTTGAAGAGAAGACGCCCTGCACCATTCTCTTTTTTATCCTCACCTGACGGATTGGACGGACACGCAAGTAATGCCTCTTACCGCACATCGCCCCAGCAGGTTCATGCCTCTCCTGTTTGGAAGTCCCTCCTGTACAGTCTCTAAATGAGCTTTATGGTGGGAACCCCGTTCTGGTGGTCTCAGGGGAAATAGTAGCAAGCTTTAACCTCCCTGGCGGTATGATTCTTTCAGAAAAAAGGTGCTGAAAGCGGTACCATTATTTGCAAGGAAATTTGGCGTTTTATATTGTAGGCCTGTAATTTTTAGAAATAACTCACTTAAATCTGACCAAACAAGATTCTAATAGGCATCCCGGGTATGACATTTTTTAAAAAACAAAATTATAAATTATAATATAATAAAAAATTATAAATAATTATAACAAATAATAATATAATTATAATAAAAATTATTCAATAATGTAATCAAATCAAAATCACTGAAATTTGCTCAGTTGCAGAATTGTTGCTGTCATTTTTTTTATGACGAATTTCCCCACAAATCGCTATCGCACAATTCTGCAAGTGATTATAATTTATTATCGCTGTTTTTAGCTGCTCTAAAACTATTTTTGACATAAAGGGACACTTTTGGTTGCTATGGACAATCTACAGTTTGCAGGCAGAAAGAAAAGTTTTTATTATATAAAAGTACATGTAGGGCACTGGGCAGACCACTAGGGACAAGGGGGGTGTGTATTTTTTTACATACAGTACTGTAATCTATAAGATTACAGTATACTGTATGTAAGGTGTTTGTTCACATTTTTGAATTTGGCGCCGTTCTCCGCTCCCGTGCATCGTAACGTCGCAGGGAACGGAGATCGGCGGCACAGGTGGACGCTGTGTGAATCGAGCGAGGTGCCGCTCGCTCACACAGCGCGGTGGCATCGCTGGATCCAGGGACAAGGTAAGTAAACACTCCCTGTGGATCCAGCGAGGCGAGCCCGAGTCTGACTCGGGGTTACCGCTCGCAGCATGAAAATCTAACCCCGAGTCAGACTCTGGAATACTGCCAGGCAGGTTAAAGAAGCTTCAATTCTCGCAGTGGCCCCCACTTTCCTTCTCTTCCTCTCCATTATGTGCTGTCATGAATGTATTGTTTTCTAATGCATTTACCACCAAGGTTATTCATATTGGTACCTTTTTGTGTTGGATCAGCGCTCGTGGCACCCCCATACTTTCTGGGTCACCGCCACTTATAACGTTTACTTCTGCCATCCAGTGTTTGTATTTATATCTGGTACCTTTTTTTAATGCATCAGCTCTCGCTGAGCCTTGTGGTTCCTCTGGCACCCCCATACTGTGTAGATCACCGCGTGCAGCACAACGATGATGCCGCCTGTCCCCTCTGCCCTCTTCCAAGATGGCGCCGGGCGCATGCGCGAACGCGTCATTTGCACAGCGACGGCGGCGGCGAATTTTAAAGCTTAGTCCTACGGCGGTGTGCTGGAAGCTGCCGTTTTGCTGCTCTGCTTAGCCAGAGTGAAGAATGATAAGGTTTGTACACTGATGTCCCAGCCCTGCTGGGACATGCTGGCCCAGATTTATTTTACAGCCAAAAAAAAAAAGGAAATTTATATTTATGATAAGGGGGAAAATATATATATAAATAAATAATTATTTTGGATTAAAAATAAATAAATAAAAACTTTCTAAATGCTGTCTCTCTTCTATCTCCTCATGGGGGCCACTGCCCTCGCAGACCACCATCAGCAACTAGGTATAGAGGCCGTCCAGTAGGTGGTAAGTAGAGAAGAGACAAAAAGAGAGCCTGACCACCAACGCTACCTTTTTGGTAGCCCCATCGGGTCACGAGATACAAGTTCGCGGCAGACGGAGATCAAGCCATGCTTCCAGCAGAAGGTCATGCAGAAGTCGCTCAAGGTCGCCCTCTCGCTATCATCGCTCATAACATAGCCGCTCGCGTCACAGCCACTCCCGTCATAGTCGGTCTCACCGCAGACGATCACCTTACCCTGCCGATTGAGGATGCAGTTTCCCTCTAGGGATGTACTCGGTCGTAAAATCGATCTAGAACTGAAGGAAGCTTACTCCACAGCAGGAGGTGCTTGTAGGCTGGCTATCACCACGCCTGCAGTAGCTAAAGCCATCACTGCAGGGGCCGCTAACGTTGAGAAGTCCATTCCAGAAGGGGCGGACCAGGAGAAAGTAATTTTTTCCCTGCAGAAAATTAAGTTGGCAGGTGACTTCATGGCAGGAGCCTCAGTTGACATGATCAGATCTTCAGCAAGGGCAGTGCTAGCCTCAGTTATGGCAAGAGGAGCCTTATGGCTGAAACCCCGGATAGCGGATGCAGCATCAAGATCGAACTGGTGCAAAATTCCATATGACGGCTCAAATTTATTTTGGCACAAAGCTGGGCTCAGCCATCTCCAAGTTACCGGAGGAAGATCCGGGCTGATTCCCTCCGATAAGAGACCGAAGCCCCAGAGGGGCCCCGTTTACAGGCGTAATCTTCCTGACAACTACAGGGATGTTAGATCCTACCGTCCCGACAGAGAACTCAAGAGGGACCGGAGGAATACTCGACCCTCCTTCACGAGGGTAAAGAAAGCCAAGGCCATCACAACTGGGGAACAGCAGAAGTCCCTTTGAGGGTTCGCCCGCCCACCTAATCAGGTGGACGCCTGGCTCAAGAGATTCGTTCAAATATGGGCAAGTCATATAATAGATCCATGGACACTGTCCACTACCAAGACCGGTCACAAACGGAAATTCAGGGGCACATTGCCGGAGAACACATTCCAGCCTACCTGAGTACCATCTTCCCCAGACAAAAGGTTACTTCTGCAATATGTAACAGAACTGTCACAAAGGGGGCAATAATAGAAGTACCTCCGCACCAAAAGGGGAGGGGGTTTTAATTCCTCTTTATTTCTGGTATGGAAAAAAACAGGGGACCTACGTCCAGTCCTGGACCTAAGAAGGCTCAACAAGAAGATCAAATTGGAGACCTTCAAAATGGAAAGCCTTCAGTCCATTTTGCTGGCGGTGAACTTGGGAGACTGGGTGTTATCGGTAGGTTTATCGGACACCTTCATTCATTCATCCCGCCTTCCAAGAGTTTCTTCGGTTCTCTATCAATCAGTCTCATTTCCATTTTCGGTGTCTCCCATTCGACATCTCCTGGACACCCAGAACACCCAGAACATTCCCCAAAGTTCTCTTACCCCTGATTGCACTTCTCAGGAAGAAGGGGTTGCGGGTGCATCATTATTTGGACGACATCCTGCTCCTGGCAGAAAATCAGGACTGAGTCATCACCGAAAGATATTGCTCATGGCCCTGCAAGACTTTGGTTGGCTAGTCAACGAAAAAAAAAGAAAAAGGGGCAGTCCCCAGCCCAGCGCAAGTCATGGTGTTTCTAGGAGCAGAATTGAATACCAGGCTGAACCAGGTACAATTCCCTCAAGAGAGGCTGAAGCCCTTAGTCCAGAAGATGCAGAATCTGCTATCATCCAGACGCCTACGGGCCAGAGCCTGCCTCTGTATTTTGGGGTCCATGTCTGCAACCATACCCATAGTGCAGTGGTCCCAGTGGCATGCAGGTCTTACAAAACTCCTTTTTAAGGCAGTGGAATGGAACGTCAATGCTCCAGACCATTCACATCCCCAGTTGGGTAAAGCAATCAGTGTGGTAGAGGACGCATCCGTCCAACCTCAGAATATTCAGACCGATAGTTCCCCCAAGTCCAGAAGCAGCAACATCGGATGCCAGCCAGAAGGAATGGGGCGCACATTATCCGGACCAAGTAGCTCAAGGCCAGTGGCACGTTCGAGCCCAGGGCATAGGGTCAAATATTTTAGAGCTCAGGGCAGCCTTTCGGGTCCTCAGGACCTTTGCGCCTCTTCTAAGAGGGGAGGAGTGTCCTTATCAGGATGGACAACAAGGTGACAGTGTCATATATCTAGAGACAGGGAGGCACCAGGAGTCGGACGCTTCTGGAGGAAGTTCGCCACATGTTGGAGTGGGCACAAGTGCACCTGCTAGATCTGAGGGCAGTGTATGTCCCGGCAGCACAGAATTTGTTGGCCAACTACCTAAGCCGAGAGACACTTTAAACATAGAGTGGTCCCTGAACCAACAGGTATTCTCCGTTATTACGAAAATTTGGGGAGTACCAGAAATCGACCTAGTGGCCACGCCGGAAAACTCCAAGTGTCGGAGGTTCCTGTCCAGAGCCCACTTTCCATCAGTCGAAGGAACAGACTGCCTAGTCCACCCATGAAACTTTGAGCTGGGGTACATTTTCCCTCCAGCTCCTCTGATCACGAGATTCCTGTCCCGACTTCGGAAGTCCTCAGCCACAGTTTTTGCAGTAATACTGTTCTGGCCGAGGAGGCCATGGGTTACGACCCTGCTACAACTCAGTACCCAGCCTCCAATTCATCTTCCGGTAACCAGGGGTCTCCTATATCAAGGGCAATTCCTCCATCTAGCCCCAGAGAAGCTGCATCTGGCAGCTTGGAAGTTGAGGAGGATAGGTTAAGGGAGCAAGGATGCTCTCAGGAAGTAATATCGGCCCTAATGCAAGCTCGAAAGAACTCAACTAATGTCACCTACACTAGGATCGGGGAGAGGTTCGTGATGATGTCGCAGCATAGAGATTGGAATCCTATCTCACCAGAACCACCTCAA
The DNA here is from genome assembly GCF_905171775.1 of Rana temporaria. Taxonomy (NCBI): domain Eukaryota; kingdom Metazoa; phylum Chordata; class Amphibia; order Anura; family Ranidae; genus Rana; species Rana temporaria. The sequence continues at coordinate 313,253,092 of NC_053490.1, read as the reverse complement.
ATTCTTGAATTTCTTCAGTCAGGACTTAACAAGGGCCTGAGCTCGGGTACCCTGAGGGTGCAAGTATCTGCCCTTTCAGCCAAGATGGGTACTAGATGGGTTCTTTATCCTCTGGTCACTCGATTCCTCAAGGCCTACGTAAAGATCAGACACCTGAGAAGCCAGCCTTTCCAACATGGGATCTATCAGTAGTACTCGAGGCCCTGTCCAATCCACCCTTTCCGTTCAACTTAGTCTCACTGGGGAACCCGACTCTGAAGATGGCTTTCTTTATTTCAGCTAAAAGGGTGTCGGAGATTCAAGCACTTATGGCTACTAAATCCTATTTAGTGTTCTTCCCTGACAGAGTGGTACTGAAGCCTTCAGACCAATTTAGACCAGAGGTAGCTTCCTCCTTTTATTATATCCAGGACTTCGTCCTTCCGTCTTTTACTAATGAGAGGGGCGAGCCCCATGCCTTGAATGTCAAGTCAACCATCTCCAGTTACCTCACAGCTACATCTCACCTGAGGAGGAAGGATTCTCTCTTGATTATCCCACACGGGAGCAGACGAGGTCAGGCAGCTACCTCCCTTACCATTTCCTCTGGCTTAGTTAAAGCTATCAAGGAGACCTATTCCATCCAGCAACTTACGGCTCCGGAGGGCATTAGGGCTCATTCGATAGGGGCAGTGGCCACTTCATGGGCAGCATATTGCGGATTTCACCAGAGACCATATGCAGAGCAGCAACTTGGTCTTCCCGACACACCTTCATTTCTCACTACAGAGTGAATTCTGCTCACCTGGCTACTGCCGACTTCGGCAGATCTATTGTTGGAGCCAATTCCTCAGCGCTATAAAGAATAAATATTACTGTTTTCATGCACCCTCCCGACTGGCGAGTTATTTCCCAGTGTGTGCTGCCATGAATGCGTCAGGAAAACGGAAAATTGTATACTCACCTTTCAGTGATTTTCCTTTCCTGACGCATCTTCATGGCAGCACACAGATGCCCACCCTGCTGTTTTATGATGATATATACAGAGAATGGTGCAGGGCGTCTCCCCTTCAAATTTATAGCTAACCAATCCTGTCAGGTTGTGGAGGCGGAGTCACAACCCAGTGTGTGCTGCCATGAAGATGTGTCAGCAAAGGAAAATTACGGAAAGGTGAGTATACAATTTTCCGTTTTTTTCTCAAAGTCCAACTTTGAAAAAATGTAAATCCTCCCTAGGAGTGGGGCACTGCAGGGGTGAAATGCTAGTTTCTATCTAGGGAAAGGAAAATTACTTTTTTTTTCCATAAAGTTTTTATTGAATGGAAAAAAAGAAAAAAGAAAATAAGAACATACATGTTGTACAAACATTGTAGTAAATTCACAGTCGTCTGTATATAACAATGAAACATTGTCAGTGATAAACATATTGCTTTGAACAATAATTGTTTACAAACCATTACTATCCTGTTTGAAGTTGCAGAAATCACATTATAGACAATGCAAACATTTTGCATAAGCACATGTCATTATTTCTACCTAAATTAACATTTTGATATGTAAAATTTTCGTATTGTGAGTGGGGTAAGGAAGCAGAGGGAGGTAGGGATAGATGGAAGGGGAAGGGGAATGAAATAATAAAAAAAGGAACCTCCAGAGGAGGGGTGGATTTAAAGAATACAGTGAATTGAGCCACCATGCATTCTACCACTTTTTTCTCCATTATGATTTAGATTGTTATATGTTGTGAGCCTTATATTCTGGTGAGTTTTTGAACTCTAACCAATTGTACCTTGTCGTGAATTTAGTAATGTTTTCCTGAGCTATGCTAATGAGTTCTTCAATTTTTTTCGATATTGTTTATTCTGCGAAAGTCACTCTTTTTTCGATGGTATAGCATTTGATCGCCAGTGGCAAGGGACACAATGTCTGGCAGCGTTTATCATAAACATTGCAAGAGATTTTAAATACCATCTCTTGGGGATCGAACTATGGTGTAGTAAATACTGTGCAGTTTCAAGCCTAAGATTTTCTGAGGTGATTGAGGTAGTAGTGTCATGAACCATTTTCCAGAAAGACTGGATTTGTGGACAGGACCACCATATGTGTAGCATTGAGCCTTCTTTGTGTTTGCATCTCCAGCACTTATTAGAAAATTGGGGTGAAAATTTGTGGAGTAGTGTGGGAGTTCTGTACCATCTAGTAATAATTTTGAAACCACACTCTTGGGTGGCTTCATTGAGAAAGCCCTTGTGGGCGTGCATAAAGATTGTTTCCCAATCTGTCTGTGAAAGATTTATATCCAGGTCTTTTTCCCATGCTAGACATGACGCACTGGAGAAATCCGTATTGCCTTCAAATAGTGAATTGTATAGGATGGAAATGGTATGTCTTTGTGGTTGTCTTTTTGAGCATAGAGCTTCTAGTACCGTGGGGGGTCTTGGCCAGTTGTGCGCAGTTTCTTTTGCGGTCAAAAAGTGTGTGATTTGTATTTTCAATTTGAGATTATGCTCGGGCTAAATTCTTTGTTCAATTTGTCTCTAGAGAGTAGTTTGCCTGTTTAAAAAAATTACTTTTACTTATCTGATCCTCTGCTCCCTGGCAAACAGCACTCTTCCATTCTCCAGTAGTGGCTTGCTCCTTAGTGTTCTCGTGTCCCACACATGACTATGGGCTCTGAATTGGTCTTGATGACATAAGAGGATCTTGGATTTCAAGCGTGCAGGAGAGAAGAGATTGCTAGGTCCAGTCTAGCAGCATGGGAGAGCCTAAAGCTGGCCATACATAGATCGAAATTCGGTTGGTTCAGCAAGGACCAGACAAATTTCGGTCCATGAATGTGAAGGCTGGTTGTATACAAGTTGATTTATTTTGCTTTATTTTGCTATAAAACATATCCAATAACATTTAAAAAAAGAAATCAAAAATTCTTATTAAATTTAGGCCAAAATGAATTATGCTACATGCCTTTGGTAAACAAAAACCCAATAAGTGTATATGAATTGATTTGTGCGAAGGTTAAAGCATCTACAAACTAGAAACTGTTCCTCCTAGAAAATGTCTCATCCAAACTTACTCAAAGTCTTGTGATAAGTTATGGAGCCTCTAACTAGATTAAGACCAAATCAGTATTAAAAATGTAGCACATGCTGAATTCCTCTAAAATATCCTTTATTGAAGGATCAAGTGACTTGTAAAGCCAGCAGCAGATTTTAGCCCAGAGAGGCCTTTTCCTTCATGTTGTTGACACATCTCAAAAGGAATGCTTATGGCTAGCGATACCTCTGTTATTGTGATTAATGGCAAGGGTCCGCAGGCAACTCCAACCAAAATGAACACAGAACAAGAAATAAAAAAGGTCGAAGGAGAAGCCAAATGCACATAAAATCAACCTTCATTGCAAAACTTTAATATTACACATCACAACTAGAAAATCTCTCTACAAAAAACAACCTCGCTGAGATTAATAAAGTATAATAAAAATGACAATGTTGTCATCAATCCGACATCATTTATTCCACCATAACTCAGGCAAACAGTGTAAGTACTGATATTAAGTGCAAATTTGTTGATACAATGTAAACATTTTGGGCCAGATTCTCAGTCAGCGGCGTATCTTTGCCTGGGCGTAATGTATCCGTTTTACATTACGCCTCCGCAACTTAGACGGGCAAGTGCTGTATTCTCAAAGCACTTGCTCCGTAAGTTGCGGCGGCGTAGCGTAAATCGGCCGGCGTAAGCCCGCCTAATTCAAATTTGGATCAGGGGGGCGTGTTTTATGTAAAACTACTGTGACCCGACGTGATTGACGTTTTTGCGGAACGCCGTTTGCGCCGCCCGTGGAATTTCCCAGTGTGCATTGCTCCAAAGTATGCCGCAAGGACGTCATTGGTTTCAACGTGAACGTAAATGACGTCCAGCCCCATTCACGGACGACTTACGTAAACGACGTAACTTTTTCAAATTTCGAAGCGGGAACGTCGGCCATACTTAACATTGGTACGCCGCACTTATGCCTCATATAGCAGGGGCAACTATACGCCGGGAAAAGCCTAACGTAAACGTCGTAACTTTACTGCGTCGGCCGCGCGTACGTTCGGGAATTCGCGTATCTAGCTAATTTGCATACTCAACGCGGAAATCGACGGAAGCGCCACCTAGCGGTCAACAAAAAAATGCAGTTAAGATCCGACGGCGTAAGAGACTTACACCTGTCGGATCTAATGGATATCTATGCGTAACTGATTCTAAGAATCAGGTGCATAGATACGATCGCCCAGACTCTGGAGATACACCGTCGTATCTCGTTTGTGAATCTGGGCCTTGACAATAGCTACAAAACGAAAACATATCTTTTTCTTTTTCATTGTTCATCTCCAAACAATGAATGAGATACAGATCGTTTTTTCTCTCAGCAGACATTCTGATGGGAGTGTTATCAATTTATTTAGGATATTCTATATTGTCGACATTTTATGTTTATATATCACGCTATAGATTTGTTTTGGCACAATATTTTGATTTAGAATTAGTATTACAGCTATAGTTACATCCTTTAACCCTTTTGCTGTCAGAGCTGTTTTTGCATTTTTTGCACACATGCTTAAGAAATCATTTTAGGCCTGAAGATTACATAAACCCCATAAAACATTATATATTTTCTGAAAGCAGACACCCTAGAGAATAAAATATAGGTAGTTCCAATTTTTTGATGTCACACGATATTACCGCAAAGGTCTAGGCTGTAACAGGTGGTTTTAGAACCAATGATTGGAACCAATCGGCTGTTAGGGCAGCAACCTGAATGCTTCTATCTGACAGGCAGGCATCTTCTTCTCAGATTTACACACAATCTGTAGCTGTAGCCCCCAGGAATGTGTCCTGGATGGTATGTATGTATCTCCTCTTTCTGTGCTGCAGGTGTAGGGTCATTAAAGAGATGCAACAGGGGTTAATGCAGCAGAGGACTAAGGCCCTTTTGCATGGGCGGAATGTTCAGGTCCACATGTCAGTTTTTTAGGCGGACCTGAACGGGCGCTCCATGCACCTCTATGGAGCCACGGATGTTAGCGGTGACATGCCCGCTGACATCCGACCCGCTCCGATCCACCAAAATGTGCAAGAGGAAAACCCTACTTTTCCTTTCATCTGGCGGATCGGATCAGATGATGATAGACTCTACGGTCCGTCGTCATGCGATCCTCCCATAGGGGAGAGCAACGCTCTGACAGGTCGGTCCATGTACAGTGTGCAGAGACAGACCTGTTATCTGCCTGCCTGCCTCAGCAAGGATGGACAGAGCAATCACCGTTGAGCAAAGCGGAGCTTGCACACGGATCCGCCCTGTGTGAAAGGACCCTAATATGGAAGGAAGACACCTGTCTTACACCTGTGTGAGTTTGGAAGACAGACAAGAAACCTCTGCTGCTGGTTGGGCTCTGAGGTGCCTTTCTGAAACGGTTATGTAAAAGCATTTTCAAGCATACTCAAACACTTTGAGACTACACAAGCATTTTGGGGTTATAGTATGCCTGTTGGGGGACATTCAGAGAAAGGTTTTGTGAATACTAGGTGCCTACTCATTTCAATTGGGTATTCCATTGCCATGAATAAAAGGGGTTTTGACAGATTAGAGAGCAGATTTGAATAAATGAATGCACAGCACACCTGTGGTGGGCATTTGAGAGCAACGATCATCTTAATTAGGGGACACTTTAGTTCCTCTCCTTCCCTAATGTCTCTTATCCTTGTGAGCAAGCCTAATTGTGGTGAAACAAATCAAAGAAGTATGGTTCTAGGGTGGAGATGCTTTATATGCGATTATCTTGTTGAAAGTTAAATACAGGCATACCCCGCTTTAAGTGCACTCACTTTACATACACTCGCGAGTAAGAACATACCCGCAAGTGTATTTAAAGTGCCTTACAAGTACTCTACGGACATTTTGCAACCGCAGTAGAAGGAGCTGAAGCTCCGAGAGCATAGCCCGCCCTGTTCCAGTGTGCCCCTGACACCCCCACTACAGTCGCTGAAACCTCAACTACAGCTCTTGACACCCCACTACAGCCCCTGACCCCCCACTACACCCTAGAAGTGAAAAAGGATATTGTTCCACCTTAAGTACATTTTCCTTTAACATACATGCTCTGGTCCCATTGTGTACTTCAAAGTGGGTTTTGCCTGTACTGTATATGCCAGAAGAAGCTTATATTGGAGGGCGGCTTCTACTCTTCTATATTCTCTAAAATTGACTCTTTTATCTTGGACATTACATGGCTGATCTAATCACATCTCTTTTATGCTATCATGACCATATTAACCTCACAAGGAGCATTTTGAGCTTCTGTTTGCTGCATACAAGCCTTTTGAGTTGAATAAAGAAATATCCTTATGTGTCCTGGGATCTCACTGACCCCCCAAATATTACAACTGGTGAAGGATGTGGACAGACTTAAAAAAACAAAACAATATTTAAAAGGGGCAGTACCCTCCTGAAGGCTGAACAATGGAGGAAATATTGAAACAGTTGCTGGTGGATAATACTGCACAGCAGCAGACTAATTGCCAATGTAGCACTCCAGAAAAACATGGAGGTACACAGATGCCCAGATAATTGTCATGAGAGAAACACAGCAGCACAAATAAATACTTTTTCTGAGGCAGTACAATTATTGTGTCAAAGTTGTGAGTCAGTTACTATTGCCCCTGGCCACCAGACCACTACCAGAGCAAAGAAATGTGGACAGCAGAACAATCAGTGTGACCCTGAGACAAATGAGCTGGCCTTAAAGGAGTTGTAAAGGAAAAACATTTTTGGGCTAAAATTAATGTCTGCAAGGTAGACAGACAGAATAGTGTAATGATTCTGTTAAAAAACAAGTAAATACCTATTAAATTCCTTCATCTATATCACCTCCAATGTTCTGGTTTCTGTTCTCTCATTCACTTCCTGGTTTGCGGCGCTCGTTCATGTAAGAACTACATTTCCCAATATGCATTGCGGCACGCCCAGTAATTCACACCTCCTTAAAGTCTCTAACACGTAGAGAGCGTCCTGCCATACAGATGTAGTTCCCAGGAGGGGGTGAGCACGCTTTGGAACCTTCTCCCGTTGTCTTTGAGGAAGTACACTGTTCTTATTACCTTCAGAAAGGCTCTTAAAACCTTCCTCTTTGGGGCAAGTTGATTATGACCACGCCTAATTAAACTGACCTGGTCCCTCCTTCCCTCACCCTATGTCCCCCTCACTCCAAACCCCCTTGCTACCGTTTGTTTTTATTGTTGATAGTTTATATGGTTTCTCTTTTTATTTATGTACACGAGCCATCAGTTCGTCTACGAAGTCTTTTTTCTTTCTTCTCTTGGATTGCTTTTTGGTCCAGAATAGACCAGCGGACCTCCTTCCAGCGCTTAGACACACCCTTCAGGGTGTATGTGGCGCTGTAAAGAAATATTAAAATCAATCAATCAATCAATCACTGACCACCGCAGTAAAGCCTCCCTTCACGGTGGTCAGTAAAATCAGACAAGCAGGAAGTGAACAGAACAGAGAAGAAATAGAGCAACTTCTAAATAAAAAACGAACAATGAGGAAGTGAAAAGAGGAATGTCTGCAGATAAAGGATGCTTATTATGAAAAAAAGTTTTTTCCTTTACAACCCCTTTAATGCTCATTTCTTGTCAGGAAACATGCACAAGGCATATTATGACCTCACTACTAAGGGTGCTGGTGTCTATGACCACCTGAAATGTGAGACTCTAACCCTCATGGGGGTGACAACAGCTGTTCAAGCACACACTGATGGAGCTACTGATCAAATCGGCCACCTCAGTTGCAGATGCACAATCTGATCCAGTTAGACACTAATAGCCAGATTCAGGTAGATGGGCGCATCTTTGTGCCGGCGTAGCGCAGCTCATTTGCGCTACGCCAACGTAACCTAGAGTGGCAAGTACAGTATTCACAAAGCACTTGCTCCCAACGTTGCGCCGGCATAACGTAAATTTGAAGGCGTAAGCCGGCGTAAGTGTAAGTGGGTGTGACCTTATGCTAATGATGGCCTGAGCGTGGAGCAGTGGCTTACGCCCGGCGTATCATCAACGGAGCATGCGCAGTGAGGTGGACGTATGATCGCTTCCATGTGCGCATGCTCACAACTACGCTGACGCAACTTCCTGGGATACACCGGCCCGCCAGCTTACGCCGAGCGCACAAATACGCCCAGACATGCGCCCATCCGACGCAAATGTACATCCTGCTTTATTCCCCCCCTGAGCATGGTACTTTTGTTCTGCGATGGCTGCTAGAGTGACAGAGAAGGACAAGAGGAAGAAGAACTTCTCTCCAGAGGAGAAGGCAGTCCTCATCTCTGCCCTAGAGAGGTTTGACGTGTTCCTCCATGGTGCCCAGAGTCGGGATACCAGCCAGGCCAGGAAACAGGTCATCCTGGAGACCATCGCCACTGAAGTGAATGCCCTTGGCAATGAGTCCCGGACCGCCAAGGATATTAGTAAAAAACTTAATGACCTGAGGCGCCATGTTCGGGATAAGGTGACTGCCATCAGGAAGCACCAGAGGGGCACGGGTGGTGGACCACCATGTGCGTTGAGCTTGACCCCGGAGGAGGAGGCGATTGCCTGGTATCTGGAGAAGGAGCAGTTGGAGGGCGTGGAGGGCTTTGATTCCCTAGATCAGGCCACGAGGACAGGTAAGTGTTTTATATTCCCTATCCGGTGTGTAGCATGTGAGGGGGTGCAAGGGAACATGTGACAAATGTGTGGGTCCACCAACATGTGAATGCTTTGTGTCATCCACAGATGTGCAGGAGGGAGCGGGGCTATTTGATGCCGGTGGCCATCCTACGCCATCTTCCCTGGAACAGCCTCAGCCTGACCCTCTAGGAAGCCAAGATCCATCGGTGGAGGGGACTGCCCACACCTCTCCTCTCCAGGAGGTGGAGGAGGAGACGGTGACCCTTGATCAGGGTTGCCTCTATCTAGAGGAGGCCTCTGTTGTGCCTGGGCCCTCTCACACCTCCCCCCCATCAGGGGAAGCCCCTCTGGCTCAGCCACCATCAGGGGAAGCCCCTCTGGCTCTGCCCCCAGCAGGGGAAGCCCTTCAAAGGTGTCGCCATACAGCCGATCCCAAACATCTTCTGCCCCCAGGAAGGCGACACGGAAGACCCGGGGTGGGGGAAATAGCCGTGAACCTGCACAGGGTGGCTGACAGCCTGGCCTCCTCGGCACAAATAACTGATGCAGTGCAGGATGTCAGCAGGAATTGTGCTTCAGTGGTGACCTGCCTGGGGAGCTGCAGGCCACCACAGCCAACCTTGTTACAGAGGTTCAGACCCTCACTGTGGCGGTCCAGGCCAACACGGATGCCATCCAGGAGGAGGGGAGGCATAGGCAGCACAACCAGCGGCACAACCTCACCCGCCAGCTGAGGATGCAGGCCCAGACCAACCTGTTCCTCAGCTGCATTGCCGTGGCCTTAGAGGGCAGGCAGCCATCACCTGCCAGGAGTGGCAGACCTGGGGATCAGCCACCTCCAGATGCCCCACCCCCCCACCCAAGGCTCCCCCCAGGCAGCTGAGGAGCCAAATAGGTGGCACCCGGTGCAGCCCACGTCGGGGCAAACGAGTGCCGTTTTTTTTTTGGTTGTGCGCAGGATATTTTTTTTTGTTTGTTTTGGATGTGCTCAGCATATGATCCTTTGTTTATTTATTTTTTTCTCAGGATATGAGCCTTTGTTTATTTTATTTATTGCTCAGGATATGATCCTTTGTTTATTTTATTTATTGCTCAGGATATGAGCATTTTTTTAATTTCTTACTGCACACAATCAGTAGTGCAGGCTACAGTGTGACTGGTGTGTGAATGTAGGGGTGACTTACAGTGTGTCACCCTGGGTCGTCGGGGAGAAGTTATCCCCACGACCGTGTGAATGTGGTATGAATGGACAGCGACACACTTTTGGGGCCTTGGTGCGGCGTTGCTGCTCCCAAGTCCTGCATGGTGGACTTGGGCTAATACAATGTGAAGTGGATGTGGTGTGTGTGAGCTAGGGACCACAGTGGTGTGCATGCGTGCATTCTTCTTGTGCCATGATGAATGTGTGTGTTTAACGTGCAAAGATTCCTACCACAAGGCATCTCCTGACTGCTCTTCCCTCAGCACGGGGTGGCCTCGGTTAGGGGGGGACTGTGTGGTTCGGGGGTCAGATCATCACATATGTCAATCTCCAGGCCCTTTCTCATGGCGTAGTTGTGCAGCATGCAACATGCACCAATGATCTGGCACACAAAGTTTGGGGAATACAACATGGTCCCCCCGGACTTATCCAGGTATCGGAAACGGGACTTCAGGAGGCCAAATGTGCGTTCCACCACTGCATGGGTACGTATGTGTGCAGCATTGTATTTTCTCTCTCCTCTGGTTTGGGGATTCCGGTATGGAGTCAGGAGATAGGGCCCAAGTGCATATGCAGAGTCACCTGGAAGGGAAAAGACAGGAGGATGTTAGTCGTGCATGTGCCCCTCGTGATGTCTGCATCATGGGGTCGGACAGTCATGCCTGACACCCATGTCACTCACCATACTTGGTATCTTTGGTCTATGTCACTAAACCTGCAATGGTAAGTGTGTCACGGTGACCCAAACAGTGGGCCAACTGATGCCAAAGTACAATGTGATGGAAGAGCTGCTTTATTCCTCCAAATAATAATATCTCACTCCTACACACTAGGGAACTTTTATTTTTTTTCCATTAAAAACATGTTGCAAGAACATTTTAGTGCACTGTGGTCATCAACCAGGTTCTAGTTATCACTCTTCTTGACTTGGGGAGTATGGTGCAAGATACCCTGGTCATTAAGATACAACTGGCGACCAAGATGCTATATGCATAAATGGAGGGAAAAGGACTGCCTTACGGTGCCTGTGTCTATTGCCACCACCTGTGGAATTGATGAACATGAGGTTGGACTGGTAAGAAATCTGGTACACCCAGTAATAGTGGGACATGACTTTTACAAATTCTGAGAAAAGTGGGAAACTATGGGGAAGAAGGGGCCTGGCCAAGTGGGTAAAACCGATTTGCAGCTATTAGAGGACATTATTTTAGATATGCAAAATTATAATAAATTGTGTTATGTTGATTATGATGATGGGTTTGCTTACCTGGACAAAAATGGGAAGCTCACTAGTGCCAGGTAGAAGGGTCCTGAGCTGACTTCTGAGGTGTGAAGGGAGAATTCTCTTTTATAGGTTATGTTTAGGGTGAATGCTAAGAAGACAACCTCTAGTCCTGCCCTTTGGGTTTTGCCAAAGCTCAGATACAGTACCCTATTCTGGCCTGGGCAGCAGAACAGTTAGCAGTTGTGTAACGGTCACCACCGTTTACGACCTTCCATCACCCCACGACAGCTTATCGACACTCCAACCAACAGGACCCGATCCATCCCATTTGCCAGAATAACCGAAACTCACACAGCTCTGGTACTGGTTTCAAATGTCTGAATGCTTTAATGGTTTCTTCTCAGCTTTTTATGCAGTTAAAAAGAAGGTGACCGGAATCAAAGGGACAATGAAATCTCCATCCCCCTTCACACCATGGGGCTTCAATCACATACTTTTATCAATAGAATTCACACAAAATACCATCACACAATGAGTTCCCTTCAATTCACATCCTTAGACAGACGGCCTGTCTCCGACAGACAGGTAGCAGTATTTTCCCAGATATTAGCACAAAAGAACTAAGAAGGCGAGGTCCCCCATTTTAGGATACAAGACCCGTTCATCAGAAGGGACCTCTAAAAGTCTTGTTGAGAATTGAGTTTGGGAATACGATTAAGGGTAAGCAATATGGTTAGAATTTGAATTGAGATCCAAGGTTTGTAATGGAGGCTGAAGTTTTGGAGTGTCATTGAATTGTTGGCTTTCGATTTTCTTACAAGATTTCGGTTGTGCCAAAAAAGTTCATACAGCATGTGCTATAAGCATTGGAGCCAAATACACGTCAAACATACAAAATAATATGCCAACCCACAAATTTTCAGAAGCTAAAACTTATTATAGGAAACAAACTAAGCCAATTATGCATAGTGGGAGTATGATAAGTCAGAATTGTTCTTAGCTTATGCTTTTGTTTAATTGTTACATCAGAAGAGGATTCATTTTGTCTTTCTATGAATCATAATATTACAGCTACATAATTTGTCTATTATAACACTTTACCATAACAAAAGTGCACCGTGGTTGATTTACTAAAGGCAAATTGGCTGTTCACTTAGTAAAGTAAAGGAATTATCCTTAGCTTAAAGTTATTGATAAAATTCAAGGCTCCTCCTGAATAGCGGGGGAGCACACAGTCTGAATCTCTTTAATTCTAGCAGCAGACGGAATGTCACCTGTATGGCTGCTGGAGCACAGCAGCCATAATGCCCTGTACACATCGAAATTTCCGATGGCATAAAATCCGATGGAATTTTCCGTCGGAATTCCGTACAAGCTGTCTTGCATACACACTGTCAGACCAAATGCCGACCGTCCAAAACGCAGTGACATGAAACACTACGACAAGCCGAGAAAAATGAAGTTCAATGCTTCCGAGCATGCGTCGACTTGATTCTGAGCATGCATGTTTTTTTCTTCGTTAGAGTACCACACAGACGATCAGAATTTCTAAACTCCGATGAAAAAAGTCAGATGGGGCCCACACACGGTCGGAATAGCCGATGAAAAAATTCCGTCTGACTTTTTTCTTTGGAAATTCCGATCATGTGTACAGGGCATTACTGTATGTAGCTAATGCTACTAGAGTACATTATAGCCCACTCAGCGTCTGCATTGTTTTGAAATAGAAATACTTTGTTTGGGCCAGCTTGACTCAAATTAACTATTTAAAGCAGGGGTCTCAAACTGGCTGCCCTCCAGCTGTTGCGGAAACTACAAGTGCCATCATGCCACTGCCTGTGGGAGTCAGGCTTGTAACTGTCGGCCTTGCAATGCCTCATGGGACTTGTAGTTCCTCAACAGCTGGAGGGCCTCCAGTTTGAGACCCTTGATTTAAAGTGACATTAAACCTGGAATTTTACTTTAAATAAAGCTGTGTTGATTTCCATCATCCAACGATGCGCAAGTAAAAATACAGTTTTGGTTTATTTTCCTTACATGTGATTGGGTATTCTTTGCAAAGTGAATCTTCACCACTCCTACTGCAATACATCTTTTTAATTTCTCATGCATATTTCCCCATGCCATGAGAACATTAATTAACCTTACAGAAAGGAACTACAGATGAGCACCTGCGCACGTTCTTCGTTGTTAGACTTCGCTGTAAAACCAACAAATTAGCCATTGAGTTATAGTCAAGCACACTGCTAAATTTGGTCTGGACATTTAGGATTCAATGACTGTTGGTCACGAAAGGGTTAAACAGTTGTGCCTATAAACAGTAAAAGTGAGACAAACGGGGAGACAGTATTCATTATTAAATACCTGTTTTTACAGAATATTTTATTACCTTGTATCACATTAGCAATTATCTTTTTAAAATAAGCTCTGTTAATTTGGATCTTAAATATTATGATGGAGGTCAGTACGCTGGTAATAGAGTTTTTGACTTAAACTGGATTGATAGCTATAAAGAAATTCTGTAAGATTTAGAACAGTTAATCTTCACTGTCAGGAAATCAATATCACTGCAAAGTTCAGACTTATAGGCTTGTACTTTAAAACATGATGATAATATAGTATACCTGCATCAGCCTGGGTTGAAGAGACTGCTGTTGCTATGGCTGGTGCATTGGCCAATACAATACATAATAATTAAAGGCTGGTCCTGCTCTGCAGTTTCTTACACTGCAGCAGTTAGGTTGACACACATTTATCATAGAGTTAAGAAAAGGTGAAAAGGCAGGTGCTATAAACTTGAAAACATAAATAAAAAATTTACATAAGTCAATTAAAAATAGACAAAATTAATGTTAATATTCCTGTTTTCAATCTGATTTTTTCTTTCTGGCATATTATTATGTCCCCCCCCCCCCCAGTAAGTAACCCACTTTTTGAAATTTTCTCTGTACCAATATATTACCTATAATGATGGAGGGTTCACCTGTGTGTAGGCAGGCGCCTACAGAAGGGTTAATGTTTTTTTCTGCGCTGACTCATGTTCTGTAGCTATCTGGGTCATGTCTGCTGTCTTTCCTGTAAAAATGTTACAACGTAGATGTATGGGGGATTTAGGGGATTGATTGGCTGAAATTTACCACCAACTTTCCCCAGATACACATAAAAAGGTGCCCCAAGAGACAGCTGCTGGAAATACTGACAAGATGGGGGCCCTAGCGGGGGGGGTTGTGCACTCGGAGCTCCCTGCCAGAGGTACTGAGAGCCTGAGGACTACTAATTGCCAAGGATGAACTGATAGCCTTTTAGGGATCTTTGCCAAACATGGACTATATGGACTGGTGCTACCTCACATTTTAGCGCATGCGCATAAGCGTTAGCCTATGCCCAGCAAGATGGGCACCTGCAGATGCACATCTGTGCATGCGTATCTGCCTTTGCCTAGGACAGTGGTTCTCAACTCCTGTCCTCAGGACCCACTAACAGGCCAGATTTTAAGTAATATAATGGGGATATGCAGACTAGAATACTGCAATCATTGAGCAGCAAATTATGTCACCTGTGATGTATTTCAATATTCTTGCAAACCTGGTCTTTTAGTGGGTCCTGAGGAAAGGCACACATCCCCACTCCACATTGGCAAAGGAAGGAAGGAAAGTTCAGATCTATGCTTTGAGACCACAAGCTTTCTGCTAATCTATTTATAGCAACCTTCCATGACACACACTTCAGGCTGCCATCTCGAAGAACTTCTTAAAAGTTATCAGGCTGACAGAGAAACTAAGCAGGATAAAGTAACGGGACATCGTGCTTTGAAGAGAGATAATAACAACACTGCAGATATATGTGCCCAGCTCCGGGTACGCTTCTACACATCTGGTGGACGTGGCCAGCCCTCCAACCTTTCTGGACTGATGTCAACTTCCTGTTCTCCCTAGTTTCTACCTATACGTCAGGTTTTACCTCAGAGCAGTTCCCCTTACACCATATGTCTTTGTCCCAGAAATTGTATCTTACTAAGAGACTACACTGTATGTGTATTTATATCCAGGCAAAGTGAATATAAGTATGCTTGGCTATATTGTTTATGATCTGTCTATAATAATATATATAATTTTCATTGCAATGACTATGTAATGAAATGTGATTCACATTCATGTACCCTTTCTATTTTTATAGTGAGGCCTGTTTTTCTCTTCTCCCCCTTTGTGTGTCCTAAGGAAGCGGGCCAGTGAAATGCATTGATGCACAGGGTCCTACTCACTCTATACCATGTAACAACAGCAACATATTTAAAGTTTTGGCCCTTGGCATAAATGTCATACATTTTCTTTTAGGGGACACTTGTCCTAATTTATGTATACACTTTTTATACTTTTGGGCCCAGATTCTCAAAAGAGATACAACGGCGCATCTCCAGATACGCCGTTGTATCTCTGCCTAGCGCCGTCGTATCTATGCGACTGATTCTTAGAATCAGTTACGCATAGATATCCCTTAGATCCGACAGGCGTAAGTCTCTTACGCCGTCGGATCTTAACTGCAATTTTTTTTTGCCCGCTAGGTGGCGCTTCCGTCGATTTCCCCGTCGAGTATGCAAATTAGCTAGATACGCGAATTCCCGAACGTACGAGTGGCCGACGCAGTAAAGTTACGAAGTTTACGTTAGGCTTTTTCCGGCATAAAGTTGCCCCTGGGTCTATGAGGCGCAGCCAATGTTAAGTATGGCCGTCGTTCCCGCGTCCAAAATTTAAAAATTTACGTTGTTTGCGTAAGTCGTCCGTGAATGGGGATGGACGTCATTTTCGTTCACGACTAAACCAATGACGTCCATTGCTCCAAATGTCATTTGGAGCAATGCACACTGGGATATTTTAGGGACGGCGCATGTGCAGTTCGTTCGGCACGGGGACGCGCTTCATTTAAATGAAACACGCCCCCTACCCGCCAAATTTGAATTCCGCTGGGTGATTTACGCTACGCTGCCGCAACTTTACAGGCAAGTGCTTTGTGAATAAAGCACTTGCCTGAAAAACTTGCGGCGGCGTAATGTAAATGAGATACGTTACGCTCGCACAGAGATACGCCGATCTCTGTGAATCTGCCCCTTTGTTTATGAATATCATTTTATATAAATAATGTGGTCCATCTTGCCTCTAAAGTCTGATCTATTGATTTCCCCCTTTTTTTACTTGTATCTTAAATCCTTTGTGATACACAAGGTAAATGCTGCCAATGTTTGGGGGTATTCCAGTCGAACTTTAACACCTTGAGACTGGTTTTTCAAACTCCAAAGAATTGCAGACATGGAACAACTGATTTACCATATTGCAGGATAACCCCTCAAAATTCTCAAACACCTGGTTATTCTTGGTCCATTTTCAATCGACAGCAGAAAACTCTTGTGTAATGCTCCCAACCCCTAAACCTGTTCCTTTTGGTTTGACATTCTCAAGGTAGTGTCGGAGAAACACATTGTGAAGAGTCATGTTCTACTTCCATTTGAACGCTAGAAGGCAGCAAAGTTGACAGTGAAACACTCATGCACCACATGACTTCCTGGTTGTCTATAAAAGCTTAGGAAGTGCTCACAGGAATTGCTGGTTTGTCTTCAGCTTCCTGTTTCCTGTGACTTGTTCCTGTGTTAGATTACCTGCTGTGACCCGGATTGCCTCTGACTCTGCTGATCTTCTCCTGGACCTGACCTCGGCGTGTACTACGAACTCCACTTGTCTCCTGTGTTTGACTCTCAGCCTGTGACCTGGACTTTGCCTCTTATCTCCTTGCCTTGACCTTTTGCCTGTGACCTGGACTTGCCTTGTGTGTTCCCTACACAGTACCTCCGGCTGTGTTGGGACTACCTTACCTGCCTGTGCTTGACCCTCAGCCTGGTTTTGGACTCTCTGGTTAAGTTCTTCTAGCAAGCCATGCACCTGCCAGTTTGACTCTCCCTGGCTTACGACTTGCATATTCCCCTTTTGACTAAGAAACAAAGCCTCCAGGTACACCTGGCCGATGGGTCTCTTCCTCGCTCCAGACTTATCACCCAAGAAACCAGACCCATCCTCACCACCATGGACTCCGGTCACCAGGAGTTCCTACACTTCGATGTAATTCCCTCTCCTATGTTCCCCATCATCCTGGGCCTTCCCTGGTTGCAAGCACACAAACCCTGGATAAACTGGAATAAGAAAGAGGTCACCTTCTCCTCCCAATATTGCTCCCAGCACTGTCTGTCTCGAGCTCCAGCCTCTTGCCTGGCTGTGACACCTGTATCTGACAACCTCCATCACGTACCTCCAGTATATCTTGAGTTTGAATGAATGAATGAATAAAAACTTATATAGCGCAGCACATGCGAATTTAATCGCCTCTGGGTTTAATCGCCTCTGGGTTTAAGGACGTGTTCGACAAACAAGGGGCTGACCGTCTACCACCTCACAGGCCATATGATTTCCCCATTGACCTCTTGCCCAGCTCTGAAATCCCTTTTGGCAGGACATTCCCGCTATCTCAAAATGAGCTACAAGCTCTCAAAATTTATATAGATGAAAACCTGGAAAAATGTTTCATCCATCCTTCTTCCTCACCGGCCGAAGCCGGTATTTTCTTTGTGGAAAAAAAAGATGGTTCCCTGAGGCCCTGCATTGACTACAGGGAACTAAATAAAGTGACTATAAAAAAACGGTACCCGCATCCACTAGTCCCAGAATTATTCCAACGCTTCTGAGCCGCCCAAATCTTTTCCAAATTGGATCTCCGTTAGGCCTACAATCTCATCCGGATTCGGGCCGGTGACGAATGGAAGACCGCTTTCAGGTCCAGGTTTGGGCATTACGAAGTACCTGGTAATGCCATTCGGACTCTGCAACGCCCCAGCCACCTTTCAACACCTGGTGAATGATATTTTCTGTGAATACCTGGATGACTTTCTAGTGGTCTACCTTGAGGACATCCTCATCTTCTCTGCCACCATCGAGCTTCATAAAACACATGTCAAAAAGGTCTTGACAATCCTCAGGAGACACAAACTATACCTCAAAGCAGAGAAGTGTGAGTTTTAAAAGACAGTTGTACAGTTCTTAGGATTCATTAACTCTACTGATGGGGTTGCAATGGACCCTCAGAAAATCAAAGCAATCCAGGAGTGGCCGTCTCCTGTGGACAAAAACGGGGTACAGCAATTCATTGGATTCGCAAACTTCTATCGGAGGTTTATCGCAGGCTTCTCATCCATTGTGGCTCCCATCACTCAACTGACACGCCAACATAATCGCTTCCAGTGGTCCCCAGAAGCCCAGGAGGCTTTCATCATATTAAAATCTCTATTCACTTCTACACCAATATTACGGCATCCAGACTCAGCTCTGCCCTATGTACTGGAAGTGGATGCATCCAAAACAGCCACTGGGGCCATCCTCTCTCAACGACAGGGCCCCAAGGCTCTTGTGCACCCTGTAGCCTTCACATCTCGGAAGTTAAGTTCACCAGAGAAGAACTATGATGTTGGTGACAGGGAGTTGTTGGCCATCAAATTCGCCCTAGAGAAGTGGAGGTATCTACTGGAAGGTGCTGTCCATCCTGTTATGATCTTCACGGATCATAAGAACTTAGAGTACCTCAGAACAGCCAAATGCCTGAGACCCAGAAAGGCCCGATGGGCTCTCTTTTTCTCTAGATTCAACTTTCACATATCTTACAGACCAGGCTCAAAGAATGGAAAGGCAGATGCACTCTCTCGAATGTTCCTTGAAACCCCTCAGTCAGCCGAACCGAGTACTGTTCTGTCTCCACAACATTTTCTTTTAATTACTCAAACAAACCTAATACCCGCCATCAAAGCGGCATCCAGTCACTGT
Organism: Rana temporaria; assembly: GCF_905171775.1. NCBI lineage: Eukaryota > Metazoa > Chordata > Amphibia > Anura > Ranidae > Rana > Rana temporaria. The sequence continues at coordinate 313,234,122 of NC_053490.1, read as the reverse complement.
TCCAGTTTGGAAGTACCTTCCTTGGAGAAACATGATGACCTACTCTGGGCCCAGGGGAAAATCTTCATCCCCCTGGCGTTGAGAACCTTTCATGACCACAAGTTGGCAGGTAACTTCGGGATTCAAAAGACTATGGAACTACTCTCCCGTTCTGTTTGGTGGCCAGGTTGGAGAAAGGATTGTAAAGAATATGTTGCTTCCTGTGTTCCATGCCAGCGCAGTAAAGGATCTATTTCTAAATCCTGGGGTATACTAAAACCCTTATCCATTCTAGAATGGCCATTGGCAGAAGTCTCCATGGACTTCATAGTGGACCTGCCTCCCTCGGAGGGGTTCACCACCATCTTAGTTGTCATTGATCATCTCTCCAAGATGGCGCATTTCCTACCCATGGTGGGTACTCCTTCCGCCGCAGACACAGCAAACATTTTCTTCAAGGAAGTAATAAGGCTTCATGGTGTACCTGTGATCATCACCTCTGATAGAGGCATTCAGTTTACCTCAAAGTTTTGGAGAGAACTCTGCAAATCTTTGGAAATAAAAATCTGTCTCTCCTCTGCCTACCATCCCCAGAGCAACGGGCAGACTGAGAGAACAAACCAAACTTTGGAGCAGTATCTCCGCTGTTTCTGTTCTGGCTCCCAAGATGACTGGTCCACTCTCCTACCTTACGCTGAGTTTGCGTATAATAACTCGATCCATTCGGCCACCAAACACCTTTTTGGGCGAATTTTGGCTTCCACTCTTCCTTTCTTCCAAACTCCTTTCCTGGGCTGTCTGTCCCTGCTGTACAGGACCGGGTAATCTCCATTCAGCAGAACTTTCAAAAGATCCAGGAAGCCATGCAAAAAGCACAGGAGAACTACAAGGGATTCTACGACAAAGTTAGAAAGGAGAATCCAGCATTCAAGGTGGGCAAAGAAGTGTGGTTATCAACCTCTAACCTCAGGCTATCTCTTCCCTCACGGAAACTGGGCCCAAAATTCATAGGTCCCTTCAAAATCAAGAGAATGATCAATCCTGTGGCCTTTGAACTAGTTTTACCCAGGTCCTATAGAATACACCCTGTGTTCCATGCATCGCTACTCAAATCTGTTGTTCCTAGCTCCTTTCCTGACAGAGAAGAACCTCCGCCTCCACCTGTCCTGGGGGACGGAGAGAACGAGTTTGAGGTGGAGAAGATTTTGAGTTGCAGGAAGGGGGGTAGACAACTCCAGTATTTGGTCAGTTGGAAAGGGTATCCCCCTGAGGACAATTCCGGGAACTTGCATTCCCCATGTTTGATCCAGGCATTCCACCGAGAGCACCCGGAGTTTATGTCCTGTTTGGGCGTCCAGAGGCCGCCCCTCGGGTGGGGGGGGGGGGGCACTGTCAGAGAAACACATTGTGAAGAGTCATGTTCTACTTCCATTTGAACGCTAGATGGCAGCAAAGTTGACAGTGAAACACTCATGCACCACATGACTTCCTGGCTGTCTATAAAAGCTCAGGAAGTGCTCACAGGAATTGCTGGTTTGTCTTCAGCTTCCTGTTTCCTGTGACTTGTTCCTGTGTTAGATTACCTGCTGTGACCCGGATTGCCTCTGACTCTGCTGATCTTCTCCTGGACCTGACCTCAGCGTGTACTACGGACTCCACTTGTCTCCTGTGTTTGACCCTCAGCCTGTGACCTGGACTTTGCCTCTTATCTCCTTGCCTTGACCTTTTGCCTGTGACCTGGACTTGCCTTGTGTGTTCCCTACACAGTACCTTCGGCTGTGTTGGGACTACCTTACCTGCCTGTGCTTGACCCTCAGCCTGGTTTTGGACTCTCTGGTTAAGTTCTTCTAGCAAGACATGCACCTGCCAGTTTGACACAGCTGCTCGACCACTTGAAAGACCCTGATACAAGTCTACTCGAACCTGCTGGGTAGCCTGTGCCTCTTTGTGCCATTCCTCCCCTGTCTCACCTCCAAGGGTCGAAGTACGCTTAGTCACAAGGGTGAACCGCTCTTGGCATCTCGGTCTCGGTAAGTAATAGTCTGCCCGTGATAGGTAGGTTCAATAACTTTGGTTCCAGTGATATCTACACCTGGAAATCCACCTCCTGGCTTGTTGGTGGTGGACTTGACTGATGAGGACAGAGGAGGGGTCAGTAAGATGGCCCTTTGGGAGTCTCCCTGCCCCTCCTAATTCTGCTATCCTGTTCCTTCCCACCCCTCAGTCCTCCCTCCTCTCCACCATTTCCCTCCCGCTCCTTTGGCCCCTTTTTTTCTCTGACTCTTTTTTCTTTCCTTAACTTTGTACACTCTCTAGTTCTCTTTTTTGCACAACTCGTTGATCAGTGAAGGACTCCCTCTTCCCCTTGATGCTGGGGAATTGCTCTATTGATGCTTCCATAATTTCACCAGACTCAGCTCACTGCACCCTTTCTAAGTTGTTGGATTTTTACCCCGGCAGAAAAAAGGATGGGTTGACACCCTTTACTCTATCTTATTTGAATTATTGTACTCTGCTGTACCATGTTCTATCGCCTTTCTGTTCTTTTTGTACAGCACTGAAAATGAATAAAATCTTTATGAAACTAACATTTATAATGGTTTCATCATTTGACAACAAGAGGTTTATTTAACAATTTTTTGAGGGTAAAAACATTGATAAATAAACCCCTATATGTGTGTAATTTGTAATCGGTTGCAGCTCCGTGACAGTACATTTACTGCAGCACGGTGCCACGGACAGGCTAGATTATATACATGTACTGTACATATCTCGCCTGCTGTGTCCAATGGAAACAGCGGATTGTGGCTCCTGCTGCTTTGATTACATGATCACAATGTCAATAGAGCTGTTATGAATGAATTTATTTTATAATACCTGTGACGCCTATAGTGATGCTGTGATTGGCCCACCGCTATCACATGGTAACTGGGCTGATAACAGTACTCTGTACCATGTGATAGTCATTGGCCAATCACATCACATAATTGTAAATCACAGTTGGTATGAATGTAACCCATTCATGACAGTTGAAAACTTTGCTGTTTCAGTGATCATCACTGTAACAGCAATCAACGTGTAAAAAAAAATACCTAATTACCCCCGCCCCTTCTCCAGAGTAGTACAGTGTCGCTATGGTGTCACTGAACTGCTCTGATGAAAGCATGTAAAAAAAATGTTAAAATGTTTTATTTATTTTTTAAAAAGAGAACATTTTTAAATATACTTAAAGTTTCAAAAATGTAATAAAAAATAATTTACATTTTTGTTTAAACACACTGTCACCAGTCAGTATCCCCAATCACCGGGTCATATGATGAAGCTGCACTGTACTGGTGACAGTATGTAAAAAACAAAAATTTCGATTTTTTTTAATGTTTCCAAAAAAATAAAAATAAAAAGTACAACGTCGAAAAACTCACCATGCCTCAAATACCTGGGGGAAATCTGTACTGTTCTGGCATTTTTGGGCCTCATGAAATCAGATAGGCTGACAGTACATCGGGATTGATGAATTCTCAAATATACAGTATATACCATAGTAGACCCTATAACTTTCACACAAATCAATTAACCACTTGAAGACCAGGCTTTTTTCTGACATTTATTGCTCACAAGTCAAAATCAATATTTTTTTTGCAAGAAAATTGCGTAGAACCCCCAAACATTATATATATATATATATATATATATATATATATATATATATATATATATATATATATATATATATTTTTTTTTTGCAGGGACCATAGAGAATAAAATGCATAATATAACAATGACAAATATATATATATATATTTACAGTATATATATATATATATATATATATATATATATATATATATATATATATATATCAAATATTATTAAATCTATCTATTCATTTAATACACTAAATTCTTTCAAAATTACATACATTTATTTCATCTTCGGGCTCGTCCCCCTTGGTTGGTGTGTGTAAGTTGGGCTTAACGTTTGGGTTCCTCCTCTTTGAGACCTGGCACCGACATTGTCCTTAAAAGAATGCTAATGCTGTTGGATTTCTGGGTTGAGAAATTGAGAGCATTTTTTAAGTATTACATATTGGAAGGTTTGCCATACCATCATAATGTATGTGAGTGAACTTTTTATGAACTCCATCTAATTCTATGCATATTCATATATATTGTTAAAATATTATATATTTACTGTATTATTATTACTTTTTCAACACTCTATTTTAGAAGACAATCTCTTCTTGTTAACGTATTTCCCTGAAGAAGGAGACACACCTGTACTCTGAAACGCGTTGGGTACAAGAATTATACATTGTATTACAATTACAATATTATAGATATGGGCCCGGATTCACAAAGCACTTATGCCGACGTATCTGAAGATACGCCACGTAAGTGTAAGTATGCGCCGTCGTATCTATGCGCCGTGCCCATAAACTGAGATACGCCTGAAAATAGGCTTCATCCGACCGACGTAACTTTCCTACACCGGCGTATTGTGGGCGCATATTTACGCTGGCCGCAAGTGGCGCTCCCATTGATTTACGATACGCCGGCATAAATATGCGCCAATGTATGTGAATCCGGGCCATGGTAAGCAACTCGTGTTTTTATATGTTTTCTACTTATCATGTTTAATAAAAACTTTAAACATATTTTCAAATATTTTGTGCCTTAAAAGTCCACCACAAGGGGATTGTTTCTTTTCTCCTTAACTACTGGATGTGGCACCAGAAAATGCTCAATATTGCTAACTTACAAATTGTAGATAATAAAATGGCGGCCATTGAAATATTTCATGCCACACTGTATTTGCGTAACAGTCTTTCAAACACAATTTTTTTCAGAAAAAATACATTTCAATGAATTAAAAAAGGGTAAATTTTGCATATTTTTTTTGTATTATGTGAAAGATGATGTTACGCTGAGTAAAAAGATACCTAACATGTTATGCTTTAAGAATGCATACACTCGTGGAATGGTAAAAAACTACGGTAATTAAAAATCTCCATAGGCAACATTTAAACATTTTTAACGGTTACCTGTTTAAAATAACAGAGGAAGTCTTGCACTAGAATCATTGCTCTTACTCGATTGTGGCGATATATCACATGTGTGGCTTAAACACTGTTTATATTTGCGGGCGTGACTTAGTTATGCATTCGCTTTGACACGCGAGCACTGAGGGATAGGGCGCTTTAAAAAATATATAACTAATAAAAATATATACACATATATATATATATATATATATATATATATATATATATATATATATATATTTTTTATCATTTATTTACGCTTTAAATCGTTTTTTTTGTATCACTTTTATTTCTGTCACAAGAGATGTAAAAATCCCTTGTGACAGTAATGGACAGTGACAGGTAATCCTTATGGAGGGATCTGGGGTCTATAAGACCCTAAACCCCTCCTCTGCACTTGAAAGTATTCAAAATGGCAAGATCGACATTTTTGAATACTTTTGATTTTTTTTAAAAAGTAAGTAAACTGAGTACATCCAAGACCTGATCAAAGCTGACTCTGACTTTGTTCGGGTCTCCGGCCAGCCGGCGGACGTGCCAGCTGATTGCTCGGGTCTATCAGTGGGACGGGAGTGCTCGAGCGAGCGGCAGTATGTGGCGGGAGGGGGGGGTCCCCTCCTGCTGCTTGTAATAACAACCGAGCAGCTGCAGGCATCACTGCGGTACAACCACTTGAAGCCAATGATTTAGAGGTACGTGATTTGGCAGCAAGTGGTTAACCACTTGCCACCTGATATATAGCAGAATGACGGCAGCAAAGTGGTTGTGATATCCTGACCGGACGTCATATGACGTGATCAGGATAACACAGCCGGCGCGGAGCGATCGGAGGGGCTGTGTGTCAATCTGAGGTGGAGAAGATTTTGAGTTGCAGGAAGGGGGGTAGACAACTCCAGTATTTGGTCAGTTGGAAAGGGTATCCCCCGGAGGACAATTCCGGGAACTTGCATTCCCCATGTTTGATCCAGGCATTCCACCGAGAGCACCCGGAGTTTATGTCCTGTTTGGGCGTCCAGAGGCCGCCCCTCGGGTGGGGGGGGGGGGCACTGTCAGAGAAACACATTGTGAAGAGTCATGTTCTACTTCCATTTGAACGCTAGATGGCAGCAAAGTTGACAGTGAAACACTCATGCACCACATGACTTCCTGGCTGTCTATAAAAGCTCAGGAAGTGCTCACAGGAATTGCTGGTTTGTCTTCAGCTTCCTGTTTCCTGTGACTTGTTCCTGTGTTAGATTACCTGCTGTGACCCGGATTGCCTCTGACTCTGCTGATCTTCTCCTGGACCTGACCTCAGCGTGTACTACGGACTCCACTTGTCTCCTGTGTTTGACCCTCAGCCTGTGACCTGGACTTTGCCTCTTATCTCCTTGCCTTGACCTTTTGCCTGTGACCTGGACTTGCCTTGTGTGTTCCCTACACAGTACCTTCGGCTGTGTTGGGACTACCTTACCTGCCTGTGCTTGACCCTCAGCCTGGTTTTGGACTCTCTGGTTAAGTTCTTCTAGCAAGACATGCACCTGCCAGTTTGACACAGCTGCTCGACCACTTGAAAGACCCTGATACAAGTCTACTCGAACCTGCTGGGTAGCCTGTGCCTCTTTGTGCCATTCCTCCCCTGTCTCACCTCCAAGGGTCGAAGTACGCTTAGTCACAAGGGTGAACCGCTCTTGGCATCTCGGTCTCGGTAAGTAATAGTCTGCCCGTGATAGGTAGGTTCAATAACTTTGGTTCCAGTGATATCTACACCTGGAAATCCACCTCCTGGCTTGTTGGTGGTGGACTTGACTGATGAGGACAGAGGAGGGGTCAGTAAGATGGCCCTTTGGGAGTCTCCCTGCCCCTCCTACTTCTGCTATCCTGTTCCTTCCCACCCCTCAGTCCTCCCTCCTCTCCACCATTTCCCTCCCGCTCCTTTGGCCCCTTTTTTTCTCTGACTCTTTTTTCTTTCCTTAACTTTGTACACTCTCTAGTTCTCTTTTTTGCACAACTCGTTGATCAGTGAAGGACTCCCTCTTCCCCTTGATGCTGGGGAATTGCTCTATTGATGCTTCCATAATTTCACCAGACTCAGCTCACTGCACCCTTTCTAAGTTGTTGGATTTTTACCCCGGCAGAAAAAAGGATGGGTTGACACCCTTTACTCTATCTTATTTGAATTATTGTACTCTGCTGTACCATGTTCTATCGCCTTTCTGTTCTTTTTGTACAGCACTGAAAATGAATAAAATCTTTATGAAACTAACATTTATAATGGTTTCATCATTTGACAACAAGAGGTTTATTTAACAATTTTTTGAGGGTAAAAACATTGATAAATAAACCCCTATATGTGTGTAATTTGTAATCGGTTGCAGCTCCGTGACAGTACATTTACTGCAGCACGGTGCCACGGACAGGCTAGATTATATACATGTACTGTACATATCTCGCCTGCTGTGTCCAATGGAAACAGCGGATTGTGGCTCCTGCTGCTTTGATTACATGATCACAATGTCAATAGAGCTGTTATGAATGAATTTATTTTATAATACCTGTGACGCCTATAGTGATGCTGTGATTGGCCCACCGCTATCACATGGTAACTGGGCTGATAACAGTACTCTGTACCATGTGATAGTCATTGGCCAATCACATCACATAATTGTAAATCACAGTTGGTATGAATGTAACCCATTCATGACAGTTGAAAACTTTGCTGTTTCAGTGATCATCACTGTAACAGCAATCAACGTGTAAAAAAAAATACCTAATTACCCCCGCCCCTTCTCCAGAGTAGTACAGTGTCGCTATGGTGTCACTGAACTGCTCTGATGAAAGCATGTAAAAAAAATGTTAAAATGTTTTATTTATTTTTTAAAAAGAGAACATTTTTAAATATACTTAAAGTTTCAAAAATGTAATAAAAAATAATTTACATTTTTGTTTAAACACACTGTCACCAGTCAGTATCCCCAATCACCGGGTCATATGATGAAGCTGCACTGTACTGGTGACAGTATGTAAAAAACAAAAATTTCGATTTTTTTTAATGTTTCCAAAAAAATAAAAATAAAAAGTACAACGTCGAAAAACTCACCATGCCTCAAATACCTGGGGGAAATCTGTACTGTTCTGGCATTTTTGGGCCTCATGAAATCAGATAGGCTGACAGTACATCGGGATTGATGAATTCTCAAATATACAGTATATACCATAGTAGACCCTATAACTTTCACACAAATCAATTAACCACTTGAAGACCAGGCTTTTTTCTGACATTTATTGCTCACAAGTCAAAATCAATATTTTTTTTGCAAGAAAATTGCGTAGAACCCCCAAACATTATATATATATATATATATATATATATATATATATATATATATATATATATATATATATATATATATATATTTTTTGCAGGGACCATAGAGAATAAAATGCATAATATAACAATGACAAATATATATATATATATTTACAGTATATATATATATATATATATATATATATATATATATATATATATATATATATATATATATCAAATATTATTAAATCTATCTATTCATTTAATACACTAAATTCCTTCAAAATTACATACATTTATTTCATCTTCGGGCTCGTCCCCCTTGGTTGGTGTGTGTAAGTTGGGCTTAACGTTTGGGTTCCTCCTCTTTGAGACCTGGCACCGACATTGTCCTTAAAAGAATGCTAATGCTGTTGGATTTCTGGGTTGAGAAATTGAGAGCATTTTTTAAGTATTACATATTGGAAGGTTTGCCATACCATCATAATGTATGTGAGTGAACTTTTTATGAACTCCATCTAATTCTATGCATATTCATATATATTGTTAAAATATTATATATTTACTGTATTATTATTACTTTTTCAACACTCTATTTTAGAAGACAATCTCTTCTTGTTAACGTATTTCCCTGAAGAAGGAGACACACCTGTACTCTGAAACGCGTTGGGTACAAGAATTATACATTGTATTACAATTACAATATTATAGATATGGGCCCGGATTCACAAAGCACTTATGCCGACGTATCTGAAGATACGCCACGTAAGTGTAAGTATGCGCCGTCGTATCTATGCGCCGTGCCCATAAACTGAGATACGCCTGAAAATAGGCTTCATCCGACCGACGTAACTTTCCTACACCGGCGTATTGTGGGCGCATATTTACGCTGGCCGCAAGTGGCGCTCCCATTGATTTACGATACGCCGGCATAAATATGCGCCAATGTATGTGAATCCGGGCCATGGTAAGCAACTCGTGTTTTTATATGTTTTCTACTTATCATGTTTAATAAAAACTTTAAACATATTTTCAAATATTTTGTGCCTTAAAAGTCCACCACAAGGGGATTGTTTCTTTTCTCCTTAACTACTGGATGTGGCACCAGAAAATGCTCAATATTGCTAACTTACAAATTGTAGATAATAAAATGGCGGCCATTGAAATATTTCATGCCACACTGTATTTGCGTAACAGTCTTTCAAACACAATTTTTTTCAGAAAAAATACATTTCAATGAATTAAAAAAGGGTAAATTTTGCATATTTTTTTTGTATTATGTGAAAGATGATGTTACGCTGAGTAAAAAGATACCTAACATGTTATGCTTTAAGAATGCATACACTCGTGGAATGGTAAAAAACTACGGTAATTAAAAATCTCCATAGGCAACATTTAAACATTTTTAACGGTTACCTGTTTAAAATAACAGAGGAAGTCTTGCACTAGAATCATTGCTCTTACTCGATTGTGGCGATATATCACATGTGTGGCTTAAACACTGTTTATATTTGCGGGCGTGACTTAGTTATGCATTCGCTTTGACACGCGAGCACTGAGGGATAGGGCGCTTTAAAAAATATATAACTAATAAAAATATATACACATATATATATATATATATATATATATATATATATATATATATATATATATATATATATATTTTATCATTTATTTACGCTTTAAATCGTTTTTTTTGTATCACTTTTATTTCTGTCACAAGAGATGTAAAAATCCCTTGTGACAGTAATGGACAGTGACAGGTAATCCTTATGGAGGGATCTGGGGTCTATAAGACCCTAAACCCCTCCTCTGCACTTGAAAGTATTCAAAATGGCAAGATCGACATTTTTGAATACTTTTGATTTTTTTTTAAAAAGTAAGTAAACTGAGTACATCCAAGACCTGATCAAAGCTGACTCTGACTTTGTTCGGGTCTCCGGCCAGCCGGCGGACGTGCCAGCTGATTGCTCGGGTCTATCAGTGGGACGGGAGTGCTCGAGCGAGCGGCAGTATGTGGCGGGAGGGGGGGGGTCCCCTCCTGCTGCTTGTAATAACAACCGAGCAGCTGCAGGCATCACTGCGGTACAACCACTTGAAGCCAATGATTTAGAGGTACGTGATTTGGCAGCAAGTGGTTAACCACTTGCCACCTGATATATAGCAGAATGACGGCAGCAAAGTGGTTGTGATATCCTGACCGGACGTCATATGACGTGATCAGGATAACACAGCCGGCGCGGAGCGATCGGAGGGGCTGTGTGTCAATCTGACACACAGCAACTCTGATCGTGGTATGGAGCCTCTGACAGAAGCTGCCGAAAAAAAAGAGAGCAGGATCTCTTCTTTCCCGTCAGGAAAAATTCCTAGTGGGAAAACCGTTCATCTGTATGCTTTTCGAACGAGAACAAAAAACACACATACTGTATTTGGAACCAATCGACGCATGCTCGGAAGCATAGAACTTCATTTTGTTGGCTCGTCGTAGTCTTTTACGTCACCACGTTCTTGGCAGTCAAAAGTTCACAAGACTTTTGTGTGACCATGTGTATGCAAGGCAGGCTTGAGAGGAATTCCGTCAGGAAAACCATAATTATTTTTTTCGACAGGAAAACCACTCGTGAGTATGGGGCATTAGAGTGGAAGGGGGAAGATATTGTTTATTTGTTTATTATTTATTGCTTGATGAACAATGTTACATTGGCACTTATGCCTTGTACACACGATCGGTTTTCACGACGAGAAAACTGCCATTTTTTATATTGGTCGGGAACACCGGTCGCGTGTATGCTCCCTAGCAGTTTTCTCGACCAAAAAACTGCCCCCAAAAAAAAATACCAAAGTCACTGATAGACGCAAAGCAAGAGGACGTGTGGAATAAGTCTTCCTGTAAAAGTGCTTTCCTGTGATCCAGTCCTTCAGCTGAATAATCATTTCAGGCTCACTAGAACGGGAATAATTCTGGATGTGGTGAAGTCTGCACTTAATGTATGTGGATTTGCTGGTACAAGAGAGAGATGTAGTCTTATAAATATTTGATACCCACCCAACATTTAGTCCTGTCATATTTATGCATCCTGTAAGCATAAAGTGAATATAAAAGAATAACAGAGACTGTAGGTTCTAGTTAGAAAAAGTTAGATCCTATGCTGAGCAAGTAGAATGGCAGTTTTCAACCAACTATTGGCCACAAAAATTTCTAAACAAATCAAGACGAACTACCTCCAACTGTATTTATATTTCTAAGGTAGGAATGTTAATTTCTTTGGTCTTAAAGCTAGTTGACAGTGGTGCAAGTTGCTAAAAAAATAAATAAAAATTACTTGTGTGTGGCTAGACTGAGGCCGCGTACACACGGTCGGTCAAAACCGATGGAAACGGACTTTCGGTCCAAACCGATGGTGTGTGGGCCTCATCGGTCAGTTATCCTTCGGTCAAAAATTTTGGAATTTGCTTTAAAATTGAATGGATGGATGCCTAACCGATAGGTCAAAACCGACGGTTAGTATGCAAAAGCATAGGTTAAAAACCTGCGCATGCTCAGAATCAAGTCAACGCATGCTTGGAAGCATTGAACTTAATTTTTCTCAGCAGGCCGTTTTGTTTAACGTCACCGTGTTGGACTCGGTTAACCGATGAGAACGGTCCTTCAGATCGTTCTCATCGGATGGACTGATCGTGTGTACAGGGCCTAAGGGCTGGAGGTGGTCATGTTCCAACTTGAAATATTTGATGGGCATCAGAGTTTGCATATCAATTGTCACCCCCTATTCACACCACAATTTTATATATATATATATATATATATATATATATATATATATATATATATATATATATTTTTTTTTTAACAGAGGCCCTGGAGAAATAAAATGGTGTTTGTTTGTTTTTTAATGTCACACTGTATTTGCGCAGTGGTTTTTCAAAAGCAAATTTTTGGGAAAAAATACATTTTAATACACACAAACACAATAAAATACCCAAAATATTAAATATGGTGTTACGCTGAGTAAACATGCCATGCTTAAAATTGCCCACACTCAAGGAATGGTGCCAAACTACGGTATTTAATCATCTCCTTAGGCAACGGTTTAAAAGCCCGTACAGGTTATCAGTGGTGAGTTACAGAGAAGGTCGCTTGCTAGAATTATTGCTCTTGCTCTGACATACTGCACATGTGTGATCACCGTTTACGAATGCGTATGGGACCAATGTTTTTTTATACACTTTCTTTAATATATTTTTTTGGGATCACTTTTTTTGCTGTCAAAAATCTCTTGTAACAACAATAGGCAGGACAGGTATTAGACCCAAGATGTCTCCTCTGCCCTTAAAAGCATCTGATCACATCAAAATCGGTGTGATAAGGTGCTTTCACAATTTACATCTGAGGAAACTGGAAGTATAGACCGTTTACAGTTTCCTATACCATAGGGCTGATCGGGGACCTTCTGGTACTCAAAAAGCTCTATGTTAATTGGGGTAGGACTGCCGGTTTCAGTTCCGGGTTCTCCGGTGGTACAGAGAAACCCAAGAGGCACTTACGGACAGTGCCTATAAAAGCTATCCATTAGCTAATTTATAAAAATTAGATCTTGGTATACCACTTGAAATGCACAATGTAAATATATGAATTGCGGTCTTCAAGGTAATATTTTACATTCACGTCAGTGAGCTTCAAGGAGCTCACAAACTAAGGGGCAATTTAGACTGGAGACAAATCAACCTACCAGCATGTCTTTGGAGTGTGGGAGGAAACCAGAGTACCTAGAGAAAACCCACACAGGCACAGGGAGAACATGCAAACTCCAGATAGGTAGTGCTGCGGTTGGGATTTGAACCATTGACCCTAGTGCTGCTAGACGGAAGTGCTAATATGCCACTGCACTATTTGAACCTGCTGAGAATTTCTGATCAACTGGGGGTCAGGTTGTAAATTGAGATTATACTCTCCTGCCTAATTAGGAATATGCTAATTGAGCTTTTATGTCTTTATTGTTGATGAAAAATTAGAAATGGCATCCTGATCACCACAACCAAACTGCCAAATTTATGGAGAAATAAACTTAATGCTTTCTAGGTGCAGGTATATCCGGGCAGAGTGTTTCTCACAACCTTTCATAGTTTTGGTTTTGGAAAATCAATCTGGCATAGAGAGTTGCCCATGATATGGTGTGTTTCCCATGTTTGATATAAATACTAGGGTATGTTGCACTCTTGAGCATAAAAATTAATCTCCGTGAGAGATATAAGAAATTGTCAGGTGGTTTAACTCTTCAGCATCTACCAAAATCGTAAAAATCTCTTTTAGGCTGGGCTCACACGGGTACAACGTGACTGTTAAACGACTGTCGTCCTACTTTGCCCTGAAACATCAGTCCTACATCAGTCCTACTTACATCCGACTTGAATGAACAGGATAAGATTTTGCTCCGACTTTGAGATAGTCTGACTTGTCCTTTGACCAATCAAAACAATCTCAGTGTGATATAAATTCCTTTCAGGCCGGGTTCATACTGGTACGACACAGCAGTCGTACGACTGTGGATCCGACTTTTCCCTGCGACTTAAATTCTGACATCCATCCGACTTCAATGAACAGGGATCCATCTTTGATCCTGACAATACTAGGTACTTTGTATATGGTATAAATCTTTAGGGGAAACTCTACACCCCAAAAGAAACACCATGGGGTTCCCCCTCCAAGACCATACCAAGCCCTTTGGTCTGGTATGGATTTTAAGGGGAACCCCATGCTAAAAAAACTGCGTGGGATCGCCGCCCCAAAACCCATACCAGACCCTTATCTGAGCACGCAGCCACACAGGTCATACCAGGCCACATGCCCTCAAAATGGGGGTGTGGGTGCTTTGGGGCAGGGGGCCCTCACCCCCCACCCCAAAGCACCTTGTCCCCATTTTGATGAGGACAAGGGTCTCTTCCTGACAACCCTGGTCGGTGGTTGTTGGGGTATGTGGGCAGGAGGCTTATCGGAATCTGGATCCTGGCCACCCACCCTATGTGAATGAGTATGGGATACATTGTACCCCTACCCATTCACCCCCAAAAAAAGTGTCAAGAATGAAAACACAGGTTTTTAAAGTAATTTATTAAAGCAGCTCCTGTGTCTCTTCCGATTTCTTCTCCCTCCTCCGCTGATGTCTTCTTCCCCTCTCCACACTCTCCCCGCTCTCCACGCTCCACACTCTCCCTCTCTCCTTCTCCTCTCTGCGCTGTCTTCTGCCTCTGCCAGGTCTCCTTTTTCCGCTGTCTTCTCCCTCTGTTCTTCCTCTGATGTTGTCTTGACGGTCTCTCCAGCTGTAATGCTGGGGCCACCGTGTGCTATTACTTATATAGGCATGGGGCGTGGCCACTCAGTGACATCATCCTGAGGCCCCATCCCCTCAGTTGTGATAGAGACAGATTTACCTGTATTGTTCTAGACCAAGCCCCCTGTTAGTCTGCCTTGTTTTTGGTTGGATCCCCTGTGTTTGACCCGGATTGGACTGGATTATCCCCTGAACTCAGCCAGCCATTCTACTTGGAATAGATACTGGATTATCCCCTGAACTCAGCCTGCCTCTACCTGAACTGTCTTTGAACCACGCTGTCTGCTAACTGCAAGTAATCTGTTGTTTGCTCTGTTCGCGTCTGCCCGGGTGGGCTGGCCAGACACTATAGCATTGTGTTTAAGTCCTGGGGTCAACCAAGTACCGGTAGGCCTGCTTGCCTTAAGGGAAAGGGGGCTGCTATAGGTGAAGTGCACAGAAGCCAGCTATAGTGTCTGACCACCTGCGTTGGGATAGACGTGACATTCGTGACACTTGCAAAGGTTAAATAACTTTTTTATATGAAAAAAAAATTATGCTATATTCACATATGCACAGTGATAGTTTAAGGAAGAACATTTGTCATGAGATCAAATAATGAACCCAGAAAAAATGTATACAGCTTAGGGAATGAACCTGTTTGACATTGACGGTGCTTCTAACGTAGCCACAGGTCTTGTAATGATTCTTTAAATGCTGGGTTTTTCCGCACGTTCCTAGACATGTGTCATTTAAGGACTCTGCAATATAGGAGCATTAGTAAAGGATGTTGAATGCAGCATGCTGTGTCCACGTTGCTTAGCAACTTCAATATCATCCTGTTCCACTTGTCTCGTTTTGCTGAATGTGCAAAGTCAGTGCAATACATTTAGTGATCTACTGAACACAGGTTGTTACAGAACCACTTACAATGTCATGAAAGACAGAGATCTACAAAATGTAATTTTATCTTTTACCTTTAAATTAAGCACAGGTATATAGTAGCCCACCATTTCATGTGATGCAGAGAAAGGCTAATTGATGTTTTACAAAGCTAAAATAAAAGCCTACATCTGGGCATCTTTTTTCTTATGAACTCCTTACCGCCAAGCGTACGCAGATATGCGGCCTCTGGTTTAGGGGGTTATACCGGGATGATGCCGGCATCATCCCGGTACTGTTTTTTTAGAGCGGCGGTCAGCTCTTCAGGGATAACAACCGATGCGGCTAAAAGCCACTTGGCTGTTTTACTAGAGGAACGGGAGGGGATGACCTCCCTCTCACCGCCTTCCGCCGCTCTTACCGGGCCTCCCGTCCAACTGGGAGACCCAGTCCGCGATCCGGCACTTCCACCAGCTGGAGAGAGACTAGCACAAAGCCGGAAACAGCTTCGTTACAGTCTTCTCTCTTTAAACTTGGAAGCAACGTCACAGCATCACTTCCGGTTTACTCAGCTGCCAATTGCACCGGTTTTTAAAAAAGTGTCAGTTATGAGAATTGCAGTTTTTGGCGATCTGAATATGTTAAAGTGCAAAGGAGGGATTTGGGATCTTTAAGACCCCCGATCCCTCCATAAAAAGGACCTGTCACCTGTCAGGGCTGAGCTCAGCCCTTCCTTCTCTGTGCTGGCAGCTCAGCTGTCAGCTAATTGCCAGCTCCCATCTCTCCACAGTGATCCACCTATTGATGATCCTGCTCGTCAGATCTGCGTACTTATAGCCTTCTAGTTCTATTGCTCTTTGCCTTCGCCTTTGTTAACATCACAATAGACTTTCTCCTGCGTTCCTGTTGAAGTCCTGCTTGACTACGTTCCCTCTGGCTACAGATCCTGTTGCTGAATTACTACATTTATCGCTGGCTCTTGGACATTGGCTTGGCCGACTACCTGATCCGGTTACTGAACTCTGGCTATGTTTTGACTACGCTTACTCTGTTTACCTTTTTATTTTTAATATTAAACAAGTGTGATTTAACTGTACTTCTGTCTCAGTCTGATTCATGGTTTCTGTCATCACCACCTATTACTGTCACTGTTACTGGATGTTTACATTCCCTCTGACAGCAATAACAGTGATCAAATTTATTTATGCTATTTCAGTAGCAAATGTAGCGGATGGTTGCTACTAGTTACTAACATCTACCATATCACCCTGCTGCCAGACCTCCATCTATCACCTCAGGGACAATGAACAGTCATTTGCCTTGTTTTGTTTTTTTGTTTATTGGGGCATATAACTTGGTTGGCGGAAAAAGGAATATGGGATACCCATAGAAAGTATTGCTTTGCCATCATATTTAAAGAAAATAGTAGAATAGATTGAGCCTTGAAGAACTGATGAACTCTAACATTTACAGTCTTTTCCCCTGCATAACCCATGCAGACTATTGCTCCTCCTCTGCATCAACTCCTGCAGACTGTTACTCCCAGGACTTCTCTCCTCCTGCACAAAACTTCCACTGTAAACTGTTAGTCTTCCTGTCCCATCATCTTCTTACTGGCTGAATTCTGCTGTGTAGTTACTAGGCCAGAGGTCTGCAGTACCTCTCCCCGGCGGCCTAGTAGTTTAGCAGCTTGTATTAGCTGGTGGACTACTGATCCCAGCTAGCCCAACCTGCAAATCCTGTACGCGCAGGCCGCATCGATTTGACACAAACACCAAAGTCTCTCCTCTGGCCTTACACCCAGCTCCCCTGGCGTGCCTCTTCCAGAAATCCACTGTGTCACACTCACCGACCTTCTCCTGCCCTGAGTCCATGATGGAGAACTTGAACTGGACATGCATTCCAATAGCTTCTCCAGCCCTTCTTTTCCTGGACACCTCCTCCATGACCATGTAAGGATGAGGCTCCCTCACAGCTCTCCCAGGCTCCTAGAACCCCCCCAGATGGGGATGGGCCTCTGCTACTATCTAGCACTCCATTCTCCACATCTCTCAGCTGGCAACTCCCCTCCAGTGACCTGAGCTTATATGGGAGGCCTGTCCCCTGCCAATTCAAGCTGGGAATAGGTCAGGACTCCTCACATGAGCTCCCTGTCACTCCAGTCCTGTGTCCTGCCCCTCTTCCAGAACATTCTCCCTGGAGTAGGGTGACCAGACATCCCCGGTTTACGGGGACAGTCCCCGGATTGAGGACACAGTCCCCAGACCAAGTCTGTCCCTGGTTTTGTCCCCGGATTGTATTTGAACAGGAGCTTGGGACAATTTCAAATATAGTCAGTGCAGAATTAAAAAAAAAATCTGAATTACACAGCCCCGCTCTGTCGCTCCTACTTAGGAGGGTGTATTTTTTTTCATTGTCTGTGCCCCTTTCTGATGCTTATGTGCTGGTCGGAGTGGAGGGAATATTTCTTCAGTTTTGTGTGCATGCCCATTTAGCTCCACACACATGTTCTTCTGCCTTGGCTCAAGTCCCAGCCAGCCGCCTGCCTGCTTATCTCCTTGTCTTCCCTGGCGGAGTGATCTTTCTCCGCTCCCCACCCAGTAGTAGCCGGGCAGAGAGTCGCTGATTGCCGCCATTACTAGTAAAAAAAAAAAATGTCCCCAGATTTCATTTAAAAAATATGGTCACCTTACCCTGGAGGCACCCATATCCTGAAGCATAGGCCTGCCTAAATTTACCTGCACTGGCAGCTACCTCACAAAAATCCTCACTCTAGCACCTACCTATGGTAGAGGGTGCTACACAAAGAAAATAAATGAAAATAAATAAAATACATTTGAAAAAAAAACATATTTTTAAGTGCCCCGTCCCCACGAGCTCGCACAGCAAAGAAAACGCACACATAAGTCGTGCCCACATATGTAAACAGTGTTCAAATCACACATGTGAGGTATTGCTGCGATCGTCAGAGCAAGAGGAGTAATTTTAGCACTAGACCTCCTCTGTAACTCCAACCTGGTAATGGTGATTTTTTTTTAAAGTGCTGCATATGGAGATTTGTAGGTACCGTTGTTTGTCGCTATTCCACAAGTGTGTGCAATTTCAAAGCATGACATGTTGGGTATCTATTTACTCAGCATAACATCATCTTTCACGTTATACATAATTGGGCTAACTTCACTGTTTCGTTTTTTTTTTATTCATGAAAGTGTCTTTTTTCCCAAAAAATTGCATTTTAAAGACTGCTGCGCAAATACAGTGTGACATAAAATATCGCAACAATTCTCTAGATTCTCTGCTAAAAATATCTATAATGTTTGAGATTCTAAGTAATTTTCTAGCAAAAAATACAAATTTTATCTTGCAAGCAACACATTTCAGAAATAGGCTTAGTCATGAAAGGGTTAAAATGGTTTTCCAGGCAGTGTACAAAATAAACTAATTAAAAAGCAACTCGGGCTACAATGCACACCATAAATCGGCCACACGCAGTACTTTTTTGTCACAAGATGTCCTTCAGATTGAATGTTGTCCAGCAAAGTCAACTATGCAAGGTGTCATGGTTTGAAAGCCTATCCCTTGACACCCCTGCTCTGATCACCCTTCCTTATCCTAAGAAACATGCTACATTGTATGTTATGTGTTATTTTTTTATACTTACAATTTTCAGGTGTTTTCAGGCCATCAAGCGAGCCTTCATCCTTTTCATCTCTTCTCTGGCCTGGGCTGGTGCCCTGCTGATTCAGAGAGCAGCCCTGATGTGATGATACCATCCCCATTCTCTGCTTCCATACATTATGAATTATGGGTGTTGTGGTGATGCCCTCCTAGGGGTGAAGCCAGGGTGCCCTGCATTTACAGAATGTCCTCACTTTTACTACTACAGCTTCCAAGAATGAAAGATCTATGAATGGAGGGGGTGGACCTGTCCTCTTTCCCATCCTCCATTCATAGATCTGGTTTTATTCATGGAAGTAATGGCTTCTATGAATGGAGGAGCTGGGTAGAAAGAGTGGGCATATTTGGGCACTTTTGATGAGTGCCTTTCAAGGCCCCTTAGTGCTATTTACCTCTGCCACCCGAGAAGTTTGCAGTGGGGGGCATTGTAGGAGGAAGATTTTGATGAAAAAAGGACACAGCAGCACTAGGGAGAAATTTCACTAAGGTAAGCCAAGGTGAACTTGGCCTTTAAAGCTGAACTCTGGGAATGGGACAAACAATTGTTGCATTGCCTCTACCCCATCCCCTTCACACTCATTTTTTTCTCCAGTCTGTATGAGGGCCTTGGCATCATCAGATGTAAAGCAGGGCTGTTAACCCTGCATTGTATGGGGGAAACATGTGACTGCAATGCCTTAGAGAGAATGCTGCAGCGGCTGGTCACACGGATCAAGGGAGCCTGGTTGGAGTAAGGTAAATATTTCTCCTTATCAGTGTATGCCTAGACTAAATGAATATTGAACCCTTGCAGTGCATGTTGAGTGCATGTGGCCTGATATTGTTCGGGGGGAGGGGGCACTTGCTTGCCCCCCTTTCCTGGCCTGCCAAGCTACGTGCTTGGATAAAGATCTGATATTGATTTTGGGGGGGAACCGCATGCCATTTTTTAAAGTTTCTGGCATGCAATTGCAACTGCGAGTCAATTTAATTGTGATTTGACTTGTTTTTTTCTTTAGAAATGTCATTGTTGCTGCAGTAGGTTCTATACATGCTACAGATGTGCCACTTTACAGGCAGACTAAGAGGACCCCTATGCACTATTTTTAAAGGAATTTTTCATTTTTATTGTTTCACTTTAAGCATCATTAGAAGCAATGCTCCTTTAAAAATAATAGTTTTTAAAAACATTATTGTATTGGAACATGTCCCCCAGGGCAGTACCCAGGCCCCCATACTCCTTCTATGTCCAATTGCATGTAAGCCTTTAGAATGGGGACTTTTGATTTATCATGTTCGGCTCCCATAGACTTCAATTGATTGTGTTGGTGTCTTTGGTGTTATCACTTTGAACAATAAAAGGCAATCAGAATTCCTGGATGTGCAGCCATTTCTTTTCTTACAAGTTTCCCAGGGAGGAGGCACTCTACGAGACAATCCACCTCAGGTTTTCATTATACACCTGGAGCAGTGGCTTTTTTTCTTTGTATATAGACTTCAATTGAGTTTGCGGTCCGGAGCCAAACTTTTCAGCTGTTTGGGAGCTCTGCTGCGAACCAAACTAGGGGGTTTTCGGCCCATCTCTATTCAGGAACTGTGGCCCAGATTCACGTAGGAGCAGGGGTCAAGTCCTGGGGAAAAAAGTGTGGGAACTCCCACCCAAGATCCACTTCCCCACCAAAAAAAAAAAAGATACGCTCATATGCATAATTACTAAACCGCATGTTTTTTTTTCCGATCCACTGTACCTTAGTAATCCTTTATGTTACTGGCCACTTCCTGTATATGGATTCATCGGGTAGGGTGTGGGTATTCCGTCTCTTCTTCGATGCCGCAATGTCTCCTAGGAACAATGACAAAAGCTCCCAGGAGACATTGCGGCATTGAGGAAGTAATCGGAATACTCGCACCCTACCTGATGAATCCATATACAGGAAGCGGCCAGTAACATAAATGATTACTAAGGTTTGCCTGCCCCTGACAGTGCTTGAGCTGGGCATCGCCGCTTAGTAAAGGATTGGCTCAGGCGGCTCGGCTGCTCTAGTCCTGCAAAGGGAACTGAGTTCCTGCTATGAAAAAAGTGCAGGAACTCCGTTCCCACGCGTTCCCGCAGGACTTGAGCCCTGCGTAGGAGATACGACGGCGTATCTGAGTCTGAGGCGAAGTATCTTGGCGCCTGATTCAAAGAATCAGATACGCCAAAACTTCTCTAAGATACACCCAGCATAAGTCTCCTACACCGTTGTATCTTAACTGCATATTTATGCTGGCCGCTAGGGGCGTGTACGCTGATTTACGCCTAAAAATATGTAAATTAGCTAGTTACGCCTATTCATGAACGTACGCCTGGCCGACGCAGTACAGATACGCCGTTTACGTTAGGCTTTTTCCGGCGTAAAGTTACCCCTGCTCTATGAGGCATAGATGAGGCGTACCAATGTTAGGTATGGACGTCGGAACAGCGTCAAATTGTTCACGTTTTACGTCGTTTGCGTAAGTCGTTCGCGAATAGGGCTGGGCGTCGTTCACGTCGAAAGCATTGGCTTTTTGCAGGTTAATTTGGAGCATACGCACTGGGATACTTTCACGGACGGCGCATGCGCCGTTCGTAAAAAGCGTAATTTACGTGGGGTCACAATAAATTTACATAACACACGCCCACATCTTCCACATTTGAATTAGGCGGGCTTACGCCGGCCTATTTAAGCTACGCCGCCGCAACGTTGCTTTGTGAATACTGCACTTGCCTTTCAAAGTTGCAGAGGCGTAACGTAAATAGGATACGTTACACCCGCACAAAGATGCGCTCTCCTACGTGAATCTGGGCCTGTGTTTCACCGGTTGAAAGACTATCAATCATAATGAGGTAAGTGTGATGTTTTCTTTTTGTAAGTCTTTCACATGGTTAGGGTTAGCGATAATTGTTAGGGTTAGGAGTAAATACAAGGGTTAGGGTTAATGATAAAGACTAGGGTTAGCGGTAAAGACTAGGTTAGGGTTAGCGGTAAAGACTAGGGTACGGGTTAACCCTAGTCTTTACTGCTAACCCCAACAATTACCATTAACCCTAAGCTGCTGAGAGAATCATAAAAAATTCTGTTTCAAATTTTTAGGTACCTTGCAGCAGGACATTCTCTGTCAGGTGTTTATTTTGAGTTTATGGTGGGCAAATCTACTGCAAGCTATATTGTCCGGGACACCTGCTCATTCATATGGGAAGTACCGAAGATTGTGATCTTCAAGAAGCCATCAGTGGAAGATGGACCAAGATAGCTGCTTTGTTCCATGAGCGTTGACATTCCCCAAATTGTGTGAGAACAATAGATGGGCAACACATACACAAAATTAAGCCAGTAGCTAGTGGCAGCAGTTTTTCCAATTATAACAAAATTATCTCATTTGTGTTGTCTGCAGTGGCAGATGGCAATTATAATTTCCTATATATTAGGAGCAGCTCTGACTCCAGTAGGGGGAAGCAAAGGGAACTACAGATAATTAAATTTTTCAATTTAATTATAGTGAAAAAAAACACGCTGCATCTTGAAAATATAATTCAAAATATATTGAGAAAATTTTGAAGGGCCAGATAAATTTGAGCAAAGGGTTGTATCCAGCCCCTGTCCTGTAGTTTGGAGGCCACTGATGGACAAAAGTTTTTTTTTAAACACATATCACCAATACATACTGTAAGAGAAACCATACATTTGAGCTTGCAAGTTTACACTGGCATAGGTACAGCAACTTACTTGTTATCCTTCGTCTTTTTGGATGGCCATTAGAGTGTGCTGTTTTTATGTAGAATGAAGGGAATGTCACATTTAATTTGCATCCCGCAGTTGGCTATAGGCAGATTAAAGTTCAGACACTTCAGCAGGAACCGTCAAAATGTTGATCCATCTATAAGCAGGCTGCTTGTCCTAAAGTTGATCTATCCATCAGCTTCAGGACAACTAGCCTGTCAGGTTTTTTCATACGATCACTGCCACCAGCCAGAGCCGCCATCAGTGATTCTTGTATTCTGGCACAGAATACAATAGTGTAGCAGAAGAGATTCCCCCATCAACACTTGCTGTGTTGATGGGGGAATCCAGCAACTTTCCTAACTTCATCTCGTGGTTGAGAAGCAGTGCAGAACATTAGGAACTGTTCCTGCTTTATTTTTCAGTGCTTAGTTCGGAGTTCCTGCACTTTTTTCACAGCAGGAACGCAGTTCCTTTTGCAGGACTAGAGCAGCCGAGCCGCCCAAGCCAATCCTTCACTAAGCGACGATGCCCAGCTCTAGTCACTGTCAGGGGCAGGCGAACCTTAGTAATCCTTTATGTTACTGGCTGCTTCCTGTATATAGATTCATCGGGTAGTGTGCGGGTATTACGTCACTTCCTCAATGCCGCAATGTCTCCTGGGAGCTTTTGTCACTGTTCCCAGGAGACATTGCGGAGGTCTGCCGTGGGATTTACAAAGAACTTGCTTAAAGTTCCGGCGATAACATAAAGGATTACTAAGGTACAGTGGATCGGAAAAAAAAATGCGGTATAGTAATTATGCATATAAGTGTATCATTTTTTTTTTTTTTTTTGGTGGGGGAGTGGATCTTGGGTGGGAGTTCCCACACTTTTTTCCCCAGGACTTGACCCCTGGCTTAGTTGTTTAAAGTATTTTTCAGAAAGAACTACTCTGTATGAGTATTTCACCAGCAAGTAGTATACTGTATATACTATAAAGCCCACAGTCCCAGCAAACACCTAGGAGCTGCAACAGTTAGGCTGGATTCACACCTATGCCTTTTTAGTGCTTTTTGCATTTTGCAGATTTGCACTACAGTCCATTTAACATGGTTTCCTATGGAACACGTTCTGTAGTGTACTGTAGTGCAAATCTGCAAAAAGCACTAAAAATGCATAGGTGTGAATCCAGCCTTAGGGAATCATTCATGCTACTAAATTGTGGTGGACAAGCATACACTGGGGAATTGTCTTTTCTCCAAGAAATTTTAATTTGAAAAACAAATACCTATATTCATTTAAAAATACAGAAATAGAATTGCCCCACATTTTGCTGTAAAGAGAAAAAATGTATAGCATCAGACAGATCAGCCCAACATACATGGCAGATACATCTCCAATACAATGGTAGTGGGCCAGCATTTTTATTGTTGATTGCTCTCATTGCTCACAGCGCACTCCCTGCCCATGGTGTTGTATCACAGAAAAACAGCAAGGAGAAGCAAGGTCAAGCAGAGAGTGATACATGGCCAAAGTTAGAGACAGAAAATTGGAAAAGCCATACCTGTAGTTTACTGTTGTTGAGTGACGAATATGAACTCCCCTGTGTGTTTTTCAATGAACAATTGGAAAAGTAAATGGTTGCATTTCATATATTGTATATTTCTTTGAGTGAATAAATGCTTTACAGTGGCTGTGTTTCCCTTTCTACAAAATCACCCGTCTGTCTTTGTTTTAGTTTACTGGTATTGACTGACAAACACCACCACGTCTACATTTTGTCTGTCGCTTACAAGTAACTAAGGGTAGTATATGCAGCCTGAGGCCTCGTACACACGACAGAGTTTCTCGGCAGAATTCGTCGAGAATCTCGGTGAAGAGCCGGATTCTGTCGAGAAACTCTGTCGTGTGTACATTTTCGGCCCGATGGAGCCGCCGAGGAACTCGTCGAGCAAATAGAGAGCAGGTTCTCTATTTTCTCGATGGCAGTGGATTTTGGCTCGACGAGTTCTTCATCGGGCTGTTTTTTAAACGAGAAACTCGGTCGTGTGTATGCTAAGAAACCTGTCAAAAACGTAGACACTGGAGAACAACATAGGTAAAACTAGCGTTTGGAATGGAGATAGCACATTCGTGTCGCTTCCAACATTATTTAATCGTTTATTTGCAGCGCTTTACACAATTTTTTGTAAGGGCACAAAACAGCAATATAATTTTTTTTTTTTTTTATGATATTCACACAGAGTTCCTTAAAATTAGGTGGAACCTTTTTCTTACTGATCTCAATATTTGTTATTTTTATTATTGTCACCTTATTTTGGTCCTGTGTTTTAAATCCTGCTTTTAATATTCACCTTAATTTTAAAGTTCAAAAAAATGCAAATCCTTTTTATTTTTGTAATGTCAAGTTCCCCCCATAGAAACCTTATTGCTTTGTCTTATCTCATCTATCCCTTTCAAATTACACCTTATATCCAATTTTTTTTAAAAAAATAACCTGCCTTCTCACTTGCAAAATTGAAATTTAAAAAAATACAAGGACAAGTATGAACTGTAAAATAAAAATTTACCATTTATTTTGGTTATAAAAATAAATTAACTATGCAAAAGTCAGCACTGGAGAGCTTGCTGCCATTTGTGCACAGCCAGGTGTGGCCTGATGTGACTGGTGAGCAGTTGGAGGCCAAAATGGGGACTTGAGAGGTTCATTCAGGAAGGAACGCATCAAGGTCTTGGACTCCCCGAGGTCACAAACTGGAGCAGGGCAGGCAGATGTCACCAGGTTGTGGTACTATAGCAGCCTGAACTCTGGTACACCACATGGAAGTAAGGGAGTCACTTTCTTGATTTCTTCAAGGCCTTCCTTGGTGGCTTCCCTGCAGCCTGCTCTTTCACCTTCTCTGCAGCCTTCTCAGCAGCCTTCCTCTTCTGCCTGGCTGGAGGTGGTGCCACAGGGGTAGTACTCATGCCAGGAGGAGGAGTAGACGAAGGTGGTGGAGGATGAGTAGCCGACGGTGGTGGAGGAGGAGGTGGAGGAGGAGGAGCAGTAGAAGGAGGAGGAGTAGTAGAAGGAGCAGTAGAAGGAGGAGGAGCAGTAGAAGGAGGAGGAGTAGAAGGAGGAGGAGTAGAAGGAGGAGGAGCAGTAGAAGGAGGAGGAGTAGAAGGAGGAGGAGCAGTAGAAGGAGGAGGAGTAGAAGGAGGAGGAGCAGTAGAAGGAGGAGGAGTAGAAGGAGGAGGAGTAGAAGGAGGAGGAGTAGAAGGAGGAGGAGCAGTAGAAGGAGGAGGAGTAGTAGAAGAAGAAGAAGAGGAAGAAGAATGTTGAGAAGGAGCAGGAGAAGAAGAGGAAGAAGAATGTTGAGAAGGAGCAGGAGAAAAAGAGGAAGAAGAATGTTCAGAAGGAGCAGGAGAAGAAGAGGAAGAAGAATGTTCAGAAGGAGCAGGAGAAGAAGAGGAAGAAGAATGTTCAGATGGAGCATGAGAAGAAGAAGAAGGTGGGGGAGCTTGAGAAGGAGCATGAGAAGAAGAAGAAGAAGGTGGGGGAGCTTGAGAAGGAGCATGAGAAGAAGAAGAAGAAGGTGGGGGAGCTTGAGAAGGAGCATGAGAAGAAGAAGAAGAAGGTGGGGGAGCTTGAGAAGGAGCATGAGAAGAAGAAGAAGAAGGTGGGGGAGCTTGAGAAGGAGCATGAGAAGAAGAAGAAGAAGGTGGGGGAGCTTGGGAGTTATGTGGTGTGTGAGGATGGGGATGGCGGCAAATCACAGTGTCCTCCGTGAGAAGACCCCTCACCCCCTGATTTGCGAGGGTGATGAGGAGTCCCTCAAAGAGGAGGCGCTGGTCTAATGTCATTTCTGACATTTTGGCCAAAACCACTGTTACAAATCCCTCCTGAGCAGTGGGAGGCTGTTGAAGGGTTGCATGGGCGTCCCGAATGAGGGCTAGTGAGGCGTCACGCACCCTTGTATCCCTCACCTGCCTTCTCGGACGCAGGCGAAGAGGAGACACCTGACATCTTGTACTTCGCCCAGCAACCTCGTCCAACCCACTTGGGCCTGCCACCTCATCCGCTCCACTTGGGCCTGCCACCACGTTAGAGATACTTGGGCCTGCAGCCTCCTCCAAGCCACTCACCCTGTCCTCCTCCTGCCTGGCATTTTCCTGATCCTCCTGCTGCCTGGTCTCGTCCTGTGTATGGAAAAAAAGTACAGTTTTACTTTTTTTTAAAAATTTTTTTTTTTTTTTTTAAGCTCCTGACTGTTGCATATTTTTTAGTCACGACTTAGCTAAGCTAATCATTGTGACCCATGTTTTATGGTCAATCACACCAAAAAAATTCATGGCCAATACTGACAAATGTTCTGTATAACACTTTTTGATCTAATTTTTTTTTACCTTTAACATCTTAATTTACATCTCTTTAACAACATTTAAACACCACACATTTGCACATTGAAAGTACTATATACCTGGCTCCAGCTGGGCAAATCCGGATCTTCATCCAGGATGGAAGGCTGCTGAGAGGGTTCATCTGCAGAGGGAGCAGCAGGTTGGCTGGAGGGAAGGCTGGAGGGAAGGCTGGACCTTCTGTGCCTTCTGGGGGCAAGGCTCGAAAGTGACTCCCTTACCTCCAGGTGTTCATCCAGGAAGCTCAGTTTGCTGTAGTACCACAACTTGGGTACATATACCCGCCCTGCTCCAGCTCCAGACCTCATCGAAGCCAAGACCTTGTTGCGTGCCTTCCTGTAGGTGCCTCTCAAGGTCCCAATTTTGACCTCCAACTGGTCAGTTGTCACATCAAACCCCACCTGTCTCCGCACAAGTGGGAGCAGGCTCTCCAGTGCGGTTTTGCGCAACTCTCTGTTTCGAGATATGGGGTCTTTGGTGGCCCACAGAACAGGAAGTTCTTGCCACCGATCAATGAATATCTCCAAAAATTCAGGTCTGTTAAACAGATTCATCTTTTCCTGTCCAAAACCAAGGAGAAAAAAATAATGTCAATACACAGTCTATAAAGTGAATTACTCTTTCTCACAAGCTAGCCCTTAAAGGGTCACTAATGGATAACTATATTTTTGGAGAAAATGACTGTTTACAGTGTCTAGAGACATACAAGTGCATACATATAATGTGCCTCTAGTTTCACTTTTGGTTTTAAAATTATTTAATGTTTCTGTGAAGTAAAGAGACACACAGAACCAAAAAACAAAAAACCAGGGCATATTTTAATTTCTAAAATTATTAGCATTGTTTTGGTGGATTTTTAGACACACAGCTTAGACCACAGTGACAAGCTCCCCTGATAAATTTGAGAGGGAGCCAGAGAACCAGGAAGTGATGATTTATGCAAAGGATTACAGCTGCTTAAAAGCAAAAAGTGACAATGAGGACATGAAATCAAGACTGATATAATGTAAAGTTAGTTATTTCTGCCCCAAACAATTTGGGCTTATTGCTCCTTTAAATGTCTGTCTTTCCTGAATATGCCACTGCTGTCCCAAGTTCGAAGCATACCTACACGCTTGTCGTTCAAACGTCTTTCTTACGCAACCCGGTCGTATGGACGCTACATGTGTTCGAGCCTTATATACACTCCGCACACGACATCCGCCCATGCTTAAAAAAAATTGATGTTTCCCCCCGCCCCTTATCTTCCGTCGCAAAAACGACAAGGAGGAATTGGCAGCAGATCATGTTGGGTCAGTTCCTAGGAAACAGATGACCAGTTGTGTCGAACTAATAAGCCAGATCTCATCCTCATTTGTGTATGAAACGTTAGTTAGAGAAAAGCACTCCGATCTAGTTTGGTCAAGACATAAAAGCGACCATTTGCATCATGTTTAAACCGACTTGTTTTTAGAAGACATCCTGATGAGAACCGAGATTGCCCACACAACAGTAGTTGGATCAAAATGCATAATCAAAGCGTTGGTTACGTACGACGGCACTATAGCGGACCATTACCTTCAAATTTCGAACTAGCTATGTTTTAATTTATGAACCTAAGATGTAGCCCACAAAATCATTCAATCAAGAATAACATGTAAAATGTAGTTACATACCGGTCTTTGACCCGATCGTTATCTCCGCCGTCTTCCACAAACTGTGAACGCCCCTTTTACTCACGTGGTAGCCCTTTATACACGCGCATGTGGGACTTTACGCACGTCTCCCCGCCCCTGACGTTCATGGTGTCGTATTTTCTCCGCCCCTTTTCCATCTTTTTTTTGTTGGGAGCACATGTTGCAGAATATGGCAGCAAGACAGGAGCCAGGCCAGGCGGGACGAGGAATGACACGGAGAATCCGTTTTAAGGCCACCAACATGACCTTTGAGGAAATGGTGGAGATGGTCCTCATCCTCAAAGCAGAGGACTATGATGGGAGGCATGGGCCATACAAGTACCCTAATAAGGTCAAGGCCCAAATAATGGAGAAGGTGAGGAGGAGTCTCCATCATAAATTTGGGGTGAAAAGGTCCAAGGAGCAGATCCGGAAAAGGTGGTGTGACCTGAAAAAACGGGAGCCGGAACAAATGAAGAGGATCAGGAGAGTGATTAGAAGAAGTAAGTTTGTTATATATTTTGTAAGATTTGTTCCGCGCCATGTGTTTTTTATTTCAGGTTGTACTGTATTATGTTTTTATGCACAAGAATTTGTCGTCAAACTGGACGTCCATTCGGAACGACAAAATATTGTGTTTAAAATCCTCAAAATTATGACATTTTTCAAAAATTGGGGTGAGATCAATCGTGAAAATTATGTAGATGTGCTATTAAAACCACAAAACTTTTTTTAAAATTTAAATATATACAGTAAAAGGAGAGTCTGCTCAGCAGTCGGTGACACATGTGGACTCATTTGCATAATTGTTGTCCCCTTTAATAACCCATTTTGGGGTTCACACAGAGGTGAGGTGATCCAGTGTATACTTGGTTGGCTTACATGTTTAAAAGTAGACCAAAGCTACAAGATTTGTCATGATCTTTGTGAATGCCTTCAATCCTGTGTTTTGCCCTGAGGGGTTTTTCAAAACATCAATAGTCCCAGAAATTGTATAAAGTGAATCATATTCCTCTTTCAGGCCTATAAGCTATAAAAATCCTGTTTCCATTTTCTTCATTCTCGTAGGGCGTCATGAAGCTTCAACATGGGAGCAAGAAGTCCAGCAAGCCACACCCCCGAGGGATGGTGATGATGCGCAGCCTGCCACCACATCAGGTAAAGTAACATATAACTAACCCAGCTTCAGGTAATGTAGATGTAGGCCTGCCTAATTTTAAAAAATTGTTTTGTCCCACATTTCAGGATCAGGTGGTGGCTTGGACAGGCATACTGTCCAGATGGTTATATCTGAAATCTGGGCCTGCAGAGAAGAGGTGGAGGAGATTCATCTGGCCAACCGACAAATTAAAGAAAGAACAAGGAGGGTGGAAAATAAATTAAAAAATTTACTTGATGTTTTGGGGAGAGTCTGAATCAGAAAAAACAAAAAAAAATTTCAAAAATACCAGATTTTAC
This sequence comes from Rana temporaria, assembly GCF_905171775.1. Classification (NCBI taxonomy): domain Eukaryota; kingdom Metazoa; phylum Chordata; class Amphibia; order Anura; family Ranidae; genus Rana; species Rana temporaria. The sequence goes on along the minus strand of NC_053490.1, from coordinate 313,203,727 downwards.
TGTTTATTTAATAAAAAAAAAACCAAAAAAAAAATATAACCAGATTTTAGACTTTATTTAATTAAAAAAAATACAAAAAAATAAAATAACCAGATTTTAGACTTTATTTAATAAAAAAAAAACAAAAAAAAATAAAATAACCAGATTTTACAGTTTCTTTAATAAAAAAAAAAACAAAAAAATAAAATAACCAGATTTTAATGTTTATTAAGATAAAAAAGACCAAAAAATTAACAAAAATGATTGTATATTGTATGAGAAAAAAGACCAAAAAAATTACTAAAATGATTGTATATTGTATGAGAAAAAAGACCAAAAAAATTACAAAAATGATTGTATATTGTATGAGAAAAAAGACCAAAAAAATTACAAAAATGATTGTATATTGTATGAGAAAAAAGACCAAAAAAAATAATAAAATGATTGTATATTGTATGAGAAAAAAGACCAAAAAAATTACAAAAATGATTGTATATTGTATGAGAAAAAAGACCAAAAAAATTACTAAAATGATTGTATATTGTATGAGAAAAAAGACCAAAAAAATTACAAAAATGATTGTATATTGTATGAGAAAAAAGACCAAAAAAATTACAAAAATGATTGTATATTGTATGAGAAAAAAGACCAAAAAAAATAATAAAATGATTGTATATTGTATGAGAAAAAAGACCAAAAAAATTACAAAAATGATTGTATATTGTATGAGAAAAAAGACCAAAAAATTTACAAAAATGATTGTATATTGTATGAGAAAAAAGACCAAAAAAATTACAAAAATGATTGTATATTGTATGAGAAAAAAGACCAAAAAAATTACAAAAATGATTGTATATTGTATGAGAAAAAAATACCAAATATTTTTGTAGGGTATTTTGGAAAACAAACCAAAAAAAAAAATTAGTAAAATAAAGAGCTTTTGAACCTCAAAAAAGTGTGTGGTGTTTTTCCTAAAATACGTTAAATTTTCTGTGTTTGGTTTGGGGGTCACCTGGGAAATGTTTGCTAGTTGATAATGAAAATACACTTAGTTACACTTAGTAAAGAACTCCAAGCAACACAAGCAAGACATAACAAGTTTATAAAAAAGATTCTGATTTATTTTTGTAAAAGATAAAATTATGGCAAATTTGCTTGAGATGGTATTGCCCCCCTACCCATGAAATAGTCCATGTATTTGTCCCGGACTTCACGGGCACTCTGGGGGGGCAGTCCTGTGTGGCCAGCTTCAAGGCCCGCCAAAGTTTCTGATGGAGCCAAAAGTTGTGCCTCAGGCCCAACCAGGGCCATATAATTTGGAGATTGTCTCCGCAAAAAATTATGGAGAATGCAGCATGCAAAAATAATAGTATTCCACTTATATTCCGCCATGTGGAGAGAGGTGAGGAAAAGGCGGAACCGGCTGGCCATGATGCCGAAAGCGTTCTCAACCACTCTGCGTGCTCGGCCCAGCCGGAAATTAAAGACACTCCTCTCTGGGGTGAGGGTGCGCTGAGGGAATGGCCTCATAAGATGGGGTCCCAGGGCAAACGCTTCATCAGCCAGGAAAACAAATGGCAGGCCTTCTACATTCTGGTCATCCGGTGGCAATGACAGATCATCATCCTGAAGGCGAAGCGCAAACTCCGTCTGCCTGAAGGCTCCCCCATCCGATATCCGTCCATTCATCCCGACATCCACAAAAAGGAATTCATACTGTGCTGACACCACCGCCATCAGCACAATACTGTTGAACCCCTTATAGTTAAAGAACTGGGATCCTGAACGGGGTGGAGGCACGATGCGGACGTGCTTCCCGTCGATGGCTCCCCCGCAGTTGGGGAAGTTCCATCGGGTCTGGAAGTCCAAAGCCACAGACTGCCACTCCTGTGGTGTGGACGGAAGCTGGGGAAGAAAAAATGCTAAAATTAGCCACATAACCTTGCAAGCAGATTAGACAAAGACATTATAAGCATTATAACATTTCTGGGAACTAGCATATTATATCTAAATATATTTAGACAATTGACACATTAAACACCCCCTCTGATGGGCCAGTGCCCAAGTTTGGGGGAGGGCTAGATGAGTTTGGGAGTACAAAAAAAATATAATTTGGATTATTGGTGAAAATAGACTTTACAACACATTTTGGAGGGGAGGGCTAGATGAGTTTGGGAGTACAAAAATAATATAATTTGGATTATTGGTGAACATAGACTTTACAACACATTTTGGAGGGGAGGGCTAGATGAGTTTGGGAGTACAAAAATAATATAATTAGGATTATTGGTGAACATAGACTTTACAACACATTTTGGAGGGGAGGGGGGGGGGACATTACAATGGATATAACACAATACATTGGGAAGTGACTAGACTAGGTAGGTTGGGGCCCAGGATAGCATGCTGGGGAGGTAAGTGATGGGAAATATGCATGTAGGCCAAAAAAGGGGCATCAAAGTTTACAGCATGCATGGGGGCAAAGGGGACATTCACAGCATATTCCAGACATGGTAATTAGGGAAGGAGGAGATAACTACAAGACATTAGCATACATTATAGACATAAAATGCGATATTAAAGGAGAAAACTTACCCTCATATATTCCTCCTGCAGAACCTGGATGATGGCAGAGCAGGTGTCAGGAATGATGAGGCCCAGAGCCTGGGGGGAGATGCCCGTCGAGAACTTTAAGTCCTGAAGGCTTCTCCCAGTTGCCAGATAACGGAGGGTGGCAACTAGCCTCTGCTCAGCACTGATGGCTTCCCGCATAACGGTGTCCTGCCTGGTAATATAGGGGGACACCAAAGCCAACAGGTGCTGAAAGACGGGATCAGACATCCTCAGGAAATTCCTGTAATCAACAGGATTATTTTCCTGAAGCTCCCGCATCAAAGGCATGTGAGAGAATTGGTTCCTACGGAGCAACCAATTCTTGGTCCATGAACGCGTCCTCCTCCTGTTCATGAACTCCTCATCGTCTAGGTCATAAACAAACAGACTTACACACAGAAGATGCTTAGCACGAAGTCGGCGACGACTAGGTGCCTGCAACATGGCTACAAGGCTAGTTACGAACGACAAATCAGAATTGCACTAAACAGACCGCAGTGAAGAACAGCAAGACCTATGAAGAACGACCCTGACAATGAAAAACGCGTGGGACAGGACCGCAATGTAAAACAATACGACCTGACCGCACGTCTCGATTGCCTAGATACGACCCCCACAAGTACAAACTGAACGGCAGAGATCAATCTGAAAGCACAAAGACTGAAAAGCACGAATCGTCACTCACCAAACTTTTACTAACACGCGTAAACACGGAATCAGCAAAAGGAGCCCCAAGGGTGGCGCCAACAAAATCAAACCTCCCCTTTATAGTCGCGTCATACGTCGTGAGCGTCATCGCGCCGGAGAACGACCAGATTTTGGTATGTTACGTGTGTACGCAAAGCAAGCCTGCCGAGCTTCTCGACAAGTTCAACAAGGAACTCGACGAGGAACTCGACGGGCTTGGCACGTCGAGTTTCTCTGTCGTGTGTACGAGGCCTGACATATTTATGGTCTTAAAATGACACTGGCCCAGATTCACAAAGGAGATACTCCGTCGTATATCAGATACTCCGTCATATCTCTCAGGCCCCGTACACACGTCCGAGGAACTCGACGTGCCAAACACATCGAGTTCCTCGTCGAGTTCAGTGTGGAAGCCGCCGAGATCTCGGCGGGCCGACTTTCCTCATTGAACAACGAGGAAATAGAGAACATGTTCTCTTTTCGGCCCGACGAGTTCCTCGTCGGCTTCCTCGCTGAAAAGTGTACACACGACCGAGTTTCTCGGCAGAATCCAGCTCCGACCGAGTTTCTGGCTGAATTCTGCCGAGAAATTCGGTCGTGTGTACGGGGCCTCAGAGTATCTATGTGACTGATTCATAGAATCAGTTACGCATAGATAGCCATAAGATCCGACAGGTGTAATTGTTTTACACTGTCGGATCTTAGGATGCAGTACCGATGCCACCGCTGGGGGGAGTTTGCGCCGTAAGCCAACGTCGGGTATGCAAATTAGGAGTTACGGCGATCCACAACGGTTTTTCGCGTTCGCTACGTCGCCGCTATTCTAGTTTCCCGTCGCAAAGTTAGTCGTCGTTTTGGGTGCCTTAACTTTACACAGCACACGTATGTGCTGTATAAAGTATGGCCGTCGTTCCCGCGTCGAAATTTAAAAATTCACGTCGTTTGCGTAAGCCGTCCGGGAATACGGAATTACGCTACGCGCGTCGCCGTTCGAAAAAATGACGTCACTTCGCACAAAGCACGGCGGATAATTCAAAAGGGAGGATGCGCAGTAGGTCCGGCGCGGGAGCGCGCCTAATTTAAATGGCACACGCACCTTTGAATTACGCGGGCTTACGTCGGAGGCCGCCGGCATAGGTTTTCATTGCAAGTGCTCTGTGAATCAGGCACTTGCGATGAAAACTTGCGGCTGTGTAACGTATCTACGATACGTTACGCCGCCACACTTCTACCTGAATCTGGCCCACTGTTTTTAGTGTAATACCCACAATGGCTTAGAACAGGGGTAGACAACCTTAAAGAGGTGGGGATCTACCTGAACAACATGGGAGAAGTAAAAGATCATAGGGCACAGTGTCGCCCAGTGTCGCCTCATCACACCTGATATAAACCTCTGATTGCCGTACTACCAAGGCCACATATTTCCTCCTCACCACCTGTCAAACACATTTGGATTGCTTTTCAGAGGAGCAGCAGTGCCTGCTGCACTTGTGAATAAACACTTAGGGCTAGATTCAGAGAGATGTGCCTATCTTTAGGCGGGCGTAGCGTATCTCAGATACACTACGCCGCCGTAAGTTAGAGCGGCAGGTCCTGTATTCACAAAGAAGTTGTGCTCTAACTTACGGCGGCGTAGTGTAACTGGGCCGGCGTAAGCCCGCCTAATTCAAAATAGGCTGGTTGGGGGCGTGTTCTATGCTAAATACTCTTGACCCCACGTATTTGACGTTTCTAATGAACGGCACATACACCATTTGTGAAAATATCCCATTGCGCATGCTTAAAATTACGCCGCAAATAATCCATGCTATGGACGTGAACGTAACTTACGCACAGCCCCATTCATGGACGACTTACGCAAACTATGTAAAACGTGAAAAATTTTACGCGGTTCCGACGTCCATACTTAACATTGGCTGTGCCATCTTTTTGGTGGTTTATCTTTATGCCAGAAAACGCCTTACGTAAACGGCGTATCTTTACTGCGACGAGCGTGCGTACGTTCGTGAATAGGCGTATCTTGCTGATTTACATATTCTAGGCGTAAATCAGCGTACACGCCCCTAGCGGCCAGTGTAAATAGGCAGCTAAGATACAACAGCGTAGGAGACTTACGCTGGTCGTATCTTAGCAACATTTAAGCGTATCTCAGTTTGAGAATGCGCTTAAAGTTACGACGGCGCGGATTCGGACTTACGATGGCGTATCTACTGATACGCCCGTCGTAAGTCTTTATGAATCTAGCCCTTAGTTGCATTCGGCAGCGGCATCCTTACGGCTCATTCACACGTAAAGTTACGAAGTGCCAAAACTCTGTGGTTGAGTCACAGCTTTACTGCCCTCAATTACTACCCCCCTTAGCTACTGAGGCAACAGCCAAATGTGTGCACATGCCGCACCAGGAATTAAACCCCCTGTTGCTTTTGGTGGGTGCTACCGCCTGCCAATCATGACCCATTCAAGTAAATGGGGCAACTCTGCAAGCCCCCCACAACTGCATGCTTCTGCGGGGTTAAAGCAGGTTGTGAGAAAGCAACACAATGCTGCCTGGTTTAACCCCTTGTGTGCTGTACTGCAAAAGGTTGCAGGGAACCTGCAGAGAGGCCTCATTCACTTGAATGCTTCATGTTTGGCAGGTACACACACCAACCATGACAGGGCATATTACTCCTGCTGCACCCCTGGTCACTGCAGCTTAAGGGGGTGCGGTTGGGTTGAGGGTGATAAAAACATGTCTTAACTATATGGTTTTACCACCCCCCAAACTGCAAACTTAAATGAACTCTTATGCCCTGTACACACGATAGGTTCATCCGATGAAAACGGTCTGATGGATTTTTTCATCAGATACCCGATGAAGCTGACTTTCATCAGTCTTGCCTACACACCATCAGTTAAAAAAACGATCGTGTCAGAACGCGGTGACGTAAAACACAACGACGTGCTGAGAAAAATGAAGTTCAATGCTTCTGAGCATGCGTCGACTTGATTCTGAGCATGCGTGGATTTTTAACTGATAGACGTGCCCACAGACGATTGTTTTTTTTCTATAGTTTTTTTAACCATCAGATAATTTTAAAACAAGTTCCTAGTTTTTTCACCGATGGATAAAACACCGAGGGGCCCCACACACGATCGGTTCGTCTGATGAAAACGGTCCATCAGACCGTTTTTATCAAACGAACCGATCGTGTGTACGCAGCATTACTGTTCTGAGCCCCCTATAAGGCTGCTTTTACACTGATGTGCTCAGGGGTCAAGTCCTGGGGAAAAAAGTGTAGGAACTCCCACCCAAGATCCACTCCCCCACAAAAAAAAAATGATACGCTTATATGCATAATAAACCGCATGTTTTTTTTTTTTTTTCGATCCACTGTACCTTAGTGATCATTTATGTTACTGCCCGCTTCCTGTATATGGATTCATCGGGTAGTATATTCGGATATATTCCGTCACTTCCTCGATGCCGCAATGTCTCCTGGGAGTCTGCTGGGAGCTTTTGTCATTGTTCCTAGGAGACATTGCGGAGGTCTGCCGCGAGTTATCCCGGGATTTAGAAAGAAGCAATGTCTCCTGGGAACAATGACAAAAGCTCTCAGGAGACATTGCGGCATCGAGGAAGTGACGGAATACTCGCACATTACCCGATGAATCCATATACAGGAAGCGGCCAGTAACAAAGGATTACTAAGGTTTGCCTGTCCCTGACAGTGACTCGAGCTGGGCATCGCCGCTTAGGATTGGCTCGAGCGGCTCGGCTGCTCTAGTCCTGCAAAGGGAACTGAGTTCCTGCTGTGAAAAAAGTGCAGGAACTCCGTTCCCACGCGTTCCCACAGGACTTGAGCCTTGGATGTGCTGCAGTTTACCTGTACAGCAGGTGCATGCACAGTGCATATTATATCCTGCAGGTGTAGTGCACTTACTGAAAGAGCACAAAAATTCCTGCATTCAGAAGTTTTGCTGCACTTTCACAAAGTGTGACAAATCTGCAGGATATAATAGAAGTAAAATAGAAAACTGCAGGTACACTGCACAGCACCCACAGTGTGGGTAAAATGCAGCACATCAGTGTGGAAGCAGTCCTATACTATTATGACGCATAAATGGAACATCTCTGTGTGATTTACACAAGTTGCCAACACCCCTGGTAAGCAGGAAAATGTGGAGAGACCCCCTAAATGGGGCTTTAAAGGCAACGAAAGTATGTAGTAGTCACGGTAATCAAAAAATAGGGTATTTTAATATGCAAAGAAGAAAAATATACATATAAATCACATATAATTGTTTAAAAACAATACATCAATGGGTGTTATTGAAAAGCAAGGTCCATGAAGACATACACGGCCCTACGCGTTTCGGATTACCCTTCATCAGGGGCCGAAGTTTGTGTAGTCAACAGGTATGAGAACCACTTTTCTAAAAAACAAAAAACAAAAACATATATATTGCAAATATTACAAAATCGAAAATGGCAATAAATGCATCAAAAGGTGCAGATAAAACACATACCACTCACAGCGCTTAATCAACCCTGCACACCCCAGAAAGAGGACACCACTGTCAGGACGCAGAAGACTCCTCTAGGTGGAAAAAGGGAGGAAGGAAGCCGGCGGTGCAGAATCGCATATAGCAAGACCTCAGGCCCTTATAATCACACGGTAACATGTAATAATGTAAAAAACCTGTCCATAAAGAAATATTGACACACTCCTGCAAACCTCAGGTATGCAGTTATTCATATATATTCTTTGATACATTATAAATGGTTCAATATTTAATTACATTTATACTTATCCTGTCCCTTCTTTATGGACAGGTTTTTTACATTATTACATGTTACCGTGTGATTATAAGGGCCTGAGGTCTTGCTATATGCGATTCTGCACCGCCGGCTTCCTTCCTCCCTTTTTCCACCTAGAGGAGTCTTCTGCGTCCTGACAGTGGTGTCCTCTTTCTGGGGTGTGCAGGGTTGATTAAGCGCTGTGAGTGGTATGTGTTTTATCTGCACCTTTTGAAGTATTTATTGCCATTTTCTATTTTGTAATATTTGCAATATATATGTTTTTGTTTTTTGTTTTTTAGAAAAGTGGTTCTCATACCTGTTGACTACACAAACTTCGGCCCCTGATGAAGGGTAATCCGAAATGCGTAGGGCCGTATATGTCTTCATGGACCTTGCTTTTCAATAACACCCATTGATGTATTGTTTTTAAACAATTATATGTGATTTATATGTATATTTTTCTTCTTTGCATATTAAAATACCCTATTTTTTGATTACCGTGACTACTACATACTTTCGTTGCCTTTAAAGCCCCATTTAGGGGGTCTCTCCACATTTTCCTTTTTATACTATTATGACCAGTGCTATTATTGTTTCACAATTACCTGAAAATCTCATCTTTCCTGCTGCTGGCACCACTCTGGAGACCGCTAGCTGGGATAAGATGTAGAGTATCACTATGCATGGGACAGGAGCCAGCACTACAGAGGCATCGGGTTGTGTGATTCTTGCTCCATACTACAGCTCCAAATTTACAAATAGTCCCTCTGCATTGCACTCTGTTTGATGCTCTGGGATGGCGGGTCAGCAAGCCTAGACCGTGATCTACCAGTCACCTTGGCACAATCTACTGGTAGGTCATGATCTGCAGGTTGCTGGCCACTGGCTTAGTGGTTAACACTACTTTTAATTGTCAGAAAGTAAAAAAGCTACATCAAGTAAGTATACACATATACAAAACAGTTCATCAAGCACCACATTAAATACAGCATACACTAGGAAAATAAAACACAAATCAATCTCCATATTACCCTTGTAACTTAGGGTTTCCACCTGTCCAGGATTCACCCGGACAGTGCGGGTTTGGAATCATGCATCTGGGTTTCAGACTGCTTGAAACCCGGACATATTATTTATACTGGTCTATAGCTTTCCAACAGGGTTGCTGGCTGCAGTTGTCTAAGCTGAGAGTGTCTGTTACACTCTTTCACACTGCCCAAAGCCAGCATTAACACCCCCCCCCCAACACACACAGACACAGATGGGAGAGGAGAGAGGGCTCGATCTGCATCTCTTCCGCTTACTCCTCTGTGACTGCCCAAACCCTGGCGCTGTGCCTCAGAAAAGGAAAGTTGGGACTGGAAATTTGAAGTCCAATAGCCTCAGATACATCTAGATGAGAGATGCTGACTGCCAAGAGGTGAATGAGCTTACCACCCATCCCTGTCTGTAACTGAAGTCTCCCCCTTTCTCACTCCTCCCTTTGAGGGATCACACTAAGGCAAATCAGGGTTCTCAGAGCACCCCTTGCACCAGAGGCCACAGTGTTTCAGAGTCTTCTGCGAACATCAGAGTTCTCAGTGTTCCCCCTTAAATCAGTGTTCCCAGAGGATCCCTTATGTTAGAGGTCCCAGAGTTCTCCCTTACATCAGAGTCTGCAGAGTCCCCCCTTACAGTGAAAGGGAACAGATGTAAAAGAGGAACTCTGTGGATTCAGATGTAAAAGGGTAACTCTGTGGACTCTGATGTAAAGGGGGACTCTTGTTATTAACTTTACATCAGTGCCGATCCTGACCTCCCTGGGGCCCTAAGCAAAATTACATGTCACATTAAAGTTGAGAAGTGGGGGCACTGCCAACAGTGACATGTCACATTAAAAATTAAAGTTGAGAAGCAGGGGAGGGGGTGTTCTGCTATCGGAACTGACATCTTACATTAAAGTGAGAAGGCGGGGGTGCTGACTTTTTAAATATAACAAAAATAAAAAATAAAAAAGAGACAGACTGCTGCACACCCAGTTAACTACAAATTTATTGAAAACATATCAAAAATAACACACATGTATAAGGCATAAAAAATGGGTCCCCTAAGGATAGGTGGACCTACCCAGATAATTCCCTTATGGACACCCCCCACAGACCGGCATATAATGGTAACTAGAATGAGAAAAAAACCTCGATCCTCCCGAAGGAGGGTCAGAGTAAATAAATAGCGCACCAACCCTTCACACAATACACCGATACCCCCCCCTGACTTCTTACCTCTTCTCCCATGCAGCCAGCAAGTTGAGAATCGGGGTGAGGGGCCAAAAATCACTTCTCACCAGGTGGGGCCTCTAGTAATTTGGGGGGCCCCCTGCAGCTTTGCGGGGCCCTAAGCGGCTTGCATAGTGAGCCTATAGGGTGGATCGGCCCTGCTTTACATGATTAGAAATCTTATTTAATAGCAAAATATATGAATAGTTTATACTATAAAAAAAAATTGCTGTGCGCCGCTAAAGTGTTCGAGTTTGACTTGAAGAAAAGGTGGCAATACTATTGTAACTACTGTGGTTTACAATGATATTTGTTTCAAGCTAAAAATTTGGTATATTAAAACTGCTTTGGGGCCCAAATCATTTTGTGTCTGCACATAAATCCAAATCTTCATTGCATGCACTTATTTCTTATTTTTCTTGTATATCATTGTATGCCATTGTACAGAATTACTGTTGCCAGCATACAACATTTTCTGTTTTTAAAAGAGTTGCAGCTACAAAGTTGTAAATGTTTCTCTTAAAAGATACTGGTGTCACTGTAAACTTTTATAATTTTGTTAGTGGATAATTGAAAGCAGATTAAAGTGTTTCAGATTGCAGACTATTTAAAAAAATGTTTGTTTACACTTTAATGGTAAAATATATATTTTTTTAATCAAAAACAGCTACACCAGCAGCAGAAGCAGGGATTACAGTAGACTTTACCACTGGCCCAACCTATGCAAAGGAAGTTTTAACTTGCAAGGGAATTTTTCCCATTCTCTTATCATCTTTAGTATCATGTCCTCAGTCTCTAATAATCTCCTGTACTATGCCCGCAGCCTCTGACATCTCCTGTATCATGTCTGCAACCTCTGACCATCTCCTGTACTATGCCCGCAGCCTCTAACCATCTCTTGTATCATGTCTGCAACCTCTGACCATCTCCTGTACTATGCCCGCAGCCTCTAACCATCTCCTGTATCATGTCTGTAACCTCTGACCATATCCTGTACTATGCCCGCAGCCTCTAACCATCTCTTGTATCATGTCCGCAACCTCTGACCATCTCTTGTCTTATATCATGTATGCAGTCTCTGAGGAAGTCTGGAGAGGAGTCAAGAGTGATGGCGCCGCCAGGATGGGGGTCATGTGAGAAGTCAAACATGTGTGGACTGTGGAGAGGAGACTATAGGAAAACCAGAGCCACCGAGCTAGAGCCGACTGACTGAGCCCTGCAAGGTGCACCGGAGAGGAGGTCAGTGACAGTGCCGCCAGACCAGTCTGAGTGAAAAAAAGTAATGTAAGGGGGCACTGATATAAAGGTTTCTCCCTTATATCAGTAACCTCACCCCCTTACCTTAGCAAGAGTCCCCCCCACATTCCCAGAGTCCCAGGTGTCCCCCTTGATGATTGCTCCACTTTTACCACTTTTAACTGGAATTTGCTTTTATATATATATATATATATATATATATATATATATATATATATATATATATATATATATATGTCCCTAGCCCTATGTGATTTCATATCTGTCTTATCTATATATAATACACTCTTCAAATGTGCTTTTAAAATGTGTGGTTTTCCCTTATGAACAAGAAAATAATGACGTTATGCTGTTGGGCTGGTATAATAATGCTATGGGGCTGGTATGAATTATTTCCAGAGCTGATTTCTATTCCCAGCCCTGCCCTACCAAGACATGGCCATCCACCTAAACTGACAGGCCGTGCAAGGAGAGCATTAATCAGAGAAGCAGCCAAGAGGCCCATGGTAACTCTGGAGGAGCTGCAGAGATCCACAGCTCAGGTTGGAGAATCTGTCCACAGGACAACTATTAGTTGTGAACTCCACAAATCTGGCCTTCATAGAAGAGTAGTAAGAAGAAATCCATTGTTGAAAGAAAGCCTTAAGAAGTCCCATTTGCAGTTTGCGAGAAGCCATGTGGGGAACACAGCAAACATGTGGAAGAAGGTGCTCTGGTCAGATGAGACCAAAATTTTACTTTTTGACCTAAAAGCAACACACTATGTGTGGCGGAAAACGAACCCTGCACATCACCCTGAACACACCATCCCCACTGTAAAACATGGTGGTGGCATCATCATGTTGTGGGGATGCTTTTCTTCAGTAGTTGAGTTGATGGGAAGCTGGATGCAGACAAATACAGGGCAATCTTCGAAGAAAACCTGTTAGAGTATACAAAAGATTTGTAAAAAATGTTGAAAAACATTTATCATTTTCCTTCCACTTCACAATTATGCTCTACTTTGTGTTGGTCTATCACATAAAATCCCAATAAAATACATTTACGTTTTTAGTTGTAATGTGACAAAATGTGGATAATTTCAAGGGGTATAAATACTTTTTTAAGGCTCTGTATATTAAAAAAATCATACACTGGAGCTAAAGGATGATTAGAAGCCCAAATCCATGATACATGTAACTCCCATCCAGTCCTCCCTTGCACCCTCTTCTATATACTCACTCTAAACCTGAATCTGCGGTCACCAGTCATCCAGCACCGGGACCGTTCCTCGCTGTTTACTTCCTGGAAGGATCCTTCTTCTGGGGGTCAACATCACTGTGTGTGTGATGTGGACCATTCCCACTGGTAGGCTAAGGAAGGGGTCATGTTAGAATCCTGAATCCTGAAGAAGAATACCGGACCCATGGGAGAAAAAGGGATGAGCTAGCGAGGCTTACAAGCGGCTCTGGTTAGAGGTTCTCCACAGGAAGAAATGGCATCAGAAAGATCTGGATGGGGGGACTTCACAAGTTAAAAAGACTATTCTCTTAAAAGGATAGGTAAGAGGGGGGTGGGAGGGAAAGAGATTTTTTTTTGAAAGGGGTTAGGCTTAAAGGGCTACAAAAAAGTTGCTCAGACTTTTCTCAAAGCGGAGTTCCAGTCACAAATTTAAGTCAGCAGCTACAAAAATTGTAGCTGCTGAGTTTTAAAAAAAACAACCACTGTCCCATGCTCACCCCAGTCTCACCCGTTGTCTTCAGTCCCCATCCTCACTATGGGCACAGCTTTCCACTTTACAGCCGGGTGCCCATTGGGCATGCACGAGTCGCGCTGCGCATCGTGAGTGGTGGATGCAGTCTTCTGGGACCTGTCAGTGTTCCAGAAGAATGCAGGGGGAAGGGAGGTAGTAGAACGTCCAGCGGTGATCGGAATGAAAGTCGGAAGCAGGTACCTGTCAAAATTGGGTACCTGCTCCCCCCTCCTCAAAAGTGCCAATTGTTCAAGAGGAGCGGGGGATGAGTACTTAAAGCAGGACTTTCCCTTTTGGGTGGGGCTCCGCTTTAAAGCTTTGTAAATGCTTTAGAAGTGCATGATATGAGGAGCTACACTTTAACTAGTTTTCACTAGGCTTTATAGCTTTTATTTATGTCTCTGACTGAACTATAACTTTAAATATTTTAATTCACATTTCTAATGCCGCGTACACACGACCGTCTTTCGGGTTGTAAAAAATTACATTTTTAATGGTCTAGAAAAAACGATTTTTTTTCAACCCGATCGTTAAAACGGCCTTGCCTACAATACATACGACGGCACTATAAAGGGGAAGTTCCATTCGGATAGCGCCACCCTTTGGGCTGCTTTTGCTGATTTCGTGTTAGTAAAAGACGATTCGCGCTTTTCAGTCTGTTACAGCATGATGAATGTGCTTACTCCATTACGAACGCTAGTTTTACCAGAAAGAGCGCTCCCGTCAACTAACTTGCTTCTGAGCATGCGCGTTTTTTTTCACGTCGTTAAAGCCCACACACGACCATTTTTTATGGCGTTAAAAACGACAACGTTAAAAACGACAACGTTAAAAATTAGAGCATGTTTTACATTTTTAATGCCCATTTTTTACATCGTGAATAATGCTCTGGAGCCCACACACGATCGTTTTTAATGACATACAAAAAAAAAATTAAATTTTTTTACAACCCGAAAAACGGTCGAGTGTACGCTGCATTAGTTTTACAAATAAAACAAGCTTACAAATCTAAGAAATTAGCAATTATTTGTTTTCACAGTTCCTCTGGGACCACAATGCTTTATACATAGACAGCCGTACGCTATTAAAAGAACTATGATTCACCTGAGTAATTGCTCACTTCCCTAATAGCTCCTTGGAATAAAATCAAAATATGTGATACCCACTACAGTAACAGAAAAAAAAAAAGAAGGAAATTACATATTACAAATATAACAAAAATACATCTCTTTCTTCTGTGCGATATCCATTAGCATTTCATGTCTTCTACATTATCCTCATCTATGGGTCATTGAATAAGATTTAAGATGTACTTTTTGTGCTGCCAGAAAATATTTACTTTGCTTTGTATTGATTTATTCTTCCAACATTTTACTAATGGATGTGAAATTTAAAGACCAGTTTCACTGAACCATATTCCCTTTGCTAGAAACAGGTCATCTTTTTAAGAAACGTAAGGGGGGGGGGGGGTAGTAGTGACCTATAAGAATTATTTTATGACTTATTTTTATTGAAAAAATGTACCGTAATTATCGGGCTATAACGCGCCCCGGCGTATAGCGCGCACCCCCGAACTTGAAGGAAAATTCCTGCAAAAAAAAAAAATACTTACAGTTTGGATGCCCCTCGTCGGTGTCTTGCCCTTCGTCCATCGCGTCCTGCCTGTCGTCCATCGGCGGCCTCGTCTGGTCCGGCGTCCTTCTGCGGCCATCGTGGTGTCCTCCCCGTGCTGTGTTCGAACCACTGCGTCGACATATACCGAGCGGAGTACACTTGGGTATAGTCGGGCGGGCTCAGCTCCTCTCGCGTAAAGGACGTACAGGACACACAGGACGTGACCGCGAGAGGAGCCGAGCCTGCCCAACTATACCCGAGTGTACTGCGCTCGGTATATGTCGGCGCAGTGGTTCGAACACAGCGCAGGAAGCGGGTATCGGTGTATAACGTGCACCCAAAATTTTTCCCTCATTTTCAGGGCAAAAAAGTGTGCGGTATACGTCGAGAAATACAGTATTTTCATATTCAGGATAAAGTAACATTTTTATCTCTACTGTATACTACCTATCCGAGCCCCGTTACTTACTTTAGTGAGGTTAATCCGATTGGCTGAACTCTGAAAAACAATCTTTATTCCAACATATCCTTAAAATGACAAGCAACAGCACAGAAACAGCAGTGGGGGACTGGAGGATGATGCGTTTCACTATAGTTACCTTTTATCAACCATGTTTGCCACCTTGAGCATAGTAAACAGCCCTGTGTGAGTTCCAAGTTGGTGGGATTGACCATTACACAAAGTGGCGTCACTAGGGTTGGTGTCACCTGGTGTGGCAAAACATGGTGTCACCCGCCCTCTTGTCTATCCTGCCCAGCGCCCTGCAGGCAGCGCATGGTCACGGGGCGCACCCTCAAATGGCCCCTGTAAATTTATAGTATAGGGTGTTATAGGGCAGGTTTAGGGTGGTATAGGGCAGGCTGGGGTGGTATAGGACAGGTTAGGGTGGTTTAGGGAAGGTTGGGGGGTATAGGGCAAGTTGGGGTGACATAGGGCAGGTTGTTGAGGTATAGGGCAAGTCGGGGTGACATAGGCCAGGTTGGGGTGGCATAGGACAGGTTGCAGTGGTATAGGGCAGGTTAGGGTGGCAGAGGGCAGGTTAGGGTGGTATCAGGCCAGGTTGGGGTTATATACGGCAGGTTAGGACTCTATGTAGAGACAGACAGTGTGCATTAACCTACAGCATGCCCGGAGATGAAGACATCTGGGTCTGTTGTGTTTTCACCTTTTTCTCCTTCAGCTGAGGGGTTAGCAAGAGTGAAGGAGTATTGTATAGAAGCAGATCCTGGACTGCCGCACTCCTTAAAACGATGTCTTTATTGTACAAATGAAATCCAAAAAACAACCAAAGCGATGCAGTCAAAATTAAGTGAACGATGGGAAAAAGGTGGCTGACATGTTTCACGTCATGTGATGCTTACTCATAGCTAGTGAACAATGACAAAAACTGTGTTTAAAAAGAGGAGGGGAAAAAGGTGAATGGGGTGTTTCACCAATTAGCCCACAGGTGATCGTTAGTCAATAGAACACTTTGATGAACCCTAATGTGTCACACATGGAATACTATCATGTATGGGATTAAATGAAAATCTCATACTGGTGATAACACATATATATCATAACCAATATGGTGAAAAAAGTGATATGTGTATACCATAAATTAATAAAGTATTTGACAATACAACAATAATAGGTAAATGATTGAATGTCAAGAAAGGAAAAAATTGTGTATCGGTATGTGTATAAACACACACGGACATATAAGATGTCACAAAATTCACACACAATATTTGTGTACTGTGATATAAAATGATGTGAAATGAACATATATAGCTTAAAGTTGATGTAATAGGCTCATATAATGGTCATTGGTGAATGATGTGTAGAGCTCATTAAAAAAACAACAAAAAAATCACAAATATGCAAAAATATAGTATTGTATGAAAATAGTATATACAGTGCCTTGCGAAAGTATTCGGCCCCCTTGAACTTTGCAACCTTTTGCCACATTTCAGATTTCAAACATAAAGATATAAAACTGTAAAAAAAATTTTGAAGAATCAACAACAAGTGGGACACAATCATGAAGTGGAACGAAATTTATTGGAAATTTCAAACTTTTTTAACAAATAAAAAACTGAAAAATTGGGCTTTGTCCCTACTTTTAAACCCTTCCTTCAACATATTTGAAATAATAGTTTAATACAGGGCATCTGAGCCATCAAGTACCATCATAAAGTAGCGGCATATGCGAATGGACACCTCTTTTACATTACAGACCCCCTTGTCTCACTTCCCTCTCTGTTGCGGGAGCTACACTGCTATGGCTCATTGTCTAACTTCAAGGTCAACCTCCAGAAATCAGAGGCTTTAAACACTTTTCCTTACAGAAACTATTAGGCCTTGTACACGCCGTCGGTACAACCCGATGAAATGGCCTTAAGTCCAGTTTCATCGGTCAAAACCGACCGTGTGTACGCGGCCTTATGGTTGGACTGCACCCTTCCTTACCTTTTAAATTACCACACATTCTATCCAGTATTCCTGCGAATTTGAATACCATTTTCTCACTTAATCTCCAGCCCATTTTATCCGCTGTGTCTGCCGATTTGAAAAAGTGTGAGTCTCTAGCCTTATCATAGTTTGGCCGCTGTAATGTACTTAATATTAATGTGATGCCCAGACTCTTGTACCTTTTGCAAGTGTTAACTATATGAATACCTCAGGCTTTCTCTTATTCTGTGTGCTCCACTTTCATTAAATTTGTTTGGCATGGCAAACACTCCTGCATTGATAGTTTTATTTTTTTAGGCCAAAATTGAAAGGGGCCTGAGCATCCCCGATCCAGCTTTGTATTACACAGAGGCTCACATGACTAGGATCATAGATTGGTGTTGGCCCAATCATCTCACTGGAACAGGAGGCTGCTATTGCACTGCTCTGAGGTCTTCCTTTGGCAGGAAAGCAACATGTATCTCATCTAGCTACCCACCCGCTGATTGGACCTACCCTTTTCGAACTCAATATATTTTTCCATTTGGCCTCACTGAATAGTTTCGCACCCCTTATGGGACGGAAAATTGGCCACTCAGAGTTCACACCTGACATTTCTGATCTGACTTTTCTGTCATTGAAATCTCAAGGACTCTTGCGCACTTCTCACTTTCTTCGCCCTTCTGGGTGAGTTTCTATGAAGATGTTACTCACTGGCCTCCCCACCCCTTGATCACTGGGGGGCTCTTCGGCTATCTCATTTTCTCAGTTCATTGCCTAAACCAGCAATATTCTCTAGGAGGTTAAACTCGTTTGAAAAGCTCTGCCTGGAAGAGGGCCTGATACGTAGGTCTCTTTCTACTTCTTACAAATTCCTGCTGTATCTTCATGCCACCTTTGGATCCATCTTTCCTTACCAAATGGAAAAGGGACTTGGGAGTCACTTTCACAGACCCCGGAAAAAGAGTATATACTTTTTTCGCACATAAGTCATCCCTATGCAGTAAATACCAGGAGACTTCTTACAAAATAGATACTCACTGGTATAGGACTCCACCAGTCCTCGCCAAGTTAATTCCTCAACAAAATGATCAATGTTGGAGGTGTGGCTCACATGTGGGTATTCTCCTACATATCACCTGGGAAAGCCCCAAGCTGCACACCATGTGGGAGCCAGTACTCTAAAGCCCTGTACACACGATCAGTCCATCCGATGAGAACGGACTGAAGGACTGATGGTCTGATGTGCCTACACACCATCAGTTAAAAAAACGATCGAGTCCAACGCGGTGACGTAAAACACAACGACGTGCTGAGAAAAATGAAGTTCAATGCTTCCAAGCATGCGTCGACTTGATTCTGAGCATGCGCAGGTTTTTAACTGATGCTTTTGCATACTAACCTTCGGTTTTGACCTATCGGTTTGCATCCATCGGTTCAATTTTAAAGCAAGTTCTATTTTTTTGGACCGAAGGATAACTGACCGATGGGGCCCACACATGGTCAGTTTGGACCGATGAAACGGTCCTTCAGTCCGTTTTCATCGGTTTAGACTGATCGTGTGTACAAGGCCTAACTCATTCATAAATTTATGGATATTTCCCTGCACAATGATCCCATGGCGGTTCTACTCAACCTTACCCCCTTATCTAAGTGACGGTACCATAAATCCCTCCTTAAACATCTGTTGCAAGGGCTGGCATTTCATGTATGTGGAAACACCAGTCTGCCCCTACTGTTGCACAATGGCTCGGGAGAGAGAATGATATTGAGCAAATGGAGGAACTGACCTCTGCCCTCAGAGACAGATTTGAAGAACACAAAACCAGGTGGTTCTACTGGAATCTCTTTTGTTTCTCTGATGAATACCTCCAATTTACAAGACATTTCTATGCCATTTATATACTGACCCGAAAGCCAGGTGCTTGCTCTATGCTCTCTCGGTGGTAACTCCCTCTCTCACTTTTTTTTCCTTCCCCCCCTACCTCTCTTTCTCCCTAAACCTCACCTATATCCCATTTTCCCCTATATTTTCTCTCTCTTTCCCCCACCATATATATAAAAATCTGATGTGTGCAGACTCAGGCTGGTCCTGCCATTGCGGTCTTCTCAGTACCGTTACACCCTAGGTTAGGTTACTACAATTAACTTGCTCTCTACAGTCCCTGGCAAATGCTGCCAGGGGCTGCAATGATGAATCTTATTTTTAAGGTTCTGTCCTTTCAGTACTTCCTTGGCTGAGATCCAATGTCTACAATCATTTGCCCCAATTTAGTAGTGGTGTTTTTCTTTTTATTTGTGCATGGTTGCTTCCTTAACCACTTAACAACTGTCCTATAGCCAAAGTACGACTACAGGGCGGTTTCTTAACTCTGGGAGGCCATTAATTAACTTCCTCCCAGAGAATCCTTCCCGCACGCGCCCTGTAGCAACACGGGACCCGTAGCAACACGGATTTCGGTAAACCTGGACAGCAGGGTCATTGCAAGTTCATCTGTATAAAGGGGGGAACTAATGCGCAAAACCAAACTAACCAGGGGCACTAAAAATGGTATTAGGATAAAATATTAATATAACTGTAAAAATATTAAAAGCAGCAGCCACTACTGAAAAGTGCTCACGCACCGAATGACATATGTAAAGAAGGGGTGTAATGGCGCTTGCCAGTTAAGGATTGAATAATCAAAAATATATCTAATACGCACAGCAACGTATGAAACTTGACCAGTATATCCAATAAAACGTGTTCCACTCCTATTTCCTCAAAGACCCCTCACACATCAACAACCATGATGTGAAGGATGGAAAATGTGAAGATAATGAAATCCAAAAAATATATGACTAAAACACCAAATTAAAGTCATTCAATAAAAATAATGTGAGGCAATTGCAATAATGTGTGATATAATCCAGTGCAAATATGCAAATAATTAATATAAGGTGTAGAAAAATATAAATAATGTATAAAATCCAAAAAAGGGGGGGTGAAAAAAACACCTTAAAATGTAAAAGAAATAAAAAATATGTGCACCAAGAATTGTGCAGGTGAATAAATAAATAAATAATGTTCAGGCATTAAGTGTTCAAAAAATATCAGTGCTTAAAAAAGTTTTCCAAAGTGCACAGTGCTGTATAGAGAATAAAAATTAAAGTCAAACAATCAAGTGCTTGATTCAATATTTCCCTAAAGGTGCAATAGTGCTTGAACAAAGGATGATGCTGCAGTCCACCGCACGATCATTCAGTGTAGTTGTGCAGATCAAATATTAAGGAAATACTAGCCTCTCACCTCAAGTAAGGCTAGACAAGCCTAAATGATGTCAATGGAGCCCAGCAGGTACAGCTATAGATAAATATCTCCAGGACAGCTCAGCTTACTCCAGTCATCCGACCACAGATTTTCCAGACCGCTCTCAACAAAAGCACAATGCAATCTCCATAGTGTAGTAAGCAATGATGGGTTTTAATGAAAAAAATTTAGCACTCACATTTAAAATCACTGTAGTCAGCATGCAGATGATTACAGGAAACGTAGTATAAGCAGCAGTTCTCCGCTCTCGGCCGTGAGCGGAGATGACGTCACCGAGGGCACTCCTCCTTAACCTGACGCGTTGCGTGGCAGATCGACGCCACTAAATCATAGGTTAATAGCCATGCCTCTGAAGATATCCTGTCGGATGAAACATGTAAGGCTGACCTGACACATGTACGCTATTCTCCATGGAACCATTTACGTTTTGATGCCTGTTTTTCAATTATGTTTGTAAGTACATCACAATAAATTGCGTGTTACTTTTACATACGGGCTTCACTATTGTGTTTCCTCTCTGCATTTTTTTTGGTTGTCCTTATCCTGCTGATGAACGCAATATATTACTTTGGATCCTTTTGAGTTGTGGATGGCCTTTTACCCTTGATGGGTTTGTGGATTTTTACTCTTCGAGTGGAAGTGCGACTACCATTGATCCCTGCATTATTTAACCCTACATGCCTATAATGATGTTGATCTGGTAAGCAGTTTGACTGCACAGGGTGTGGTGTGTTTCCTTATCTGCACACTGAATTCTCAGTGGAGGTTCTTCATTTCAACACTTTTGATTACTTTGAAGATTGTATATGCTCATTTGGACATTATTTTCATGTATTATTCATTATTAATTCTCACAGCGCTGCACCTCTGAATACATTTATTATTTGTCTTATCCACATATTGTGCTGGCAGCTTTCTTTTGTATTTAAGCTAGCGCAGATATTTTCACGTTTTTTTATCTTTCTTTAATACTACTGGGCTTTAAATTCCTTTAATGTGTTGAATATTTTGCACAGCACCTTAACCACTTTCCGCCCGGTCAATAGGCAATTGCCGTCTGGGAAGTGGTTGTGAAATCCTGACTGGATGTCTATTGACGTCCTGCAGGATTTCATGCTGGCGCGCACCCGTGGGGGCGCGCAGCACGGCGATCGGTGATGCGGGGTGTCAGTCTGACACCCTGCATCTCCGATCTCGGTAAAGAGCCTCCAACTGCCTCCAACGGCTGATCACGATGTAAACAGGAAGAGCCGCTGATCGGCTCTTCCTCACTCACGTCTGACAGACGTGAGTAGAGGAGAGCCGATCGGCGGCTCTCCTGACAGGGGGGTTCACACTGATTGTTTATCAGCGCAGCCCCCCCTCGGATGCCACCACTGGACCACCAGGAAGTGCCCCCCCAGTGCTCAATAGAGCAAAAAAAAAAACACCAATAAAAAAAAAATGACACAATCAATGCCAATCAGTGCCCACAAATGGGCACTGACTGACAACATGGGCACTGACTAAAATGATGCCCAGCAATGCCATCAGTGCCACCCCTCAGTGTCCGTCAGTGCCACCCAGTGTCCATCAGTGCCACCTCTTAGTGCCCATCTATGCCCAGTGCCCACCTATCAGTGCCCATCTGTGCCACCCATAAGTACCCATCAGTGCCACACATAAGTGCCACCCATGAGTGCCCATCAGTTCTGCCAAAGAGTGCCCAGTGCTGCCTATGAGTGCCCATCAGTGCCACCTATGAGTGCCCATTAGTGCCGCCTATGAATGCCCATCAGCACAGCATACCAGCACCACCTATCTGTGTCCATCAGTGCCGCCTATCGGTGCCCATCAGTGCCGCCTATCGGTGCCCATCAGTGCCACCTCATCGGTGCCCATCAGTGCCACCTCATCGGTGCCTATCAGTGCCGCCATATCAGTGCCCATAATTGAAGAAGAAAACGTACTTATTTACAAAATTAACAGAAAAAAATAAAAACTTATTTTTTTTCAAAAATTTCGGTCTTTTTTTAGTTGTTGCGCAAAAAATAAAAATGGCAGAGGTGATCAAATACCACCAACAGAAAGCTCTATTTGTGGGAACAAAATGATAAAAATTTCATTTGGGTACAGTGTAGCATGACCGCGCAATTGTCATTCAAATTGCGACTGTGCATTGTGGCTGTATTCTAAGGAGGTTTGTGAATGCTGCAAAGAAAAAATAAAAATGCAATGCAGTAGTGAAGCACATAGTTGATAATATAGTTTAACCATAACCTTCTGGACTGTTACATTCCACTTTTTCTGATAATTACTTAAAAGTGCAGGAAAAAGAAAGATACAAAATAACATAAAGTCTTAAAATAGAAGAAAAGATCAATTACATTGCTATTCAGACAGAAACTTGAAAATCAATGATCAGTGATTTGCATCCTGTTACTCGCCATCTACATTTGTTACCACTGTTAAAGTGAACAAAAGAAATTGATTTAAAAGAAAAGTACCCTTGGCAACAGAAAGGATTTCTCTTTTAGACAGATGCTTTAATCTTGTCTATCCCTGCCTAGACTTTCTTATGGCAATATATTAATTTCCAGGAAATGAATATGATACTGACAATTTGCAGATTTGCTAGCCTTCCAAAACAAACCATACTTGTCCATTTTTAGAAAAACCTAAATCATGTTAAGATATTAATAAATGTCCTCCATTTTTTGGTGACTCAGGGCAGTCCCATGAAATCACGGCATTTTGTGACACTTATGCCCTGTACACACGATCGGATATCTGATGGAATCTAATCCGATGTATTTTTTCATCAGATATCCGATGAAGCTGACTTTCATCAGTCTTGCCTACACACCATCAGTCAAAAATCCGGCCGTGTCCAACGCGGTGACGTAAAACACAACGACGTGCTGAGAAAAATGAAGTTCAATGCTTCCGAGCATGCGTCAACTTGATTCTGAGCATGCGTGGATTTTTCTCCGATGGACTTCCACACAGACATTTAGCTAGATTCAGAGAGAGTTACGGCGGCGTATCAGTAGATACGTCGTCGTAACTCTGAATCTACGTCGTCGTAAATTTAAGCGTATTCTGGAAACCAGATACACTTAAATTAGGCTAAGATACGAGCGGCGTAAGTCTCCTACGCCGTCGTATCTTAGCGTGCATATTTACGCTGGCCGCTAGGTGGCGCTTCCGTTGTTTTCCGTGTCAAATATGCAAATGAGCAAGATACGCCGATTCACGAACTTACGTGCGCCCGTCGTAATTAGTTACGCCGTTTACGTAAGAGATACGCCGGCGTAAAGATAAAGCTGCTCCCTAGGTGGCGCAGCCCATGCAAGGTATAGACGTCGGAACAAGCCTATCTTTTTACGTCATTTGCGTAAGTCGTACGCGAATAGGGCTTTGCGTAAGTTACGTTCACGTCGAAGGCAGTGTTCGGCGTATCTTAGGCATTCTATCCGACGCATGCGCACTGAGATACGTCCACGGACGGCGCATGCGCCGTTCGTTGTTAACGTCATTTACGTGGGGTCATGCTTAATGTCACTAAAACACGCCCACCTCTTCCTCATTTGAATTAGGCGCGCTTACGCCGGCACATTTATGCTACGCCGCCGTAACTTAGGACGCAAGTGCTTTGTGAATACAGCACTTGCCTCTCTAACTTGCGGCGGCGTAGCGTAAATACCATACGCTATGCCCGCACAAAGTTACGCTGCCCTACCTGAATCTGGCCAAATGTTTTTTTTCTATCGTTTTTTTATCCATAGGAAAATTTTAAAACACGTTCTATTTTTTTCACAGATGGAAAACAAACCGATGGGGCCCACACACGATCAGTTTGTCCGATTAAAACGGTCCATCGGTCCGTTTTCATCAGACAAACCGATTGTGTGTACAGGGCTTTACACATGCACTCATACACAGTGATTTTATGTTTATTCTACTTTAGTACATTGTAGAATATACCTTTGTGACTTGGGAGTCCAATTTAAGCAAGAAGAAAATTGTTTAGTTTTACTTAAATGTATTGTGTACATTTATTTTGTGTATTTTGTGTATCTAAATCTACTAGTTCATCTAACACTCCCTTCCTCCCAAACTGACAATGCTGCTGATCAAATGTGCCCCCTGTGCTCATTCATTCAGAGTGGTGACACTCTAATACAGGAGTGTGTTATTGGCCAGATCACCTGGTGAAAACAGAGGGAAAAGGCATAAAAAAAGAAAACTGATGCAGCCACTACACCTACCCCCTACATTTTTGATTTTGAGTTTAATAACGCTTTAACATGACACAGCATCAGATTTTGTATGTTGAAGTGCAACTTTAATCATAAAATAGAAATATGTGAACAAACAGGCTTTTTAATGCAGAAGAAAAACCGTCTATCTCTTCTTCATTAAAGTTTTCTTACCTTCTTGTTCACAATGTACACTGAGCAGTGTGCAATCTCATCATGACATCGCCCTTGTCCGGTCAAATCAAAACGACCGAAGATTGGAATCTGTCATGGACGTATTCATGCAGACTTGAAAGTTGCAGTTTAATAAGAATAAAAGAAAATAACATCCTTGCTGTGGCACATACTTATCTATTTTCCCAAATCTTCTGACAGCCTCTGGCATTAAACCTATGGGGATGTTTGATTTTTTTTTGTTGTACATGTATCTGAATACATTCCTACAACAGCATTAGGGATCGGCTCCTGGTTTAGACAGAAGACAAGTTTGGACCAAACATTGGTTGGTGCTGAACATCATATATTGTAATGAGAGAAAACCACTACTCTATATGACAGCTTCCTTATACTGCTGTCATTGATTGCATGCACCCACCTTATCCTTAGAATACAGTAACATTAAAAGCAGTGGCGTCACTAGGGTTGGTGTCACCTGGTGCGGGAAAACATGGTGTCACCCCCCCTCCACCAAGTATAGTCCCCCCTCAGTACAGACCCGCCTCCCTCAGTCCAGACCTCCCCTCTACACTACGTATAGATCCCCTCTCTTAGTACAGACCACCCTCTCTACTAAGTACAGACCCCCATCCCTCAGTCCAGATCCCCCTCTCCACTAAGTACAGACCCCCTCCCTCTGTAAAGATCCCCTCCCTCAGTACACACATCTCTCTCCACTTGTACTTGTTGGGAGGTGGAGGGGGGGTCAGATGTGCTGGGGGGTGCTATGGGAGGTGAGAGGGCTTATGTTCTTGTGGGAGGTTGGATTTAAAATCCAACCTCCACTTCTGTTAGAAAAATAAAATGGGGTTGGGACTTTGTATGAGGCATGTTGTATGCACCACCACAGGCTTCCATCCCTGTAAGGGTGTAAAAAATGGAGGGTTGGGACTTTAAATGAGATGCGATTATAGCAGTATGCGATTAAGTATATATATGGAAAATATAAAAATTGTTTCCATAATGACCAGGTTCCAAAATACCAACCCAAGAAGCACTAAACCAAATTAATCTGTCTAACGATATGTAATTAAAACAGAGGTTTAGTTGCAGTTATTTGCAAATACCTGGGAAGCTGCAAGCCAAGCGTCAAGGCACTCTATGTAACTGCAGTCCTAACTATGATTTTTAAAGCCTCCTAAGGAGGAGCACAGGTGTGCTAATCAATAGACAGGGGGCAGATGGCAACCTAGACCTACCCCTATCTATAGTTGGTCTGGCAAATGAGAGCACTGGAAAGACAAAAAACAGGGGTGAAACCAATACATGCCTACCAAACCAAAATACCACCAAACTGGGTGCGGGCCACATCAAACTGGGTCAGCTAGTCAAAAAAATGACAATGCATAAATTAACTGTTGGTGGTAGATCTGTGGAGGCACTCTGTTACACTCCTGAAAATCGCATCTCCATCCCTAGCTAATGTTAGAAAAATAAAATGGGGTTGGGACTTTGTATGAGGCATGTGGTATGCACCACCACAGGCCTCCATCCCTGTAAGGGTGTAAAAAATGGAGGGTCATTATGGAAACATTTTTTATATTTTCCATATATATACTTAATCGCATACTGCTATAATCGCATCTCATTTAAAGTCCCAACCGTCCATTTTTTCCAACCTCCACTTCTAGCATAGGTCCTTTCTTCTCCCAAAGCGTCCCCCAGCACATAGTCTGGGGGGGTCTTAACTCCCCCCCACACATATTTTGACTCCCCCCACCCCCAGTTCATTGCAGGTGTCTCTCTTCCGGTGATAGTTCTGGGGACCCCACCACCTCCACACACGGCCGGGCTCAGCTCCAATCTGTCACCAGGCTCCGATACACTGTGCTGTACATTATACACACTGGTCTGAACATTATATACACACTGGTCTGTATATAATGTACAATATGATTTTTGTACCCTGACACTGTCTGTACATTATATACACTGTGCTGTACATTGTACAGTATACACTGGTCTGTATATAGTGTACAATACAGTGTCAGCAGGGTACAAACTGGTCATATACCCTGTAAATCATATTGTACATTATATACAGACCAGTGTATATAATATACAGCATGGTATCAGGGTACAGACTAATCTGTATATAATGTACAATATGGGTTACAGGGTATATGACCAGTCTCCTGTACCCTGCTGACACTGTAGTTCTGTAAATACACTAACTTGTTTCCAGGACTTGCCACAATCAGATTTCTTCCAGAATTCAGGGATGCTTCCATAGCTGCCTATACAATCCTCCACCTGTTCATGCTTCAGCGCCCGAGCCCCTTGGAGACCCGCCCGCTTTCAGGCATTGGATGGCAAAGGTAGCGGCTCTCCTATTGGCTCACATTCCTCCTCCAGGAAGAAAGAGAGAAACAGAGTCAGGCACCGTGGCGGCGGCGCAGCTTACAGTAGCAGACGCCCACTGTTACCTCTTCCCACTGGACTGCAAGCAGGGAGGATTTACATATATCGCCCTCCCCGCTGGCCGTTCTCACTGATAAAAAAGGGAGCCACTGAGGCGGCCCCTCTGTGCAGACGCCGCCAGTGCAAGAAACTGCCTGGTTGGGGGATTTACGCCCCCCCTCATCACTGAAAGCGCTGGTGGCGGTGCTCCTGCCTACGGGTGTCACCCCTGTGGCGGGTGTCACCCGGTGTGGACCGCACCCCCCTATCAACGCCTCTGATTAAAAGACCCCATTAAAGTGGAGGTTCACCCTAAAAAAAAATTCTAACAATACATTGAGAAGACTGATTACACTGCGGGTATGCTGTTTTTTTTTTTTTTTCCCCCGTACATACCTCGTTATCGCCGTTTCATCCCTCAGCTTCCGGGTATGATTCTTGCTGGACTGGGCGTTCCTAGTTGATTGACGTTCCTCCGACCGGCGCATACTGCGCGTCACGACTTTCCGACAGAAACCGAACATCATTGCGCAGGCGCCGTATAGAGTCGGCTCGGACGGAAGGTCCACAAAACACCTTGAGCTAGATTCATGTAGCTCTTACGTCGGCGTATCTATTGATACGCAGCGTAAGTCAGTAGATGCGCCGTTGTATCTATGCGTGCTATTCACGGAGCTAGATACGCCTGAATTTCAGCTTCCTCCGACTGACGTAAGTGTTAGTACGTATCTAGGGTGCATATTTACGCTGGCCGCTAGGGGCGCTTCCGTAGATTTACGCATAGAATATGTAAATGACCTAGATACGCCGATTCACGAACGTACTTGTGCCCGCTACGCCATTTACGTAAGGCTTACGTCCGGCGTAACGTTACCCCTGCTATATGAGGCGCAGCCAATGTTAAATTATGGACGTCGGAACAGCCGTTGAATTTTACGTCGTTTACGTAAGTGGTACATGAATGGGGCTGTGCGTAGGTTACGTTCACGTTGAAAGCATTGAGCCGACGTATCTTAGGGAGTATATGCGACGTGACTCTGAGCATGCGCGGATCGTTAGTGAAAACATTTACATGGGGTCACGGCTACTTTGAATACAACACGCCCACTACCTTCCACATTTGAATTAGGCGGGCTTACGCCTGCCTAGTTACACTACGCTGGCGCAACGTACGACGCCAGATCTTTGTGAATAAAGGTCTGGGCACCCTATTTTACATTGGCGTAGCACATATGAGATGCGCTACACCGGCAGAACTATACGCTGAGCTACGTGAATCTAGCTCCTCGTTCTTATGTTGATGTGGACCATGGCCTCTTCTGAATTACCCCGTCATGGAGATTGTGATGGTCTGCGAGCAGGGGACTTATCAAAATCTGGAAACCCTCTTTACCAATAAGAAGGGCACCCAAATTCTGCCCTCCCCTTCATGTGAATGAGAGAAGGGTACATAGTTGCACTCATATACTGCCCTCCCCCAATGTAAAAGGGGGTAGGGGTACCTAGTATCCCTAGTCATTTACACAATAAAATGTAAAGTATGAATAAACATGCATACACAGTTTTTGACAGGTCCATTATAATTGACAAGATAGGTTGGGGACAGGTTTAATTGCAGTAGCCCATCTGAACTTTGAGGCCGCGTACACACCAGCGGATCTGTTCGCTGAAAAAGGTCCGCCGGACCGTTTTCAGCGGACATGTCCGCTGCGTTCGCTGCCGGATTTCTGTCTGATGGTTGTACACACCATCAGACAGAAATCCGCGCGTAAACAATACGCGGGACGTGGCGGTCAGTTGGACGTGTCCGGTGAGTCTTTACAGACGACCGAACACGTCCGACGGACAGGTTTCCAGCGGACAGATTTCTTAGCATGCTAAGAAATTTTTGTCCGCTGGAAACTGTCCGATCCGCCGGACAATTGTCCAGTCGGGCCTACACACGACCGGATCTGTCCGCTGGAACTGTCCGTCGGACAAATATCAGCGGACAGATCCGGTCGTGTGTACGGGGCCTTAGAGCTCTGTAATGTCCGCTCTGTTTGCTACCGGCATGAAGTGGTGTATAACATTGGAAAGAGCCCAGTGGAAATTCTATCAGGAGCAGGTAGAGTGCTTAGAAGAGCTTCCAGTATTGCCCCCAAGCTACTCGGGTAGATGGCTATTCCAGAGAGAAAGGACTGGAGAGCCAGAATGGAATTATGTACAGTTGTGACTAGGGTTGCACTGATACCGATACTAGTATTGGTGCTGATACCGGGCATTTGCATAAGTATTTGTACTTGTGTAAATGCTAAAAAGCTTGACCGGATACTTGGGCAGCCTCAGGGATGAGCGGTGCTGTGGTGGGGGGGAGCACAAGCACCAATTTCCCTGTATAACTTTTCTGACAACCAATTCTCCTACTCTCCCTCCCCAGCTGTCAGGGAGATTGGTGCTTGTAACTGCCTCCACCGCCGCACCTATCACCCCCGGCTGTCCTCCTCTGTGCTCCCTCGGTCCTTCTCCCAGTCCCCCTCTGTGCTCCCCATGTCCCCCTCTAGGTCTTAATCCATTTTTTCCTCCTGGGCCCCCCTCTGTGTCCTCCTCCGAGTCCCCCTGCGTCTTCCCCAGCTCTCCGTGTCCTCCTCCGGTCGTCCTCTGTCCCGGATCTTTCAGGGTGGAGAGCAGAGAAAGTAACCATTAACTCTGTCATTTACTGGCCCCTTCCTTTTCCGAATGCAAAGAGTCAGTGATCACTGACTCTGTCTATTCATAACCTGTGTTTACAATGCTTCTGTTTATGAATGGAGAGGAGCCTCTGTCTCCTTTCCATTCATCTTAAGTGCAGCTGAGGCTGCAGAGAAAGGGACTGGGGGATCTCTATCCTCAGTCCCTTTCCCTGCCTCAAAGGGGAGATATCAGGGGTCCATTTAGACCACTGATTTCTCACCAAAGCCCCCCCTCCCCACCCCCCCAACAGGGCTAACAAAAAATAATAATAAAAAAAGAAAATATTGTAATAAATATTTCAATGGTAGATTAAAAAAAAAAAAGGAAAAAAAAGGGCAGCATAAAAAAAACTGACACACGTGCCACTTGTCACATGACATTAAAAAATTGTATCAGGAATTGGTAACGGCAAGTACTTGAAAAAAGGTATTGGTACTTGAGCTTGGTCTTAAAAAAGGTATTGGTATCGGTGCAACCCTAGATGTGATTGTAAAAAAAACTACTGCAAACTGCTATCCCGTGCTGGGTGTTAACCCCTCTGCTAAAGTGTGCAGATTTCAAGTCAGAAATCCAGATTCTACCCTCAAATTCGATTTGAATTACCTAAAGTTTCCAGAGCTCTGTAACAAGGAACTGACACAGCGATTGTAAAGTCTAGTACCCACTAATAGTTGTTTTTATAATCCAGCAGGCTGAACAGAAAAAAACCTGACAGCTTAGGTAGAAGCCGCTGTACTAACAATCCAATATTAGTACAGCAAACTTTTCTGCTGTGCTATTGTGTTCTGACAGGGAGACGCCCCCCCACCAGAACACTTTGGTCAGCGCTGTCAGACATTGGCATGTAAATATTAAGAAAATTTTGAGTACATAAATAGGTGCAAGGTATAGAAATGTAGGAGGGGCCTCGGACAATTGAGAAGTTTGGGGTGTAAAGGAAGAGGAGAGAGGAGAATCAGTGTTTATGCCCCTTTTTTGGGGGGGGTTTGACTTTAAAGAAAGAGGAAACCCAGGAGTATTATAAGGGGGGGAGATGGGAGGGGGAGATTAAACTGCGGGGGGAGACACACACACCGCCTTTGAGTGAAATAAGAGCTCACCAGTAGGAAAGGTCTGAGAAAAGGGACTAGTAATCTGCAGTAGACAGAAAAAAGGAGAGGTCGGGGTGGGGATGATACCCCCGCACCAAGTTCTCTCCCGAATAGGGTGGTGGAGGATGGGAGGGGAGGGAGGGTGTGGGAGTTTTTTTTTTTTTTGGTTGGTTTTGGCTTTCTCCTCCCTGGTGCCCCCCCCCCCCCCCCCGGGTCGCTTGTCTTTTTATAAGAAAGGCATTTGACAGGGGAGTCATAGGGAAGGAACAAGAAGAATGGCAAGTAGAATGAAAATAATTTCATACAATATGAGAGGTCTTTGTTCAAGTGGTAGGAGGGGTCGTCTCTGGCACGAACTGAATCATATGAAGGCAGAGATTGTTTTCTTGCAGGAAACACACTTCGTGGCAGGGGCGACCCCTTGCATGCCCCTCGTTACCTCGTTACATATAATCAGTGGTTCCACTCGCCCTCACCTATTCCTAGAGCCAGAGGGGTGACAATAGCAATACATAAACAATGTCCCCTGATGAATATAGAAACAAAGGAGGATCCAGAAGGCCGGTTTCTTTTCGTTAAGGGAAAGATTCAGGGCCAATATTATACTTTAGCCACGATCTATGCTCCTAATAGTAAGACAGTCAAATTTTCGATTAAAACTTTGGACGCTCTGGAAAAGTTCAAAGAAGGTGTATTGATAATGGGAGTGGATTTTAATATAACCCTTGAGCCTAGTCTGGACACCTCAGAGGGGAAAAACTTTTATATCATACAGAGCATTGAGATGTGTTAAAAAGTGCCTTTGATCCATGCATTTGGAGAGGGACTATAGTTACTATTCTAAAACACACAACACTTATTCAATGATTGTTATGTTGATGATAGACCTTTATTATCTTCTTCTTCTATTGAATCAATCACCATATCTGACTACGCACCTATAATTTTAACGGTAAATCCGGTATCAATGGGGGATGTGGAAAGAACATGGAGATTGAATGAATCCATCTTGGATGATAAAAATAACGTAGAGTACCTTTCCCATAAATTAACACAATATTTTGAGACTAATATGACTGAAGGGGTATCAGACCAAGTGGTACGGGAGGCCCACAAAGCGGTTATCCGAGGGGAACTTATCTCTTTGGGAGCAAGTATTAAGAGAGAGAGACAAAAAGAGATTGTCACGATACTGGATGAGATACATAAAACGGAAATTAAACATAAGGTTCATCGGAAGTTAGAAGAAGATCTAAAACAACTACTGGATCGAAAAGTTCAAAAAAAGCAGAGATATTTTGCCCATCGTTTTTACGAACAGGGAAACAAGAGTGGGAGACTATTAGCTAGACAACTAAAGAAACAGGAACAACGTCATGTTAATAATATTAGAGCAGGAAATAAGCAAATAATAGATTCCCAAGCAATAGCAGCTGAATTTCACCGTTTCTATTCATCGCTGTATAATATAGATCAGGCATCGAGGGGGGTAACGGATGGAGGGCAGGAGGATAAGATCCGAGAATATATAGTGGCCTCAGGACTACAGGGATTACTGCCAGAAGCCCTGGAGGAGCTGGAAAAAGAAATCTCCAACGAAGAGCTGGAGGAAGTGATTTCAGCCTCAAGCTTGGGCAAAAGTCCGGGACCGGACGGCCTCATATTATAGGAAGTTTGCCCCAATCCTGCTGACCCCGCTTGGTAGATATTTCAATGAGGTCTCAAATTCTAAACCTTTGCCGGCAGAGGCTCTGCTGGCATATGTGACAGTTCTCCCAAAAGAGGGGAAGGATCCCCAGAGTTGTTCCAGCTACAGGCCCATCTCCCTTTTGAACTCCGATGTGAAGCTCCTGTCCAAAATATTGGCCTTGAGGTTACAGGAATATATAGTTAAACAGGGTTCATGAAGGGCCGAGAGGCGAGGAACAATACCAATACGTGCCCACCATGTTATGCACTGGGTGCATAAAGGACCAAATCAGAAACCGAGTGTAGTAATCTCAATGGATGCAGAAAAAGCTTTCGATAGAGTGGGCTGGGGGTTCATGGTCGGAGTTCTGAGGGAGATGGGCCTGAAAGAAAGGATGATGGCATGGGTGATGGCATTATATGCAAATCCCAGAGCAAGGGTAAAAAATAAACGGGAGATTATCAGATTAGATCAGATCAGATACTGAATGGGACTAGGCAGGGGTGTCCCCTGTCCCCACTGTTATTTGCTCGGGTGTTGGAGCCCTTTTTATGTACAATTAGGGGAAATAGGAAGATCAAGGGGATAGTAAGAGGATCTACGGAACATAAGATATCAGATGATTTATTACTGTACCTTTCCTCACCTCAGGAATCCATGATGGAATTAATAAAGGAGATAGAGAAATTCGTTTTTTTATCAAATTTCAAAATCAATATTGAAAAGTCGGTAGTTATGCCAATTCATGTATCCCTAAGGCCTTGTACACACGGCCAGACATGTCCGATGAAAACGGTCCGCGGACCGTTTTCATCGGACATGTCTGCTGGGAGGTTTTGGTCTGATGTGTGTACACACCATCAGACCAAAATCACCGCGGACAGAGAACGCGGTGACGTATACGACACCGACGTTCTCTGACGCAGAAGTTCAATGCTTCCACGCATGCGTCGAATCAATTTGACGCATGCACGGGATTTCGGGCCGCTGGTTATACGTCATAACCAGCGGACATGTCCGATGAGTCATACTGACCATCGGACATGTCCAGGGTCCATTGGAAACCTGTCCGCTAGCACAGGAATCCGGTCCGGTAGGCCCTACACACGGTCGGACATGTCCGCGGAAACTGGTCCGCGGACCAGTTTCATCAGACATGTTCGGTCGTGTGTACGAGGCCTGAGGATGAAAAGTTACAGAGAGCTTTCCCCTTTAAATGGCGTACAGACGCTCTATCGTATCTTGGGACCTATATAACTCCAGATATAAAACGGTTATACAATCTAAATTATGGTCCATTGGTTGCCTCAATAATACAAGACTTGAAGAAATGGAGAGGCCACACTTTGACGTGGTTTGGGAGGGTAAATGCGCTTAAAATGAATATAATCCCTAGGCTTATCTATGTCTTGCATGCCATTCCGATAACTCAGCTCTGCAACAGATTTTTTTCAAGCAAATAAGGAGTGCTTTGCATTGCCTTCCAGGTTCAATGCAAAGCTGAACAGCTTTGTGTCAAGAACAAGAGATCCCTGGGCTCAAGGGTCAGATGCCTTGACAATCTCATGGGATCAATATTCCCTGATTTATGCGTTCCCTCCAGTTCCGCTTCTTCCACGATTCCTTCAGAGAGTCAAGAGGGAAGAAAAGCCAGTGATTTTGGTCGCTCTGGCTTGCCCAGGAGACCCTGGTACGCAGAAATCATAAGGATGGCAGTAGGAAGACCCTGGGTTCTCCCACTGCGCTCAGACCTGCTGTCACAGGGTCCAATATTCCATCCTGCCTTAAAAAGTCTAAATTTGACGGTTTGGCTGTTGAGACCCACATTCTGATGAAACGTGAGCTCTCAGGGCCAGTCCTATCCACTCTGGTTAATGCTAGAAAGACGGCCTCTAGGCTCATCTACTACAGAATCTGGAAGGTATATGTTTCCTGGTGTGGACCAAGAAGATGGCATCCTAGGAAGTATGCCATTAATATAATTCTTGCCTTTCTTCAGTTGGGCTTAAATATGTGGGCTTTGAGCACTATCAAGGGCCATATGTCGGCCCTGTCGGTATTTTTTCAAAAACCTCTTGCCTCTCATTCCCTAGTCAGGGCCTTTTTTCAGGGTGCAATGCGTTTAAATCCGCCAGTTAAGTCTCCCGTGTGCCCATGGGATTTGAATTTGGTATTATCTGTTTTACAGAAACTAACTTTTGAACCTTTACACCAGGTTTCTTTAAGTCTGTTGACACAGAAACAGTTTTTTCTTGTAGCCATATCCTCAGCAAGGAGGGTATCGGAATTGGCGTCTCTTTCGTGTAAAGAACCGTATATGATTATTCATGAAGTCAGGGTGGTGCTGCGTCCTCACCCAACTTTCTTACCTAAGGTGGTTTCAGGGTTTCATCTGCATCAAGATATAGTCCTACCGCCTTTTTTCCAGATCCACAGTCTGCGGAGGAAGAGAGTTTACACTCTCTAGATGTTGTTAGAGTGGTAAAGGTTTATCTGCAAGCTAAGGCTCAGACAAGGAAGACTGAGTGTCTGTTTATTCTGCCACAAGGCCCAAGGAAGGGCCAGGCAGCGTCAAGATCCACTATTGCAAGATGGATTCGACAAGTCATTATTCAGGCCTATGGTTTAGAAAAGAAGATCCCTCCTTTTCAGGTGAAAGCGCACTCGACTAGAGCAGTTGGTGCTTCATTCACAGTGCATCACCAGGCCTCCATGGCTCAGATCTGTAAGGCTGCTACTTGGTCTTCGGTCCATACATTTACTAAATTCTCCCAGGTAGATGTGAGAGGTTAAAAGCATGCCACCTTCGGGCGTAGTGTGCTGCAGGCAGCAGTATAGATCCTCTGGCTCGATGGCGGTCTTATTCTGATCTGTGTCTCTCTCCCCTAAAATTTTAGCATTGCTATGGGACATCCCATTAAGTAATTAAGGTTCTGTGTCCCGTGATGTATGATCAAGAAAATAGTATTTTTTAATACAGCTTACCTGTAAAATCCTTTTATTGGAAATACATCACGGGACACAGAGCTCTCACCCCTCTTCGGAGTTTAACGTGGAACACTTATGCCTAGTACACACGATAGGATTTATCCGCGGATACGGTCCTCCGGACCGTTTCCGCGGATAAATCCTCTGAGGATTTTGATCCGATGGAGTGTACACACCATCGGATCGAAATCCGCGCCAAATTCCCATCGCGATGACGTGTCGCGCCGTCGCCGCGATGATGACGCGGCGACGTGCGCGACGCTGTCATATAAGGAATTCCACGCATGCGTCGTAATGATTCGACGCATGCGTGGAATTCCTTATATGACAGCGTCGCGAGGGATGGGTTCGGACGGATCGATCCGGTGAGTCTGTACAGACCACCGGATCGATCCGCTGAAGCCGATTCCAGCGGATAGATTTCTTAGCATGCTAAGAAATTTTTATCCGCTGGAAATCGGTCGGCCCGAAATATATCCGCGGATAAATATCCGCTGGATCGTACACACCAGCGGATCTATCCGCTGAAACCGATCCGCGGATCAATTTCAGCGGATCGATCCTCTCGTGTGTACGGGGCCTTATTGCTTTGCTACAAAACTGAGGTACTCTCCATTTGGCAGGGGTTATATAGGGGAGGAACTCAATTTAAATTGGGTTTGCCAGTGTCAAATCACCTGTGGTGACTACATAACCCATTAAGTAATTAAGGCTCTGTGTCCCGTGATATATTTCCAAGAAAAGGATTTTACAGGTAAGCTGTATTAAAAAATCCTATTTTTTTCATCTAAAGCAAGACTGAAGCTCAAAAAAGTACAGGAGCTTATTTTTTGGCAGATTACAGGCATTTTCTGCTTTTTACTTAGTGACCTTTTGACCTATACAAAATCGCGGAAAAAAACATGCAACTTTCTGCCTGTTTTTTCTTCACCTGGCATGTATTGTTATTAACTTGTTTTTCCTCAGCAAACCATTGCAATGGGGAAAGGACAATGTTGTTTTCTTAAGCTGATGTTTACTATGCATGTTGTGTTGCCTTTGATGACACATAAAAATTTCACCAGGAGGAGTATGTAGGGATCTGCTGCCCTCTACTGTCTTAATTTGTACATGCCTGTACAGTATATATGTATACTATGCACTTACTTTCTTGGCTTTGAAACCCTTTCATCCAATTTCTAAATTGTTGCATTTGTACATTTTATAAGCTAGTACAAAGTAATAGTAGTGGTAAAAAAAAATGCACTTGTGGGTTTCACTAATCATTCAATTTTGTATAATTCTCCTTTAAGGGGGCGTGACAGGGGGGTGTGTCCTATGCCTATATACTTTTACTGAGAGGTGTCCCTCGCTCCCATCTCAAAAAACTGGAAGTTATGATTAAGCTTTCTTAACCTCTAAAACAACCTAATAGTGAATATTTATAAGCTGGAATCATAAACAGCAGATTTATTACTGTACACGCAGCCTAATTACATTAGAGTATTAAATCTCAAGGGTTCATTTGGGCTTTAAGGTCCTTTCAAATTACATGCTCCTTTAATATGTCCTTTAATATGTCTGCGTTATGTGTGAAAGTCACTATGTGTATATTTGTACCTGTAAACTCCTTCATGGCTTATATTTAATACAATCAATTTTTATGACCAGTTATTTGGCTGAATTCTACTTTATTTTCTCTGCTTTGCACTCTGGGAGAATGCAATAATTTTATGCAGAATGTTTATTTGATAGCTGGCTGTAGAAGAATACACTTTCCTGCATCGTATAATTTTACAATTTAATTAGGTGAAATCTTAACAAATTATCATGCATGTATTTTATGGGTTGAAACATTACATTAATATAGTTTTAAAATATATTTTATAGTCAAACATCATATCCATAAGATAGGCTTAAAGGGTCATCTAGCCCAAAATATAGCATTAGTTATATAATTATCTTAGTAGGTTTGTCTTTTTTATAACACCGAGTGCAGGCTTTTTGCTGCCTCTCGCATAAAGAAACAAAAAGTGACGCTACTAAGAAGTTTCTTACAGCTATTGATTATAATGAAGACTGCTTTGAAATTCATCTAATACATAGAGGATGACATAAGTACAAAAGGAAGCTACACAGCACATACTTCAAGCAAAATGCTCCCAGTGACCCACTGTTGAGCTGCATTCGATTTAGATACTGTTTGTGCATACTGTACTGTTCTATGTAGCATTAGTAGCTTACTTCCCAGGCTGTGGCCAGTGGGGGAAGAAAATGTCCTGGTGTTAGTGGGAGTAAACAATGCTCCATCATCGGTATTGGGGGGGGGGGTAATAGTGCCCCATCATTGGTATTAGTGTGAGATATAGTGCCCCATCATTGGTGTCAAATATAGTGTCCCATTTTTGGTGTTAGTGGGGGGAATAGTGCCGCATCATTAATATTAATGGGAGGAACAGTTCCCTACCGTCGGTGTCAGTGGGAGAATGATAGCACTCTATCATTGGTGTCAGTGGGAAGGACAGTGCCTCATTGTTAGTGTCAGCGGGAGGAATAGTGCCCCATTGTTGGTGTCAATGGGGGAATAATGCCTCAAATGCCAGATAAAAGCATTTAAAGAGCCGCATCCAGTCCCCAAGCCGCAGTTTGGAGACCACTGCTCTAGAAGCACACAGAAGGCAACCTAATCAAGTGTCCAATGTTTCAGACACCCAAGAGAAGGAGGAGACTCCACAACAAACATCTGAGTGGTGAGAGTGCTGCTCTTCCATTTAAAGACACCATTTTGGGACCCCAGGGACAGGTTTAAAGATTATTTTCCTTTCCGTTGAAATTACAAAAACTCTGATTAAGAGCACTCTTCAGTTTTGGGTGCCAAAAGGTATATCATTGGCCGGTGGGAGGGAATAAAGAATGCATGTGTATAAACAGTATATACAGTATCTCACAAAAGTGAGTACACCCCTCACATTTTTGTAAATATTTAATTATATCTTTTCATGTGTACCCTGAGTGTACAGCTTGTATAACAGTGTACATTTGCTGTCCTCTCAAAATAACTCAACACACAGCCATTAATGTCTAAACCACTGGCAACAAAAGCAAGTACACCCCTAAGTGAAATTGGGCCCAAATTGGGCTCTCTCATACTGTTCACTGGAAGTTCAACATGGCACCTCATGGCAAACGACTCTTTGAGGATCTGTAAAAAAAAAATGTTTCTCTACATAAAGATGGCCAAGGCTATAAGAAGATTGCCAAGACCCTGAAACTGAGCTGCAGCACGTGGCCAATACTGTGCACAGAGTTTGGTAATTTAACCAATACTTATTTATGGTAAAGATAATTCTCTGATGAATATTATGCTTAAATATATATCATAACAAAACCATTATTATAGACTTTGGAATTAGCTCCAATGCTATACCACCACGTTTAAGTGGTTTAGCAATGTATATGCTAAATAATTCAATACCAAAAGATAAAATCGAAAATTAATACTTTACCAGTGGTCTAAGAAACTTTTGTTTTGAGCGATATCAGCTGTGTATCACCAAAGGAGATTTCTACCATTCCTACATTTCTCCATCCTCTTTCCTTTCAGCTCTCCATGGTTCAATCTCCCCACTCTCATGTGTTAACACTCTATATTCCCCTCAGGAGTGGGTGTGAACATGCCATTCACGTCATGACTGACGTTAAAACATATGTTATTTCCTGGTCCTGGACAAACCTATAGGGAAATTGTTGTGTCCTTACACATAGAGGCAGATCCACATAGAATTACATCCGTGCAGCGTATCAGAGATACGCTACGCCGCCGTACCTTACCTGGCTTTAGTTCGAATCCTCAGCGATTTTGCGCCGTAAGTTACGGTGGCGTAGTGTATTTATGGAGGCGGAATTCAAATCGGCGATTAGGAGCCGGGTTTCATTTAAATGAAGCGCGTCCCTGCGCCGAATGAATTGCTTGTGCGCCGTTACGAAATTTCCCGCCGTGCATAGCGCTAAATGACGTCGCTAGGACGCTCGTACGTTCGTGGATCGTCGTAAATCGCTAATTTGCATACCGGACGCAGAAAACGACGCAAACTCCACCCAGCGGACGCCGACGTATTACATCTAAGATCTGAAGGCGTACAAAGCCGTACGCCTGTCGGATCTTACCCAGATGCCGTCGTATCTTGGTTTGAGGATTCAAACTAAAGATACAACATGGGTAATTTGAAAGTACGCCGGCGTATCAGTAGATACGCCGGCATACTTGCTCTGTGGATCTGCCCCATAGTTTTCAGTAGGAGCAGTATAGGATTAAAAATTATATTGAAAATTATTTTAACTTGTCAAAAATCAATCTCCATGTAACCTTTAACTTAGTTTAACAGAAAACTATAACATATCTAGAGCTGTCTCTTATATGTCAACTTCGTTAGACTTTGTGGTTGGAAGTAAAATATATAGCTCCTAAGTTTGGATAGCATAATTAGTGTTCTTCTACATATCATGAGAGTGCGATAATTTTTACTAAAAGCATAATAGCTTATTCTTAAACATCCCCATTAATAGAACTTCTAGACATCACATTCATATACAGTATTATAACTATATACCCCTGATATGAATAATATGAAGACTAATATATATAAGTGAATACATCAAACAATATATATACATATTTATATATATATATATATATATATATATATATATATATATATATATATATATATATATATATATATATATATATATATATATATATATATAATTAATATATACAAAACAATTGTAAGTAATCTTGTTTAATTAATTATGCATATAATTACGCCAATATAATGTAATAATACTATGATTAGAATTATCACTAATACGATTACTTGTTATGAGTAATAAGGTTTGTTTATAAGGCAACTTTTTGAATAAGCCTTATTTTCGTTTGGCAATTCTGAGAAGGAGAAAAAAAAAGTCTGTAAGCTCATGGTTCCATTTTCTTGTTTATTTGCTTATCAAGATTTATAAGTTGGGAGAATTCAAGATAGGACATTTACAACCTTCTTACAAGAAACTTCTGTACAACAAGCATGAATTTGAATCCATTTAACCTCCTAAATATATATATATATATATATATATATATATATATATATATATATATATATATATATATATATATATATATATATATATATATATATATATATATATATTAAAAGATGGCTCCTAAACTGCTCCTAAAGACATACAAAAAATACATGATAAGCATAGGCCTTAAAAAATAATTATTTTTAACCCTAATAGTCCTGAAAGCCTCTTCTAAAGATGATGCATAAGAAAGCGGGCAAACAGTTTGCTAAAGACAAGCAGGACATTGATTACTGGAACCATGTCCTGTGGTCTGATGAGACCAAGATAAACTTATTTGGTTCAGATGGTGTCAAGCGTGTTTGGCGGCAACCAGATGGGGAGTAAAAAGACAAGTGTGTCTTGTCTATGGTCAAGCATGGTTGTGGGAATGTTATGGTCTGGGGCTGCAGTTCATTGAGGGACCAATGAATGACAACATGTACTGTGACATACTGAAGCAGAGCATGATCCCCTCCCTTCGGAGACTGGGCCACAGGGCAGTATTCCAACATGATAATGACCCCAAACACACCTCCAAGATGACCGCTGCTTTGCTAAAGAAGCTAAGGGTAAAGGTGAGGGTGCTAGTCAAGCATGTTTCCAGACCTAAACCCTATTGAGCATCTGTGGGGCATCCTCAAACGGAAGGTAGAGGAGCACAAGGTCTCTAACATCCACCAGCTCCGTGATGTGGTCATGGAGGAGTGGAAGAGGACTCCAGCGGCAACCTATGAAGCTCTGGTGAACTCCATTCCCAGGAGGGTTAAGGCAGTGCTGGAAAATAATGGTGGCCACACAAAACATTGATGCTTTGGGCCCAATTTGGACATTTTGACTTAGGGGTGTACTCACTTTTGTTGCCAGCGGTTTAGGCATTAATGACTTTGTGTTGTGTTATTTTGAGGGGACAGCAAATTTACACTGTTATACAAGCTGTGCACTCACTA
The DNA here is from genome assembly GCF_905171775.1 of Rana temporaria. Lineage (NCBI taxonomy): Eukaryota > Metazoa > Chordata > Amphibia > Anura > Ranidae > Rana > Rana temporaria. The sequence continues at coordinate 313,161,675 of NC_053490.1, read as the reverse complement.
CTTTACTTGTAGAAAAGTGACATTTCTTCAGTGTTGTCACATGAAAAGATATTATAAAATATTTACAAAAATGTGAGGGGTGTATCCACTTTTGTGAGATACTGTATCTGAGCAAAGGAAATAGGTTAGGAAATACTTTTAAAATCTGTGCTATAGAATTTATTATATGCTTTAAAAGCAAGCTAATCATTAGCATGCTCCAAATACATTAGCCTTCATAGCAAAACATTAAGGAAGAGTTATCATGAAAAATCAATGTGATATAAAGTGAAGAAGACACTTTACTCACATTTACTGGTGTCTTGCTGTCTAACGTGTTTATTAATACACCATCAGTGAAAATGTGTGCTATCAGCGATTATATTTCATATTGGAGTCTATGCCTTGGCTGTATCTCTATGTGCAATAAAGTACAGGGCAAAGAATTTTCAAACATTGCATTATTCAGCCAATGCCATATTAAAGTTGTTGAAAGTAATGCCGCGTACACCCGACCGTTTTTAGGGTTCTAAAAAATGTAATGTCATTAAAAACTGTGGGCTTCAGAGCATTTTGAAAAACGGGCAAAAAAAATTCGAACGTGCTCTATTTTTTCCCAACGTTTTTAACGCTGTCGTTTTTTTCTCGGGTTGTAAAAAATGGTCGTGTGTGGGCTTTAACGACGTGAAAAAGCGTTCTGGTAAAACTACCGTTCGTAATGGAGTAAGCACATTCATCACGCTGTAACAGAAAGAAAAGCACAAATCGTCTTTTACTAACACAAAATCAGCTAAAGCAGTCCAAAGGGTGGCGTCATCCGAATGGAACTTCCCTTTTATAGTGCCGTTGTACGTGTTGTACGTCACCGCGCTTTGCTAGAGCATTTTTTTTCACGACCGTGTGTAGGCAAGACCGTTTTAATGATCAAGTTGAAAAAAACATATTTTTTCTAGAGCCTGAAAAACTTTGTTTTTTACAATCTGAAAAATTATCGTGTGTACGTGGCATTAGTCTTTCTTAGGCTGAATTCACATCACGTACATAGTATTTGGTGAACTTGAGTTGACCTGTAGTGACATGTCTTTTTTTAATGATGTTTGTTGCTTTGTTGAGCGTGGGCCTGCAGGGGGGACCAGGGGGAAAGTGAAACCTGGAAGAAGAGTGTTAAATCAGTTATAGCATTGGAAGGGTGGGTACCTACCTTATTGGCTATGTTGTAGTGAGTGGGTGGACCATAATGGGGGGTATACAGGGGGGAATCGGAAGGTAGAAAACCAGAACGAGCCATTGGATGAGAAGGATTCTTCCCACACTCCCTGCCCCACATTGGGTCTGTTTTTGTGCTGGTTATAGGGCCTTTGCGGTTTGAAGTGTTCAGAGGCATTAACATTTTTAGTTCACAGTTCATAGTAGGGGCCCTAAGCTATGGTGTCCTCTGTTGGATTCCAGTTAATGGTGTGTTATCTGGGAAGTGGTAACAAGGAAGTATATGCAAAGTGGTGGGTTTGTCCCTGAGCCGGTGTAGCGTGACTGGGGATAGTTAAGTAGCAACGCAGCTACAAACATAATTTGTCGCCCCCAAGAATTAGATTTTTTCCTAGAAAAAGTTTATGTTATGGTTTATTGATTATTATAATTTATTTTCTAAGGAATGTTATTTATGATGTTTGTTAATAAATGGCAAATATGGTCAAAACTTTCTCCATTTTGGTGTTGGTCTCGTTATTTGTGTAAAGTGAGTTGGGGAGTATGCGGTAGCACTGTGGTATGATGGACTGGTTGACATCTGTGACCCTCATACCCCCCCCCCCCCTGCACTCATTCCCTTCTTTTGGACTGTTGGGCAGTTATGAAAAATGTCTGCAATAAGTAATTTCTACAAAAGTGGGCAATACAAGCCTCTGAGTCCAGGGGTGTGCTTACTTTTTGGGGCAATCTGCCCAACTCTGTGGTTTCAGGTTCCATCCAATTGAGCTCACCAATGCTCCCCAAATTGAATGAACAAATTGGATTCATGCTTTCTGTCCCTCCAGGCCAACTATTTTGTGCCTCTCCCACTACTTATCCAGTAGAGGCTATAATAATAAGAATCAGTACAGCTAGAACTAACCCTAGTAAAGAAAGTTAAAGAAGAGAAAATCTGCCTTGGTTTGATTCACCAAGGGTTTAGCGACTCCTATTTGAAAATCGGTAAACCAGATTGAAGTCTATGGAAGTTAATATATTCTACTTATTTTTAGAGCTTATAGACAAACTACTGTCAAAAATGGTGGTATGAGTATCTGGCCAGTGGCATGGGGAGCATATACCAATGCAAAATATTTTTTAAATATTACCGTACAGCAGGGAAAGGATTGTTTCATACAGTTTCAAGGACAACTTTGAAAATGCACAAATCCCTTAAATTACATTCTTGGGGGATGCCTTAAAAAGGAACTCCATTTTTGTTGAGAAAAAAGCATTCCCCTCTAGGTGATATATGTACATTACAAGGATTTTAAATAACTTTGTTGCAGATTTCCCCCTTTCTCTCCTCATTGGCTCACTGACTTTGATTGGCAGCAGCGGGAGCCAATGACACCTGCTGTGTGTCTCAGCCAATGAGGAGGAAGAGGATCGCCGAGTCTCCCATGGAACATTGCTGGATCGAGATGGGCTCAGGTAAGTATTAGGGGGGCTGAGGGGGGCTGCTGCACAGAGAAGGTTTTTTTATCTTGATGCATAGAATGTCTTCTGCCTTTAGATACTACTTTAATTATGATCTTGCCTGTTGTTTTACTCATTTACAATAACTCTGGCTTACATACAACTGCAGCACCCCAATATTGTTCATTTCAGTTTGAAAAAAGGACTTCTTGTCAGCAACACATATGTGGGTTGATTTGCAAGGTTTCGTTAAATCCTGATTAAAATCTTAGCAGAGAACCCTATAGAACTCTTTGGGGAATGAATCTTGATAATAACACTAATATACAAGCTTTTGACAAAAAGGACACAGGCACCATTATAGGGGACATTTAACAAAGCAAAAAAATAGGATTTTTCACTTACCTGTAAATTCCATAACTTAAAGTACAGTACAGGACACAGGCAAAGTATTCATAAGCCATGGGTTGTAGGCTCGTACCTTCAGGTGATTGAACATTGGAAAGTTTTTCGAGCATATGCTAGGACATCTAAATCTGGGGTCCCCCATTTCTAACATATGAGTTTGAAGACAACCTTATTCTTTATGAAAAGTATCTGTTAGTTCTCAGCGGTGTCATGGTAGTTTTCTTTTTACTACAATCTGGTTTTGCCTCCATCCATGGATGTAGTTTGCAGATCATTTCAGAAACTTCCTGGTATATACACCAATAGTTGCATCTCCCTCATCGTAGGTCAAGAGTTAAGTGGAAACCGTCCACTGTACCAGGAAGTTTCTGAAATGGTCTGCAAACTACATCCATGGATGGAGGCAAAACCAGATTGTAGTAAAGAGAAGACTATCGTGACACCACTGAGAGCTAATTCTCACAAAGAATAAGGTTGAAGAATTAGGTTGTTGGTGAAAATACTTTGAGCACCCACTTGGCGTGTGATCCATCCTCCCGCCTGCAATAAGTTTTGAGGTGAAATCCATTCAGGTAAATTATCCAAGATTGATGTTGATGCATATTTTCCAGCACTGTCTGGTAAGCGTTTACTCATAAGACAGTCTATCTATCCCCCTCTCTTCTAACGTGTGGAGGTGTTGGTGACAGCTCACTACTGGACTTGCTGGACTTTCTCACTATATACATTGTGGAACAACCTATATTTGCAATATATATTGGACTCTTATATATGGATGGACTTTTTATGACAGCACACCTGGAATAATTGGCTTGTGTTCATTGATATGTAGCGCTGCCTTTTTGTTTTATATAAGATTAAACATATAGCAAATATCTGTAAAGGATATAAAAACCCAGGGCTTTTTTTCAGGGGGAGCTTGGGGGAACTCAGTTCCACCACCTCTGGCTCAGACACTTTGGTGCCCGCTCACCACAATCACTTGTAAACACAGAAATCTGGTTTCTGTGTTTACAAGTGACAGCTCTGCACTCTTTGTGTAACCACCTGAACTCTGCATTCTGTATGTAATGCAATCCTGATATTTAATGCCCCTTTAGGACCCTTCTACTGTTTGTGAAATCTGAACAGGGTCGTGGTTGAGTTCCTGCACCTATTTTCTGAGAAAAAAAGCTCTGTAAAAACCTCATGTATCCAGACACTATGATGTAACACATGGTTGGGATCCAGCTGGAACAATATTTATGGACATAGTTCCACTTCCCATTGGAGGGGTAGCCTTAAAGTCAGGGGCCCAGATTCAAGAAGCAATTGCGCCCGTGTAACCATAAGTTACACGGCGCAATTGCTTACTTGCTCCGGTGTAACGAGTGCTCCTGATTCAGGAACCTCGTTACACCGACTGCAGCCTAAAATCTGCGCGGCATAAGGCTCTTATGCCTCGCAGATTTTAGGCTGCATTCTTGCGTGTGCCGCTAGGGGGCGCTCCCATTGCGATCAGCGTGTAGTATGCAAATTGCATACTACCAACTAATTCACAAACTTGCGCGGGCCGCCCTGCGCAAGCCAGGTACGGAGTTTCCGTACAGCAACTTTAGCGCAAGGCTGCCCCTTCTAATACTAGGGGCAGCCAATGCTAAAGGACAAAATCGTTGCCCTGCTCCCCCGCAAATATCGTGCAAATGTACCTGAATCTGGGCCAGGGAGTTGTCAAGAACGGAAACTAAGTGGATTTTTCTTCTGAAGAGTTATGTTCCACATGGGTTAAATGTTGATTGGGACGTCAACTGTTTTTGAGATAATTCGTAATATTTTAAAATAATTTTTATTAATAGTTTCATTTTAGTCATTGTTTTTATAAAAAAAATCTGTATTTTTATCATAATGTTTCTTTGCTTTTATATTGTATTGTTACGGGCACAGTTCCACCTCTTGTCAGTGCGGTTTCATTAATCTCACACAGCCACCAACCAAACACCCTTCTGGTCTAACTTTGGGTTTCACCCTTCTTTCCTCCCAAACTCTACCCCTGCATTATCTGTTCCTGCTGTTCAAGACCGAATAGCCTCTATCCAACGGAACTTTCAAAAGATTCAGGAAACAATGCAGAAGGCCCAAGATGACTATAAGAAGTACTACAACAGGGGAAGGAAGGAGAACCCGGTTTTTAAGGTTGGTGAGTAGGGATGAGCCGAACACCCCGCGTTCGGTTCGCACCAGAACCTTCGAACGTACCGAACGTTCGCGCGAACATTTAGAACCCTATTGACGTCAATGGGACTTGAACGTTCGAATTCAAAAGTGCTAATTTTAAAGCCTAATATGCAAGTTATTGTCGGTAAACGTCTTTGAGAACCCGGGTCTTGCCCCAGGGAACATGTATCAATGAAAAAAAGTTTTAAAAACTGACGTTTTTTCTGGAGCAGTGATTTTAATGATGCAAAACGACCATTTAAAAAAAAAAATTCCATTGATACATGTTCCCTGGGGCAAGACCCGGGTTCTCAAATACGTTTTCACAGGCATACTATAGACACCCAGCAGGTACAATATTTAAAGGAATTTTTCATTTTATTTTATTTTTATAATTTAAGCATCATGATGCTTAAATAAAAAATGAAAAATTCCTTTAAATATTGTACCTTCTGGGTGTCTATAGTATGCCTATGTAGCTTTATGGTGCACACTGCAGAGGACACAGGCAATACACCACGTGAGAATACTGCAGCTAGCACAATCAACTACCTGCCAGAAATTTAGGAAGAACTGATCTAGCTAAGCTATACAGTGTATAAATATATGTACAACACCTGGGATGTATATATATCCTCTACACACTGTAACATTAACTGACTAACCTGCCTGCTCTATCTACCTAGAAAAAATCACACTCTCTCTCTCTCTCTCTCTCACTGATCTCTAACCAGCGGCGGAACACACTACACAAGGCCGACCTGCAGGCGGCCTTTTATAGTGTGGTGCGTGTACTAAACCCCCTAAGCCATAATTGGCCAAAGCCACCCTGGCTTTGGCCAATTACGGCTCTCTGTACTGACGGCGCTGTGATTGGCCAAGCATGTGGGTCATAGTGCATGCTTGGCCAATCACTCGAATTTGGCGCGAACGACCCGTTTTGTTCGTATTTTGACGAACGATCGAACATACGTTCGACTCGAACACAAAGCTCATCCCTATTGGTAAGGAAGTTTGGTTATCTTCAGCTAACCTCAGATTACCTTGTCCCTCACCGAATCTGGGCCCGAAGTTCATAGGGCCGTTCAAAATCAAGAAGATGATCAACTCTGTGGCCTTTGAATTGGTCTTACCCAGCTCTTACAGAATTCATCCTGTTTTTCATGCATCCTTATTGAAACTCTGATCTTCTCCTGGACCCGACCTCGGCTTGTGACCCGGATTCACCTTCAGTATCCTGTGCTTTGACCTTCTGCTTGTGACCCAGTTTTGCCTCCTGTCTCCAGTGCCTTGACCCCCAGTCTGTGACCTGGAGTGTCTGCTTACCTGTGTTTGAGCCTCAGCCTGCTCTGGACTTTCTACCTGTCTTCTTCTGCTGGACCCTAATACCCATCGGTCCCTGCTCCAGTTCTACAGGACTTCCACACAAGCTCTACCCTGCCTGCTGGTAGCTTGTGCCTCTTGGTGCCATCCACCCTCTGTACCACCTCAAGGGGGCGGACTGCGCTTAGTCGCAACAGCGAACCGCTCTCTGCATCTCGGCCTTGGTAAGTACCCTATTCTGATACTCATTTAGGGTATATGACCTGATTTCATGGTTGGAGTAAAAGAAACCTGATGTTTTCCCCAGTGGTGGCTTGAAGTTTCTGTTGAGCGGACCTCTTTACAGACGTGGAGTTTTTCCACATACAAGCCTATGTTGACCCCCCTCCCCCCCTCCCGTAATAGGTGGTCAACACTCTTTGATAAGGGCACATCCTATTTTTTTGCTGGTGGTCGCACAAGATGGAGGTAGTTCAAAAACAACATTCAAAATTTCGTTATTGAAACCATTTTGAACCCAAACCATCTCTTTTTATGAGAGATTAGAACCACTTTAAAGTGTATGTTACCCTAAATATATTGGCCCAGATTCACAAAGCACTTACGCCGACGTATCTCGAGTTACGCCGCGTAAGTCTATCTATGCGCCGTCGTATGTATGCCCTGTGCCCACAATCTGAGATACGCCTGAAAATAGGCTGCATACGACCGACGTAACTTTCCTACGCCGGCGTATTGTGGGCGCATATTTACGCTGGCCGCAAGGGGCGCTCCCATTGATTTTCTATGCACATATGCAAATGAGGGAGATACGCCGATTCACAAACTTACTTGCGCCCGGCGCATAATATACGCGGTTTGCGTAAGGCGTAGTCCGGCGTAAAGTTATTCCACATATAGGAGGCGCAACTCATGCAAAGGTATGGACCAGGGAACAGAGCTGTCGTATTTTACGTCGTTTACGTAGTACGTGAATAGCGATGGGCATAGGTTCCGTTCACGTCATGGGCAGTGATCCGTCGTATCTTAGGGAGTAGTTCCGACGTGATTCTGTGCATGCGCACTGGGTTGCGTCCACGGGACGGCGAATGCGCCGTACATTATTCGTATCTTTATGTAGCTCAGTCCATCATTTACATGGGGTCACGCCTCATTAGCATGGCTCACGCCCACTTCCACCTACGCTGGCTTACGCCGAGAAAACCCAGTGTATATTTGGGGGCGAGTGCTTTGTGAATCCAGTGCTTGCATCTGTGCGCTGCGTCGGCATAGCGTATATTAGATACGCTACGCCCACATAAATATGCGCCGATGTATGTGAATCCGGGCCATTGTATATATATTTTATAAATCATAGTCTCTATCATTTTCATGTACTTCTTCTATTTAAAGTACTTGGTTGATCTTGTTAGTTACCTTTCTTTCTTGTTCTGTTCTTGTGTGGTCAATTCTCATTCTTTGGCTGGCCATTCAGAGCTACAGGGAACTGTGCATGCCTGTATTGGGTAGTTTGTTCAGCCACCATGTCTCCTGACTAATCATAGTCAGCCTCTGGCACACATGCCCTCCCAATCACAGCCTACCTTTTGAACATGCCCTCTGCTCAAGCACAGCCTATATCTTGCCTCAGGCCGAACAGGCTATGAAATACAGGCACTCTGTATGTCTGCTTAGTGTCCTTTAACTCCCACCCATGGTCACATGACAGAACTTGTTAAAGAAGTATTGCCAAAGTTCTGTACTCCGGTGACCCATATTCAGTCAACGGCATCCACCCAGATGCTTGACCAACAACAGGCTCAGCCTCTTGGCGGGCTGCCGAGAGCCTGGGCCATCTATTTCCACCCCCTCCACAGCCTGGTGCTCCAGTGAGAGCTGAAAGGGCAGAGAAGAGAGCTAGTGACCGATAGTCACCATTGTCTTTTTTTTATAAATCAAGGTGATTTTAATACTGCGCTTAGTCTGACGCCCCCCTGTGTTTTTCCTTATACTTTCAGAAGTGAGGACCTCATGAACTATTTGGTGTCTAGGGTGGATACGTGGTTGAAGCTACTACAGTATGAAACTTCTGGTTTGGCCTGCAGGCAGCATGTTGTCTAACAAAAACCATCTAGAGCTGTAAAATATATAATTTCAATATAATCACCCCAAGTCTGACAGTCTGAGCCCCACTTTATCAAATAACTTTTCTCTGCAACCCATCCTTTATAATCTAGCAGAATACTTCTGGCTCAAGTGGTCCCAGGATGGGAGATTCCCAGTCATAATTTTTTTTCTTTAATATTTGACAGGGGGTTGCAGAGCACATGGGGTAAGTATGGGTGGTGTTTTAGATTCACTGTGTTTTTACTTCTTTTTTTATCAAAGTGATGTCATTATGTCTTACTGCTGCCTCCTGGGATAGCTAGACAATCGAAATCCTCCAAAAAATGCACTCCAGCATGTTGCATGGACATTCCTAATAAGATTTTGAGTGCTCAACTATCCCAGGAGGCAACGGCTAGGGGCAGTGACATCACCTTAGGCTGAGGTAAGTTTTTTTTTTGGGCAACAGCTTTATTTTAAATCATATTTTGCAGGCAATTAGACTTGTGTGTGTGTGTGTGGGTGGGGGGTCTTTTTAAAGAGTGGACCTTTTAAAAAAATGGGGCCTGTGAAAAAAACATTTGCAGCTGACAACAGTTGGAAAATATGTGCCCTGTGAAAAAACACATGCAGCCTGTTATGAAAAGCACATGTAGTCTGCTAAAGCATGTGGACAGGGGTAGACTGTAAAGAGGCTGCATGACAACAGAAGCATTAGAATGCAACAGTGAGACAAAGTAAAACCCTTCTTTCCCCTACCCCCGAATTCTCCAAGATGCACAGCATTTTTCTACCTACAGGACATTCAGTAAGGACTTACATCTCCTTTAATAGTCTCCTTTATAAGCCCTACGCTAATCTCCCTATTCACATTATCCACAGCACTCCCATGCTTCCCCTATCACAGCTAAAGCACATTGTCAATATGGCTTATGGGAACTTACCCTTTTATATTAATTGTACTGACTTATCCAAAAGCCTCCTAATAACCCTTCTATGCCATCCAATCTAAATTCAGAGGCCAGGCAGTTTATTATGCTTATATATATTCAAAATACACTTGCACCACTTGTGCAAACTTGTGAAGCTGCTATCGCAGACCAGTTAGGTTGTGCAAAACTCAAAAATAACCCACAAGAGTGTATGCTGTGTGTGTGAACAGCGCTGGCATATTATAACAATTGACAACATGCAACTCTAAAGTAGAAAAAAAATAAAAGTTTAATTTCAAATAATAATGGAAAAAATATTGGAAAATAATGGAAAAATTTTGCTCAGTCCCAAAATAAAAAATAAAAAATAAACTGCTCTAAGAAATTGAACCAGCTTGCAAAACCTGAAGGGCTATGTCAAGCGAAAACGAGGAAGCAGCGACTCTCCTGTGTAACAATGAACAGTGAACAAAGATAAACAATATATAAAGTTGCGCTACCTAAAAGCATACATAAATCACAAATGCTCGAATCAACCCCAAATTAGTGAAACATAAGAGTATTGAGTGAAAGATAGCCAAATAAATAAAAAAATGACTAAATGTAAATGCTGAAAAATCTGTGATTTTTTTTTTATAATGTCCAAGTGAAACATACGATTAAAAAAAGTCCATCCATATGCATAGACAAAATTGTAAATCCTTTGGTTTATTTTAAAAGATAATAGTAAAAACACACTTACAAGCAACTGGATAATGGAAGCCTTAAGCCTGATGTGCCGACTGGTGCACTGCCGAATAAACCCATCCGTCTGGGTTGCGAGCAGTATCGAGAACTGATGCTCAGCTCCGCCCTGGAAGACATACGTTTTTTACGAAACGCATAGGGTAGAGCTGAGTGGCGTGCTGACGTCACCTCTCGATACTGCTCGCAACCCAGACGGATGGGTTTGTCCGACAGTGCACCGGCTGGTACATCTGACTTAATGCTTCCATTATCCAGTTGTTTGTAAGTGTGTTTTTACTATTATCTTTTAAAATAAACCAAAGGTTTTACACTATCGTAGCCTCTATATATTTTACATGCTACGCTATGTGCCTTTGAGTCTGAAATGTCCATGAAAACGATCTGATCAGCGGGGAAGCAGCTTTGAAGCGCTTGGAACAAAGACTGTGTTAATTACATGCTTTTGCTGATCCTTTGTCGTGGGGATCGCATTTTTCTGATGCCATTTTCTGATTTTCTCCATTGGTGGTAGACTTCACATCAGCCTTTGTCACCAGAGTTTGATGAGCCTGTATTCACCAATTGGTGTTAAGAAGCTTTGCATTGGTGGGCATCTTTCAATTTCGTCTATGCATATGTATGGACTTCATTTTTTAATCTTATGTTTCACTTGGACATTATAATAAAAAATTTTCACGTTCATGGATTTTTCAGCATTTACATAGTTATAGTTATTTAGTTTAGTTATTTATTTATTTATTTGGCTATCTTTCACTCAACACTCTTATGTTTCACTAATTTGGGGTTGATTAGAGCATTTATGATTTATGTATGCTTTTAGGTAGGGCGAATTTATATATTTTGTATCCCATGTAAAAGCTAATTTTAGCATATATTTAAAAAATAAAATGAAATGGATGCTGACCTAAAAAAAAACACAAATATATAATGTGAAAAATTCTGAATGAACAAAATAGTAGCGCTATGTGCAAAATGTATTTTGAACAATCCTAAATAAATGTGAAAATAAATCTGTGACAAAATATACACATATTAAACTATAATAAGTATATGTGAGAAGTGAAAAAATATATATTAATAAAAAAACAATATAAATAATAAAGTGTTATATATAAAAAAATAATAATAATAAAAAAAACGTTCATCCAGTAATAAAAAGGATAATTTTAACAAGACAAGTCCATAAGTGATTAAACTCCAAGTGATTAAACTTAAAGGGGCAGATTCAGAAAGATCGGCGTAATTTTCGGCGGGCGTATATGCGCTACGCCGACGTAACTTAGAGAGGCAAGTACCGCATTCAGAAAGAACTTGCGCCCTAAGTTACCGTTGCGTAGCGTAAATGGGCCGGCGTAAGCCCGCACAATTCAAATTATCAAGGCAGTGGGCGTGTTGTATTACAATGAGCCGTGACCCCATGTAAATGAGTGGCTGATTGAACGGCGCATCCGCACGCATGCTCAGAATCACGTCGCAAATACTCCCCAAGAAACGTCGGCTCAATGCTTTGTCGACGTGAACGTAACCTACGCCCATCCCCATTCACGTACGACTTACGCAAACAACGTAAAATACGACGCTGTTCCGACGTTTCCAACGTCCATACCTTAACATGACTTACCCCTGCTTTATGAGGGGTAAACTTACGCCGGACATACGCCTTACGTAAATGGCGTAGCTAAATCCGACAGGCAAAAGTACGTTTCTGAATCAGCGTATCTTGCTAATTTGCATATTGAACGCGTAAATCAACGGAAGCGCCCCTAGCGGCCAGTGTAAATATGCACCTAAGATACGATGGCGTAAGAGACTTACGTCAGTCGTATCTTGGACAAATTCTGGCGTATCTGATTCTTTGAATCAGGCGCATAGATACGACGCCTCACATTCGGACTTACGACGGCGTATCTGGAGATATGCCGCCGTAAATCCTTTGTGAATCTCGCTCAGGACTTCTTCAAATAGTGGAATTGATTATTTAGTTTGGAGATTTATTCAGCTCTATTGCCAAGCATGTGAATGCAAGGCATATTCTATCGGTAAGCGCAATTCCTTTGGGTGTGGAGTCACTGAGCTCTATGGTGTGGTGAAAGGTTTCAAGCAAGATTGTTTAAGAAGATTTTTTTGGACACTTTGGGGCGGATCCACAAAAGGATTACGCCGGCGTCGGATCTTAGATGCAATTTTTCGGCGGCCGCTAGGTGGCGTTTCCGTCGAAATCCGCGTTGAGTATGCAAATTAGCTATTTACAGCGATCCACGGACGTACGTCCGGCCGGCGCATTTTTTTACGTCGTTTTCGTTCGGCTTTTTCCGGCGTATAGTTAAAGGTGCTGTTATGAGGCGTACTCAATGTTAAGTATGGCCGTCGTTCCCGCGTACAATTTTGACATTTTTACATTGTTTGCGTAAGTCGTTCGCGAATAGGGATATGCGTAGAATGACGTCACTGTCGGAAGCATTGGCTTTTTCCGGGTTAATTTCAAGCATGCGCACTGGGATACCCCCACGGACGGCGCATGCGCAGTTAAAAAAAAACGTTGTTTACGTCGGGTCACGACGTATTAACATAAAACACGCCCCCATTACATCCATTTGAATTCCGCGCCCTTATGCCGCCAGAGATACACTACACTAACTTACGGCGTGAATTCTTTGTGGATTAAAAAAAAAAAATAAGTTGCGGCGGCGTAGTGTATCTTAGATACGCTGCACCCAGCGTATTAATGCGCCCAGGTACGTGGATCTACCCCTTTAAGTTTAATCACTTGGAGTTTAATCACTTATGGCCTTGTCTTGTTAAAATTATCCTATTACTGGATGATTGTTTTTTTTTTCTTGGAACACTTTATTATTTATATTGTTTTTTTGATTAATATATATTTTTTCACTTCTCACATATACTTATTATAGTTTAATATGTGTATATTTTGTCACAGATTTATTTTCACATTTATTTAGGATTGTTCAAAATAATTTTTGAACATAGCGCTACTATTTTGTTCATTTTTTAAGTAGCTGCTTTTTTGGGGTTTGTATATTGATTGGCGCAGTGGGGTGGAAGAAGGTTGAAGGGTGCATATAATTTCCTTTTTTCACTATTTGTTTATCACAAATATATTATAATTGTATAAATATAATATAACAAATACAACCACAACAAGTTTTATACTCTTACATATTTATAATTTTATACTCCCGATGATGAGTGTTTACACGAAGAAGCTGTAGAGGTTTATTACTATACAACGCATGAGGTCCTGGCCGCCACTCTGTTTCAGATTGGCGGTGCTTCATGTAATTGTAAGCTTATTATTTCACACATGATGTTTTGCATTTGAGGTCCTTCTGCCATTATCCCTTTATATGTTTGTTTTTATGCTGGTTCACCAATAAATACTGCACCATGAGATTTTTTCTTCTCTGTCATTGGTGACTTTTTTTACAACGGATGGGATATGCTGAGCTGTTTTTACCAGGAGAAATAAAACTTCCTGGTCAGGATCCATGCACTTGGATACATTCTGAAGAGGGTACTGTAAATTCAGATAGAGGGGATAAGTGTGAGCTAAGGATGACTACATACCTCTGATGACCTGGTTCTTATCATATGCAATTTTTGCTGTTCTATTCATTAGACAGCAATTATATCTGGCGAGTGACATTGGTGGAGGTCGCACTGGGTGATTGAAACACTAGCGAAGGGAGATCACCTGAAAGTAAGAGCCCCTGATAATAAGAACAACAACACAAAATCTGCAAAGAGGTTGATTGTTGAAAGAGTTAGCAATCAAAATAAAATGTAGTTTCTCAACTGACCAGTGACGGCTGGTGTTTAAATTTGTTTTTGGGGGGGGAACAAACAGACTGAAAAAAACATCAATTGCAGCCACTGTACCCATCAAATGCAGCTACTGTGCCCATCAAATGCAGCTACTGTGCCCATCAATTGCTGCCACTGTGCCCATCAAACTCAGCCACTGTGCCCATCAAACACAACCACTGTGCCATCAAATGCAGCCACTATGCCCATCAAACGTAGCCACTGTGCCCATCAAACGCAGCCACTGTGCCCATCATTTGCTGCCACTGTGCCATCAAAAGCAGCCACTGTGCCATCAAATGTAGCCACTGTGCCCATCAAACGCAGCCACTGTACCCAAATTGCCGCCACTGTGCCATCAAACGCAGCTACTGTACCCATCGATTGCGGACACTGTGCCCATCAATTGCTGCCAGTGTACCCATCAACTGCCGCTACTGTGCCCATCAACTGCTGCCATTGTGCCCATCAACTGCCGCTACTGTGACCATCAATTGCTGCCAGTGTGCCCATCAACTGCTGGCAGTGTGCCCATCAACTGCCGCTACTGTGCCTATCAACTGCTGCCAGTGTGCCCATCAACTGCCACTACTGTGACCATCAACTGCTGCCAGTTTGCCCATCAACTGCTGCCAGTGTGCCTATCAACTGCCGCTACTGTGCCCATTAACTACTGCCAGTGTGCCCATCAATTGCCGCTACTGTGCCCATCAAATGCTGCCACTGTGCATCCCCCACCCGACACTTACTTGTCTCAGTGGGGTCATGGTCCTCCACGCTCCTCACTCCTCAATGTTTTCTAATCTTCCATCCTCTCTTCTTGTCTATGCTATGATTGGACGCCTGGTAGGCGGCGTCCAATCACAGCACAGTCAATTTCGGCCAATCAGGTGACCGGTAACATACCCAACAACCTGGGGCGACACTCCTGCACCCTTTATGGACACACCACACCTGACCCTATTCTCTCCTTGTGCAGTTTTTCAGCCTTCCCTATCCTAAAGCAGCTTCCAGTACCCACACATTATAGTTGCCCCTCGTTTTAAAGTGGGGGGACATGCTTTTCAAAAGGTCCCATATTGACCCTTCTAAGCCTGCTGGCCATAGTTCAGTGGCCATACAGTGTGTTGTGGTTTAAAAAAAAATCCTGGGCAAATATGCAAATAAAATCATTGGGACCATTGTGAACGCATTTAACTTACCTTGAATCCATTGTAGTGGTGAGCACAAAAGCAGACTGTCATGGCAGACTGCAAACAGTTTGTGTCTAGGTATAACGAACCAGAGTGGTGGGCAGTACAATGTTCTGCCAACAAATTTCTCAAACTGTGACAAGAATGAGGACCCAGAAAGATTGCCAAAAAAAGATTTTGCTCTGAGCACCTGAAATGTGCGCTGGGTATTGTTTGGTATTGTTCTATGGGCTGCCCTGCCTATGTGTGTCTTACTTATCCTAGTAATAAATGTATATGACTGAGTGCCATTTTTTCTTTTATGTTGGATTTGGTGTCTCAATGACATCTGGAGGTCTTCAGATGCCATTGAGCAATGTTGAGCTTCCGGTCTGTTCTTAAACCGTTAGGGAGGGGGATACCTTCAAGGCATATCTGTTCTTACTTTATCAATTGCTATGTACAGTATGTATTAGGTTTATAGCTTTGTTTGACAAGAGTTTGGGATCATAGTAGGGACCTTTGATGTCCTGCATATTCACATATTTGTTTCTTGCACTATGCAGTTGCTGACTGTGCACTGTACCTTTACTGTTACAGTGGGAGCCAGCTGGGGCCAGCTGCACAGAATCACGTATATATATACGTGGTCTGCACTCTCGAGAGGCTATCTGGCCGGGGGCCTGCATGCACCCACCTAGCCAGCGGTGCTGTGATTTGGTACAGCACTGATCAGTCATCGGGACCAGGACCTGCTGATCGGTATTGCCAAACCACAGATCAGCATCTGCCTGTGTTTTCAAAATACAGGCACAGGAAATGATGAGATAATTTTTCCTGGAGCCCTTTTCGGAGCAGTCTTTTTCACTGAAACAAATGTATTGAGTGATTGTGGACCAAAACAATTTATATTTCCTGAGAAGTACATCACCACCAACCCAAATTCAAATCTTGCCAGTCTATTTGCAATAAACTTATCACAGTTTTTGAGTTTAACATTTTTTTGGGCTTAACCGTTAACGTGGGTATTACTAAAAAGAGTCTCGGTCATATGGGTCCACAGACCCGATTCATAATGTGCCCTGTGTTCTCTGCTGCCATGGCCAGGGGTGGTTGGGAGAATATAGTGCGGCCGCTTATAAATCACCTTAACCAGAAATTTGCGGATGTGTATATGCCCCAACAAAACATCTGCGTAGATGACATCCTCATTAGCTTTTCTGGACACTTTGCATTCAAACAGTATCTTTCCAGCAAGCGTGCCAGATCTGGGGTCCAAATGTATAAGCTCTGTGAGAGGGCAACAGGCTATACATGTCATTTTTGGATTTACGAGGGAAAAGTCATGTGGAGCCCCAAAATGTCCAGACTACATGGGCAGTGGCAAGATAGTTTGGGACGTGGTGTCACCCTTGTTCTGTAAAGGGAACCTATTCACCAGGGCTTCCCCCAATGGCTTGTAAATTCCCAACTTAGAAAGAGGGAGAAAGCCTGATTGAGAAATAATGAATTGCTCGCAGTGAAGTGGAAGGACAAACGGGATGTTTTCAACCTGTCTTCCATTCATGCAGACTCGGCGGTCCAAATTTGCACAGTATCCAGTGTTGTTGAGAAGCCCCTCTGTTTCCAGGACTATAACCTTAACAGGGAGGGGTGGACTTCAATTGCCAGATGATAAAGCAGTACTTAGTTTCCCCTAAGGCCAGATGCTGGTACAAAAAAGTGTCTGTATATTTATTTTCAATTGCCCGTGTGTACACTTTTCGCCGAGAAACCCGTCGAGGAATTCGTCGAGCCAAAAAGAGAGCATGTTCTCTATTTCCTCGTTGGGCAATGGGAAAATTTGGCTAGATGAGTTTTTTGACAGCCGAACAAGGAACTCGACGGGGAAAACGATGTGTTTCGCCCGTCGAGTTTCTCGGTCGTGTGTACGCGGCCTAAAGCCCCATACACACGGTCACACGTTTTGCCAACCAACTTCAAAATCTGCAAGTTTTCTAATTTGTCTGACCGTGTGTACGCTCCATCGGACCAACTTTTTCGGGTTTCATCCAACAAAAAGTTGGGTCTGCAAACGGACCAACTTTTCGGCAACAAAAGTCCATGTGTGCCTTGTCTGACTGTGTGTACAGCAATCCAACCAACTTTTGGACAAAGTGCAAATACGCATGCTCAGAACCAATGTTAAAAGCAACAAATAATAGCAGAAGTTAACCAAAGGGTGGCGGTAAAGAGCAGAAAATAGCAAAAAAAACACGTGATATTAGGAAAGTTTTAGAAAAGTTTGCAGAAAAGTCTGACTGTGTGTATGCTATGGGTGTGGCTGGACAAATCAATTAGGAAAAAAATCGAAGGGAAATTTTGTTGGCTGTCTGACTGTGTGTATGAGCCTTAAGACTATAAAATGGTAAAGCTCAGTGGTGAGTATGGAGACCCACAACCCCTCCTACCCTGTGCCTTTACAACCAATACTGTGCCATATTGCCAAACATATATGTATATTTTTTCATCCTAGGTACAGTGTTACACACCCCTGAAGAGCGAGCTGGATCTTGCGAAACTAGTCAGGTAGTATGATGCCCGTGTACTCTGACCGATACTACATTTATGTACCAATATTTTTTGTTTATGTATCTTTTTATTGGTAACTGTTGGTGTTATCTATGCATGTAAAGAATTTTACTTGAATAAATTATATACTGTAATAACTATTGTTATTCTTACTGGCGGTAACGGTACCCACTTCATTTAAAGTCCCGGGGCGAATCCTTTGTTTAACTATATGTTATAGGGATGGAAGTGTGTTACTGGGGGGTGTTTTCCTCTTTCTGGACATAAAAAAATTGCAACACCCACCAATTTAATCTCTAGGGTCTCTGCTTTGAAAAAATATATATACTGTTTGGGGTTTAACATAATTTTCTACCAAAAAAAATAAGTTATTTTCATGTAAACAAAAAGTGTCAGAAAGGCTTGGTTAGAAGAGTGGGTGATGTGTGGCATAAGCTTTTAATGTTGCCAGGACAGTTCAAACATCCCCAAAATGACCCCCTTTTTTAAAGTAGCCATCTCAAGGTATTTCCTGAGAGGCATATTGAGTGCATGGAAGATTTAATTTTTTGCCACAAGTTTTTGGAAAATGACTTAACCCCTACAGCGCCCCATCCTGGTTAACCCATTCACTGCCAGTGTAATTTTTACAGTAACCAGTGCATTTTTATAGCACTGTTCGCTGTAAAAATGACGATGGTCCCAAAATAGTGTCAAAAGTGTCCGATGTGTCCGCCATAATGTTGCAGTCATGATAAAAATCGATGATTGCCACCAGTACTAGAAAAAAAAATATTAATAAAAATGCAATAAAACTTTCCCCTATTTGGTAGACGCTATACATTTTGCACAAACCAATCAATAAATGCTTATTGCGATTATTTTTACCAAAAATATGTAGAAGAATACATATCGGCCTAAACTGAGGGAAAAAATGCTTTTTTTTATATATTTTTTGGGGATATTTATTATAGCAAAAAGTAAAAAATATTGAAATTTTTTCTAAATTGTCACTCTATTTTTGTTTATAGCGCAAAAAATAATCACTGCAGAGGTGATCAAATAACACCAAAAGAAAGCTCTATTTGTGGAAAAAAAAGGATGCCAATTTTGTTTGGCAGCCACGTCGCATGACCACGCAATTGTCAGTTAAAGCGACGCAGTGCCGAATCACAAAAAGGGGCCAGGTCCTTTAACTGCATAATGGTCCGGGACTTAAAGGGGTTGTAAAGGTACAATTTATTTTTTCCTAAATTGCTTCCTTTACCTTAGTGCAGTACTCCTTCACTTACCTTATGCTTTGATTTTGCTTTTAAATGTCCTTATTTCTTCTGAGAAATCCTCACTTCCTGTTCTTTTGTCTGTAACTCCACACAGTAATGCAAGGCTTTTTACCTGGTGTGGAGTGTCGTGCTCACCCCCACCCTTGGGCTACAGGAGAGTCAGGACGCTCTCTATGTTGCAGATAGAGAAAGGAGCTGTGTGTTAGTGGGCGTCCTGACTCTCCAGTAGTCCAAGGAAGGGGGCGAGCACGACACTCCACACCAGAGAGAAAGCCTTACATTACTGTGTGGAGTTACAGACAGAAGAACAGGAAGTGAGGATTTCTCAGAAGAAATAAGGACATTTAAAAGCAAAATGGAAGGATGAGGTAAGTGAAGGAGGACTGCACTAAGGTAAAGGAAGCTATTTAGCAAAACAAAAAAATTGTACCTTTACAACCGCTTTAAGTGGTTAAAGAGCGTTATTTCCCCAATACACTTCCTGAAACCTATCACAGTTTTGTAGGCCCTGAAATGCCAGGATAGTACAAAACACCCCCCCAAATAACCCTTTTTGAAAAGTAGACACTCCAAGGTACTTGCTAAGAGGCACGGTGAGTATTTTGCAGATCTCTTTTGTTGCCACAAGTTTTTGAAGAATGAAGAAAGAAAACGAAAATAAATTTTTTCTTTTCTTATTTCTTTTTCAAAACAAAAAATTAGATCTGCAAAATACTCACCATACTTCTTATCAAATTTCTTGGGCTGTCCACTTTCAGAAAAGGGGTAATTCGGGGTGGGTATGTTTGTACTATCCTGGCATTTCAGGGCCTTTGAAACTGTGATAGGTAGTGAGGAAGTGACTAAGGAAATACATCCTTTAAAAGCCTGAAGGTGGCCATTGGATTTTGGGGGCCTGTATTTGGCTAGGCTATCAAAAAGCCTCTCAGATGTGGTATCCCCATACTCGGGAGAAGTAGCAAAATATGTTTTGGAGTGTTATTCTACATATACCCATTGCATGTATGAGCAATATATCATTTAAGTGACAACTTTGTGTATTTTTGTTATATTCCAAAAACTTGTGACACAAAATAAATTCTTCCATGGACTCAACATGCCTTTCAGCAAATAGCTTGGGGGTGTCTACTTTCCAAAAAGGGGTCATTTGGGGGGGTTGTGCTATCCTGGCATTTCAGGACCTCTGAAACTGTGATAGTCAGGAAGACAAATAAGAAATGTATTCCCCTTGAAAGTTTGAAGGTGGTACGCAGCTAGGCTCCCAAAAAAGTCTTAAGCCCTGTACACACGGGCCAAAAAAAATTGTTTTTCCTGACAAGATTCTTGGCAAGATTCTCTTGCCGACTGAGTGTACACACACTCAATTAAAAAAAAAAACGCAGTTCTTATGAATGGCACGAACGCGGTAACGTCATCGAGTACGACGAGCATGTGCTTGTCACATTCGATGCCGTCGCCGCCATCTTGCTTCACCCTACCTATTCCTTGGAAGCTACCGCGCATGCGTCAATGTCATTTTGAGCATGCGCGGGTTTACACGGCAACAGGTAAGTATACAGACGCTCGGGTTTCTCAGCAGGAAAACACTGCAGAGAATCATGACGAGAAAATAGAGAGCAGGTTCTCTATTTTTCTCGTCGAGATTCTGGGCAGTTTTCTTGACGAGAAACCTGAAAGCCTCGTACACACGCTCAGTGTACTTGGCAAGAAAGCTCTGCCAGCAGTTTTCTTGCTGGTTCTTGCCGAGAAAACCGAGCGTGTGTACGAGGCTTTACACATGTGGTATCCCCGTACCCAGGAGAAGCAGCAGAATGTGTTTTGGGGTGTAATTCCACATATACCCATGGTATGTGTGATAAATATCTTATTAAAATTGCAACTTTGTGTAAAACAAAAGGAATACAGTGTTTTTAAAACTTGTGACAACAAATGTAATCTTCCATGGGCTCAATATGCCTGTCAGCAAATTAATTTGGATGTCTACTTTCCATAATGGGGTCATTTGGATTTTTTTGTATTGCCCTGGCATTTCACCACCTCAAGAAATGTTATAGGCAGTCAGTAAAATCTGAATAAATTCCAGTATATATACCTGTAGCGCCTGTGTACTTTCAGTCTAGGTGCTATTCTAAATTTAGAGGGGGATGAGAGAGTTTGTTAGCTCTCATCCAAGCGATTTGTGCAA
Source organism: Rana temporaria (assembly GCF_905171775.1). Classification (NCBI taxonomy): domain Eukaryota; kingdom Metazoa; phylum Chordata; class Amphibia; order Anura; family Ranidae; genus Rana; species Rana temporaria. The sequence goes on along the minus strand of NC_053490.1, from coordinate 313,140,350 downwards.
ATCGGGCCTCTGTTCTAGCTGGGCTGTACTGTCGGTTCATTCTGTGTTCCTAAGGTGCTTTTCCAACCCGGGGCGGCAGGTGGCAGCAGTGGAGTTCAGGCTGGAGCGCCTCTTGCCAGCAGCCAATCAGGAGGGGTTTTCCCTTGCGGGGCATGCTGAGGGAGGGTACTTCTTGAGCAGACGCCATCAGGCGGGGTTCTTGTTCCGGGTGTGGCGCCCACCTTCAGAGTGACCACACATCACAGGCCATATGGCCTACCAGGCCGGGGCGCACGTGCTACGCGGTGTTCTGGGTTCCGGGACCATGTTGGCCCGGGACAACTGAAGCTATGTCGGGGCCCCAGTGATCGAATGGGTCCCCAAGTTCTGAGGAGAGATCCCAAGCGAGATAGCTGTTCGGTGAGGAGTCAGCCTGAGGAGAGCCAAGAGAGTCAGGCAATCCAACAGGGCCTCGACAATTTATCGGGGATCAGGGTGACCGGACACTGAGAGGTTGGATGTCAGCAACCTGTCAGTTGGTGACCCAAAACAAGGAAAACTACCTGTGGGGAATTCAGGCACTAATATTATTAAGCAAGAGTTACTTCATTATCTACATTCTAGAGAAAGGGCCTGTGGCAGAGGTTCCACTCTAAATTTCATTCCTACCAAGTCTGTGGCAGAGACTTGTTTCTTCTCAAGGTTCCGAGTGCCACCCTGGCTGCCAGGTCGGTGTGAGAGGCCTGTCCAGGTACACTATACCCACTCCGGCTGGAGTGGCGACGAAGTTAAAGTGTCGCTGGAAGCAGGATTGTTTCTGTTGCTGTTAGGCCTGAATCTGCAATTCTCCTCCTCATCCATCTTTCTTCTATCTACCTCAAGTTCACTGTTTGCCGTGTTGGGCAAGAATAAAAGCACAATAAAGACACCTGCTGTTTGGACATTCCATCATTGCTGCTCTCATCTATCTACCACTAGACGCACATAGAGGTAACACTAGGGTGACCAGACATCCCCAGTTTCAGGGGACAGTCCCCAGATGGAGGACACTGTCCCCTGACCAAGTCTGTCCCTGGTTTTGTCAGGGGCAGAGGCTGGGGCAGTTTCAAAGATAGTCAGTGCAAAATAAAAACAAGAAATTCTGAATTACACACCGTCGCTCTGCCGCTCCTACTAGCTTAGTGGGGTGTATTTTTTTCCCATTATCTGTGCCCCTTTCTGATGATCATGTGCTGGTCGGAGCGGAGGGAATATTTCTTCAGCTTCGCTTGCATGTTCTTCTGCCTTGGCTCATGTTTCGGCCAGCCGCCTGCATGCTTATGTCCTTGTCTTTCCTGGTGGAGTGATCTTCTACCCCTCCCCACCGAGTAGGGCCCGGAGAGTAATGCCGCGTACACACAATTGGAAATTCCAACAAGAAAAGTCTGATGTGAGCTTTTGACCGTAAATTCTGATCATGTATAGGCTCTAACAGAATTTTTCTGCCGGAATTTCTGCCAAGAAAAGTTTGAGAGCTGGTTCTCAAATTTTCCGACGGGAAAAGTTCTTGTCGGAAATTCCAATCGGAATTTCTGACGGAGAAAAATCCTACGCATGCCTGGAATCAAGTCGACGCATGCTCAGAAGCATTGAACTTAATTTTTCTTGGCTCGTCGTAGTGTTGTACGTCACCGCGTTCTTGGCGGTCAGAATTTGGTATGCAACACAAGTTTGAGCCAAAATTCCGTCTGAAAAAAATCCATGTTTTTCTTGTCGGAATTTACGATCTTGTGTATGTGGCATAAGACTTGACAGGCTGTGAGGTGGACGGCAGCGGCAACGGGTAGAGAGTTGCTGATTGCCACCATTACTAGTAAAAAAAAAAAATATGTCCCCGGATTTCATTTAAAAAATCTGGTCACCCTAGGTAACACGCCATCCCATAATCTAACCAGCGCCTCCTTCGGCGGTGAGCGATAAATTCCATAGTTTGTAGACTCTATAACTGTAATATACACTTATGGTGATTTTTTTCAGTTATATCGCAAATTATAAAATAAAAAAACCTGTGATCATCAAATACCACCAAAAGAAAGCTCTATTTGTATGAAAAATTAATACGTTAAAGTAGCACAGTGCCAAATAGCAAAATATAGCCTGGTCAGGAAGGGGGAAAACACTTCTGGAGGTCAAGTGGTTATACTTGCAAAAGTATATAACAAAAAACTAAATTTTTCAAGCATATTTTTGAGACAATGTAGTCTTTGTTCTTGTGCTGACAAGCTGGAAATTGCGCTAGGATATTTTCTGTATTGTAAAAGTTTAATTTACAAAGAAATTACTGACAGCAACATAAAGGGGTTGATTTACTAAAGACATATCCACTTTGCACTAAAAGTGCACTTGGAAGTGCAACTGTTTTAGATCTGAGGGGAAGATCTGAAATTAGGGAAAGCTCTGCTATTTTTATCATCCAATCATGTACAAGCAAAAAATTCTGTTTTTTATTTTCCTTGCATGTCTCCCTCAGATCTACAGTGATTGCGCTTCCAAGTGCATTTGCAGTGCAAAGTGGATTTGCCTTTAGTCAGGGCCAGATTAAGAACATCATGGGCCTGGTGCTGAGGATTTTGGTGGGGCCTTTTAGGCTGCATTCACACCTCCGCGACAAGTAACGCCGCGTACGCGGCGTATTTTGCCGCGAATAGTGTAACTTTTTTTTTACAAATACTTCCTATTGCTTTGTATGGCCGAACGCCAATGCTGCCTGAAAAAAAGGGTCCGGGACTTTTTTTCATGCCGCAGGTGTACGGCGTCTATGAGATGTGAACCATCTCATAGACAGCAATGGGAATTCTCCCCTCCAGCGGCACGAGCGGCCGGCGTCGGGCGTTTTGACGCGCAGGTGTGAATGGGGTGTAATAAATAATAAATAAATGCGTGGGAATGACATGAACGCAGCCCAGCCAAGGCAAGTGACCAAAGGCACAGAACCCAGAAGGAAGACCGGGTGAAGATGGAAGTGCCCGGGCCCCGCCTGATTCATCGCAGCACTGGAGGGCTCAGTCTGAAAATGTAAGTGTACACTAATGTGCTAATATGCTGTGCATACTTGTACATTGTGGCATAACCTACCCCAGGGCCTCTAAAAAGTAGTAATGTCAGGAAAGTTTACTACCGCTTTATTATCACAGGATCCCAGGAGCCTCTCATGGGGCCCCCTACTGACCCAGTGGACAGTGGCCCTTGGGCAGTGCCTAAGTGCACAGTTGCCAACATTTAAAAAATATTTTCAGGGCCACTTTTTTATATAAGTGCTATATTTAGAGTAGCTGAGATCCCCGATGTTCCTCTATACATCATAGTAGTAATCACAAAATGAAATGAGTACTAATAATGGGGCAGAACAGATATGAGAACTGATATTTCCTTTAGTTGAACTAACAAAAGTGTGTCCATTCTAGAGCTGGTAACATTGAGGATATTCAGTATAATTTTAAAGAACTGTTTTTGTGGGTAAGCGACAAAGGGGAGGAGTATGGACGGTATATAAGTGGGAAGTATGTGCAGGTGAGGGAGAGGAATGTGGAGGGTCTAACAGTGGGCACTATGTACAGGAGAGGAGTACAAAGGGTACGGAAAAAAGCACTATGTACAGGAGAGGAGTGTGAAGGGTATGACAATGTGCAGTATGTACGGGAAGAGTGAGGGGGTATGACAGAGGGTAGTACGTACCAGAGAGAAGTGTGGAGGGTATGATGGGGCAGTATGTACAGGAGAGGAGTGTGGAGGGTATGACAGTGGGCAGTATGTACAGGAGAGGAATGTAGACGGTATGATAGTGGGCTCTATGTATAGGAGAGGAGTGTGGAGGGTATGACAGTGAACACTATGTATAGGAGAGGAGTGTGGAGGGTATGACAGTGGGCACTATGTATAGGAGAGGAGTGTGGAGGGTATGACAGTGGGCATTATGTATAGGAGAGGAGTGTGGAGGGTATGACAGTGAGCAGTATGTACAGGAGAGGAGTGTGGAGGGTGCGACAGTGGGCACTAAGTACAGGAGAGAAGTGTATGACAGCAGGCACTATGTACAGGAGAGGAGTGTGAAGGGTATGACAGTGGGCGCTATGTATAGGAGAGGAGTGTGGAGGGTATGACAGTGGGCACTATGTACAGGAGAGGAGTGTGTAGGGTATGACAGTGGGTACTATGTATAGGAGAGAAGTGTGGAGAGTATGACAGTGGGCACTATGTACAGGAGAGAAGTGTGGAGAGTATGACAGTGAGCACTATGTACAGGAGTGGAAGGATATTTAGGGACTGAGTAGTGGTTAAGCGGGTCATACATGGATTGAAATTACGCCAATTATGCAGAGACCAGCCATAGTCAATCTATGTATGGGCTAGCTGGTTTTACACAAGTCAATCTATTAATCAACTTGAGTACAACCAGCCTGTTTTTTTTTCTTAAAACAATCAGTGCTGCCAGCTAAAGTTAGCAACACTGATCATTGTACGCACTGGCAGAACACAATAACACTGCAGGAGTGATTCCCCCATCCACAGGTCAGCAGGTAAGAGGGTGTGTGGGGACAGGCTGGTGAGAGATACTAGTCAGTGGCTGGGTAGGCACTGGTAGTATCAGAGCCAGATACACACAGGTTACATACGCCACAATCGTTAGAGCAAGAGCAATAATTCTAGTACTAGACCTCCTCTGTAACTCTAAACATGTAACCTAAAAAAATGTAAAGCATCGCTTAGGATACCAAAAAAAATTGTGCTAACTTAACTAACTAACTGTTTTTTTTAATGAATGAAACATTTTTTTCCAAAAGAACATGTTTGAAAAATTGCTGCGCAAATACCGTGCTAGAGCTGCACAATTAATCGTTAAAAAAATCGTGATCTCGATTCAACCCCCCTGACGATCTTCAATGCAGAGTTTGCTGATTCTTTCATATAACAAGTGGAGAGAATTTCAGCTGTCAAAAGAAAATATCTGGGCAGTCTGCCAAGTTTTTAACAGGAAACATTGTAACTAACGCTTCCTTCTTAGATCAAAGGGATACACTTCTGTGTGTAAAGAACAAATCTGGGCAGTCTGCGAAGTTTGTAAACAAAATGAAACATTGTAACTAACTAACATTGTAACTAAATTTAACCACTTAAAGTCCAACACTTGTTTCTTAAGTTAAAAAGCAATATTATTTGCTAGAAAATTACTTGGAACTGCCAAACATTATATATATTTTAGCAGAGACTCTAGGGATTACAATGGCTATTGCTGCAATATTTTATGTCACACTGCATTTGCCCACTTCAATGAATAATAAAAACCATAAAAACAAAACAGTGAAGTTAGCCCATTTTTTTGTTTTTTTTGTTTTAATGTGAAAGATGATGTTACGCCGCAACAATCGTGAGAGAATCGTGATCTATCTTCTAAGCAAAAAAATTGCAATTCTCATTTTAGCCAGAATCGTGCAGCTCTGTACCCTGCAACATAAAAAGTACAAAGACCACCATAGAGTAATTTTCTAGCAAAAAACAAATGATGATTTTTACATGTAGTAGAGAAGTGTCAGAATTGGCCTGGGTGGCATGGGGTTAATTACCATGAGTAATATACAAATAATTATTATAAGCACTGTGATCCTATCAGTCTGCTGCAGTGTGTCAGCTTGTATTTATATTGGCCGCTCTGAATGTAGCTTCTGACAGGCTGTGCAAGCAGGCCCGTATCTCCGGAACCATAAATGATAGCCGTCCCATATTTTGACCAGTTGTGGGGTAGCTCTTCCCATGCCTACCCCCAAATGTGGGGTTTCTGTGACCTCTGGTAATCGAGCTACAACCCCCCAAATTCGATCTTAAAAAAAAAAATTCTTAAAAAAAAAAAAAAAAAAAAATGTTTTTTTTTTTTTTTGGGCAAATGGGCCTATCTTGAGAAAGGGGCCTGGAGCTGCAGCTCCATCAGCCCCATTGTTAATCCGGCCCTGCCTTTAGTAAAGTGGGGGTAGCTGTGTGCAACCCCCGAACAACATGCTGCCCTAAGCCATGGTGATGCAAGGACTGCACATGAAGCTGGCTGAACCGGTGCTGGAGTTATAGGGGAAACCTCTAGAACCTGGGCTTCCTGCCAGATATGTGCTTTGGAAACTTACAATGTAAGACAAGCTATATTTAAACTACTGTATGTACAAACAGCTGCTGTGATTTTTTTTTTCCCTTCAAAAGAAGGAGGCTTTAGCCACAACAGGCCCACAGCTGCATGTTAGGCCACACTAACGTACACTAGGTCCACTGCCAAATGGTACTCCATCTTACATTACTGTCTGGAAAATAGGTTATTTTATTCGAATACATTTGTGATTTACTACTGGTTCTAGAAACATTTACCGTTTAATCATTCTGTGTTGTAAACAGGCCATATGACTCATTTGACTACTATAAAACACTAATCACATATTGTGAGAATCAGGGTGATGTCACCAAAGCTGCCTTCTGTGCAAGTTTACTAGAAGTGACGGGGTTATCATGTTGTTGCCTGGATAGAATGTTAGGCCTCGTACACACTGATGGACCGTTTTCATCGGTCAAAACCGGTCGTGTGTGGGCCCCATAGGTTATTTAACCATCGGTTAAAAAAAAGCCAACTTGCTTTAAATTTAACCGATGGATTCCTAACCGATAGGTCAAGTAGTAGGCACAACCATCGGTTAAAAATTCACGCATGCTCAGAATCAAGTCGACGCATGCTTGGAAGCATTGAACTTCGATTTTTTTTCAGCACGTCGTTGTGTTTTACGTCACCTCGTTCTGATACGATCGTTTTTTTAACCAATGGTGTGTAGGCGCGACGGAACATCAGTCAGCTTCATCGGTTAACCGATGACAACGGTCCTTCAGACCGTTCTCATCGGATGGACTGATCGTGTGTACGAGGCTTAACAGTATTTGAAAATATAACAGAAAAATCAAGTCATCCAACGATTCTGAAACTCACCTGTAATTTATACTCCATCATCCAGCCATGGTATTCATAGCAGGGATCACCCACAATTACTGGGTTGACCAAACATGCCTTTCAAAACCCACCTCACATGCAGAACTGCATTAACCACTTAAGGAACGCCTAACGCCGATATACGTCGGCAGAATGGCACGGCTGGGCACAGGCAAGTACCTGTACGTCGCCTTTAAGAGCCCAGCCGTGGGTCGCACGCGCACCACCGGCGGCACGCTCACGACCCGGTCCGAAGCTCCGTGACTGCGCCCGCGGGACCCGATCGCTGCCGGTGTCCCGCAATCGGTCACAGGAGCTGAACAACAGGGAGAGGTGAGTGTAAACACACCTTCCCCGTTATTCTCTGTGGCAGTGTCACTGATTGTCTGTTCCCTGTTATAGGGAACGACGATCAGTGACGTCACACCTACAGCCACACCCCCTACAGTAAGAATCACTCCCTTGGGGCACACTTAACCCCTTAGCGCCCCCTAGTGGTTAACCCCTTCACTGCCGTTGTCATTTTCACAGTTATCAGTGCATTTTTATAGCACTTTTCACTGTGAAAATGACAATGGTCCCAAAAATGTGTCAAAAGTGTCCGATGTATCCGCCATAATGTCGCAGTCATGAAAACAATTGCTGATTGCCGCCAATACTAGTAAAAAAAAAATATTAATAAAAATGCCATAAAACTGTCCCCTATTTTGTAAACGCTATAAATTTTGCGCAAACCAATCGATAAACACTTGCGATTTGTTTACCAAAAATAGGTAGAAGAGAACATATCAGCCTAAACTGAGGAAAACAATTTTTTTATATCTTTTTTGGGGATATTTATTATAGCAAAAAGTAAAAATATTGCATTTTTTTCAAAATTGTCGCTTTATTTTTGTTTATAGCGCAAAAAATAAAAACCACAGAGGTAATCAAATACCACCAAAAGAAAGCTCCATTTGTGGGAAAAAAAGGACGCAAATTTTGTTTGGGAGCCACGTCGCACGACCGCACAATTGTCAGTTAAAGCGATGCAGTGCCGAATCGCAAAAAGGGGCAAGGTCCTTAACCTGCATAATGGTCCGGGTCTTAAGTGGTTAAGAAACTCATCTTTTGTCTGCTAGTTCTACACAGACTAGCAGACTCGCGAGTCAAATGGCTCTGGCAGAAGACCTTTGGTCCACATACTGTATATACCGTATAATGAGGGCGCCAAACAAATGTCCAAGAGCCTTCAGCAAGGCTCAAGAATATTGAATTAACTAAGATACGAGGATACCAGAAAAATCTGTACTCTTTTCTGCTGAAAATAGTTTCAGAAGGTAAGTTATGCAAGTGTTGATAGGTAATCAAAAAAAATACTGCACTGACTAAGATCAACTAAAAAACTGAGCAGCAACTAGAAGTGAAAATACACACATATAACAAGTAACAGAGAATGTAGTTGCGCTAACCCAACCTGTGAATAAAAACAAAAACAAAAAAAAAAATTGGAACAAACCCCCCACCAGTTGTTTGTGATGGGTACACAATAAATCAACACCCAATGGGTGTATTAAAACACATAAGTGAAAATTAATAATCCGATGAGGATTGTGTGGATTCCATTAAGGGAAAAATCAAATAAAAGCAAAAAGAATCAAATGACAGTTTCAATGAAGGTCAAACAGCAGAAATCTTGCATGAATAAGTGACATCAATGTTATATTCCACCACCAACCAAGTGCTCACACCATAGAGAATGCACGCTTACCAGACAGGCAAGCAAAAATAGCTTGGATGGTCAGGAGCATGAAACAGTACAGCGTGTAGAGTGATGTGGTCAGCAGTATGTAACTTACAGTACTGCATATATATAGGTAGATTCAGGTACGTTCGCGTAACTTTGCGGCGACGTAGCTTAAGGAATTTAAGCTACGCCGCCGTAAGTTAGCGAGACAAGTACATGATTCACAATGTACTTGCCTGCTAAGTTACATCGGCGTAGCCTGAATCGGCGGGCGTAAGGGCGCCTAATTCAAATGTGTTTGAGGGGGGCGTGTTTTTTTTGTTCAATAAGATTTTTATTAAGTGAAAAAGTGCATACAATAGCATACAGCACAAAAGGACATAAATAATAAAAGGGTAGGAAGTAACATGAAATAATATCCGAGCATCGACATCACCATTACTGGTAAACAAAATAACTTAGTCTGAGGCACCAGAGGAGGCATGAGGTCACATCCATACAAGAAACGTTCAACATTTGTTATGATAGCTACTCAACGTAAAATAAAGCTAACTCTCATGTTTTCTCAAGTTATTCCACAGCTCGCAAACCAGAGCTGTGCATCACTCGGTATGCCCAGACGTGGCATTGAAAAACCTTCGGCTCGGAAATAAAACTTAAAATGAGTACAAAGAATAGGAAAGAAAAGTAGAGAGGGGGATATGAAGGGAAGAAAAAGGGAGGGGCAGGTCGGGGGGGGGGGAGGGGGGTTCCTCTGCTCCTGGTCGCCACCTTAAACCAAAAAGAAGATTCTCTTGGATATAGTACTACATTAATCATGACAGTAAAGTACTGTGCATCAGGTAGGTTGAGACATGATGTCAGCATATGCCGGCTTATACTTAAAGGCAAACCAGTCGGACCATATCTTCCGCGTTGAATCAGATTTATTTTTAAGAGAGGAAGTAAGGTCTTCCATGTAATATATGTGATCAACCGCTTCCAGCCATTGGCGTAGCGAGGGAACCACCGTCTGCTTCCAGAATCGGGGTATAAGGGATTTTGCAGCGTTTAAGAGATGTGGAGTGAGTGATTTTTTATATGATCCGACTGGGCCAGCCGTACAGTGCAACAGTACCACCCAGGGGTCGTGTGGGGTTTCGAAACCTTGTATTTCTTTCATCCAGTGTAGAATGTTTAACCAAAATGGGCGGATGAGCGGACAGAACCACCAGATGTGTGCATGGGAAGCCCTCTCACCACAGCCCCGCCAACAAAGCGGGGATGTCAGGGGGAAGATTCCGTGTAGCACTGCCGGAGTATAGTGCCATCTAGTCAATAGTTTATAATTAACTTCAGCGTATCTAGATGAAATGGAGGACGTATGAGCAAGTAGCAAGACAGTATCTCTTTGTGGGGGCGAGAGTTCCTTTTGGAGGTCTTTCTCCCACCTGAATAGAAAGGCTGGGGTGCTATGGGAAGAGAGGGAGTACAATGCTTTATAAAAATAGGAGAGGGGCCTCTCCACTGGTCGGTCCTCGACAAATGCCGATTCTATCAGTGTCAAAGTCGTATCATCTCTGAAGGGCTGGGGTAGAGAGCGAACAAAAGCCGTCAATTGACGGTACTTCCAGGACACCATAGGTGTCACTTCCGAAGAACCAACAACATTGGATAGAGGGGTTAATCCCGAAGGAGAAGCGACATGGTGAAGGAGCGTCGCAGAGCCCAATGACCAAGGTTGTTGGTGCGGAAGGGTATTACCAGGAGGGAAATAGTTGTGACCGGAGAGCGGCATCAGGGGAGAGTTATATGGCCAGCCATGAGTTTTACTCAAGGAGTCCCACACCATTAAAGTGGAGCGCGTTAGAGGGGATGTCATAGTGGATAAAGACCTGAACTTCCGGGGGATCCACATTTGAACATAAGGGTCTGTACCGCAGAGGTCTCTCTCAAGCGACACCCAAAGTTTAGACGCCTTATGGTACCTCCAGTCCGAGATCCTGGTTAGGACCACCGCATGGAAATACCGCTTGACATCGGGTAAAGCCAGTCCCCCCTCCCTCTTGGGCCTAATCAGCGTGTCCCTAGCAAGTCTGGGTCGCCTCCTGTTCCATACATATTTACAAAAAAGTGATCGTAATATCGTAAAATAACCCACCGGAATCTTGTACGGGATCATCTGAAATAAAAATAATATTCTGGGTAGGACGTTCATTTTCAACACACTAATTCTCCCCAGCCAGGAATGTGCTAACTGAGACCACTTTTGCAAGTCTGACCTAATTGTATTCAAAAGGGGTATAAAGTTTGTACGAAATAGGGATGCGGGATTAGCTGTGAGAAATACGCCTAAGTATTTCATCGAGTGGGCCTGCCAGCTAAAGGGAAAGGATGCTTTCAATTGCGGCACAATCCGAGGGGGAATCGTTAGGTTCAGTATCTCCGACTTGGATAGGTTGATTTTAAAATTAGAAACCGCCCCGAAAGCTTCGAAAGCAGCCATTAAATTTGGGAGGGTTGTAATTGGTTGTTGTACGTAAAACAGGATGTCGTCAGCATAAGCAGCGTATTTGTGTTCAACAGGACCCACCCTAATTCCCCGAATATTCGGATTATGCCTAATTGAAGATAAAAAGGGCTCAAGTGATAGGGCAAATAATATGGGCGAAAGGGGACACCCTTGTCTAGTACCATTATAAAGTGTGAAGGGTTCACTTAGCGTTCCATTTATACGTAACTGGGCAGTAGGGGAGTTATATAAAGCAGAGATACGGGAAAGGAGGGGGGGACCCACGCCTATGTGAGAGAGCGTGGCCATGAGGAACTCCCAGTCCGCCCTATCAAACGCCTTCTCGGCATCTGTGGAGAGCAGAAGGGTGGGCTGGGAGGTCCGACGAACATGTGCTATCAAGGATAAGGTGCGAAGGGAGTTATCCCTCGCCTCCCTTCCGGGGATGAATCCCGTCTGGTCCCTAGAGACCCATCTGGGAACAAATGGGAGAAGCCTATTGGCGATTACTTTAGCATACAATTTAGCATCAAGGTTCAATAAGGAAATGGGGCGATAGCTACCACATACACTTGGGTCCTTACCAGGCTTAGGAAGTACGGTAATGTGGGCGTGAAGCGTTTCAGGTCGGAGAGATCCGTCTCCTGAGACCGCGTTGGCGTAGTTAGTCAAACGCGGAAGCAGAAGATCCGCGAAGGCTCTATAGTAAGTAACCGTAAAGCCATCGGGGCCCGGTGCTTTACCATTGGCCATAGCCTTCAGCGCAATCCGCAACTCAGAAACGGAGAAATCGCCATCTAGGGCGGTCAGTTCTTCCGCCGGGATTGTTGGTAAATTAACCTGAGCTAAATAGTCGTGAATGAGCTGTGTCCTGTCCTCTCCGTCTCCCCCCGTTTGCCTGACTCGGTACAATGATTGATAGAATGAGCGAAAGACCTTGGCTATAGCCGAAGTTTCATAAACCAAAGAGTCTTTGGGGGACTTAATTTTAGCTATGAACGCCGCAGATTTTTTTTGTTGCAATGAGCGCGCCAACAGTCGACCAGGCTTGTTACCCCATTCGTGCAGACCCTGGGCAACAACGCGGAAACGCTGTTTCTGTTCCAAATGAAAGAGGTCACGTAGTTCCTCTCTCCTCTGGACCAGTTCCTGGAAAACCGACGGCGACAACCCAGCTTTGTGTCTACGCTCTAGGTCTTCTATCTCTCTGAGTAGTTGCATTTGGTGGTGGGTACGCTCCTTCTTCTTTTTTGCCCCTATCTCCATAAATTTGCCCCGAATGTAGGCCTTATGGGCCTCCCAAAGCGTTCCCGGTGTCACCTCCGGTGTCGCGTTATCCACAAAATATTGGGCCAATGCATCCCCAATTACTTTCCTGTCAACATCCTCCAAGAGTAGGTTATCATTAAGCTTCCAATTGGTGCTTTTAGTCGGCACAGAGGGGACAGTCAGCAAGAGAGAAATCGGAGCGTGGTCCGAAATAGGGGAAACCTCAATACTCGAGGCAGTGGGGAGAGATAGGTGGTGGTGGTCTATAAAGAAATAATCGATCCTCGAATAAGACATATGTAAATGGGAAAAATGTGTGTAGTCTCTCATTTGCGGATGCATAATCCTCCAAACGTCCATCAGTTGGGTCTCATGCAGGCGCCTGCGTAAAAACACTAGGCGCCTCCACGAGATACAGGAAGTCCCTAGTGATGTGTCTACTGATGGTTCTAGCGGGACATTGAAGTCCCCGGCCAGAAGAATGCAACCGCAAGCAAAATCTGTCAACTTTCTAAGGGCGTTGGAAATAAAAGAAGCCTGACTACGATTGGGAGCATAGATGGTCGCAATCGTGCAAGGCATACTGCCTAGGGAGCCTTTCAGGAACAGGAAGCGACCCATAGGATCACTCATCATGGTGTCCAACACAAAAGAGGAACCCCTACGGAACCCAATAGCCACCCCCTTAGCATTACGTACGTCAGATAGGCTGTAATACCACAGAGGATACTGAGGGGAGAAAAGCTTCACCGATGTGGTGTGCGTAAGATGAGTCTCCTGCAGGAGAACAATGTCCCCCTGCAGGCGAGCCAGCTCTCTATACAGTTGATGTCTCTTACCAGGTGTATGTAGTCCCCGTACATTAAATGAAAGCAACTTTACCTTAGCCATATTACACGTGAGTTCGAGCTGCTCAGGGCTGACCAGAGGCAGAGGAAGGTCCCCCGGGGGACAGTGAGGAAGGGTGAAGGGAGAGAGGAGGAAAGAAAGGGAAAAAAGGAAAAAGTTAAATAAAAAGAAACACATAACATCAATTCAAAAAGACACAATAACCCACTAGGGGAAAGAGCATGCGCACGCATAAATCTGCCGTGCGAAGAAGGGTCACGTACGCGGCCTGGCCCCCCCGCGCAAGTCGCCCCTGAAGAGGCAACCGCACGGGGAGACAGGGCAGCGCCGGACCCCAATGGGGGGAGGCGCAGGAGCACGGGCATCAGGCAGCAAACGCGCCAAAATCCCTGCTCATTCGCCCCAGCGCCGACACATTTTAAAATAAAATGTTAAACTTGGAAACATAAAAAACGAAAAAACAAAACACATGGAATACATCCAACATTAAATTCCTGTTCCCGCTTGCGACCGATGGTCTAAAGACAGAGACCCAGCAGTTTAGTATTGCAGAAATAGGAAACCCAGTCTATCACAATTCTGCAGGCAAAAATCTGTTAGGTCACAGCAAAGAGGGAGACAGTAGCAGAAAGGCCTCGCCGAGGGCCCCGGGTGTAGAACAAAACGGTAAAAATAAAGCAATGTTAGGTAATAATATGGTCAAAAAATCAAACAAATAAAAAAGAGCAAGGAAGGAAAAAAGAAAAAAAAACACCAGGGGGAAGTCCAAGGACGAGGGGCACAGGAGTAGCAACTGAAAGACCACTACATCATAGTTCAGCCTACAGAGGGAGATGCCCCTGGGGTGGCCGAGCGACGGCTCTTGCGGTTAACCTTCTGCCATTGCGGATCTGTAGCGCCCGGCAGGGCAGGGATGGTATCCTGCCAACCTGGAAGCTCGGGCGGGGGGATGTCAACATCTGCACAGAATTTCTCCAGGTCCTCCGGGAATCGGAGGACGGCCGTTTTGCCATTCTTGTTGGCAAGAAGGGCAGCAGGAAAGCCCCAGCGGTAGGCAATGGACGCTTCCCGAAGTTTCTCCGTCAACGGTCGCAGGGCCCTGCGGCGATCCAGAGTTTCCTTTGCCAAATCGGGGAAAAAGGACAGGGTGGCTCCATCAAAGTCCAGAGTGGGAGTTTCGCGGGCCTTCCGCATAATACGCTCCTTCTCTTCAAAGTAATGGATTCGGCAGATGACATCCCTAGGGGTGTCAGTAGATAGAGCGTGGGGTCGGAGAGCCCTATGTACCCTGTCTATCTTAAGCGGGTTGTCAGCCGCCAGGCCCAGCAGGCCATTGAAAATACCGCGAACAGAAGGGAGGAGGTCGTCATCACCCGTAGCTTCGGGGAGACCTCTAATGCGAATGTTATTCCTCCTATTCCTGTTCTCTTGGTCCTCTATTTTGTAGAGAGCCATTCTGTGGGCTATGGTGAGGTTCCGAGTGGTGGCTTGTAGGGACCTGATGGCCGAAGCGTGTCGGTCCAGTCGGAGCTCAGTTTCTTCCACCCGGCCCAGTACCTGTAAGAGGTCCGCCCGCACAGCCGAGAGTTCCTTCCTTATGGTCCTCTCCAAGCCCTGGAAGAGGGAGGTTAGTTCAGTCCTCGTAGGTAGATCGTCTACTCGAACAACCGGGCGGCGGGAAGGGCTGTCGGTTCCGTCGGAGCAGGCTGAGGAGGCAGAGGAATGGCGTCTCTGATCAGACTTGCGACGGGAGGCGGAGCTTGTAGCAGAGTTCGCTCCACGTGGAGAGCGGCCTAGGCCATCCGTGTCCTCACCCTCGGCTGTGTCCGCGGCCAAAAAGCGCTTGATGGAGCCCAGTTGTGGCCCAGCTTTAGGAAGGGACTTGCCTATCTTCTTCCGCATGATAAGCTGGAGAAAGTTGCAGGGTTAGGGATGTAAAAGCAGTTAAAAGTTGTGTCGGTGCCGGAGCTCGAGGTAGACACGTCTTCACAGCATCGCGTCCAGGCCACGCCCCGAGGGGGGCGTGTTTTATGTTAATGGCGCTTGACCTCACGTTTTTTCTACTGCGCATGCGCCGGGCGCCTACATTTCCCAGTGTGCATTGCGGCTAAGTACGCCACACGGGCCTATTGATTTTGACGTGGACGTAAACGACGTAAATCCCGATTCACGGACGACTTACGCAAACAACGTAAAAAAATCGAATTTCGACGCGGGAACGGCGGCCATACTTGACATTACTATTCCAATAGGGCCTAGCTCTAACTTTACGCAGCCTATCTCTTATGTAAACGGCGTAAAAGTACTGCGTCGGCTGGGCGTACGTTCGTGAATCGGCGTATCTCCTCATTTACATATTCTACGCCGACCGCATCTTCTTATCTTAGATATGTTTAAGCGTATCTCTGTTTGAGCATACGCTTAAACATAAGTCGGCGTAGATTCTGAGTTAGGTCGGCTTATCTACTGATAAGTCGGCCTAACTCTTACTGAATCTACCTAATAGTGTGGAGCGTTCACCACCATCCATGTACAATGCTGTGCACAGTGTGGTATGGTCAGAAGTATATAGCTTAAAATAAAGACTATAAAGTGGTGTGGTCAGGTCAGGAGTATGCAATGTACAGTACAGCTTACAAAGTAGAACAGTTAGGATTCCGTAACAAATGGGCTATCAGGTGTAAGTAGCATATAGCATGGCATACTACAGAATAGTGCAATCAGATTTTTTTTTACATGTAAACATAGGTCATGCTGAGACATGTATTGCCCTTGTTCATTTAGAATCAATAGCCTGCTTGCTACAGGGAACTACATCTCCCTGCATGGCCTCAGTTTATGTAAAAAGCACAACCCCCAATAAACCTTACAGTGATGGAAACCTAGAGATTTAACTATCCTGTGTGATGCTTCAGAAAACTCAAAGTGCCCTACAAGAATACATGAATTTCTTCTGCAGTGATAGCAGGATAATTGGCTTCAGTAAATGCAAGTCAGTGGGAATGGGATGGAACAATTCCTTGAAGTCAAATGGAGGGAAAAAATGCCCTGGCATCATTGGAAAGGGGAGATGCCCTGACATCCATAGAAAGAAAAAAATCCCTGGCATCAGTTGGAGAGAAAATGTCCTGGCATCAATGGGAGTTAAAGTGCCGTGGAGTGAGTGGGAGGATAAGTTTCCCCTGGCATTGGTGGTCATGAAGTTAAATAAAGCCCCAATCACTATATGTTGAATATTATTTAGCCAGTGGGGGACCACACTATCCGAGACATCCATTCATCTCAGTTAAATTGGTGAAGCTGGCAGCCGCGATGTCCGCAGGCCACCCGTGATTGCTCCTGAGAGAGACAGAACGGGGATCTGTCAATGCAAACAGACAGATCCCCATTCTGTGAGGGGAGGATAGACAGATATAGCTGGATTCAGGTAGCCGGGTGCATCTTTCCGGTGGCGTATCGTATCCTATTTACGCTACGCCACCGTAAGTAAGTGAGGCAAGTACTGTATTCACAAAGCACTTGCCTCCTAACTTACGGCGGTGTGGCGTAAATGGGGCCGGCGTTAGCGCGCCTAATTCAAATGAGGATGGGGTGGCGTGTTTTATGTAAATGTTTGGTGACCCGACGTGATTGACGTGTTTTACGAACGGCGCATGCGCCGTCCGTGAACATATCCCAGTGTGCATTGCTCCAAAGTACGCCGCAAGGACGTATTGGTTTCGACGTGAACGTAAATGACGTCCAGCCCCATTCACGGACGACTTACGCAAACGACGTAAATTTTTCAAATTTCGACGCGGGAACGACGGCCATACTTATCATTGACTAGGCCAGTTAGGGGGCAGCTTTATCTTTACGTGGCGTAACTCTTACAGAAACGGCGTATCTTTACTGAGCTGGACGCACGTACGTTCGTGAATCGGCGTATCTAGTCGTTTACATATTCTACACCGAACTCAACGGAAGCGCCACCTATCGGCCAGCGGAAAAATTGCACCCTAAGATACGACGGCGTAGGAGACTTACGCCGCTCATATCTTAGCCTAATTTAAGCGTATCTGGTTTCCAGAATACGCTTAAATTTAGGACGACGCAGATTCCGAGTTACGTCGGCGTATCTACTGATACGCCGGCATAACTCTTTATGAATCCAGCTAATAGTCTGTTCCTAGTGATTAGGAACAGCGATCACTTCACTGGCCTCACAGTTAGAAACACCTCCCTAGGGAACACTGAACCCCTTGAACACCCCCTAGTGTTAACCCCTTCCCTGCCAGTGACATTTATACAGTAATCAGTGGCTATTTCTAGCAAAGAACTTTTTTTGGTCCCAAAAAAGTGTCCAATCTGTCCACCTCAATGTCGCAGTCAGACTAAAAATCGCTGATCACTGCCATTACTAGTAAGAAAAAAAACAATACTAAAAATGCCATAAATATATCCCCTATTTTGTAGACGCGATAACTTTTGCGCAAAGCAGTCAATACACGCTTATTGCATTTTTTTTACCAAAAATATGTAGAAGAATACATATTGGCTTAAACTGATGAAAAAATAAATTTTTCCCATTTTTTGGGGGGAATATTTATTATAGCAAAAAGTAAAAAATATTGTTTTTATTTCAAAATTGTCGCTCTTTTTTTGTTTATAGTGCAACCCCCCCCCCCCACACCCAAAAAAACAAAACAAAACGCAGAGGTGATCAAATACCACCGAAAGAAAGCTCTATTTGTGGGCAAAAAAAGTCACAGCGTCGCACGACAGCAGAGTTGTCAGTTTAAGGCGACACAGTGCTGTTTCGCAAATAATGGCCTGGTCATTAAGGGGGCAAATTCGTCCGATCCTTAAGTGGTTAAAACACTTATGGAGACTCCCTTGAGCATATACAAACTGCAGATACAGTAACACCTTCAATGAAATTATCGCAGACGCTGGGAGGAGGAATTATTTACTGCCCTTCCCAGCTTCCCGGACTGCCATAGCAACTGTTCTAACACTGGTAATGGTTTCCTAGCTTAAAGGTGTTGGGTTATTGATCTAACAGCAAGGTTGCTTTTGCACAGTCATTTATCCTTGTTTTTCTAATTTGCTTAAGTTGCATTCTCTTTATCTGCCGTTGAATGGATCACAGCAGCTTAAACTGAACTTTAAAAGGAACTGCAAACGATTACAATACATGTTTAAATGGCCGAACTTTTATTTCGTTTTACTCAGACTTATTATTTAAAGCTGAAATTTATTCTGCCTATAATGAAACGAATGCTAATGAAATGTTAGAATAAAGCATTTCCTCTTTTATTGATGTTACTACTGTGTCTCTGGGCCTCTCTATAGAATGCAGGCTGATTATGGCTGGTGGTAGGGGTCAGCTGAGTGCTATACGGGGGGGGGGGGGGGGGGTTTATCTACTAAAGGCAAATCCACTTTGCACTACAAGTGCAATAGGAAGATCCGAGGCTGACACCAATAATGGGGCACCATTCCTCTCACTGAGATCAACAATGGGGCACTCTTCCTCCCACTAAAACCAAAGATGGGGCATTTTTTACTCCCACTGGCCACAGTCCTCCCCCTAAAGCCTAAAGGACAATAAACTGGCAATTTGGAAAGTTTGGAGACTCTTGGGCTAGATGATGCTAGATGTCCTCCAGCCTGGAAATTAGGTGGGTTGTATTTGATTTCTCATGAGAAGCTCACAGCGTGCAGGGAAATCAGAGTAAGCTAGTTTTAGTACAGGTAAGGAACTTATATAACTGTGCAAGACTGAAGTTATGGCTGGTGTTCAGCTTTAACTTCACAATTGCCTCTTTAATTTCATAACTAAATCTATACAATCCTTGTTTTGTAAATAATACAGTATATCCCCTTAATTTAGGAGTAGTTAATGTGCACTTAAAGAGGGAGTAAACCCTCTTGAAAAAAAAAAACCCTGCAAGACAAAGGCATAATGAGCTATTATGCATAGTATACTAGCTCATTATGAATTACTTACTTGAGAACAAAGCCCCCGCAGCGGTCCTCGGACACCTCCTCCGTCGCCGCCATGATACCCGGATCGACTTCCGGGCATCGCTGCTCCGGCACTGTGACTGGCCGGAGCAGCGATGACGTCACTTCCGCGCATGCGCGCAGGAGCCAACACTAACGGCATGATTCCGTTAGTAGCGGCATGCTCAGTGCGCTTGCGTGCCATTGTCTACGGCGCATGCGCCGTAGACATCGTGCTGTCTTTCTTGGAAATATCTCCTTAACCATGTAGGTTAAAGGGGTTGTAAAGATAAAAAAAAATCTTTAGTGTAGTCCTCCTTCACTTACCTCATCCTTCCATTTTGCTTTTAAATGTCCTTATTTCTTCTGAGAAATCCTCACTTCCTGTTCTTCTGTCTGTAACTACACACCGTAATGCAAGGCTTTCTCCCTGGTGTGGAGAAAGCCTCTTGAGGGGGGAGGGGGCGAGTAGGAGTGTCAGGACGCCCACTAACACACAGCTCCTTTCTCTATCTGCAAAGTAGAGAGTGTCCTGATACTCCTGCTCTCCCCCTCCCCCTTCAAGGGGCTTTCTCCATACCATCTCCCATCGCCCATGAACACTGGCACAAAGAGAAGCAGAGAAGGTCCTCCTCTGTGTCTTAAGCCTGGTACACCCAATCGGATTTTTCGTGGACAAAGCGTAGGACTTTTGTCCAAAGGGCATTGGCCATGAACTTGTCTTGCAAACAAACAGCAAAGAATTGTCATCCAACAAACACTAAACTATGTGGTTTTTCAGCTCTTTAGCGCTAAAAAAAAAATGGCAAAAAAAGTAAAAAATATATAAAAATAAGTAAAATAAAATAAAAAAATTAAAATGCCCCGTCCCCAGTAGCTCGCGCTCAGAAGTGAATGTGCACGTAAGTCCCGCCCACATATGGAAACGCTGTTCAAACCACACATGTGAGGTTTTGCCGCGTGCATTAGAGCGAGAGCAATAATTCTAGCACTAGACCTCCTCTGTAACTCTAAACTGGTAAACTGTATAAAAAAAAAATTATACTTCGCCTATGGAGATTTTTAAGTACCGAAGTTTGGCGCCATTCAATTAGTGTTCGCAATTTTAAAGCCTGACAAGTTAGGTCTCTATTTACTCGGCGTAACAACATCTTTCCCATTATATAAAAAACTTTACTGTTTTGTTATTTTTTAATTCATGAAACCATTTTTTTCCAAAATAAAGGCGTTTGAAAGATTATTGCGCAAATACCGTGCGAGATAAAAAGTTGCAATGACTGCCACTTTATTCCCTAGGGCAGGCGTTCCGGTTTTGAATGGCCCGCCTGGTTATCTGGACATATATATCTTTTGTGGCCCCCAATGATCTCCCAGCATCGGGGCCACAAAAGATATATATCAGGCCGAATCCTGCCCGCCGCTAACATCATTCATTACATGGGAAACGCAGCAGCCAGGTCTCAATTTACATCTCATCACTCCCCCTTCCTCCCCCTCCCCACACACCTTATTCACACAAGCCTGGAAGCGCTGCAGGTCTGGACAAAGGGTGGGACCTTTCAAGTTACAAAGCAGTGATTGGTTGCTAGACAGTGGGGCGGTCCCAGCAACCAATCACCCGCCTTTAACTTGAAAAGTCCCACCCTTTGTCTGGACCTGCCATGCCATGCGTGCTTCCTGGCTTGTGTGATTAAGGTAGGGCAGTCAGTGTGGGGAGGGGGAATGCTGCGTTGATGAAAGGGAAAGTCTGTCTGCCTCTGTAATATTGAGGGAGGACTGTGATATAGTGGGGTCTGATGGGGGGATCTGTGATGAAGTGGGGTCTGATGGGGGGGTCTGTTATGAAGTGGGGTCTGATGGGGGGGCCTGTTATGAAGTGGGGTCTGATGGGGGATCTGTGATGAAGTGGGGTCTGATGGGGGGGATCTGTGATGAAGTGGGGTCTGATGGGGGGGATCTGTGATGAAGTGGGGTCTGATGGGGGGGATATGTGATGAAGTGGGGTCTGATGGGGGGATCTGTGATAGAGTGGGGTCTGTGGTAAGAGTGGGGTCTGATGGGGGATCTGTGATAGAGTGGGGTCTGTAATGGGGGGATCTGTGATGGAGTGTGGATCTGCTTCAAAGATCTTTGTTTAAAATGTTTATGTTTTTTCCTGAAACTTCTCTCTCAAAGTGAAGGTGCGTGTTATACGGCAAAACATACGGTACATCCAAATAACACACAGAGCTCACCTCTTTACTCACACACAGCCACAAAGGCAAGAGAATTCTTGTTGAGCGGTGTATTAGTGCTCGAAACGAACACACTTAGACCAAATTTTTATGGTTCAAAGAATGTCAGCCAAAATGGTCGGCCCTCACGCATGTTCATTTCATCAAATCTGGCCCTCTTTGAAAAAAGTTTGGACACCCCTACCCTAGGGTGTCTGCTAAAATATATATATATATATATATATATATATATATATATATATATATATATATATATATATATATATAATGTTTGGGGGTTCTGAGTAATTTTCTAGCAAAAAAATTATGATTTTTACATGAAGGAGAGAAGTGCCAGAATAGGCGCGGTATGGAAGTGGTTAAGGATAGTGCATTCTAGGGCGGGGACAAGGGGTGGGTAAGAGAGGTAGCCGTCTGCTTGGTGGTGTTGTCTGCTTGGGTCTTCTATCTTGGTTCGTACTAGGCTGTCATCACATTTTTAAAGATTTAAAAACATTTTTTTACACTATGCAATATTTAGTTATAGAATGTGGTCATGGAAGATAAGAATTTAAAGAGGCCCTGTCATCAGAACAAATCATATTCTTTTTTACCTTAAAGGGGTTCTAAAGGTTTTTTTTTTTTTTTTTCTAAATAGGTTCCTTTAAGCTAGTCCATTGTTGGTTCACTTACCTTTTCCTTTGATTTCTAAATGGGTTTTTTTCTGTGTTTTCTTTGTCTGAATTTCTCCTCAATAAGCTGTTCTAGCTCACTATCCACCGCTCAGATGATGGTGGAAAACTTACTGAGGAGAGACAGGAAGTGAGAAATTCAGACAAAGAAAAAAAACATTTAGGCCTCGTACAGACGAGGGAACATGTCCGATGAAAACGGTCCGCAGGCCGTTTTCATCGGACATGTCCGCTCGGAGATTTCGGTCTGATGGCTGTACACACCATCAAACCGAAATCCCCGCGGACAGAGAACGCGGTGACGTAGACGACACCGACGTTCTCTATCGCGCGAGTTCAATGCTTCCACGCATGCGTCGAATCAATTCGAAGCATGCGCATGATTTCGGTCCGCTGGTTAGACGTACTAACCAGCGGACATGTCCAACGGACAGCTCTCCAGCGGACAAGTTTCTTAGCATGCTAAGAAACTTTAGTCCGCTGGAAATCTGTCCGCTAGCCTGTACACACGATCGGATCTGTCCTCTGAAACTGGTCCGCGGACCAGTTTCAGCGGACATGTCCGGTCGTGTGTACGAGGCCTCAGAAGGGAAATCGAAGGAAAAGGTAAGTGAACCAACAATGCACTAGCTTAAAGGAACCTATTTAGAAATTAAAAAAACAAACCTTTACAACCCCTTTAAAGGTGATATCTGGGGGGGGCTGCTAGCCTTTACCATCTCACCGTCCTCTAGCTAAATACTACATTTCTTAAAAAACTGAAAGCTCTGATTTTTTATTTATTTTTACCTGTAACCAGTGCAGCACCACCCTGACCTCCAGAGGCATGGTGGAACCCCGAGTGACAGGATGGGCTGACATTTGACCAACACTTATACAATTTTCAGGGCTAAAATTATTTTATAAATATGTGTGCAAAAAAACGAAAAAACAGCTCTGGCAGCGAAAAAGGGTTCAACCAGAGTTTAGTGTAATATTAAGTCAGCAGCAAAAAAATATTTAGATGAGTCAGTCAAACTACAGATGCTTATTTTCTGCAACCTAAATTTAAACGTTGGCACACTCGCTAATTGATTCTCTAAGATTTTCTAGAGCGTCTTATTTGTTTATTGAGGATTTCCCCACAACGTAGCCCAACATATATGCTAACAAAGCAACGTTACATTACTTTCCAGTGTAAAAAGCTTGAGGCTACATGTATTGATATGGAAGCTGCTTTCATTTAGTCAAAGTGTTGTCAGGTAAGGAAGAGATACTACAGTGCAGTGAAGTCTTTATGTATGCACTGCATGCCTTACTGCAGAACCAATTGTAAGCTTCTGCCTTTCCCCCCATTAAGTAAAGCTTTACCACAAACTGGGTAAATGGATGCTTTAGATTTCCAATGGTAAATCAAACATGCCAATTACCTCATTGCATGCAGATTGTGACCTGTTCTAGTCTATGAGAGAGAATTTGTAAATAGCATGTGTGATCTAGGATGCCAACTGCCTGCAATGTGGCTCATTATCATCAACACTGTGCATGCTGCTGTGATGAAACACCAATTAAGACCACTTGCATAAAACAAGCCAAAATTACGTCTACAAGGATCGTCTTTGTGTTACTGGTTAATGTGTAAATTCTTTACTACTTGCAAGCAAAGGGACGTCAACTAAAGAAACCGTCATTACATGTGTACAGTTTTTAAAGACACCACCCTGTGGTAATTTGATGGGCCGTAAAAAAAGGTAAGCATTTTTTCAATTTGACTCGAAGATGGTAAAGGTTTTTTTTTTCCTACTGGATCATGGAATAAGCATATGTTCTCTGTTTCCATTATTTAATGCAATTATTTCTAACAAAAGGTATCACTTTTTTTTTTTTACCATGTAATGGGAGCGCCACTGCCAATTTTGAGTTTTTGATCCTAATCTAGCAGTTTATTATAACATAAGAGCATAGCTCATTAATGGAATCTGTAGCCTATACTTAATAGGGGAATTCCAGCCTCCTGTGCAGAGAACTGTAAGGAATGTACTATCTCTCTGATGTTGAGGGACGGGAGGGGATGGATAAGAAAATGGACCGCTGTGATGCCTTCTGAATAGCGAGACGATGCCCAATTATGTTATCTATGACTGTAACCCAAATCTAGGACCCCGTAATGTTCAGAATAAAAGGCTAAGACTATTTCTGAATATAAAGTCTAAAGAAATCATGCAGAGCCCCACCTGTCCCCAGACTAATTCTCTAATCCCTGTTGCTGTGAAGAAATAGCAGTGTGGCTGCTGTAGGTAGAGGACTAGAGGGATTTTCTTTAACCCTTCAGCTACGACAAGTCTGCAGTCTCTAAGAAAAATCAGTGGCATGCTCTCATTATGTGTCAGATTAGGGAATAGACGCGCAGCCCCCAGCAGTGAAATGGTAGAGAAAAGGGGGATGAACTTGGGATCTCCCCATTCCCACGTCAGCAACGCGTCTCCTGTTATGAAAAAGAAAGAAAGAAAGAATGATAACAATGGTCTATACATCTATCTGGTGCATGCATGGTAAAGGTGGTGCTGTACCCAATGGGGTGTATCTTGGATGTTCAGGAGGCAGAGTATTAGATTTACTAAGATTGTTTTTGCAATAGATCGAATGTCAGCTTGCTGTCTGCTGTCAGTAAACCTATCCAATTGATTCAAGCCTCAGTACACAGGCAGCTCATTTGTTATGCAGAATACACTTGAATACACATTTCATTTGTCTTCTTTGTGAGCTGTGTGACCTGGGCAGGAGACAAAAAAAAAAAAAAAAAAAGTTTTTATTGCCTTAAGGGGTGGTGATCCACAGCATCCTGCGAGAACTGTGGCTGATTACATAGAGGGCAATCATTGCCCCTTCAATTGGGATGCTTTAAAGAGAGACAGCTACAGTGTGCTTTCCCCTTTTATAATGGGAACTGCTCTGGTGATACCCACATGTAATATTCATATGGCTTCATGTACTACACAGATTGCTTATGATGACTGATGGAGGGCATTATACAAGCACACTGCAGTTTACATTATTATTTCAATTATATATATATATATATATATATATATATATATATATATATATATATATATATATATATATATATACATACATATATATCTATATCTATCTATACACAATTATATTAACTTTGTAGAAAGTAAAGGGTTAATGATACACATTGAATACTATATGCTGCATCCTCAACATTTTTCTTTTCATTTCGTGACCTCATGCCAGGGGTCAAGTTCCTACTGCTTCTATATATATATATATATATATATATATATATATATATATATATACATATCTATCTATCTATCTATCTATCTATCTATCTATCTATCTATCTATCTATCTATCTATCTATCCACAATTATATTAACTTTGTAGAAAGTAAAGGGTTAATGATACACATTGAATACTATATGCTGCATTCTCGACATTTTTCTTTTCGTTTCGTGACCTCATGCCAGGGGTCAAGTTCCTACTGCTTTTGTGTACCACCTGCAGACCGTTATTTGTGCCCTGAACTGTTTGCCCAGGGGCATTTTATGCTCCCCAGGTCAATATCATAGGAGGCATTGTAATCTAACGAATAGAATATTTAAAGAAGAGAGCAACAGGAGGTGGGACTTTATAGGAGGCACACGGACACAGATGAATACATTTGATAAAAAGTAGCTTGTAATTGGTTCAAATTGTCATATAATTTCATATTTAAATTCTGTGCATTTTGCTATATATTAATACTTTTTACATTTCATCTGAGCCAAAAAAAAGCACAATAATAATTAAATAGATATTCTCCTTTTTAACTAATAGAATTATGAATGAGCTGTGCAGTTGACACCTCCTATGCACATACAGACACATATGAAGCCAGGGTGCACTTTTTCTATGTGCCTTGCTCTCTGAGATGCTGTATGCTGTGTAAATTCCTACATTTCCTCTGTTCAGCTCTCCCTGAAACGTGGGATGTGCTGTGAATACTGCCTCTTGTTTTGTTGCAGTGCAGAATAGCGAAGCATCATAACGCAGGCTGACAAGGGGGAAGGCTGTGTGACTACTGCATCTGGAAACTGGGTCTCTGCAGATGTTTCATGATGTACCAGCCTTACCTAGCTCCTGTTTTTTTATTTCTTACCACCAGGCAACGTCACTCCTCCTGAGGGCACCAGACTATTTTTTTTTTCCTTTTTTTTTGCTGAGCTTAGCACCTTCCATTTATCACATTATATGCTTTAACGGAGGATTTCAAGCAAGGGAACCTGCCAGACCAATGTTGTCCTTTCGCTTCAAGAAGAATGAGCACCTTTTACCCAGGAATCCCCCTATTTTGTATCAACTGATTTCATATTTTGGATTCTTAGGACAAACAAATTTATAGGATGCCAGAAAATCTGTTTTCCTTCATTGTATTCTCCAGAGGGCAGAGTCTACATAGCTTGGTTACTAAGAAACCTGGAGGATTGTTTCTCAAGGTAATGTCTTGTTTCAGTGCTTTCATACAGGTTCCCAATGACACTGAAAATGCTGACATAATTTTGATGAACGCAATTAAGCATTTTGTTCTTATCAGCATGTTGCACGTTTGGTCCCTGTCTAGATCTGCAGACATTAGCTGCATGTTTCCCGTTGCTTGATTCACAATCAAAATGCACCTGTTAAAAAAATTAATTGACTATCCTGAACCTTGGATATTTTCTTGAATTTTTAAATGTCTGCAATTACATGGTGTGCTTTAAAGATTTCCTATTGAAGACATTCATTGAAAGATCACATAATGTTATTAAATATGATTTTGCCCTCTATAGGAAGATTTCATATTGTAATGATTAATTTCAACATCGATTTATTGATAGATTGATATGGTTTTATCTTTGACAATATAGTGACCTTATTACATGACCGAAGAACTTGATGATATGTGTGAGAGAGAACAGTGAACATTGCTCAAATACAGTGCTGCATACAGGAAGCATTCTTGACATTACTTTTATGTCCTTGTAATGTAGATGACTTCTAATGCCCATGGGATCTCATTTTAGTTCACTGCAATTAAACAACATTAAGATTCATCCCTAAAATATTGCTTTTTTTTTGGAACACAGGATGCATACCTTTAATCTTTACAACACCCCAGAGTGCATTGATCTATGGAACATTTCAGCATCTTAACCTTCTCCATGCTGATGGTTTCCTTCTGGGAAATTTTGTTCAAAGCAAATCTAGCAACATCTCAGGTCTGTTGGTTTGAAAAACTATGACCCATACTCTAATTACTTTCTCCTCTTTTATAGGTGAGAGGTTATATGCCTCTCATTTCCAGAAAACATTTCCTATTCTGAGTGCACGTACTTCTACAGTGCTTCATTGTGATCACTTTCCGGCATCCAACCAGGAGAAACAGACTGTGCACCTAATTGGCCCATAACTATGACAGTTGCCACTGGAGATCCCACAGATGAAGCTTCAGCTTTGCCAGGTCACCCGCAAGACAGTTATGACCCTGAACCCGATCATGAATGTTGCGAGAGAGTTGTTATTAACATATCAGGATTGCGGTTTGAAACTCAGTTGAAAACCTTATCTCAGTTCCCTGAAACATTGTTGGGGGATCCTAAAAAGAGGATGAGATATTTTGATCCCTTAAGAAATGAATATTTTTTTGACAGGAACAGACCAAGTTTTGATGCCATCTTGTACTATTACCAGTCTGGAGGCAGGTTAAGAAGACCTGTAAACGTGCCCTTGGATATCTTCTCAGAGGAAATACGTTTCTATGAACTTGGTGAAGAAGCCATGGAGATCTTTAGGGAAGATGAAGGATTTATTAAAGAAGAGGAACGCCCTTTGCCAGACAACGAGTACCAGAAGCAGGTCTGGCTGCTGTTTGAATATCCAGAAAGTTCTGGTCCAGCCAGGATTATTGCAATTATATCAGTTATGGTGATATTAATCTCTATTGTGAGTTTTTGCCTTGAAACACTGCCTATTTTTAGAGATGAAAATGAGGATATGTCTATGACACCTGTAGATTATTACGCATACCCCAACAGTACGCATCAATACCAACAATCAAACACCTTCACAGACCCTTTCTTTATTGTTGAAACCCTTTGCATCATATGGTTCTCCTTTGAGTTTTTGGTTCGTTTTTTTGCCTGTCCAAGCAAAGCTGGATTTTTTACTAATATTATGAACATTATTGACATAGTGGCTATAATCCCTTACTTTATAACACTGGGTACAGAACTGGCTGAAAAACCAGAAGATGGACAGCAGGGTCAACAAGCAATGTCTTTAGCAATTCTTAGGGTAATACGACTGGTTCGAGTATTTAGGATCTTCAAACTTTCCAGACATTCAAAAGGCCTTCAGATTTTGGGTCAGACACTGAAAGCTAGCATGCGAGAACTAGGCCTTCTTATATTTTTCCTCTTTATTGGTGTAATTCTTTTCTCCAGTGCTGTATATTTTGCAGAAGCTGATGAGAAAGAATCTCAGTTTCCTAGTATCCCAGATGCCTTCTGGTGGGCTGTGGTTTCCATGACAACAGTAGGATATGGAGACATGGTCCCTACAACAATAGGTGGCAAAATAGTAGGATCTCTTTGTGCAATTGCAGGCGTGTTAACCATTGCCTTACCAGTTCCTGTTATAGTCTCCAACTTCAATTACTTCTATCACAGAGAGACAGAGGGTGAGGAGCAAGCACAGTATTTGCAAGCCAGCTGTCCAAAGATCCCATCTTCCCCTGACCTTCAAAAAAGCAGAAGTGCCTCCACTCTCAGTAAATCTGACTACATGGAAATTCAAGAAGGAGTTAATCATAGTAATGAAGATTTTAGGGACAAGAACTTAAAAACTGCAAACTGCACCTTAGGAAATACAAACTATGTAAATATAACCAAAATGCTGACTGACGTTTGACTTACCTGCCCCGTGCAAGATTGTATGGGGGCAGCTGCAGAATTTGTGTAATGCAATAATCTGCTAGGTAATATTTTTCTAGATGTGTCAATTCTGCATGGAAAGCAATAGTTGTATAAGTGATGTTTTATTGCATCTGCAACTAAATTCAAACTCACGGAACATCTGTTGACAACACTGATAGGCCAGAGAAATGTGGTAGCATTTCTAAAGCAGAGTGTATTGGAATTAAAATGCTATAGGTACGGAGCAATCAGACAGCCTTATTTGGCATTAGGCCCATCACCCTGGATAGTTTGTAACACTGAAAATACTCAGCTGTAAAACCTCTTGGGATACATAGGTGTCACATCAATGTTGTGCTTTGTGTCCAAATAATTACCTATAGCTTCATGAAGGACACTACTGATGGTAACTCTTTAAAAGAGGTTCTGCAGCAGCCAGTGGCTTCACTGATAGAACGGTTTCTTGACCCAAATAATAATGGCTTTGGGAAAGGAGTCATTACACTTAACGTAAATTGTGTTTTCCAAAGAAATGCACCTTGCAATCGAATCACAGATACAATATTTCACTAATTAGAAAGTGTTTTGCAAAGTAATATTAGAATGTAATCTTATTCTGTTGGGTATGCCCTGCTTATCCTATAATGACGTTCAATTGCACTTAAAAGATCAATGCACATATGTACAGCCCAACATTTCATGCTTTAAGAATTAAATCGCTGATTTAAAGAAAAAGGCCTTCCATATTTTAAAGAGGAACATATATTTTTGTGTTAGGATTCTGTTATTTGTATATCAAATTTACAGATACTTGGGTTTTATTTTTTAAAGAACCTAGAAAGCTGCTTAGCTGCCACTGCAGTGTGTCTGTGCTGCAATGTTAAATACATCATTAAAAGGATCTTAATGTGTTACTGTGACCTGCAGACATTGAATATATAGCCATTGAAACCTTCCTTACTGGAATGGAAATATAAGCACCATGGTCCACTGCTTCTTAGCTATTATGGGTATCACTTCATTATTGATCAAGGTTAGATGTCAAGAAGAGGGGTGGGGTTAAACCAGGGATGCGTAAATGCCTAAAAGGAACCTTCATCCTTTAATGTCGAGGCGACATGCTGCACAGAGTTCAAAGGTTATATATGACCAATCTATTTTTTAATAGATAGAAGAGTCTGTTGTTAACCTGCTCAGATGTGACTGCAATAAGGCCATGGTATAATAAGGGTAACATAATACCATTCAACCTGTATTTAAAATAACTGCATGCTAATGTTCTTTGTACTGTATGTACCTAACAATCTGGTCTGACAGCAGTGCTCTGTCTGTGAAGTGGATAATGTCTGCCTTAATATTTTGCTACTTTAGACCTGTTTATCTCAGACTGGTGGAGCGCTTCTGATTTAACACTTTGTTACTGGATCACATCAGGTCATTTGTTGAGGTGTAAATTGAAGGTTAAAGTGTTACAGGCCTCCTCTAGTTATAAAGGTGTTGAGTTAGTAATTATAATATCCTGTCACACTATAATACTCTTACCTACATTCCATTTTTAAAAACATAACTGTGAAATTAAGATTAATGCATGGACCACAATTGCATGCACACACTATCTATCTAAATATTTATATTGATGCACATGCCCACATACACATATGCACACACACACACACCCACGAAGTCCAGCTATCTGTGTAGCTGTGTTATTAGTGTTTATGATATTTATTCTTGAATGACATTATCCTGATAATTTCCTTATAGGAATAGGAGAATGAAATCAGTAAAAAGGGACACAATGATTGTACATTTTATAATGTAAAAGGTTCCATAGGTAAATTATGCTTGCACCAAGGATTGTACATACATATCAGGGAAACTTATGCTTGAAAGTATACATGCTGTACTAACACAATGAGTAATAACAAAACATGATTACAGATGAGTAAAGTAAAACTGTCCAAATAAAAATAAAAAAACGGAAGTATGTTAAAAATAATTTAAAAAAAATGGCAGCCATTGACGTGTGATCTGATTGACCGGAGATGTATGTGGCAGCCCAAGCATTGCACAATGTATAGAAGTTCTTGTATATAGCTGTATATTTCTAGATTTAAATGTGCATACATATGTGTATATGTGTGCATTGATTTCTGAGGACATTGACAAACACACAAATGCACTCATATTCCAAAAAAAAAGGCCAACAATTGTTAACACTTCCTTAAAGTTGTCAAAACAAAATGTGCTATGCATACATATTATAGCAAAGACCAATGGGTGATTTTTATGATATTTTCAGTTTGAAATATGGTCAGAACTGTATTACCTTTGCAATGAGATGTCAGCTGATTAGAGTATTATAATTATATATGTATGAGAGATACATTAATATCTGTATCAGTTCATGCATGCATGTATGTTCAAGTATATATATTTATATAACAGTCACATGCAACTACATACCGATAGTTACAGTATCTAATGGTGCATTAGGATCAATACATTTATTCTGAGAAATAATTCCGGTAGCATTAGATATTAATATCAATATTGATGTTTGTATTTTGCATATAATAAGCACAGTGTGATAACAAATATAATCTACACAAAAAATGGGTTCTTGTTTAAGATAACCTAATTGGCTCATTTTGGAACTACAAGCAGATAAAACATAATAATGGATAAACATAAAAAAAAAAGAGAGATTTGGCACAATCAATTGGCAGCTATGAATCTCCAAAAAAAGGAAAAACTGCCAAGCTTTATCATTTTTAGATATATGCAAATGTTACCTGTAGTATTGTATACAGGTTAGTCCTAATGTCTCATTTGATTTTAACAGTACCTTGCTTGAAAAGTGTATACATTACAGCAGTGATGTAGTTAACAGGTATGTAAAAAGCTGGGTTGCTTTGAATTATGATATGACTGCAAAGTATACCTACTGTGTACATCAAAGAAATTGCCCTGAAAAATTAACGCTAATAGAGTCATTTTCATATAGGATCTTTTTTGAATCTACAGTTTATCGCCAGCATTCATTATTTTGCATTGTTAATGTTTTATTTCTTTTTAGTCTGCAGTTCTAAGCAGCACATGAAAGGACCCACATAAATCTAAACAAAAAGAAAAATTGGCATTATTAAGTATTAATCGTCACAAATAAAGAATGGAAGTTACCATACCTGTACAAAAATGAAAAATGTACCTATTGTTCTGTGCTAGCACCCATTTTTAGCAAAGGAAGCATTAGAAGTCAGAGATATTTTTGTATGCGATGACTGGGCAAGTTGTCAGCTGTGTGCTGGAAAATATGCTCCGATCTATATGACTTTCCTTCTAGATATACAGTAATATATAACTTTAGCAATGTATATTATTCCATAGACCAATTTAGCGAACTCTATACATATAAAAACTGGCATAATGGACTCAGATCTATAATAAATTGAATTATGATGAAAAAAAATAATAATTCCCATTCTCCAAATAAGTACCATATAATTCAAAGTTCTATTTATATCACTTTGAATGATTTCCAAGTTTCACAGTGAAGTCTGTTCCCTTTGCAAGGGAATTCTCACTTACCTTATTGATTCATTACCTAAAGTACATATGCTTTCTAGCACACCAGATAATAGCTACAGTTTTAAATTTTTTTCATACTTGTTTGCCATCAATGCTTTAGTCATGTAAAACAAGGTACTTGGTTTTTCATTTTGTACTGTATATCCAAATATTGTTTCACCGCCAGACTTTTTTATTTCACTTTTCTTTTTTTCTTTGAACAGGATATTTATCCATTAATTATGCTTGTGCCAGGTGGTGTAAATGGCCTACATATGGCCACCTTAAATGACAATTTGATGAATTACCCCGACCGTTGACTCGCATTGAGCCTGATTGTCTGTGTGCTTGGCAAAAGGTGCCATCTGCATGCCATGCTCAACCAACTCTTATGTTATTATTGAGCCAGGACTACAATATATAAAATAAACCTCCCCTAGCTGTTGAAAAATAGAATCACACAGTTTTTTTTACTTGAAGAATATTACGACAATGATGCAATACTTATCCTTTCCTTTTTTATGTGTAACATCTATACCTTTTTGTCTTATTTTTGTAAAATGATGACATATATGGCCTTTGAGGAGGGTATATTTTCAATGGATGCTACCTTAAATGTTCCTGTTAAGTCTGCTACAGTGTATAGTGTATTTTCAAGGTGGAATATCTTTACCTAACATCACCATTTTCTTATTTTTGCGTGAAAATGCTCTTTATTTGATATAAGGTACTAGTAAAAAAAATACATTTGCAAAAACAGTATCACCGTGTGGGCACTGTTTGCTCTACAGATGCCAGTTTAGCCCAGTGTAAAGTTTTTTTGACATTTGGCTGAATTTCCACTTTTGTGGGTGCGTTAACATAAATGTTGACCTGCATTTTCAATAGCATTGATGCGCACAGTAACATGCTTTGTACATGCATTATTTTGGCAGCCATTTTATTGCTTGTGTTGGAGACCACGCTAGACTGATTGGATTGGTCGCTAGTCCTGAGTTGGTGTACGTGTGAGCAAAAAAGTAAGGAATGCCTTACTGTGGATAGTGCCCAGTGATGAATAGTGGTGACGATGGACCCTCTCTGGGATTGGGCTGCTGCCTCTTCTGTGCGACCTTAAGGTCATTTCAGCTTGCAGACTAAAAAATAAAGGTGTGCCCGGTGTCCAGAGAAATGTGACGTCTTGATGTTGCTAATTTTTAATAAACGTCCATGAACCATATTTTAGTAGTCACATTTCTCTGGACACTGGGCGCTCTTTTCTTTTTTATCTAAGTTTTTATTTTTAATGGACTGGATCCGGTGGTGGATTGTCCTTTGCACATCTTCATGTACAGAGCAGGACCCTGCTCTGATCTTGGTGATGTCAGGACTCTAGACCACTAGAGGGGTGCAGAAGTTGTGGGTATCGGTCAAACTGTGGGGACGAGCAGAGGGTCAGGTAAGCATCTCCTTTTATTGTTCCCTTAGACATAAGCAAGCAATTAACTCTTGCAATGTGGACATAGACCCACTGCAAGGGGTCATTTTTTTTAAGGGATCATTTTTTTATTTGCCCAGAGTTGGACTTTAGGTGACATTTCATTAAGTTCTTTTGGCCACAGTGTGGTGTGATGCGGTAGATTGTGTCCCACCCTGCAGTACTTTTCGTCAGCACACACCACTGCAGCACAGTAGTATGAACTAATCTAATAAAGAACACGACCTTTTACCTTGTGTTGGGACTGTGCAAGGCAAGGCTGCCCATTGCAGTCCACACAAAGAAAGAAAAAAAAAGTCCTAACAAAGCAGAAAAGATAAAAAATAAATCGTAGCTTTTAGCCCTGACTCAAAATTATTTTGTATATGGGCATGTCTGTTCTTCCCACCGGGTTCAGTACAATGTTCTGGCAGGATAGAGTCTGGCTTCTTTGAAAAAAACAGGGTTTTACACACTCTGGTACACATAAAGTGCCTTTGTGCACCCCTCCAGAAACCTTTTAGTATTTATTTTACATTTTTACAATGTCATTATTTTACATAGATATAAATAATGCAGAATAATGACCATGCAGGAATAGGACATCATTATACATCTGATAAATAGGAGCAATATCGCTGTGCATACCCCCTAAATCTTTTAAGTCTTCCTGTCCAGGCTTTACCATTTTTTTAATTTAAAGCCAATCTGTAACAAATGAGTACCTCTATCACTCAAGTAAATTGCATTTTCTAATAGTACTAGAGATTCTCCCTTTCTTGGGCTGCATACTACAGCTCTAAATCAGGTCCTAATTTGGGTTTAGCAGTATGGGAAGTAGAAAATGACCTTTATAAATGAGTAGAATTGATTGTTAGAATAAAATGTATGTCTTTGGTGTGGTCATTGATCAACCTGGCAGCCATTGTGTACTTTTTAGTATTTTCCTAACTACAGACCCCACGCGGTGCCTGCTATTACCTCTATTAGCCAGAGAAATGTCTTCTGTGTGCTTTTCAGGTGTTGTTTCCCTTTGTTACTAGGCCTTACTTCTGGGCGGTGACCTGCCCACCATCCATTTTGCTGTCCAGCAAGAGCATTTTACAGGTCACACAGAAGAATGGTGTTTGTCTACGCTTAGGGGGGATTGCACTTAAAGTAAACCTGTAATAAGGAAATGAGAAAGCTGCCATAGCTTTTGTATATGGTGGTTGTTGAGGAATAGCCCAGAAGCCAGATCCCAGTAACATAGTGGAACTTAGAGATGCATTTGTAAGAGGTTGTTCAGTCTAATAGATGTAATAGTTTGTGGTGTCTATTCCTAGAGGGTAATTGTACTGCTAATACCCCTATTAGCCAGAGAAATGCACTTTTCAGATGTTGTTTTACTTTGTTACTAGGCACGACTTCTTCGCTGTGACCTGGCCACCATCTATTCTGCTGTCTAGCAAGAACATTTTAGTGGTCACACAGAAGAATGGTGTTTGTCTACGCTTAGGGGGGATTGCACTTAAAGTAAACCTGTAATAAGGAAATGAGAAAGCTGCCATAGCTTTTGTATATGGTACATATTTGTTCTGAGTCAGTGACTCAGACTACCAACACAAGAGATTCAATATGGCTATCACATAATTAGCATTTTTATCAGTAATGGCAGTCTTCGTATTTTTCTCATGACTGGTTTCTTTTAAAATAACTGAGTGGGTAACTCCAAGGTAAAAATAAAAAAGGTGATGTAACATGACCCTAAATGAATCTGACTCTATTGAACACTTTCTATCTTGGTGCAGGCAACATCTTGGGTAGCAGCTATTGAAAATATGACTGAGCGTAAACTGCCACTGCCACTGTGAAGGAGAGGTATTGCTGCAGATATGAAGAGCAGGCACATAAAGGCTTGTACCTGCAACAGCCTCCCAAACCTACTTGTCATGGCGGAATGGAGGGCCATTCTGGTAAGCAAAGTTCCTGCAGCGTTGAAGCTTGCCGCTAAGCCCCACTCTGGCACATTTTTATTGATGGACAAGTATTTATGCCCAGCAGGAGGCACAACCGAGCCAGCCCAGCTTTAAAGGAGAAGTACTGCCAAAGCTCGTTTTGGCTGCACTTCTGTGACCCGTTTTTAGCAGACAGCGTGCTACAGCTTGTTGTCGGCTGACATCACAGAACCAGTCCAGGTTGGGGCAAGATCGTGACAATGATGTTGGGATTTGCCCACATATCTAGACCAGCACCCAGCTCAGCCTCTCAGTGAGCCACTGAAAGCCTGAGATGGTTGCTCCTGCCCCCTCCACAGTAAACGAGGGGGGGGGACAGCAGTGACTGACAGTCACCAGATCTCTGCTGAGGGAGCCCTGAGAACTGAGCGATCGGCGGTGTTTGATCTCTCAGTTTTCAGTCTTAGCTGGCGGGGGACCGTTGCTGCATCCACCTAAGTATGATCCTAGGTGAAAAAAAAAGCATACCTCTCTTTTAAGGCTAAACAGGTAAATAAGTGTTGAGAGGATGCTGCATTCAGGGAAAGCCAAAACTGCTTCTGGATGCAGCAGCTTTGTGCTATGGTCACTTACAATCTGGTAATTAGCTGCAGCCAGAAACACTGTCCGTGGATGCAAATTGGTTTGCTGCTGGGTGCACCAACTAATTTGCTGGGAGCAAATTTTCTCCCTCAGCCATGTGAATAGGCCCTAAAGCTTTGCTCATACCTCCCAACTTTTCAAAATGCAACCGTGGGACACTCATTTAATTTTTTTTCCATGCCATTAAAGTTGTTGAGTGGGGGGTACTACCGCTGGACGGGCAGGGGGGCGCGGGAAATTGCCGCAGATCGGCCGACATCACACTTGGTAGGGGAGGGGGGTGCTATCCTACGTGCTGCCACGACTGGCTCCTCTTCCTGTGCGGGAAAATTACCGCTATCGCGGGGCTACGGGAAAGAAGTGTCTGTGCGGGAAAGTCCCGCAGAATCCGTGCGGGTTGGGAGGTATGCTTTGCTTGATAGAAAGGCCAAAGATTTCAGCCATGACTCAAAGGTTTGGAAAGCTGCTACAGATATGTGAAGCATCTAGAGGTGTTTACACTTCATATGTACTGCAGCTTGCACATGTTCCTTCCAGCAAGAGTCTCTTAAGTATAACAGGAATGGAAGCAAGACGCTTTCCCTTTTTCTTTAGTAGACTACAGTGTTACCACTGAATTTTTTTAACATTGTAAATACACAAAAACCTGTTTACATTGATTGTAGATCATATTTTTAGCCTTCAGCCAGGAAATGAACAGCTGCCTCATTGATGTTACAAAGAAAGAGGCTTTCTCTTTTTAGATTGTAAAGCAAGCTTATTCTCTTAGGAAATGTATAAAATATGTGTACTTATACATGCCTGTCTACTAGACTGCATACACATGCATACATATTTGTAAACACATGAAAATTATTTTATTCTTACATACCATATGTAAGATTTATTTACACCATATTGGTCCATTGTAAGTATAACTTATGTAATTAACGGATGAAACCGATAATGTATACTACTGATGCTTGTGTATAAAAATGCTCAGTTTAAACAAATTATCTTCTGTTGTCATGTGGTATTTATTGAACAAGGGTTTGAAAGTGTATATTTCTATCCATCTTGATGTAAAACTTTCGTCTTACTAAAGTTTTTAAACGTATGCACAGTCATCAGGCATTAGAGAGAACCATTAGGTTCTGTGGTTCCCTCCTCCTGGCACTCCTGGAGTCTGATTGTAAAAGGGGTTCATTTGGAACTGAGACCAGTAAATAGTGACGTACCACAAGGTTCTGTACTAGCTCCTGTTCTATTTAATCTATATGTAGGTGACATAACTAAAGGTTTGTTTGGCAAGGTATGACTTTCTGCTGATAAAACAAAGGTGTGCAATAAGGTTGATATCCCTGGAGGTGTCTGCAACATGGGCATGATTTGGCAGTGCTGGAAAATTGGTCAACGCAGTAGAAACTACATTTCATTATTTCTAAATGTAAAATAATGCACCTGAAATCCCTTGATCGAGTACAGTATTGGAGACCTCACTTACAGATATTTATAAGATATGGTGAGTCAGGAGACAGGTAACTAAAATAATGAAAGGTATGTGGATAAAACATATCAGGAGAGACTTCAGTAACTTAAAGCGGAGTTCCACCCAAAAGTGTAACTTCCGTCTTAAGGCCTCCTTCCTGACTCCTGTTTGTGAAACTGAGCTTTTGGGGAGGAGAGGGGGAGCAGTTACCTGATTTTTTTTTAAATCAGAAAAAAGTTTTATTTGGTTTTGCATAATATCACATACACTGTGTACAAAGGAAAACAGGAGACAATATACAGACCAGTATTGTACACAGACCTGCACCAGGTCAGTATTATATAAAAGTTTCACAGTATATGAATATAAGAATGTACACAAGTCGGCACATCGAATCAATTGAAAACAGGTAGTAAACAATTTTTTTCCCTTTTCTTCTCACTCCTCCACTCCCCTTAAACCTATGCAAGGAACATTAATCAATAGCTCTAGTTTATCAAAGAAAACAAATGAAAATAAGAGAAAAAACAAGAACAAAAGGAAAACTAGAAACATATAGGAAGTATAACTGTAATCAATACCCGGTCCCAGAGCCCTGAGAACGTGTAATATCCAATCAAGTCGCCCGGCTCACTACGATCACCTATCTCACTGCAGGAGATATACAACTACCAGTTTTATCATTTCTATCGGACTCTCCACCAGTGTAACTCGACTCTTATGCCGCATACAGACGGTCGTTTTTTGTGATGAAAAAAAACGACGTTTTTGAAAACGTCATTTAAAATGATCGTGTGTGGGGGAAAACGTCGTTTTATGTCTTCTGAAAAACGACAAAAAAAAATTCGAACATGCTCGAATTTTTTGTGTCGTTTTTCAAAACGTCGTTTTTTGTTTCATAGAAATTGACCGTGTGTACCAAAAAACGACGTTTAAAACGACGTTTTTAAACTCGCGCATGCCCAGAAGCTAGTTTCAATGGAAAAAAGTGGTGAAACGTAACCTCGCTTTGCTAGAGCATTGTGAAAAAACGATGGTGTGTAGGCAATGTCGTTTTTGAAAATGATGTTTCAAAAACGTCGTTTTATTTTATGATTTAAAACGTCGTTTTTTTTTCATCACAAAAAACGACCGTCTGTACGCGGCATTAGCCTTGTAGCAATCTGTTCTTGATCAACTGATGGGGTGCCAACCCTGGAATATCTAACCAGGTCTGCCACATTGTATGAAATTTACGGGGTGCATTTTTGTGCTGATATGTTAGTTTCTCCCTTATCAACAGTTTGTTCACCTGGCCAATCCACTGTTGCCTTGTGGGAACCCTGGGGGTAATCCAGAGCTGAGCTATCAATCGTCTTCCCACATAAAGTAACCAGATTATTGCTGTGTGAGTGGACAGGATTAATAGCTCCTCATCCAGGGCTCCCAACAGGCACACTACAGGAGTTCTCGGTATGACAAAAGCAAACACCTGAGAAATCAAGTCCAGTATCCCGGTCCAGTAACAGAAGAGTTTGGGACACTTCCAGAACATATGCATGAGGTCTCTGTGATCCCTCATGCATTTTGGACAGAGAGGGGTATCTCGAAGTCCCCAGCTGTAAAGTCTGGCTGGGGTTCTGTAAGCCCTGTGCAGCAGGAAGAGGTGTGACAGTCTCTGAGAGGCTGATACCGACACCATGGGGGCGGAGGTTAGACAAAGATTCCATGTCTCCCCATCCATTGACCCCACATCCTCCTCCCATTTACTTATACATGGCAACTTGGCTGGGTCCTGAAGTGCGTTAAGGATAATATTGTAGCCTCTAGAAATCATGCCTTTTTTGTCACTTTCCATCAGAATCCCCTGTATTATGGCATGATCAGTTAGCCTAAGTGGTGTCAGTCTGGATTGTATCTGCAGTGCATGACGCAGTTGCAGATACTTAAAAAAGTTAGTGCGTGGTATATCAAATTCTGCTTGGATTTCCAAAAAGGATTTGAGAACATGACCATTGTACAATTGTGACATGTATTTGAGCCCTGCAACTTCCCAATGTATGAGTCCACTGAGTTTAAGCAATTCTCTATAATGCATATTTCGCCAGATAGGAGTAAGTGTCAGGAAACCCCTAACACCCAGTAATCGTTTCATGTTGTTCCACAGTGTTTTCAGTAGAATTATGGATGGGAGTCCTCTATCTAAGTGTGTATAGCCAGCCTCCAATCCTGACAATGCCATGGCATCGTCCATTGGAGTGGCCAGGAGTCTGCATATAGGGTCTGAGGCATCCACCAATCCCCAACCGCCAAGCTGTTGTAGCTGGGAGGCAAGGAAATAAGCTCTGGCATGGGGGACTGCCAATCCCCCCTCATCCTTGTTATATTGTAAAGTAGAGAGCCTAATCCTAGCTTTTTTTTTGCGCCAAATCAATTTCCTAAATTGGGAGTCTATTCTATCGAACCAGCG
Organism: Rana temporaria; assembly: GCF_905171775.1. Lineage (NCBI taxonomy): Eukaryota > Metazoa > Chordata > Amphibia > Anura > Ranidae > Rana > Rana temporaria. The sequence continues at coordinate 313,099,686 of NC_053490.1, read as the reverse complement.
ACGGGGAACCCAAACCGGTGAATTATGGCAAATATATAATACCATACCATCCTTATGAGGTTCACTCTCCCCGCCACTGATAAAGACAACTTACACCAGGCACTGCATTTGTCCCAAAATTTAGCCAGTAGGGGGACAAGATTCAGAGGTATATATTGGGAGATATCCGGGGACACCTGTACACCCAGATAACAAAAAGAGGAGACTATCTGTACCATCGATGCGCAGTCAGGTAAAGGGACTGTCAGAGGGTCCAAGGGCATCAGTACTGACTTATTCCAGTTAATGGAGAAGCCGGACAGTGCACCAAAGGCTTTAATGAGATTCATATCTGTAACCAAAGAGCCCTGCGTGTCACCTAGGTACAGCAGGGTGTCATCAGCGTATAATGATATTACACCCGTTCCCGTGCCACACTGGAACCCCACGATCTCACTATCCCCCCTTATTCGCGCTGCGAGTGCCTCCAGGGCCAGGGCAAACAGCAGGGATGAAAGTGGACACCCCTGTCTGGTGCCTCTGAACAGCGGGAATGGCTCCAATAACTCCCCATTAACCCTATTTCTAGCTGAGGGTTGGGCATACTGTAATTTGATTCAGCTAATAAATTTGGCACCCAGACACATACGCTCCATAACCTTCCACAGGTAAGGCCACTCGACACTGTCGAAGGCCTTAGCTGCGTCCAGTGAGAAAATTGCCTGGTTCCCAGGGTTATCAACCAGGAGCTATATATTCAAATAAAGTCGCCTAATGTTGTGGGCTGTGAATCTAGTGGGTATGAATCCAGACTGGTCTTTGTGGACCAGTTTTTGAATTACTTGTGACAGTCTCGTCGCCAGCACCCTTGCCAAAAGTTTGACATCTGTCGTAAGCAAGGAGATGGGTCTATAAGAGTCCGGTAACGTAGCCTCCTTACCTGGTTTCAAAAAAACTATTATAATCGCCTCATACGTAGAATCGGGTAGTGTGTCTTCCTTAATAGGGATGAACTTTCGAGTCCTGCACCAGGGAACATGTATCAATGCAAAAAAAAGTTTGGGGGGGGGTGTGTAAAGTAAGCATGTGAAATAGTGCATGTTTCCCGTACTTATAACTGTCTATACACAAAATGTCATTTCTGAAGGAAAAAAAGTCTTGCGGCTATAATGAATTGTCGGCTCCCGGCAATTCAGAGAGAATTAATTCCTAAAAAAAAAAAAAAAAGCGTGGGGTCCCCCCAAATTCAATTGCCAGTCCCTTCAGGTCTGGTATGGATATTTAGGGGAACCCCGTCGTCAATTTAAAAAAAAATTACGTGGGGTTCCCCCCAAATATCCATTCCAGACCCTTCAGGTCTGGTGTGGATTTTAAGAGGAACTCCACCCCAAATAAAAAAAAAATGGTGTGGAGTTCCCCCAAAAATCCACACCAGACCCCTTATCCAAGCACGTAACCTGGCCGGCCGCAGAAAAGAGGGGGGGACAGAGCGCCCCCCCCCTCCTGAACCGTACCAAGCCACATGCCCTCAACATGGGGAGGATGTCCCCATGTTGATGGGGACAGGGGCCTCATCCCCACAACCCTTGCCCGGTGGTTGTGGGGGTCTGCGGGTGGGGGGCTTATCAGAATCTGGAAGACCCCTTTAACAAAGGGGACCCCCAGATCCTGCCCCCCCTATGTGAATTGGTAATGGTGTAAATAGTTGTAAAAAAACACACACACACCATGGAAAAAAGTCCTTTATTAAAAAAAAGATGAGAATATCGTCCGGGATCCAGAGCGCAGCATTGCCGGCCGCCTGTCTCCACCGGAGACAGCCCGGCGAATGACGCTGCTGAAGCTAGTGACATTTCTTATATAGGTGAGGCGGGGCCACCGTCACGTGACCCCGTCCCCCTCTGACGCACCCTCTGCTACATCACTGGGCAAGTCCAGGCTTCCCCCTTGCGTCAGAGGGGGCGGGGTCACGTGACGGGTGGCCCCACCTCACCAATATAAGAAATATCAGTAGCTTTAGCAGCGTCATTCGCCGGGCTGTCCTCGGTGGAGACAGGCGTCCGGCGATGCTGCAGGCTGGATCCCGGACGATCTTCTCATCGCTGGACCGGAGAGGAGATCACCCGTCGCTGGATACCGACAATGTTGGAGCGGGTAGCCGGGATCAAGAGTGGATTACCACCACTGGATTTAATTTTTTTTAATAAAGGACTTTTTTCCATGGTGTGTGTGTTTTTTTACAACTATTTACACTTCCTTTGTGAAATAGTAGGGGTACAATGTACCCCATTACCAAGTCACATAGGGGGGGCCAGGATCTGGGGGTCCCCTTTGTTAAAGGGGTCTTCCAGATTCTGATAAGCCCCCTGCCCGCAGACCCCCACAACCACTGGGCAAGGGTTGTGGGGATGAGGCCCTTGTCCCCATCAACACAGGAACATCCTCCCCATGTTGAGGGCATGTGGCCTGGTACAGTTCAGGAGGTGGGGGGCGCTCTCTGTCCCCCCCTATTTTCTGCGGCTGGCCAGGTTGTGTGCTCGGATAAGGGGTCTGGTGTGGATTTTTGGGGGAACTCCACACCATTTTTTTTATGTGGGGTGAAGTTCCCCTTAAAATCCACACCAGACCTAAAGGGTCTGGAATGGATATTTGGGGGGGACCCCACGTCATTTTTTTTTAATTGACGGCGGGGTTCCCCTTAATATCCATACCAGACCTGAAGGGCCGGTTAATTGAATTTGGGGGGACCCCACGCTTTTTTTTTATGAAAGAATTTTCTCTGAATTGCCGGGAGCTGACAATTCATTATAGCCGCAAGTCAGTTTTAAATGACTTTTTTACTTTTAGAAATTACACTTTGTGCAGAGACAATTCTAGGTACAGGAAACATGCGCTATTTCACATGCTTACTTTACACCCCCCCTAGGTACGAAATTTAAAGGAATATTTCACTTTTATTGTTTCACTTTAAGCATTATTAAATTCACTGCTCCCGAAAAAATGGCCATTTTTTTTGCATTGATACATGTCCCCTGGGACCCAGGTCCCCAAACACTTTTTAGGACAATAACTTGCATATTAGCCTTTAAAATTAGCACTTTAGATTTCAAACGTTCGAGTCCCATAGACTTTAACAGGGTTCTAAAGTTCACACGCACGTTTGGTGTGTTCGTAGGTTCTGGTGCAAACCAAACAGGGGGGTGTTCGGCTCATCCCTATTCCTTAAGTTCCTCATTATAGACATTCATCAGCATGGGTAGTAATGTGTCCGCATATCTTTTGTATACCTCGGACGGAAGGCCATCAGCTCCCGGAGACTTATTATTTGGGGTTTGTTCTAATGCTGTAGCTAATTCATCCTCCGTTAGTGGGGCATCAAGTATGGCCGCATCCGAGGCATCTCACACTTCCCTAGAAATCCTGTTACTGTATGTCCTCTTCTGCAGGGTGTACCTTGGAGGTATATGAGTCAGCATAAAAAGACCTACAAATTTGTGTTATGTCTGAAGTTTGTGTCTGAGAAACCCCTTGAGTATTGCACAAGGCCAAGACCATTGATGTGGATTTCTGTGCCTGTGCAAGCAAGGCCAACATGTGCCCAGTAGACTCTCCCTTTCCAAAATGGGTCTGTTGTAGGAAAAATCTTTTGTTTTCTGCCAGCTGTAGTGCTAGTTGACTTGACATGGGCTGCGCCCCTAACCATGCTCTTTTTGTGTCCTCAGTAGGATTAGCTATATAGGTAGCCCCGGAGTCCCTGAGTGTTTCCCCCTCCCAAGCCTTCGTATTCGTTTTTATGCAATTGATCGTGGTACTGTAATAAATTGTCCTTGCAAAAATGCCTTGGCAGTATCCCAGATAACCCTCAACCGGGCTGAGTCTAGATTGACCTGCAGGAACAACTTTAAGTGCTCTCTGATCGGGTCAGGGTTCAAGAATAGGAAGAGCCAGAACAAATTAAGTTTCCACTGTCTGGTTTTAGCAATAGTAGGCAACAAGATAGTAACCCACAGGGAAGAGTGATCCGATACATGTCTGTCCCCGTACCCAGAGTCAACAATCAACTGAAGTAATGTATCGTTACCCAGGCCTAAATCAATGCGAGATAAACTCCAGTGAGCTGCAGAGCAACATGAGGTTTGCCTAAGCTGGGGATGACCCAGTCGCCACACATCAGTGAGTCCTAGCTGTTCAAGCAACCCGGCGAAGGAGGTAAACCCTCCATTATGAGCGGATATATTGATGGGGACTGGCACTTTGTCCCAGTTATGGTTTATGTAGTTGTTAAAATCCCCCACAGCTAAAAGTGGGACATTTGGAAATCGTGCCATAAAGCTTGCCAAGTGCCTGAGGATCTGGGCCGAGTAGGGGGGCGGTATATACAGTCAGTCCAGCCACAATACACACCATATTAGATATAGTACATAGTAAAAAGACATATCTCCCCCCGGGTCGATGACCTTTTGAGAACAATGAAACTGGGTATCTTGACGGATCAGAACACTCACCCCTCTAGCATAAGCAGAGTACATAGAGTGGAATTGATGACCATACACCACGGGGCTAAAGCCAGGAGTTCCATCCGGTGGGGAGTGGGTCTCCTGCAAACACACTACCCCTGCCCCTGTAGATTTGAGGTGTCGCAGGACTTCTAATCTTTTCACAGGACTGCTTAACCCCCTGACATTCCAGGACACAATTTTAACATTTGCAGCCATTTGGGTACATCAAATGTAAAAGAAGGGCCGCACCTGGACCCGATGTAGAAAAAAAATGTTATTTGAGATACAATTGACATTAATAAGGCATGTAGATCAGTTCTGGTGTAAATGAAACCTGAGATACCTTTGAACAGTCCGTTGACATCTGTATAGATAGGTGGCCTTGCCGGAAGATCAGAGGGGCCCGAGCGGGTGCCAAAATCACAACATAGTCTGAGAATTAAAGAGAAAAAGAAAAAACAAACAACAAAAAAAGTAAAACATCAGCATTGTCTGTTTCAGAACCAACCAGGCTCCCAGCCACTGGGGCTGAGGTGTAAAATTCCCCCAGAAAAACCGCCCAGGGGGGGGGGAAAGCATCGGAAACTCCCGCAGAAGTAAATTCTGGATGGTAGGCGGTGTTTCACATGTGCAGTCCGCGTTCTCCTCATTTGCCTAGCCAAATGGGTAATAACTCCGTTTGTTAGGAAAAGTGACACCACCTTCATTCTTGTGCTGTCTGCAGCTTTAAGTGCTCTATCCTCTCGATCCTACCATGGTGCAGCCGAAGCGGGACAATCAAAGAAGTGGACCTTTCCCAGGGCAGTTACTCGGAGACGAGCCGGGTATAGCATTGCGTATTGTAAATTAAGCTCCCTGAGCCATTTCTTAACATCATTGAATGTAGGGCGTCTCTTTTGCAATTCAGCCGAGAAATCAGGATATTTTGGAGTTGTCAATCGCCATATAATTGAGGAGCTTAAACAGAAAGGCCCTGGGATGGTTAGGATTTTGACAGGTACCCGCTCCCACTTCTGTTCTGTTTGCCTTAGGCCACAGGTGTCAAACACAAGGCCCGCAGGCTGAATCCGGCCCTCCAGGTCATTTCATGTGGTCCTTGCACCTCTCCTTTAGCTGCAGGAGAGCTCCAGCCCTCCTCTGGTCCTCCTCCAGACCCCTACTTTCTGCTTTCAAGCAATGCATCCAGCTTTTTCCCAGCAGCATAAGGTAAGGGGGTGCACTGTGATGTAAGGGAGAGTATGGGACTAAACTTCTGATGGTGGGGTGGCTCTTGACATCTAATGTAAGGGGAGCGTGATGCGCTGGACATCTAATCTTACCGATACAACTGGCCCTTTTGAGGACACTCATAATGCTGATGCGGCCCACAATGAAATTGAGTTTGACACCCCTGCCTTAGGCAATAAAAAGCAAAAGTTCTCCTTCACCCATCCCTCTTGAAGTTCTCTGGGACACATGACAGGTCCTAGAAGACCCATCACAGGGAGCAGCGTCGTTCGTGCATGCACAGTGGGCACCCGGATGTATAGCTGCTGACTTTTAATAAACCAAAAAATGACTGTAACACCACTTTAAAGCAGAACTTCACCTATAAAGCTCCCCCCCCCCCCCCCCCATTCCTCTTTTTTTTTTTTTTACCCTTTTTTTGTTGGCGGGGGAGAGGGTACCTTGTTTTGCATGTACCCACTCCTAATTCTGGTCAGTTCATCACAGTGATCAACCGTAAGATCTCCATTGGCCAATGGCTTCCGGCGCTGATCGAATGCTGGTTTTCCAGCATGACCATTCAACAGAAGCCAGTCATTAGAACAGACAATGGTACACATGCACCAAAAGCTTAACACTGATATGAGATGGAAGACTTACAATCTCATCAATGTGTCACACTGTAAAGAGACAACATGGAGGCTACCATTGCTTTCCTTCAAAATTAGGCCATTAATGCGAGCAGTCATATTTGTTTTCTTCTTCTTGTGGTTGCCAACCAAATCTCATTGGAGGTTTTTCCCCAAAAATGCAGTGATAATACAACAGGGATGGTGGCAAACCATGCACTTAAACTTCTGAAATAATCTTCTAATTCAAAATATCATATGTAGCACTACCCCCGGAGGAGCTGCTGGTTGTTTTGGGTGGCACGATTACCTCATGGCTCCCCCGAATTCCTAGGGGTGAATGATGCATATTGCATTTGGTAGAAGTAAAGGAATGTCCACAACAGGTGCTCTTTGCTGTGCTCCAGTGGCGGCCCGTCCATAGTGGGCGCAGGGGCGCCGCCCCCCCAAAGCTACTCATCAAAAAAAAAAAAAAAAATGAAAAAAAAAAATGAAAAAAAAAAAAAAAATGTCATTTTTTTTTTTTTTTTATAACATGTCCCTTTAAGTGTGTGTGGGGGGGCGGAGCGCCGGCCACCGAGGTGCTGTGGGAAGCATGATGTCATCGAAATCGTGAGATTGGGCAAGCCGCAAGCAAATCTATCGGCTGGCTTTTATACTGCCCACGGAGCGCAAAGCTCCACGCTCGCACAACCACTCTGTGCTGGATGTGTCCTGTTGGTGGTTAGTGATTGGCTGGTCCATAGGACTTAGGGCGGTGCTTTTATCAGACCAGCCAATCACTTCCGGTTTTCTCAGTGACTCATCCTGGCTAGTCTGAACATCGGGACATCTCACTGAGCTGCTAGCAGGTAATTAGGCAGAGAACTCTTGTGTTGTGCTGTCAGAACGTGCAGCAGCAGTGTCCTGTGTGTAGTGGATCTGGGAGGTAGAAGGAGGGGAGAGTACAGTGAAGGGCTGAGAAGCTTTTAGCACATTTCCTGGGGACAGTAATATGGATGGGGCTGCTAGTGTTATTACACATCTCCAGTATGTGTAACACGAGGGTTCCCCCCAGCTCTGCAACCTCCTAGAGTCATGCAGCTCATGCTGTGTGTATAGGTCTGTATTCTCTCATCTCTCTCTCTCTCTTCGATATCTCTCTCTTTCTATTCTAAATCTATCTATCTATCTATCTATCTATCTATCTATCTATCTATCTATCTATCTATCTATCTATCTATCTATCTATCTATCTATTCTATATCTATAGCTAGCTATCTATTCTATATCAGCTATTCTATGTATTCTATATCTATCTATCTATCTATCTATCTATTATATCTATCTATCTATCTATCTATCTATCTATCATATCTATTATATCTATCTATCTATCTATCTATCTATCTATCTATCTATCTATCTATCTATCTATCTATCTATCTATCTATCTATCTCTCTATATATCTATCTATTATATCTCTATCTATCTATCTATTATATCTCTATCTATCTATCTATCTATCTATTATATCTCTATCTATCTATCTATCTATCTATCTATCTATCTATCTATCTATCTATATATCTGTCTATATATCTATTATATATCTATTCTATATCTATATCTCTATCTATTCTATCTATTTATTATCTATCTATCTATTCTATATCTATCTATTTCTATCTATTTATCTATTTATCTATCAATCTATCAATCTATCTATCTATCTATCTATATATCTATCTATTGATTATATATCTATAGCTATCTATCTATCTATCTATCTATCTATCTATCTATCTATCTATCTATCTATCTATCTATCTACCTATTATATCTCTATCTATCTATTATCTTAATCTATCTATTCTATATCTATCTATCGATTCTATCGATTCTATCTATCGATTCTATATCTATAGCTATCTATCTATCTATCTATCTATCTATCTATCTATCTATCTATCTATCTATCTATCTATCTATCTATCTCTCTATCTATCTATCTATCTATCTATCTATCTATCTATTATATCTCTATCTATCTATTATCTATCTATTCTATATCTATATCTCTATCTATTCTATCTATTTATTATCTATCTATCTATTCTATATCTATCTATTTCTATCTATTTATCTATCTATCTATTCTATATCTCTGTCCGTCTGTCTGTAAGCCCAATCACGGGTGAGTGACGTTGGGGGAGGGGGGGGGGTGTTTGTGATTTTGTTTGCGCCCCCCTAAAAAAATGGAGCACCAGCCGCCACTGCTGTGCTCTTTATTACCCAGCCGGGTAAAAACAAACTTGTGGTGAGGAAAGTAAAGTTGAAGAAGAAAGGAGAACAGCAGATTCAGGCGTGATAATAGGGAAACAGTCCTGCTCCCAAGAGTAACACTTCTCTGCGCCACTCCTGCCTGAGTGGGTTTAGTGTACCCCGACAGGCCTCTCTCACTGACCTGGCAGCCGGAGTATCACTCGAACATTTGTAGGATAAAGTCCCTGCCACAGACCCTTCTTGGTGAACTTGAACTTGAGGAAAAGTCTCTGCCACAGACCCTCCTTGGTGAACTTCAGGGAGACACCTCTGCCACAGGTCCTCTCTGATTTGTAGTTACTGAGGCAATCCTCCTTAGATAAATGACGCCTGGATCTCCTTCAACTTGTCGCCCAGGTACCGACTGACAGGGGATCAATCCTTCAGTATCCGGCTACCTTGATCCCTGGTGGTTTGTCGAGGCCCTTTTGGATCGCCAGCCTCTCAATGGCGCTCCTCAGACGGACTCCCCACCATACAGCAATACAGCTTGGGATCCTCAAAGGTGGGAACCCAGTCGCTCACTGGGTTCCCGTCGCTGCTCAGATGCTCCGGGCCAACATGGTCCCAGAACAAGGAACACCACGTGCCCCCCCCCCCCCGGCCAGGTAGGCCATACTGCCGGGGCGCCGTGATGTGGTCACCCTAAAGGTGGGTGCCACACTCGAAGAAGAAGACCCAGAACCAATGGCGTCTGCCTCATAAATACCCCTCCCCAGCATGCACAGCAAGGCCAAACCCTCCTGGTTGGCTGCTGGGAAAGAGCACCCAAACCTTGACTCCACTGCTGCCACCTGGAGCACCTGGGTTGGAAGAACACCCCAATGCAACAGAATAGCCTACAGCACAGCCAAGCTGAGACAGAGACCCTGTTTTGCACTTAACAATTTGGATCAGAGTTTAACTACACTATAATCTCCCTCTAAATTTAACTAGCACCGGTACTATACATAAAGTGACCTACAGTGTTAAAAATAGTTACTGTATATATAAATCAACCACTGGGGAAATATCCAAACAAAATAAAAAAGTAAAAAACTTAAAAGAAAGAAAAATCTACTTACCAAGTAATAAATGCACCACAATCACATTCACCTTACATTGGGGCAGCGCTGTGATAAATCAATTTGATTTAATATTGCATGTAGAATTTTTGCAGCAATGCCTCATATTCAATGTAAGGCGAATGTGATTGGGGTGCATGTAATACAAATGTTGCTTTTAAGGACAATATTAGCAGAACAATATGTAACACAAAGAGAAAAATGCATAATAAAACCATACATTATGTATACGTTCATGATAAGGTCACATATTAAATATGCATAGCAGTTTTAAGATATATAGAGATATTCTATGGTCCAAAGGAATTGGAGACCTTGTAATGATTGTTTAGAAGATTTTGGTTTCTTGAAACTTAAAGCTGAATTCCAGGAATTCAGCTCCTTTGTAAAAAGTGAAGGCACACTATGAGTTGAATGTTTGTTATCCCAACACTTCAATTCCTGATATGTGCCTGTTGTACAATGTTCTTGTATGAGAAAGTCTCCTGTTCTCTTTGTATTGCTTCCTTTATGTGAAATCCCTGGTGTTCTTGCGAATCCCTCTGATTTCCTATTACAAACTGACCACACCAAGTAGGAGAGCACATTGTGGTCAGTTCTCTAGCTGTGCTGGAAACTCAGGCTGCTTTCCTCCAATGATCGAACTTGTCCCGATACTCCCCTGCTGCACAACCATTCACTTGACTCAGGTAGCCTGGATACCCTGAATTGGACCATTAACGACACTAACCCATACCACCCCCTCTTATGCTAAATTAAAGAAACTGAGGCAACACCTGAGATTGGAGAATAATTGGCCATAGCAGCCGTAACTTTTATTAACACATTTTACATAACAAGAATTTTGTTAACTTTTTCATTATTTTAAAATATATAAATATAATACATTTTCAAACAGCCATATAAAAAATGGCAACCATACACAGACATGTGGTCCAAGGAAGTAACACACCTAACATTTTACACCATTTTACACCATTCTCCTGCGGGACAAAAACAAACCCCAGCCGCCAGCCTTAAAGGCATAGCAACACCCCCTATCCCGCAGTACACCAATTCCCGTGTTCCAGCGGACACCATTCCGGTGGAATACGGAGGGGGTCCATAACCGCTGGACCCCCACACTTCCGTCTTAATTGTTCCTTTCTTTGACCTCCTGGACCACCTGACACCGCCACCACTACTGCTGCCATGACGACCCACATCCGTGACCTGAAAAAGAAGAACACACACGCACAACACACAAAAGAGACAAAAAACAGGGGAGGGTGGGTGGGAAAATCTGCCTCCTTCTGTTGTCTCCCTACACGCTGCTGAGCCCCGTAGCTCCGCCCCTCCCTTAAATAAACTCCCAGAGCCCGGGAAACTGCTCTGCAGCACCGCCTACCCCCCTCTCCTCACAGCCTGGTTAACCCCCTGTGTCCCAAGCACGCTGGTCATGCCCGCCCTCTGCCTATTCCACTACTTTCCATGCTCCGGGCTTCTCTTGACTCAGGTAGCCTGGATACCCTGAATTGGACCATTAACGACACTAACCCATACCACCCCCTCTTATGCTAAATTAAAGAAACTGAGGCAACACCTGAGATTGGAGAATAATTGGCCATAGCAGCCGTAACTTTTATTAACACATTTTACATAACAAGAATTTTGTTAACTTTTTCATTATTTTAAAATATATAAATATAATACATTTTCAAACAGCCATATAAAAAATGGCAACCATACACAGACATGTGGTCCAAGGAAGTAACACACCTAACATTTTACACCATTTTACACCATTCTCCTGCGGGACAAAAACAAACCCCAGCCGCCAGCCTTAAAGGCATAGCAACACCCCCTATCCCGCAGTACACCAATTCCCGTGTTCCAGCGGACACCATTCCGGTGGAATACGGAGGGGGTCCATAACCGCTGGACCCCCACACTTCCGTCTTAATTGTTCCTTTCTTTGACCTCCTGGACCACCTGACACCGCCACAGCCTGAGAGGTTAACCCCTTATCCTCGAGGGCCACCCCACACCCGCAGGGCCCTACGGATTCCATCCTCCAACCCCAAGGTCCATAGATCAATCCCTATGTCCGATAGGTGAACTCCGTCCCCCCTGTGAAACAAACCCACATCCCTCTCCAACTCAGAGTGCCGAATAACTATTCCTCCGTTACGTGCCACAAACCTCCCCACCACTTGATTGACCTTTATCCTAGCCTTGTTCAGCCTATCCACTGATCTAGCCGTCCGCCAAGCCGTCCTAACCACCATATCTGACCATACTACGATTAACCCTGGGAATGACATTCTCAGGGACATAAAGTCCGCCTTAATTGCCAGTATCAGCTCCCCCATCGGCCGGACACCCAAATCATTACCCCCTACATGCAAAACCAGCACATCTGGGGGGCGATCGAGCCGGGCGTAATGGCTGACTTCAGGAACCACCCTGCTCCATTCCATCCCCCGAAAACCCAGCCAGCGAACCCATGCCTCCCGCCTAGAAATGCCCAGTTGCCTGCCATCCGGTCGGGCGTCGGCTCTCCTGGCACCCCAGAACACGTAGGAGTGCCCCAAAATCCATACGAGGCACGGGAAGCTGTCATCTGTAATAAAAACAATTTTTTGTAGCTATATAACACCAACCTTCGTCTTAACCTTACCCTTCCCCACGCATCACCCTTAATCATTCAGCAAATGTGGACGCACATAGGAGCGGAATCTCCTAGATTCCCACCTGCCTATTTTTCTAACGGCCGCCTCATCCAACCCGCACCGCGCAGCCTCGGTGGCCGCCCCGATGCGGAAGGAGTGCGAAGCATACCGTTTTCCGTCATACCCCGCTGCACACAAGCATTTTCTGAACACCTGTACAAACTGAAATTTTGATAAAAACGTCCCATCCCTGTGTGTAAAAAATGCCCCCAGCCCTATCGGGCGAACGCACACAAACTCCCCAACAGTTCTAACCGGACACACCTCGGAACCCGGTAATGCATAAAGCACCACCCGTGTTCCCCTCCCCACCTGGTCCGTCTTGGACCGGCGCAACATGATCACCACCCTGTCCCCCTCCACTCGCACATCTTGAAAACCGAATCCACCCTCCACCGATTTTGACGGGCTAACCAATTCACCCAACCGAAAAGCCCCAAAAAACGCCACCGCAAAAACCGCCCGAAAAAGGATCCCCTCATAACCCGACGAACACACCTCCCCCAGCTTGCCGCAGATCGCTTGAAGCACTGCGAACGACACCGGTCTACGCAAATCCCTCCGCACCTTACCCCGCCGATATCCTTTCACCGTTTGTTTAACCCAAAAATTATTTGTAAAATCTTGCAACCCCTGTAATTTAAAGAGGAATGCGAGCCCCGCCAGCTTGCGTTCAATGGCGGAAACAGACCCCCCATCTTCCATGTGCCTAGAAACGAAATACAGCACTAACCAACTGCCTTCCTTCCCCCCACCCCCCAAATCAACCCCAACCTGTCGCAGGAAATCGAACCACTCCACCCAGACTCTGGAGTACGCCGTCCACGTCGCCCCACTCACCGACCGTTGGATCCAACGCGCGGCAAGTCCAAAGCAGTGTCCCAAAGCCACGCCGGGCAAGGCACCCCGGTCCGCTCTGCCGTAGGAGCCAACTCCCTGAACCTGCCCCACTGAAAACGAGACAGAGAGTCAGCGAGCGTGTTGTCTACCCCCGGTATGTGCACCGCATATAGAAATACATTAAACTGCAGACACCGTAGTACCAAATGTCTCAGCAACCGGACCACCGGCAATGAGGAAGCGGAGATCCGGTTGATGACCTGCACTACCCCCATATTGTCGCAATTTAGCCTCACCTTCAAATTTTTCCACTCTTCCCCCCACAATTCCATTGCCAGAACCACTGGAAACAACTCCAGCAGTACTAAGTTCTTGAGGAAACCCGCCTTCCTCCATGAATCAGGCCAAGGTTCCGCACTCCAACGGCCCCGAAAAAAGGCCCCGTACCCCGTCGACCCAGCCGCGTCCGTGACTAAGTCCAAGTCGAAATTACTAACAGGCCCCTCCATCCAAACCGACCGCCCATTAAACGTTTCCAGAAACGTGTGCCATACTCTCAGGTCCTCCTTCAGTTCCCTGGTCAATCTTATGAAATGCCTAGGCGATTTCACCCCTGCGGTGGCTGCCGACAGCCGTCGGCAAAACACCCTCCCCATGGGTATGATCCGACACGCAAAATTGAATTTTCCCAGTAATGATTGCAATTCCCTTAGTGTGACCTTGTTGCGCCCCAAAAAATCCCGAATCGCCAGCCTAAGATTCTCCACCTTGTCCGGCGGCAACCGGCACTCCATTGCCTGGGAATCGATCACAATCCCCAGAAAACTGAGCTCCGTAGTAGGGCCTTCCGTCTTGTCCGCCGCCAAGGGGACCCCAAATCTTCCCGCAATGTGCTGCAATGTCGCCAATAGAATCGCACACACCCTGGAGGAAGGGGGTCCCACGCACAAGAAGTCATCCAAATAGTGGACCACAGAGTCCACCCTAGCCACATCCCGGACCACCCATTCCAAGAAGGAACTGAACGTTTCAAAAAACGCACATGAAATGGAGCAACCCATGGGCAGACACCGATCCACATAAAATTCCTCCTGCCACCGGCAGCCCAACAGGCGAAAACTGTCTGGGTGTACCGGCAACAATCGGAAAGCGGCTTCAATGTCCGATTTTGCCATAAGTGCCCCTTTTCCATACCTCCGCACCCAGCTCACCGCAGCATCAAATGACGTGTATGACACCGTACATGCTTCCGGGTCAATGGCATCGTTCACCGACCCCCCTTTTGGAAAAGAGAGGTGGTGAATGAGGCGGAATTTGTTGGGTTCCTTCTTGGGCACCACCTCCAGCGGGGAAACCACCAAATCCGGTATCGGTTGTTCCTTAAATGGCCCCCCCATCCGCCCCAGCAACACCTCCTTTCTCAATTTTTCCGTAACTACCTCCGGGTGTTCCAAAGCGGATCGCAAATTCCTTGCCAGCGGAGGCGCTGTCGACAAGGTACACGGTATGCGAAACCCCTCCGTAAAACCCGAAGTTAGCAATTGCGCGGCCGCGACGTCGGGATACCTACCTAGAAAAGGACGCATCCTTTCCACTTTCACCGGCGTCACCCCCTTTTCCCGCAGACTCGCCACCCCGCTTGCTACGCTTAAAGCACTTGGACAGAGGGTGGTTACCCCCGCAACCCGAGCACTCGTGCTTGAAACGACAAGATCCTCCAAACTTGCAGGACCCCTCGTTAAATTGCCAGCAAACTCCCCACTTTTTTCCGGCCGACGGTCCCGAGGCTGCGGCCCCCCTGGCCCCCCCCTGAAAAAACTGACCCGGCGCCCGCGGCGCAGACATAAGTCGCATCCACAAGGTGATATCCTTGTGGTCCCACCTAATGGATGGCCGTACCGCCATACGCTGCCGGAATTGCTCGTCGTAACGCAGCCACCCCGTACCACCATAAACTCGGTGCGCTTCCCCGATCGCATCCATGTAACAGAACAATGCTGCACAGTGTTCTGGCTTCTTATCGCCAATAACACTGGCCAGTATTGCATAGGCCTGCAGCCAATTTCCAAAGGTGCGAGGGATGAGGCGGTAACGCCTCTTCTCCTCGTCCTCTTTTTTTGAATCATCGGGCTTAACCCTATCTAAATTAAATTTTTCAAGAGGAAGCAAGGAAAAAATCTCCACATACTCACCCTTCACGATTTTCTCCCTCACTTCCGGCTTCAAATGCGAACCTAGGGGACCCTCAAAACATACATATACCTCACATTTTGCTGCATCTGCAATCCTAACTATGTCTGCTCTGGTAGCCGCTGTTTTATCTTTTGTGGTGTCCCCTGCTTCACTGCCTGCCGGAACAGCCGCTGCCGCGCTGACGAGGGGGGCGACCACCACCGCCGCAGGAGCAGCCGCTGCCCCCCCCATTTTCCCCAGCCCCCCCCACCCATGGTGCAACCTGCGGCGGCACCGCAGGACCCCCAGCAAAACGCTGTAACAGGTCCCGCAGCCCCCCCAGCAGGTCCTGCAACTGGCCCGGGACCCCCGGAGCGGCGGGAACCGCCCCCGCAGCCCCAGGCGCCACCGGTCCCTGTGCAACCGCACCAGCAGCCCCCGGGTCAACCCCCCCACCCCCAATAAGGTACACAAAGCATTCGTAAAATCAAGAGTAGGTAAGGAGGTAGTCCTACCTGGCTGCCTGGGAACCGCACCACCAGCCGCCGCCGCTACATCCACCGCTGGTAGTCTCGCATCCTCCTCCTCGTCTTCGGACACCTCGCCCTCCGATCGGTCTTCTGCTGCACCGCACGGCACTTGTGGCCCCCCAGGCGAAGCAGATCTGGGAGCCGCAGACCCCAGGGGACGCCTGGATCGCACTTCTGCAGTCTTCTTCTTGGCTTGGCCCCCCTTCCCCCCCGTGTTCTGTGGCCTAGCCACCTGCTGATCCTCCACACAGTCCTGGGCTTGCTGCCCCCGACCCCCTGATGCAGCTGCCGTGTGGCTGGACGGCCCGCTGTTCCTGGCCCCACTATTCCCCCGCCGGGCCTCTCCACTGGAACCCACACTAGCGCTGGGTGTTGCTGGCCTCTGCACCTGTCTCCCTCTTCCCGGTGAGGACCGGGCGCCATCCCGGCCGTAGGCCCCGCCTCCCGAGCTCCTCCGCGTGCGAGGGTACCGTCCGGACTCCCCCCCGGCCGCAAGCTGCGACCGCTTGGCCGGCGGGGGCGACGGGTCATCCACTGGGCTCCTGGCTGCTCTCCTCAGTCGCCCCGACATCTCGGGCGAGTAACGCACCGGCGGCCGCGATTGCCGTGCGCGCGACGGCGGTTCCTGCGACCCCCCCGCTTGGTCCTCGATGAGCCCCCCTATCTGACACTCCAGCCACTCCGGACCTCGCTCCGCCGCCCTGGCCCTGAGCCTTGCTAATAAAAGGTCTACCTGTGCCATAGCCGTTGCTTTGAAGGCGCAGAGCAAAAATCTGCCTCCTTCTGTTGTCTCCCTACACGCTGCTGAGCCCCGTAGCTCCGCCCCTCCCTTAAATAAACTCCCAGAGCCCGGGAAACTGCTCTGCAGCACCGCCTACCCCCCTCTCCTCACAGCCTGGTTAACCCCCTGTGTCCCAAGCACGCTGGTCATGCCCGCCCTCTGCCTATTCCACTACTTTCCATGCTCCGGGCTTCTCTGGAAAGCTCATTGTGCTGCTGCTCCCCCCCAGCTCTTATTTAGCTGAGAACACAGGGAATGTGATCAATTATAAAAAAGGGGAATTTTTGTTTTCCATATGTATACAAAAATGTTTTGCCTTTCACTTCTATTTTAAACTGACCGTTTTACAAGGTTAGGGTTTACAACCATTTTAAATCCAAAGAGCTGTATAACACCTCCTAGGCTTATCTCTATTATTTACATCTGACAGATTTATTGCACTTCTGGAAGACAGCTATTGCTGTATTTTCAGGAGCCTGACGCTGATGCTTCCAAACTAAGCATCTCCAACATTAGAGTCGGTGCAGTAGCTATGCCTGCTCCTCTCCTCCTCCTGCCCAATTCACAAAATACAAAGGCTTCTCTAAATGAGCAGCAGAAGGACGGGGATCGGTAGGAAGCTGCTTTGTGTGCTTCCCTCTCCTCTCTCACAGCCTCAAGTGTAGCTGTATACCCCAGCAGAGCCAAAAACCTGTCAGATATAAAAAATAGATATAAGTTAATTATGTCATGTAGCTCTTTGGACCTAAACCATAGCGTGCCTGCACTTTTTAGAAAGATGCTGAATTCCTGGGGCCGGATTCAGAAACGAGATACGACGGCGTATCTCCTGATACGCCATCGTATCTCTGAGTGCGGGAGGTCGTATCTATGCGCCTGATTCAGAGAATCAGTTGCGCATAGATATCCCTAAGATCCGACTGGCGTAAGTGTCTTACACCGTCGTAGCTTAGGCTGCATAATCACGCTGGCCGCTAGGTGGCGCTTCCGTGTAGTTACGCGAGGAATATGCAAATGAGCTAGATACGCCAATTCAGAAACGTACGTCCCGCCGGCGCATTTTTTTACATCGTTTATGTTAGGCTTTTTTCGGCGTATAGTTACCCCTGCTATATGAGGCGTAGCTAATGTTAAGTATGGCCGTCGTTCCAGCGCCGAGTTTTTAAATTTTTACGTTGTTTGCGTAAGTCGTTCGCGAATACGGCTTTACGTCATTTACGTTTACGTCAAATCCACTACGTCCTTGCGGCGTAATTTGGAGCAATGCACACTGGGATATTTTATGGACGGCGCATGCGCCGTTCAAAAAAAAATCTTCAAAAACGCGGAGTCAAGTAAAATTTAAATAAAACACGCCCCCAACATCCCCATTTGAATTAGGCGACCTTACGCCGCAACATATACGTTACACCGCCGTAACTAAGGGCGCAAGTTCTTTCTGAATACAGAACTTGCGCCCAAAGTCACAGCGGCGTAACCTATCGGAGATACGTTACGCCGGAAGAAAGATGCGCTCATCTTTCTGAATCCGGCCCCTGGAATTTATCTTTAACCAGTATGTATAAAAATATATCCAAGATTGAAGGTTAGTATGAAGATCTGACAAATAATAATCAAATTATCCCAAGGAGACTGTATATAGAAGCATTTGTATATGAAAGACTGTGGATATTGGTTAAATTATGGAATGCTCTACCAAAGTAGATGATAACAGCAAATATACGACCAAAATGTGGAAAGGACTAAATAGTTTCCATGCAACAAATTGCTTACACAGTAGCCGTGGCAAAAGGTTTTGAGAATGACATAAATATTAATTTTCACAAAGTCTGTTGCTTCAGTGTTTTTACATCTTTGTGTCAGATGTTACTATGGTATACTGAAGTATAATACAAGCATTTCATAAGTGTCAAGGGCTTTTATTGACAATTACATTAAGCTTATTCAAAACCTCTGCAATTCGACCAGGCAGGCTGTCAATCACCTTCTGGGCCACATCCTGACTAATGGCAGTCCATTCTTGCATAATCAATGCTTGAAATTTGTCAGAAGTTGTGCGGTTGTTATTTGTTCACTCGCCTCTTTAGGATTGACCACAAGCTCAATGGGATTAAGGTCTGGGGAATTTTCTGGCCACAGACCCAAAATTTCCATGTGTTGTTCCCCCAAACCATTTAGTTATCACTTTTTCCGAATGGCAAGGTGCTCCATCATGCTGGAAAGGCATGTTCCTCACCAAACTGCCCTTGGATGGTTGGGAGAAGTTGCTCTCGGAGGATGTTTTTTTACCATTCTTTATTTATGGATGTGTTCTTAGGAAAAATTGCGCGTGAGCCCAATCCCTTGGCTATGAAGGAACACCACACATGAATGGTCAGCAGGAGTTCTTTAACAGGAAAAAGTTGATTCCCATGTTTTTCAACCTACTTATGTTGTTCTGCAGTATTTGTCATGCAACACTAATCGGTGTAAAAGTGCTTGCTTGAAGTGAACCATTCATATTCAGGTACCTGGGTGCAAACTTGCGGCGGCGTAGCTTAGCCTGTTTAGGCTACGCCGCCGTATGTTAGCTAGGCAAGTACATGATTCTCAATGTACTTGCCTGCTAATATACGGCGGCGTAGCCTAAAGCGGGGGGGGGGGCGTAATGGCGCCAAATTCAAATGTCTTGGAGGCGGGCCTTTTTTATTGGTAATGAGGCTTGACCTCACGTTTTTGACGTTTTTTTTACTGTGCATGCGCCGGGCGACTACATTTCCCAGTGTTCTTTGCGGCTAAGTACGCCGCACGGGCCTATTGATTTCGACGTGGATGTAAACAACGTAAATCCCGATTCGCGGACGACTTACACAAACGACGTAAAAATTTCGAATTTTGCGGTGGGAACGGCGGCCATACTTAACATTAGTATTCCACTAGGGCCTAGCTCTAACTTTACGTGGCCTATCTCTTACGCAAACGGCGTAAAAGTACTGCGTTGGCCGGGCGTACGTTCGTGAATCGGCGTATCCCCTCATTTACATATTATACGCCGACCGCAATGGAAGCGCCACCTAGCGGCCATTCAAAATATTGCAATCTAAGATAGGACGGCGCAAGCCGTCGTATCTTAGATATGTTTAAGCGTATCTCTGTTTGAGCATACGCTTAAACATAAGTATAGCATAGATTCTGAGTCAGGTCGACTTATCTACTGTTAAGTCGGCCTAACTCTACCTGAATCTACCTAATTGTCTTTATGTGTGCCAGTTACAGCACAACATCACACATTTTAAGGATTTTCCTTAAATATATCAAATCTGTGCTTAAAGCGTAACTCCACTTTTGTTGATAAAAAACATTCCCCCTCTGTGTGATGCCACTTGCTGTAATAGATGCCAAGCAATTAATTGAGAACAATGGAAGGATAGAGGCAGGTGCACGGGTCAAGTCCTGGGGAAAAAAGTGTGGGAACTCCCACCCAAGATCCACTCCCCCACCAAAAAAAAATAAAAAATGATACGCTCATATGCGTAATTACTAAACCGCATGTTTTTTTTTTGTTTTTTTTCGATCCACTGTACTTTAATAATCCTTTATGTTACTTTAAGTTCTTTATAAATCCCGCGATAACTCGCGGCAGACCTCCGCAATGTCTCCTGGGAACAATGACAAAAGCTCCCAGGAGACATTGCGGCATCAAGGAAGTGACGGAATACCCGCACACCACTCAATGAATCCATATACAGGAAGCGGCCAGTAACATAAAATAATTACTAAGGTTCGCCTGCCCCTGACAGTGGCTCGAGCTGGGCATCGCCGCTTAGTGAAGGATT
The DNA here is from genome assembly GCF_905171775.1 of Rana temporaria. Classification (NCBI taxonomy): domain Eukaryota; kingdom Metazoa; phylum Chordata; class Amphibia; order Anura; family Ranidae; genus Rana; species Rana temporaria. Next base: position 313,079,155 of record NC_053490.1, on the reverse strand, counting down.
GGCTCGGGCTGCTCTAGTCCTGCAAAGGGAACTGCGTTCCTGCTGTGAAAAAAGTGCAGGGACTCCGTTCCCAAGCGTTCCCGCTGGACTTGAGCCCTGGGCAGGTGACAACAGGCAGGGAGAACCAATTGGCATAGATATTCCTGCAGGTGCAGATGGGGTATCTGACTGCACTTGGGTACCAGATATAGAAGAAGAGTAAAGTGAGGAAGAAGCCTCAGCAAGGAGGGATGTCATTCAGGGAAATGTGGCAGAGGAGAGGAGGGAGCTGCTGTCCTTTTCATTTGGGTACCACATGTAGGAAGAGGCACGTAACTTCTCACCATGTAGCTTGTTGGGATCACTCCTCCTCCTTCATTCTTTTCCCTTTACACCCCTACTCCCACAATACAAGATTCCCCACCTGCAGCCTTCAGCAATAGGGATGAAAGTCTTTTAAGTGGTGTCAGAGGTTTAACTTATGGCTCTTTCAGCAGGGAAGAGATTCAGAATTGTGCCAAGCAAGGTAAGGGCAAGCTCAGACTGAAATCCTGGTATGATTATGCTTGCTGATCTCACCCTGCCATCTCCAGCTGTAAAAATCAGCAGGAAAGCTTCTGTGCCTCAGCTGCTGGAATAGAAAACAAGGTATGGCCCCAGACATCCACAAGCTCAGTAGCTCTATACAGGGCCGGACTGGGAGTAAAAACCAGCCCTGGAAAACATTTCATACCAGCCCAACAGCATAATGTCATTATTTTCTTGTTTATAAAAGGGAAAACCATACATTTTAAAGAAACATTTGAAGAGCGTATTATAAAAAAGATAAGACAGATATGAAAGCACTTATAGCCAGATTCAGAGAGATCGGCACATCTTTAGATAGGCGTAGCGCATCTCATATGCGCTACGCCGTCGTAACATTAAGAGGCAAGTACACTATTCACAAAGCACTTGCTCCCATATGTACGCCGGCGTAACGTAAATCGCCCGGCGTAAGCCCGCCTAATTCAAAGTAGCAAGGCAGTGGGCGTGTAGTATTATAATGAAGCGTGACCCCATGTGAATGCATGGCCGAACGCATGCTCAGAATCATGTCGCAAGGATATGACGGCTCAATGCGTACGACGTGAACCTAACTTACACCCAGCCCCATTCACATACGACTTACGTAAACTACGTAAAATCCGACGGCACTTCCGACGTCCATACCCTAAACGACTTAGACCAGCTTTTTGGTGGTTTAAATTTACGCCGGAAAAACGCCTTACGTAAACGACGTAGATTACAGCGATGGGCGCAAGTACGTTCGTGAATCGACGTATCTAGCTCATTTACATATTCGATGCGTAAATCAACGGAAGTGCCCCTTGGGGCCAGCGTAAATATGCACCCAAGATACGACGGCGTAGGAGACTTACGTTGATTGTATCTTGGCAAAATTCAGGCGTATCTTACTTAAAGAATCCGCGCATAGATACGACGGCGCACATTTGGACTTAGGAGATATATATACACATACATATATATATATATATATATATATATATATATATATATATATATATATACACAATGGAACCTCGGATTACGAGCATAATCTGTTCCAAGAGAATGCTCGGAATCCAAAGTACTCGCATATCAAAGCGAGTTTCCCCATGGAAGTCAGTGGAAACAAAAATAATTTGTTCCGCATTGACTTCAATGGCATGCAATACCGCATGTGGCAAGAGATGGGGGGGGCACGGGAGAGCATCGGAGACACTCGGAAAGGCCCAAGGACACCTCTGAAAACTTTGTAAAGGCTCGGAAACAGAGTATTTCCGAGATTTTCCGAGCATTTCCGAACTGCTCTGATCGGCGCCGTTCGGCTCTGCTCCGGCGCCCCCCCACCTCAGGCCAAACACGGTATTGCACACTACTTTGGCTTAAATCCTGCTCGTGTTGGCAACACTCACAAACCGAATCAGGATTTTAAAAAATACAGTGCTCGTATTGGGAAACGCCCATTAACTGTGTTACTCGCAATCCGAGGTTCCACTGTATCAGCAAATTACAGTCAAAAGTGGTAAAAGTGGAGCAATCATCAAGGGGCACACCTGGGACTCTGGGAATGTGGGGGGACTCTGATGACAGAGAAAGAATACACTAAGGTAAGGGGGGGGGGGTACTCATATAAGGGGGAAACCTTTTTTAAATCAGTGCCCACTTACATTATTGTATTCACTCCCCCCTTACATCAATGATCCCCCCCCCCCTCAGATTGGCCTGGCAGCGCTAGAGCCATCTTAAGAGCATAATGGGCCCCTGGGCAAAGAAATGCAATGGGGCCCCTACAAGCTTGCCCCAATTTACGCACCTACTCTCAAGAATGAAAGTACAATATTTCTACTTTACAGCCTATCACTTGCCACCGGTACCTTGTCACCAGATTCCGCGTATCACTTGCCACTGGTCCCTTGTCACCAGATTCAGGGTATCACTTGCCACCGGTCCCTTGTCACCAGATTCAGCATGTCACTTGCCGCCGGTCCCTTGTCACCAGATTCCGCATGTCAATTGCCACCCGTCCCCTGCCACAAGATTCAGCATGTCACTTGCCACCGTCCCGTCACCAGATCAGCGTGTCACTTGCAACCATCCCGTCACCAGATTCAGCGTGTCACTTGCCACCCGTCCCCTGTCACCAGATTCAGCGTGTCACTTGCCACCCTTCCGTCATCAGATTCAGCATGTCACTTGCCACCCATCCCCTGTCACCAGATTCAGCGTGTCACTTGCCACCCGTCCCGTCCCCAGATTCAGCGTGTCACTTGCCACTGGTTCCTCTCCAGAGACACAACCGCTCTCCCCACTGCTGGAAGGAGGAGGGGGATAGGCAAGAAATAGAGCCCTCTTTTGGCAGAGGCCTGGGTGACAGCAGGGGGCTGGGTGACAGCAGAGGGACTGGGTGACAGCAGAGGGACTGGGCGACAGCAGGAGGACTGGGCGACAGCAGAGGGACTAGGTCGACAGCAGGGGGACTAGGCGACAGCAGGGGGACTAGGCGACAGCAGGGGGACTTGGCGACAGCAGGGGACTGGGCATCAGCAGGGGGACTGGGCGACAGCAGGGAGACTGGGCAACAGCAGAGGACTTGGGACAGCAGGGGACAGGGTGACAGAGGACTTGGCGACAGCAGGGGGACTGAGCGACAGCAGAGGGACTAGGAAACAGCAGAGGGACTTGGCGACAGCAGGGGACTGGGCGACAGCAAGGGGACTGGGCGACAGCAAGGGGACTGGGCAACAGCAGGGGGACTTGGCGACAGCAGGGGACTGGGCGACAGCAAGGGGACTGGGCGACAGCAGGGGGACTGGGCAACAGCAGGGGGACTTGGTGACAGCAGGGGGACTTAGCAATAGCAGGGGACATGGCAACAGGGGACTGGGTGACAGCAGGGGACTGGGCGACAGCCGGGAGACTGGGCGACAGCAGGGGGACTGGGCGACAGCAGGGAGACTGGGCAACGGCAGAGGACTTGGGAAAGCAGGGGACTGGGTGACAGAGGACTTGATGACAGCAGGGGACTGGGTGACAGGGGACTGGGCGACATCAGGGGACTGGGTGACAGGCAACAGCTGGGGACTGGACGACAGCAGGGGGCTGGGTGACAGGGAACTTGACGACAGCAGGGGACTGGGTAACAGGGGACTGGGTGACGGGGACTGGGTGACAGCAGGCAGAGCACTGGGAGAAATTGGGTTGAAAACTTACAGAGAGGATAGTGCTACAAGAGAAACCAGATACCATCTTGATCTTTGTCAGCTAACAGAACTTTTTTACTTCTATGTAAATGTCTAAAGATAGAAGTAATAAAGTTGACAAAGATCAAGATGGTATCTGGTTTTTCTGTAGCGCTGTCCTGAGTGTAAGAAATTGAGCAGAGCAGTTTTCAATTTCAACCCAATTTCTCTCAGTCCAGTAGCTACATAAAAAATAAAACAGCATTTTTAGAACTTTTTTTTTTGTACATCCATGTTGCTCTGCCCAGAACTTGGGACTGTGCGATCATTCCTGAGGCGGCTGCTCCGCCCCCCAGTGACAGGCGGGGCCACCCCTTGTCTGGCCACACCCTCACACGAATCCCAACCATTGTCAATAAAGGAGGCGGGCCAGCTCCTCCGTCTCAGAGCCCTGAGCCGCAAACACTGCTGCAGGTGCGCCGGCCATGGATAAATCGAGCTGGTATAGGAGGAGGGCAGGACTTTTCTCACACGGCCAAAGTTTTCACACTGAGCTCCGTGACACACAGCGGGAGATGCCCGCTGATTGTGTGTGACATTATGTAGTGAAGGGGAAGGAGGGAGTGGAGCGCTGCGCTGCAGCCACAGATTAGCCCAATAGCGAGCCAGGGCAGACAGCCTACCGGGAAATGTTCCGGTATCCCGGGAGGCCAGTCCGGCCCTGGCTCTATACCAGCTTGGCTAAATTGCTGGCTTTACAGCCTTTTCATCTGGTTTATTTAGTACCCATTGCTGAGTTTTCAAAATGTGATGTACTACAGTGGCAGGTTCTTCACCCAGTGGCCATCCCTGTCCTCCACTGTTTTGTAAAAGGTAATGTTCACATGTCACTGGACCATGCAGTCAGCAGGAGTGTCAACCTGACCACAGACACATGGTCCTTCCCTACATTGCGGCCGCCGGGCACACGCACCGGGTCCCTAGACTTCAAACTATGTGTATCAAACTATATAAATTGTGCAATAAAAGAGATAAATAAAGTGTTAAAAGAGTTTCTATATATACAGTCTCTCAAAAAATCTTAATCCTCCACCATCCAATCCTAATAGACACTTGTTAAATAAGAACTCAATACAATAAAAGTAGCCAATATAGCACAATGAAATGGTTGGGAATATTACCCTCTTGTCTGCTCTTATCCATCACCTATTCCAAGGGGGGTTTCTGTGCCCAAACGTGGAAGCCGTTCAAAGCCTCAGTCCAGCACTACCCACACAAAATGTAATCTTCCTGGTTGTGGAGAGGAAGTTTTATGGGGTATTATGGGGTAATTCTCCATTCACTGTGCCAAATGTTTGGCTGTTGTCTCTGACACATGACACTGTAATTTTTGTTGTTTCACCGTACCAACGGCCTTATCTGTTGCGTGTGGTTTTAAGGTGTTCTGATGCACTCTAGGTAAACATTTTGTACACAATACACGTTTTGACATTGGAAATTTGCATGAACTTTATAGCTTTAGATTAATCTTTTTTTCAAAGTATATATTTTATATTAGACATTAGCTATATTGTCAAAGCTATTTTGAGCTCTCAATTATTATTACTATGCCACAGCTACACCAAAAAAAAGCATCGCCTTTGAAAAAAAACTACCTAATAAACCCCTTTTCTTTTGGAAATCAAAAATATTGAGTTGTTGCTGTATGTAAGCTAATGAATAATTTACAGTGCTGCTGGTGTTGTCCCTGAGAATCGTAGTGTTCTGTGTAACCAAATACAGCATTAAGGCATCCCCTAAGCATGTACTTGAATTTCTGAATTTCCAATGTTGCCTTTTAAGCCACCTAAAATGACCCGCTTGCTGCTAAGTGATAAATGAAAGAAAAAAAAAAAAGTTTAGTTGGCACATGCCCTCCAGAACACTGCCCCGCCCTGGGCCTTTTATTTGATAATGCCTGGTCTTTTAAGCCCTAGAAATTGTCCATTACTGATTTCCAGTGGCAGCTAGTGCTCAATATTTGGGGGGGTGGCAAACAAACCTTCCTTGCACCACCGGTAAGACAACACCAAGACAACACCACCCCCCAGTTGGAGATGGACAGGAGGCGACAATAGAACCCCCCACAAGAGACAGATGGGAGGCCGCAATCCCCCCCCAGGAGGCCGCGATTGGAGGCTATACTGTGAGGAGGCAGATGGGATCCGAGCTGGGAGCCAAAATGAAGAGATGAGCTTGATGAGAGATGAGCCAGGGCTTCTCCTCTTGGCCAAACAGGAAGTGGACCTGAGACTCCCTGGCCAATCGGGACTCAGGACCAGCTTCCTGATTGGCCGGGAGGAGAATCAGAATATTAATTCGCTATTGTCACACAACTGAGTGGACTCAGGGCGCAGTGCTCTGCTTTTTGAAGCCAATTAGAGCCTCAGATTCTAATTATGTGCTTAAATAAAAAATGTAAAAACCATTGGAATCCATGCATCCAGCGCCCTGAATGTAGATTAATGGCCAGGCGCATGGATTAGGGAGGCGACGCCCCTGCGCTCCTAATGGACAGGCCACCACTGATGATTTCTAAGATTTTGCTCCTCCAATCTGCCTTTAATGGGGTTCAGATTGGGGATCTAAACTTTGGTCATATGAACTGAACCTGCGTTGAACCAAACCTAGTTATGTTCAGCCTATCCCAAACCTTAACCTATAACTTAAAGCGTTTGTAAAGGTAAATATATATTTTTTTAAATAACAAACGTGTCTATACTTACACGCTTTGTGCAATGGAATTGCACAGAACGACCACAAAACCTCTTCTATTTGGCCCCTCCTCTCTGTCCAGTGCCCCCACAGGAGGCTGTTTCCCATGGGCTCGCTGCTGCAACCCCAGCAAAGCTAGCGAGACCCTGATGTGAGGGGAGAGAAGTGATGCAGACGTGCACAGCGCTGGATCAAATGAGGGCTCAGGTAGGTAAAGGGGAGGGGGGGGTGCTGATGCCTAATCATGCTTTTCCATATGCAAGGAATGCATTAGGATAAAACATGTTTAGGCTAATGCCCTGTACAGACGATCACTTTTTGTGATGAAATAAAATGACATTTTTAAAAATGTAATTTAAAATGATTGTGTGTGGGCAAAACATTGTTTTTTGTCTTCTGAAAAACGACCAAAAAAAAATTCGAACATGCTTACATTTTTTATGTCATTTCTTAAAATGTCATTTTTTGTGTCATAAAAAACCCGCACATGCCCAGAAGCAAGTTATGAGACGGGAGGTAAAACTAGTAAGCACATTCATCACGCTGTAACAGACAAAAAAGCATGAATCATCTTTTACTAACAAGTAACCAGCTAAAAGCAGCCTCAAGGCGAATAGAACTTCCCCTTTAGAGTGCCATCGCTTTGTTCATCATTTTTCGAAAACGATGGTGTGTGGGCAACATCATTTTTAATGATGAAGTTGGAAAAATTTTGTTTTTTTTCATGATGAAAAATTACATTTTTTTTCAAGACAAAAAGTGATCGTGTGTACGGGGCATTAGAACCACTTAAATGCTGGAATGCAACACACTAAACACTAAAACCTAAACCCGACTTTAAGCCAGGTAAACATTTGCCTAACCTGAACTTTTAGTCTTAACTCTTAACCTCTAACCCAGCCCTCAAAAATCCACTCCCCTGCTCACATTTTGCGAGTGGATTTTAAGGTCTGGCGAGGAAGGGCTGGGAGGCGGAGGGGGGGGGGGGTCGAGCACCACCGACAGCCTGTGTAATGGGAGTTCTTCTCTCAGTGACCGCAGAGGGGGAAGAGAGAAAGAGCCGCCCGGGTGTTTAAAGCGCAGCGCGGGGAACACAGGATAACAGTTTTCATTTTAGTTGCAGTGTTCCCCTGTCGCTCGCTGTCAGATCCAGCCCCGCCCCCCTGGTCCCGGGACTTTGATTGACAGATCAGCCGTCCAATCCTGGTGACAGGTGATCTGTCAATCAAAGTTCCCCGGAAAGGGGGCGGGGCTTAACATGACGTTGAGCGGCGGGAACTCGGCAATTAAAATAAAAACTATTATCCTGTGCTCCCCACACTGCGCGCTGATCTCCTGTTCCTCTCCTCCCCTGCACAGGTAGGCTACATGTGGTGGACACGGGCTGCATAGTGTGGACACGGGCTGCATAGTGTGGACACGGGCTGCATGGCTGCATAGTGTGGACACGGGCTGCATAGCTGCATAGTGTTGACACGGGCTGCATTGCTGCATAGTGTGGACACGGGCTGCATGGCTGCATAGTGTGGACATGGGCTGCACGGGCTGCATGGCTGCATAGTGTGGACACGGGCTGCATGGCTGCATAGTGTGGACACGGGCTGCATTGCTGCATAGTGTGGACACGGGCTGCATGGCTGCATAGTGTGGACATGGGCTGCACGGCCTGCATGGCTGCATAGTGTGGATACGGGCTGCATGGCTGCATAGTGTGGACACGGGCTGCATAGTTGCATAGTGTGGACACGGGCTGCATGGCTGCATAGTGTGGACACGGGCTGCATTGCTGCATAGTGTGGACACGGGCTGCATAGTGTGGACACGGGCTGCATGGCTGCATAGTGTGGACACGGGCTGCATGGCTGCATAGTGTGGACACGGGCTGCATAGTTTGGACACGGGCTGCATTGCTGCATAGTGTGAACAGGAGCTGCATGGCTGCATAGTGTGGACACGGGCTGCATGGCTGCATAGTGTGGACACGGGCTGCATGGCTGCATAGTGTGGACACGGGCTGCGTGGCTGCATAGTGTGGACACGGGCTGCATGGATGCATAGTGTGGACACGGGCTGCATAGTGTGGACACGGGCTGCATTGCTGCATAGTGTGGACACGGGCTGCATGGCTGCATAGTGTGGACACGGGCTGCATAGTGTGGACACGGGCAGCATGGCTGCATAGTGTGGACATGGGCTGCATGGCTGCATAGTGTGGACACGGGCTGCATAGTGTGGACATGGGCTGCATAGTGTGGACACGGGCTGCATGGCTGCATAGTGTGGACACGGGCTGCATGGCTGCATAGTGTGGACACGGGTTGCATAGTGTGGACACGGGCTGCATTGCTGCATAGTGTGGACACGGGCTGCATGGCTGCATAGTGTGGACACAAGCTGCATGGCTGCATAGTGTGGACACGGGCTGCATTGCTGCATAGTGTGGACACGGGCTGCATGGCTGCATAGTGTGGACACGGGCTGCATAGTGTGGACACGGGCAGCATGGCTGCATAGTGTGGACATGGGCTGCATGGCTGCATAGTGTGGACACGGGCTGCATAGTGTGGACATGGGCTGCATAGTGTGGACACGGGCTGCATGGCTGCATAGTGTGGACACGGGCTGCATGGCTGCATAGTGTGGACACGGGTTGCATAGTGTGGACACGGGCTGCATTGCTGCATAGTGTGGACACGGGCTGCATGGCTGCATAGTGTGGACACAAGCTGCATGGCTGCATAGTGTGGACACGGGCTGCATAGTGTGGACACAGGCTGCATGGCTGCATAGTGTGGACACGGGCTGCATGGCTGCATATTGTGGACACGGGCTGCATGGCTGCATAGTGTGGACACGGGCTGCATGTGGTGGACACAAGGCTGGATACAGTTGTTGTTTATTTTTTATAACTTAATACTGCATAAAACATTTAAGTGTCATTTCATGAGATAATATATGAGAGCGTGTTTAGGGCGGGGCGGGTGGGGCAACTGGTGGCGAGTAACCCTTGAGGCCCGGCTAGTAGCTCAGGACTTGAAATGAATTTAATTCATAAACCCTTAAATGCCAGTCTTACATTTTCGGTGTTGAGTGTTAGTGTTGGTATTAGTGTTGAATCCTCAGAGTCATGCACTGAACATTTATAGCCAGATTCAGAGAAGTTTACTCCGGCGTATCAGTAGATACGCCGTCGTAACTCTGAATCTGTGCCGTCGTAAATTTAAGTGTATTCTCAAATAGAGATACACTTAAATCTAGCTAAGATACAACAGCGGGCTCCGTCGTATCTTAACTGTCTATTTAGGCCGGCCGCTAGGGGCGTGTACGCTGATTTACGCCTAGAATGCGTAAATCAGCGAGATACGCCTATTCACGAACGTACGCTTGCCCGTCGCAGTAAAGAAACGCCGTTTACGTAAGGCGGTTTCAGGCGTAAAGTTAGTGCAACAAAAAGCTGGCCTAGCCAATGTTAAGTATGGACGTCGTTCCCGCGTCGAATTTTGAAAAGTCGTCCGTGAATGGGGCTGGGCGTTCACGTCGAAACCAATAAGTCGTTGCGGCGTAATTTGGAGCATGCGCACTGGGATCCGTCCACGGACGGCGCATGCGCCGTTCGTAAAAAACGTCAATCACGTTGGGTCACGATTCATTAGCATAAAATACGCCCACCTCTTCACAATTTTAATTAGGCGCGCTTAGGCCGGCACATTTATGCTACGCCGCCGTAACTTAGGGCGCAAGTGCTTTGTGAATACAGCACTTGCCTCTCTAACTTACGGTGGTGTAGCGTATATGAGATACGCTACGCCGGAACAAAGAAGCGCCGCTTTACCTGAATCCGGCTATTAGTATTCTTGCATTGTTTAAAAAGTAACATAAATACTAGAATTTCAGTTTGGTGTTTTGGGCTTTCCAAAATTCTTCATTATTTCACTATTCTGCTGATGCAGTAATCACAATTAGCATCAAGTACCAGCTAATGAAAGAACACGTGAGAACAAAGCGACGCACGACTCGCGCATGCGCAGTGTGTTTATTAACCGCGGACCCGATCGCCGCTGGAGTCCCGCGATCGGTCCCCGGAGCTGAAGAACGAGGAGAGCGGTGTGTAAACACAGCTTCCCCGTTCTTCACTGTGGCGCTGTCATTGATCATGTGTTCCCCAATATAGGGAAACACAATCAATGACATCACACGTCCAGCCCCGCCCCCCTACAGTTAGAAACACATATGAGGTCACACGTAACCCCTTCAGCGCCCCCTAGTGGTTAACTCCCAAACTGCAATTGTCATTTTCACAGTAAACAATGCATTTTTTGCCAAAATTGTCCGATCGCCGCCATTAGTAGTAAAAAAAAAATTATTAATAAAAATGCAATAAAACTATCCCCTATTTTGTAAACACTATACATTTTGCGCAAACCAATCGATAAACGCTTATTGCGATTTTTTCGGCCTAAATTAAGGAAAAAAATCGTTTTTTTAAATATATTTGGGGGATAATTATTATAGCAAAAAGGAAAAAATATTGAATTTTTTTCAAAATTGTTGTCTATTTTTGTTTATAGCGCAAAAAATAAAAACCGCAGAGGTGATCAAATACCACCAAAAGAAAGCTCTATTTATGGGGAAAAAAGGACGCCAATTTTGTTTGGGAGCCACGTCGCACGAACGCGCAATTGTCAGTTAAAGCGACGCAGTGCCGAATCACAAAAACTAGCCAGGTCCTTTACCTGCATTTTGGTCTGGGTCTTAAGTGGTTAAAAGTCAGCAGCTACAGTGTTTGTAGCTGCTGACTTAAAAAAAAAAAAAAAAGAATTTCAGCTGGAACACTGCTTTAAGCCTCCAATCAAAATGGACACTTTGGTTTAGATTAATTGCAATTGCAAGAGACTTCTAATAAAATAAAAAAAAAACCCTGTTATTGAACAAAAGCTAATTTAAATTGACTGAAAAAGTTTGTCTCACATTTTGTTGTACTGCTTTGGTCATGCAGTAAAATAGCACTGCGTCCGGCCCCCTGATCTACATACAGGGCACCAGACTATGGATTCCAATGGGGGCTGTGGTTTTAAGCACGGGATTTAAGCCAGAGGCCATAATAGGCTTCAAAAATGGGTGGGCTTGGGGCGCAGAGCACTGTGCCCTGATCCCACCAAGTTGTGTGATGATAGAGAATGAATATTCACTATTTTCACACTAAATCTCCTCCCCGCCAATCAGGAAGCGGGTCGTGAGACAGTCGGGTCGTGACAGTTCAAACGATAGATTTGACAGTGTAAAAATAAAATAAAAAAAATGTAATAAAATCTGTGATCATCCCAAAATGGTGACAATGAACTACTCTGATGACAGTGAGTAGAAAAAATTGACAGAATGTTATTTTTTCCCCCAAAATTTGTGACAAAAAAAATTACAACTTTAAAAAATTCACCATGCCCCTTACTTACGCCCATTTGGGGTGTATTTGTATTGTCCTGGCTTTTTAGGACCTCAAGAAATGAGACCAATGAGACATGGGCATCAGTGTTGATCAATTTCCAAATAGTTTGTAAACGATGTAACTTCCACACAAACTAATTAATATACACCTTTTTTTTCTTTTTACCACAGACATGTAGCAGAATACATTTTGCCCAAAATTTATGAAGAAACATTATTTTATTATTATTTTATTGCATATGTTTTATTACAGAAAGTAACAAATATATATTTTTTCAAAATTTTCAGGCTTTTTTTCATTTATTTATGGCTGAACAATTACCAGTTAACCATTTGCTCACTGGGCACTTCCACCCCCTTCCTGTCAAAGTAAACAAAAAATAAACAAAAAACAAAAAGTTTTTCATAGCTTGTTATAAAATTTTGCAAACTGGTTATTTTCTCCTTCGCTGATGTGCACTGATGAGGCTGCTATGATGGGCACTGACAGGCTGCTCTGATGAGGTGGCACTGATTGGTACTGATAGGCTGCAGTGATGGTGTGACGGTATTACAATGATATCCCCGTCAACGTTCCCTTCTTCCCATAACGAAAATCACCCCAATATTCCACGAGGAGGAATATCCCTGGAGTCGCCCAGAAAGCCACACATGCCAAGCTTACTGCTGGAACAACACAGACTTTAATGTTTTTCTTCTCAGCTTTTTATACAGTCCAAGACATTCAAGCAACAATGAAATCTCCACCTCCCCCTAATCACACACTAAGGCTAATTATCAAAACATTCTAGACAGGTCGGCACCGACCGACAATTATCATGTCTAATCACTGCACATTCCTTAAACAACAAACCACCTTCACACACTTGAGTTTCCTAAGCAGACGTTTTGTCTGCTTCCAGTTTGACACCTATTAACACCTCTGAGAATCACTAGGTTTTTAGACAGGGTTATCACACAATTAAAGGCCTTTCAAAAGCTAGCCTTATTTAACATATGAACAGTGTCCACAGAGAGAGATAAATCACAAATGAAACACCTGTTACCTCTAACCCACAGGATTAAGTTAGCAGGGGGAGCATTAGACTGAAGCACATAGGCAAAAAGTCCTTCACAATGGCCCCCCTTTTTCTCCCTGCTCCGGCAAACCCGGTTGGACCTTCCCTGGTCCAGTAGGGTTGACGGGTTCAGAGCTTTTAGTCCGAGGTTAACTCCGTTTGGCGTAACTGACCTCCCTTGGCAACTGCTTCCGACTTAGGTATGTCACCGGGTCGTCAGATCACACGCCGGTCAGTCCCCAAGTCTTTGTGCGATCTGCAGAGTCACCAGAAGTCAGTGTGAAGACGGCGAATGGGTCTGTGCGCCGCCATCTAGGTGTCCCGCTATGGGAGGGGGCAGGTTATGGCTCTGAAGTGACAATCACAGGAGATTCATAAAAAGGAAACGTTATATTTGTTGAAATGCTGTAGCACTGGTGCTCAGAGTCCGGGGGGGGAGGGGAATCAGAGCCCCATAAGGTCAGCCACCCCCTGCTCCCTCCGCAGCCGCCGGTTCTCCTCTTGGAGCTTCTCCAGCTCCATCTCCAGTTCATGGAGCCTGGGGGGGTCGGCCTGCTGTGACCTCAGGCGGTTGTTCTCCTCCTCCATGCGGCTTATGCACTCCTCCAGCTCCATGTACTCACGGATCAGCTCCTGCTTGCTCATGTCCTGCAGGCTTTCCACGTGGTCCTTCATCATCAGGAACTGGGTGGTGGTGTAAGGGGCCACCGGTGGGCCCTTGGCGAACATCTCGGCCCGCATCTGGGGCGCCCGCTGCGATTCCATCTCCTCCAGTCGCTTCTTCTCCTCCCAGGTCCGCTGGTTATATGACTTCCAGGACCTCTTCTTCTTGGAGGGTAGCCGGCGGTGCCTCTTTCTGCCCACCTCCCTCCAGGGCCCCTCCGGCTCAGGGCTGTCGCCCATGACCAGCTGACAATGGTGTTCCCTGTTGTCCGTAATAACAGATTGTACCATGAGGGCTTCGTAAGGGGTGCCCAATGGTTCTTCCTGACCCAGCTCCTGGGGATCCCAAGCCGAGTCTACACAATGGGCTGCTGCTGGTGGGCGGTACCCAGGTTGGGACCAATTTGATCTGGTGTTGTCATTCAGGGGGCAATTCTGCTTGAAGTGACCCAACTGTTTGCACCGGAAGCAGCGTTGTTCGTTGTCCTCCTGGCGTGGATAGCGAGGGCTCGATGTCATCGGTCTGTTAGGTGGTTGGTATCTAGCGGCTGGTGGGTGTGAGGGCGCCGTTGGTCGTGGAGGTTGTACCCGTGGTGTGACCTGGTTTGTCTTGCGAGTATCCGCATATTCATCCGCCAACTTCGCGGCCTCTGGTAGAGTCATGGGCCTGCGATCTCTCACCCAATCTTTGACATCCGTCTGGATGTGATTGTAAAATTGCTCCAGGAGCATTAGTTGCAAAATGTCCTCTGCGGTGGTGGCCTGGCTGCTGTTAACCCAGTTAGAGGCCGACAGGGACAACTGGCATGGCCATTCCGCGTAAGAGTCTTTCGTGGTTTTGCGTGAGTCCCTGAACTTCTGTCGGTGGGACTCTGGGGTTACTGCATAACGAGCCAGGAGCGCTTCTTTAACCCGGGCGTAGCTATGGATATCCTGATCTGGCACGGTCCGGAAAGCATCAGAAGCTTTGCCTGACAGTTTGCCTGACAATATTGCAACCCACTCTCTTCTAGCTATTCGGTGCAGGTTACATTGTCGCTCAAAATCCGCCAGGTAGTTATCAATCTCACAGTCCTTTTCATCAAAAGCTTTAAAAGTGCTAAACGGGATCTTCCTTGTGTCTGCTGTGCTGTACTCACTGTTTGGAGGATTTGCGGCTGCTTGTTGGACTGCTGCCAGTTTTAACTGTAGCTCTGCGTCTCTTATTTGTTTATCCTTCTGTAGCTCTGCGTCTCTCATTTGTTTATCCTCCTGTAGTTCTGCGTCTCTTATTTGTTTAGCCTCCTTCGCTAACAGGTCCATCACTTTCAGTACCACATCCGTCGTTGGGTTCGGGCCGAACCATGCTAGCTTCTCTCTCATTAGCTTGTTGGCTGGTGATTCCTCCTCCTGAATCACTGGTGTCTCCATCTCTTGTACTGCTGGCGTTGCTGCAATCCCGTCCTCCTGGTCTATCTCCATTGATTCTGCTATGATGACTCGTTTGGTTTTGTTGCTAGCAATCCTTCTACGAACTTCCAGTAGTTCTTCCAGTGTCTGCTTGGAATCCGGGTGTGAAGGGGAATAGAAGGGAAAATCCCACTGCTACCAACCAATTGTGACGGTATTACAATGATATCCCCGTCAACGTTCCCTTCTTCCCATAACGAAAATCACCCCAATATTCCACGAGGAGGAATATCCCTGGAGTCGCCCAGAAAGCCACACATGCCAAGCTTACTGCTGGAACAACACAGACTTTAATGTTTTTCTTCTCAGCTTTTTATACAGTCCAAGACATTCAAGCAACAATGAAATCTCCACCTCCCCCTAATCACACACTAAGGCTAATTACTAAAACATTCTAGACAGGTCGGCACCGACCGACAATTATC
Organism: Rana temporaria; assembly: GCF_905171775.1. Taxonomy (NCBI): domain Eukaryota; kingdom Metazoa; phylum Chordata; class Amphibia; order Anura; family Ranidae; genus Rana; species Rana temporaria. The sequence continues at coordinate 313,063,660 of NC_053490.1, read as the reverse complement.
ATGTCTAATCACTGCACATTCCTTAAACAACAAACCACCTTCACACACTTGAGTTTCCTAAGCAGACGTTTCGTCTGCTTCCAGTTTGACACCTATTAACACCTCTGAGAATCACTAGGTTTTTAGACAGGGTTATCACACAATTAAAGGCCTTTCAAAAGCTAGCCTTATTTAACATATGAACAGTGTCCACAGAGAGAGATGAATCACACATGAAACACCTGTTACCTCTAACCCACAGCATTAAGTTAGCAGGGAGAGCATTAGACTGAAGCACATAGGCAAAAAGTCCTTCACAGATGGGCACTAATGAGGAGGCACTGATGAGGCTGCACTGCTAGATGGCACTGATGGGCACTGAGAGGTGGCAATGTAGGGCAATGATGGGTAGCACTGATGAGCACTAATAGGTGGCACTGTTGAGCACTAATGAGCGGTACTGATGGGCACTGGTAGGCAGCACTGATAGGTGACACTGATGAGGAGGCACTGATTGGCAGCTCTGATGGACACTGATTAGCAGCACTGTTTGGCAGCACTGATGGGGGTTGATAGGCAGTACAGATGGGCACTGTTGGGGTTGCACTGATAATCAGGATAGTGGTTAAAAACTATTGGGCTACAACTGTTGACCCTGCTGCATTTTTTGCAATGTAGTGTAATGCACACAGAAGAGAAAAAGGGCTACATTAATTTGGGGCTTAGTAAATAAGCCTGATTGCTGGTGCTAGTGGCAGTAATAGCAACTCCCAGAATTAGTGTAATGCCACGTACACGCGATCGGTTCATCCGATGAAAACGGTCCGATGGATTTTTTTCATCAGATATCCGATGAAGCTGACTTTCATCAGTCTTGCCTACACACCATCAGTTAAAAATCTGATCGTGTCCAACGCGGAGACGTAAAACACAACGAAGTGCAGAGAGAAATGAAGTTCAATGCTTCCGAGCATGCGTCGACTTGATTCTGAGCATGCATGGATTTTTGACCGATGGATTTCCCCACAGACGATTTTTTTTTCTATCGGTTTTTTAACCATCAGAAAATTTTAATAAATAGATTCGGAATCTGAAAACATATTTTGTTAAAATCCTTGCAACACACATTGATGACCCAGAGCTGATTACTTTTTTTTATCAACAAAAGTGGAGTTACTCTTTAATTCTTCAATAAAACACAGAAGTTAAATTCATTGCAATTTTTTCCAGTCTTTTAAAGTATAAGAAAACAATAGTTCTTCATAGACAAAGCTTAGGAAAGCTTAGGAAAGCTAACACTGACTGGGGGAACATGTAAGAAACAGGAGAGTTTAGCGAGGACTGAACTAACTAGCCTTAAAAAGGAGGGGAGAACAGTGGGAGAAACCAAATAAAAAAAAGTAAACATGTTGTAGTGGTCCACAACAGCCACCAGATGTCAGCATACTTTAAACAAAACAATCTGATACAGTTCAATGCAACACCGCAAAATACATATACTGTAAGTGGGACAAAAGAAACACTTTTTTACCACTCACTTTTTTACTTTTTCACTTTTCATAATAAATAGATGCGATTTCCAATGCCATTTCTGGCCCAGCCATCCCAATGTGCGTTTCTCTCACTTACCCCACAATTTTGTCAGTTTATTTGAATTTGTAAAATGACTTTCAGATTCCATCACTTCCTGTAGATTGTCTCTCTCAGCATTCAATTCCTGTTAGGTCAACCCCCCCCCCCCCCAGAAGACTTTGCTTCCTTGTTGCATTACAGAAGAAGGTGTGATAGGGTGTGTTCATCACTCTGGACCACACCTCCCTCATTACAACACCACTTTCCACCCAATTCTTATAAAATCTGATTGTACAATCTCCTTTAGATCTCCCATCAGCTATGTAGTGCAAGGACCTGTCTGATTGGATACAAATTAAATGGATTGTTCAGGTGTGTCCTCTATTCTATAGTTCTAGTAACCTCTTACCTCTATCCTCACACGCACACGCCGGCAGATGTTGGTGTCCCAGCAGGGAGGGCCCTTGCCGCACCGCTGCATCCTCCAGCAGTCCGGTCGGCCGTGTACCATAACCGTGCGGTACAGGAGATTCAGTTTGCTGTTCCCGGGGCCGGACTGAAAGGAAGTGAACACTCAGTGTGTGCACTTCCTGTCAGTCCGGCCGGGAACAGGAACCTGATTCTCCTGTACCGCGCGGTTATGGTACACGGCCGACCGGACTGCAGGAGGACGCAGCGGTGCGGCAAGGGCCCTCCCTGCTGGGGCCCCTAGCCATCTCGGGGGCCCCTGGCCAGCTCAGGGCCCCAGGCAAATGCTTGCTTTGCCTGTCGGGTTCCGACGGGCCTGATTGCTGCAGCTTTTGGTGTGTTTACCACACTTGGGTGCCTTTATTATGTAATGACAGCACAAACACGATGCATATTTTCAGCGTTTCTGAAACGCATGCATTTTCTGTGCAGTTTGCCATGCATTTGGAAACACACAGATGCAACTGGAGCCTCATTGTTGTTGTGTAATCACACCAATTTCACTTTCAGGGCCCACTCACACCTAGTATTGGGAGCCCATGTTTTTTGGGTTGTTTTTTTCAGTGATACATATCGGGCAGTCATTGATTTCAATTGGCTGTGCTTCACATAGCAAAGTAGCTCATGGGACATTTTTGCGTGGTGTGAGTTGCACATTTTTTACTGCGCGTTTTGCTGCATTTGTCATATGTTTTTTCAGGTGGCACAATGTGTGTTTGCTTCTGTGTTTGGTGTGCCATTAACAATTAATGACACTGAAAGTGCAACTAGGTAATTTTAGGTGTATAAATGTGACCATACACTATACAATCAAGCCCTTGCACTTTTTCAGGGGTGTCCAATGGGCTGCATGTGGCCCCAGGGAGTTTAGCATGGGGCCTGGGCCTGTCTGAAGGGACCATGGGGAATCCAGGCAAATGCATATGTGGAGAAATGAGGTCAGCTGGTAAACTCCTTCCTGTGTCTTACTGGTTTCTCTGACCCAAATTGACATACCAGCAAGTGATGAAGCTTTCTAAAAACTACAGCAAGGGCTAAGGTAAGGCCTTGTTCTCAGAATAAAAAAAATACTTTATTTTTCTGCAACTGGCAGCACTTGGGTTTGCTGTTGGCTACTTACCTGCTCATATGCTCCTGTGCTGCTGTATTTAGGGTTTTTCTTTTTAGTCAATGGACTGTAGTTTTACTGTAATGTTTTGCTAGACTCACCTGTCTTCCTAATATTCAGCCATGGTTTTATGTATATGACAAGCTATCAAAGAAGAAAACAAACAACAGTTACTAATAATACATCTATTACTGCCACAGTTAATCCCAGCCTCCTAAAGAAAATGTGAATTGCATACAATTACAAACCCGGTAAGCATGCAAAACTATGAAACTGTTATCTATGTTCATTAGTCACATGGCCACAATACCTGTGTCTTCCAATGTGTTCAGTAGGACTGGTGGTGGAGTGAAAGTGGATCATCTGGTCTCTAAGGATCAACAAACCCAATGGGAAGTTTGTGAATTCCAATCCTAACAAAGGAACCCATTGAAGTCTACGGGAGGTGAACTGGTTACTTTTTTTTAGTCCATTTTCAAGGATAAAAGGTAAGCTAATGTTAAGAAAGGAAACAGAGAGCTGGGCACTGCCACAGGGGACATGTACTGGGGACCTGCCCTTTAGTGATGGGAGTGACACATTGGGGAAATGTATTTAATTTTGTAATGTAAATAAAAACTTTTTTTTTAAAAAATGTGGGTGTGTTTATATAAATTTGACTCTTTCTGGGAATAAAACATTGGGGTGCTAAAGTTCCCCTGTATTCTTTACCTTGGGAAAAGCCAGATAGATATCTAGGGGCCGCGTAATATAAAGGAGCCTTCCAGACATCAAACCCTTACACCCTTTTGGGAGGAAAGAATGTGGGGTTTCAGGGTAACCCCTCAACTGTTGAAATGCATGTAGCCTAGTATGGTACAGGAAGGGGGTCTCACGCTCACTGCCTACCTTTTCTAGTTGGAAAATTTAGGGGAACTCAATGACATGCTTTTAAATTATTGTGTACTGTCGCTTTAAGAAATTGTGAAAAAAAAATGGTGTGTTGAGTGTCTTCCCCATACCAAGTCCCCCAGGAAGGATGTGGAGGGCCTTATGGTGGAATCTGGAAGCCTCTTTTTAAAAAGGACACGTCTGATCCCATTGCTCTCTCACCATGAATGACAGCTCTCGGGTCTCACAGCTAAATGTAAACAAATGGGTGGTGTATCTTGGGTAATGACATTGACCACATATGAACAAAACTATATTTTTGCTGGTGACAGCACAGTGGAATCTCCTTTCCTGACCTGCCAGGCTGCATGCTCGGATAAGGGTCTGGTATGGATTTTGGTGGACCCCATGCTTGTCTTTTTTTTTTTTTTTTTTGCATGGGTCTCCCTTAACCCCCCTGGCGGTATTCCCGAGTCTGACTCGGGGTTAAATTTTCGTGCTGCGATCGGTAACCCCGAGTCAGACTCGGGCTCGCCTCGCTGCAGCCATAGGCAGGGTTTACTTACCTTGTCCCTGGATCCAGCGATGCCACCGCGCTGTGTGAGCGAGCGGGTGCTCGCTCGATTCACACAGTGCCTCTGTGTGCCGCCGATCTCCGTTCCCTGCGACGTTACGACGCATGGGAGCAGAGAACAGCGTGAAATTCAAAAACGTAAACAAACACATTACATACAGTATACTGTAATCTTATAGATTACAGTACTGTATGTAAAAAATACACACCCCCCTTGTCCCTAGTGGTCTGCCCAGTGCCCTACATGTACTTTTATATAATAAAAACTGTTCTTTCTGCCTGCAAACTGTAGATTGTCCATAGCAACCAAAAGTGTCCCTTTATGTCAAAAATGGTTTTAGAGCAGCTAGAAAACAGCGATAATAAATTATAATCACTTGAAGAAATTGTGCGATAGCGATTTGTGGGGAAATCCGTCATTAAAAAAATAAAGGTAATGACAGCGACAATTCTGCAACTGAGCAAATTTCAGTGATTTTGAGTTGATTATATTATTGAATATTTTTTATTATAATTATATTATTATTTGTTATAATTATTTATAATTATTTGTTATATTATAATTTATAATTTTGTTTTTAAAAACATTTCACACCCGGGATGCCTACTAGACTCTTGTTTGGTCAGATTTAAGTGAGTTATTCCTAAAAATTACAGGCCTACAATGTAAAACAGTGAAGAAACATGTAGCGCTAGTGAAAAAAACGAACAGGACTGGGGTTGAAGTCCACTTGGACGAAACGCGTCGGGATTGCTATACCTGCTCCCCATATTGCTTTTACTACTTTTATGCTACAGTGATCACTTTTATGTTATTTGGTTTTACTACAATAAAACCGTATCCTCTTTTATCTGCACCATCCGGAGCATTGTTTTTTTCTTTTCTCCTGCATGACCTGTTTGGATACAAAGTTTTTTCATACTCCATGATTGTGCCTACTCTCCTTTAAGTGGATACCACTTTTTGCACCACCGATTGTCGCTTTGGAATAAGCCGATCTTCTTTTTCTGCTGAGAATCTGAGTCTGAGCGAATTTACCCACAGTGAGGTTCCAGTCCAGGACTACAGCCATTCATATGGATATCCTGTGTGGAAGTCTACCATTGGGCCCTCGTCCAGCTGAGCAGATTCGAGTGGAGTCCTTCCATGCGTTTATGATCTGTTGTCGCTGACAAGCAGATCCACGCTATCCGGTAAGAGTATTCCATCTACTCCTGTTTTATCGTGCAGAATGTCCCCTCCATGACGATGATGTGGTCATATGCTTTCTACTGATGGACTTTTTTTTCTGTGTTTCTATTATTTAATGGACACTTATTTACAGATTACTGTGGTTTAATTGCATTTATCCATGGTTCTTTATGCACTTCCTTAAGTGTTTTTTTCACTAGCGCTACATGTTTCTTCACTATTTCCATTCAATTTTTGTCACATTGCTTGTGTAGCTGCTCACTTTATATTTCTAGATTAGCGCAGTTTTTTTCCTTTTTTTGCATCTACAATGTAAAACGCCAAATTTCCTTGCAAATGATGGTACCGCTTTCAGCATCTTTTTTCTAAAAGAATCATACCGCCAGGGAGGTTAAAGACCAAAACAGACCTTAAGTGTCTGTTATGAACTTTAGGGAGGAACTCACCCCATTTCATTGTTTTTTACATTATTCCCACCCCTTTGTATATACTCACCTGTTAGCGAGGAATCATTGTCTGACGGTTGAATAGGCTGCGTGAGGATGTGGCACAGGTTGTTAAGATGCTGGCGTATTTCAGGTCCCTCACCACCAGCCTGAGGCAGAAGCTGTCACATTTAGCAGCAGTAGTAAGCAAATAAGACCCCTTTCACACTGAGCCGCCCATAGCGTGGGCAGTAAAACTCCGCTATTTTTAACGCTATGGGTGGATTTACGGCGCATTTCGGCCGCTAGCGGGGCACTCTTAACCCCCGCTGGTGGCCGAGAAAGGGTAAAACTGCCCGCAATACGCATTGCCAGCGGTATAGCCACGCTGTCCCATTGATTTCAATGGGCAAGAGCGATGGAGGAGCGGTAAACACACCGCTCCTTCACTGCTCCAAAGATGCGGCTAGCAGGCCTTTTTTTACCGTCCTGCTAGCGCAACACTCCAGTGTGAAAGCCCTCGGGCTTTCACATTGGAATGATTGGTGCAGCTGTTTGAGGGTGAATTGCAGGCGCTATTTTTAATGCTATAGCGCCTGCAAAATGCCCTCAGTGTGAAAGGGGTCTAAGAGAAGGTAATTGTTAGAATTTACATATTCTTTAACACACCTTGAAAGGTGAAGTATGGGGCACAACTATTAATTTGCATTAACATGAGTAGGAATAAAGATTGCAGGACTGTATATACAGTCAAATACATGGATTAAACTTAAGGAAAATCCCATTTATGTTGTGTCGTCATTACATACTGTACTCTGGAGAGCTTTGCTGTTTTTCCGGTTGAAACTACTAATGCCGCGTACATGCGACCGTTTTTCGGGTTGTAAAAAAATGACGTTTTTAAGGGTCTAGAACCTGATCATTAAAACGGCCTTGCCTACACACGATCGTGGGAAAAAAATGCTCTAGCAAAGCGCGGTGACCTACAACATGTATGACGGCACTATAAAGGGGATGTTCCATGCTCATGGCGCCACCCTTTGGGCTGTTTAGCTGATTTTGGGTAAAAGACGATTCGCGCTTTTCTGTCTGTTACAGCGTGATGAATGTGCTTACTCCATTACAAATGCTAGTTTTACCAGAACGCTCCCGTCTCATAACTTGCTTCTGAGCATGTGCGGTTTTTTCACGTTGTTAAAGCCCACACACAAGCATTTTTTACGACGTAAAAAAACGACAACGTTAAAAACGATGTGAAAAAATAGAGCATGTTCGAAATTTTTAATGCCCATTTTTTACATCGTGAAAAATGCTCTGGAGCTCACACACGATCGTTTTTAATGACATTAAAAACAACTTAATTTTTTAGAACCCGAAAAATGGTCGTGAGTACGCGGCATCAGTGTGCAAAACTGTTCCAACAAGTGGGAGACCATTACCTGGTGTTCAGGTTTACAACTTCTGCAAGTCGCTGTAGTTCAGTTAAAGTAATCTAGAATAATGTCTGTGTCTGACTCAAGTGCCTAGTGCCACCTGGGTGAATGCTAAATCAATTTTCCATTACATTAGGAGAAAAAAAAAACAACATTATTTTGTTAGACACTGCTTATTGTTTTTGTAAAGTTTCCATCTGTTCATTTGCATTCCACACATATGACATTTATGGGTGTTTTTCTACTGTTATGGCATTTTACTGTTAGTATCCCAGTTTAAACTGACACAATATCACAACATTAAATGTCATATTTACTGAAACCAAATGAAACTTGTTACATTTTCTGTGACATTACGCTGCTATAGAATTGCCATCTGGGTCGAAGTTGTGAAAGGCTTGGGTAAAAATTCTTGAAGTACTGCAGTAATATAAATATATGAATCCTATCATAGTATTGTTTACTAAAGGGTGACCATTGTACTTTTACATACAGATAAGGCTTAAAGGGGTTGTAAAGGTTTGTTTTCTCACTTCCTGTTCCTCCTCAGTAAGGTGTTCAGTAAGCTGTTCTAAATGACTTTCCACCGCTCGGATGATGGTGGAAAGCTTACTGAGGAGAAACAGGAAGTGAGAAATTCAAACAAAAAAAAAAACATTTAGAAGGGAAATGGAAGAAAAAGGTAAGTGAACCAACAATGCACTAGCTTAAAGGAACCTATTTAGAAAATAAAAGACGAACCTTTACAACCCCTTTAAGGCTTACCTGTAGGTACCGTTAATATATCCTAAACTAGCACAGTGGCGGAGTCCCCGAACCTGGAAATAACTCTGAGAGACATGTCGCCATCACAGTGGTGTGTGAGGACTGCTGCAACACTTCATTTTAAGGTAATTATTTTATAATGAGCTAGTATGCAATCAGTTGGTTTGCCTTTTTTTGCTATCTGTGTCCTATCAAGGATATTTCCTTTCAAACAAGGGGACATAAAGTAAAATCTCAATAAAGTTATTCTAAATACCCTCTTCGCTAGTTGTCACTGAAAAGGTGTTCCCATTTGAAGTTTTCCACTACATTTACTGTCACTTTTTGTTCATATGACAATTGTCACAAATAAAATAGAGAAGGGGAATATCTCCAGTGAGGAGAAATTTGTGTTTTTAATATTTGCTGTTTAGCTACCTGTGTAGATACAAAGCTATGAAACATGAGCTTTCGGAAGGATTTGATGACAGTTTTGGGATACACTGGCTTATGATAAGCTCCCATTATCCTAACATAGTAATTACATAGAATGCAATGTATAGTATACAGTATTACAATGGCATGTATTGAATCTTCTGGCCTGTATTGAGCCAGGCCCACTTTATTAAGTGAAAATGTTCCGCTTTTGTAAATAACTCCAAACGAAATAGATTGTCCGACTTCCATTGTCCTCAAAATGTCATTGTACAAGAGGTATACAGATGTATACATTTTTTAACACTTTGGGATTGATTTACTAAAGGTAAATAGACAGTGCAGTTGCTCCAGAGTGGAGTTCCACCCTAAAAATTTACTTTCTATTAACAGCTTGCCGTTAATGTAATTTATTTTATTTTTTTACTCACTTCTATCTGGCTGTAACTAGGCAGATAATCTGCCTAGTTCCTGGTCCTAGGCAGGGCTGGACTGGGACAAAAATTTGGCCCTGGACTTCATCCAGACCGGCCCACTTTAATTCAATAAAATGCTGCCCCCACCCCCCCGAAAAATCACGCCCACCAGAAAGGCCCCTACATCCATTATTGTATATCATGAGAGGGTGAGAGAGAGGGGAATGAGAGAGAGAGGGAGGGTTGAGGGAAAGGGAGTGAGAGGGGGTGGGTGAGAGAGGGGGGTGAGTGTAAGAAAAAGAGAGTAAGTGTAAAAGAGAGGGGGTGAGTGTAGGACCCCTTTTTACACCGAGGCGTTTTTTAGGCACTTTTGGGCTAAAAATAGCGCATGTAAAGTGACTGAAAAACGCTTCCGCTGCAGTCCCAGTGTGAAAGCCTGAGTGCTTTCACACTGGGGTGCTGCCAGGGCGTTAGAAAAAGTCCTCCAAGCAGCATCTCTGTTTTAAAAAACGGCCCACTGAGCCATCGGCCCACCGGGAAACTCCCTGTAGTCCCTATGGCCAGTCCATCCCTGGTCCTAGGTGGTTCAACTTCCTGTCCTAAGACCCCATTGCCTCCTGGGAAATGGTGACACCCATTTCCCAGGAGTCTCTGGGCATTACTGTGCCTAAACATCACCCAGCATGCACCTCTCCCTGAAAACCAGGAAGAAAAAGGAACTGGGCTTCACATGCCCACACATATGATGGATAGGGTCACAACATGAGCTGTAGGAAATAAGGCAAGTGTTTGCAATGATTTCTGGAACAATTGGGGAGCTATTAATATTTTTTAGGGACTATTTAATGTGATTAATTTTAGCTTGCAAAGAAAAAATTATGCCCGAAACCCCGCTTTAATAAAGGAGGCTGGGTTTACACATATTCGGCTGCGGTTTGCAGTCAAGAGTCCGGTGTGTTTCTGTTCACTGGTTCAGGTGCAATTCAGGTGCGAATGTTTACCTGAATTTGCACCTGAACCAGACCCAAAACCGCACTGCAGTCACCCCACACATGTGTGAGCCGGCCCCATTGAAAGTCAGTCACATTCACATGTTATGCAAATTGGATGATGTTAAAAACTTAACTCATTTACTAAGCTTTGGAGAAACTGCACTTGTACAGTCTATTTACCTTTAGCAAATCAACTCCTTTGTTCAACAGAGATATGGTATTTTTTTATAGCTAAACTCCAACTTTCTTTTTTACTAGAACATAGATCATACCTCTGTACCATGTTGCTCAGTTGTCTACAGATCCCCTGGTATTCTGGGTTTAGTTGTGGCTTTGTATCATGTGATACTCTGTATATCCTGCTATAGACTCTGTCCCTTCCACAGCCACTTGCAGCAGCTAAAGCTTAAAACACACTCCTCTGTAGTCTTTCAGACTCTGCAAATGATGTAACTTCTTTCACGGCTCTGATGGTGGGTGGGATTGAATACATCCTAATTATCAATTAATCCCACCTACAAGAAGAGTCCAAACCTCCCAAGTCTCGCCTAATAGATCACAGCATTATTCAAAAAGGAAAGCCCTACACATTCACACATACACAACCTGCTGGGAAAGCTAGCTGTGCTGATGCTGGGATGGATGAATAGATAGCCCTGGTACACACTAGCACCACATGAATGTTACGTGACTTCCAGCTTGACTATCATTTCATTCCTGTTCAACTTTGATGGATCAAGCCCTGTACACACGGGCGAGAATCCGTTCTGAATTTTTTTTTGTTTTTCTCTAAGGCCTCGTACACACGACCGAACATGTCCGCTGAAACTTGTCCGCGGACCAGTTTCAGCGGACAGATCCGGTCGTCTGTACGAGGCCTAAGGGATTCTTGTCAAGCTTGACGGAATTCTTGTTTAGCTTTCCCTGCATACACACTGTCAAGCCAAAATCTCGTTGTTCTAAAACACGGTGACGGCAGTATAAAGGGGAAGTTTGATTACAATGGCGCCACCCCTTGGGCTGCTTTTGCTAATCTTGTGTTACTGTGTGTTAGTAAAAGTTTGGTGAGAGACGATTCGCGCTTTTCAGTCTTCATGCTTTTCAGTCCGTTACAGCGTGACAAATGTGCTATCTCCATTATGAACTCTAGTTTTACCAAAAGGAGCACTCCCGTCTCATACTTGTGTAGCGGGGTCATCCTGTCAGAGTCGAATGACAGGCCTGAATCCTGCTGAAACTTTGCTCACGCTTGTAAATATGTAAGATACATTTAAGAAGTTATGCATTGTGGGACTGCAAGTAGCAGGAGATATGGACTCCATTGACTCTTAGGAGAAACAGACTACACTTCCCACAATGCCCTGCGTTATCGGAACATGTGACACCTCCGCACAGACTTATAGGGGAGGTTAATTAAGGAAAGGGAGTGGCTGATCTCTCTCTCTGGACCTGCTTTTTCTCCTCTGTGGAGCTGCTGACTACAGCACAGCCATGCTGTTAGGCCTGAAGCCTGGGCCTAATCTTTCTGGGAGACCAGCCATCCAGAAGGAAGCAAAACCACTTACCCAGCTCGTGTTCCAGGAGAGCGGAGAGGTTGCCCAGCTGACAACTGAAACAGTGGAGAGCCTGATGCCAGTATCCTTGTGCTGTGGGCCAGTGATCTACTAACGCACCCCTCTTGAGGAGAGCTCAGGCGGATCGGGCCTGTCGGGTGAGAGAGCACATGCTCGACTTCCAATCCTCCTTTTCAGACAGTTAACTTAGTGCCACCCTACAAGCCGGAGACACGTGTTGGCCTCTAGCTGAAACTTAGAGGCCCTTTAACTTTATAGTTATTATACAGAAGTGACCGATGCTGACGAGCGATCAGTTCACCAACGTTGCTGTTTAGGATACCTTGTCTATTCACTTTCCTTTCATCGTTCACCACTGCGGATTATAAACCTAACGTGCACCAACTGGCCACAATGTGGACTATAGTCTCGAGACGTTTCTTAGCTGTTTCGCAGGACTGCTCACTAGAGGGAGCGCTCGGGCATAGATCGCTTACACTAGTTTAGTTTAACTGAATGGTACCATTCTTAGCTCAGATATTGTCATCATTGTTATTTACTGATTCCAGCAAGGGCCCTTGCAGAATCATATTGTGCCATTGCATAGCAATTGTTTGTCTGTGTTTCAAACCTATATTTGTTTTCTTCTAATTTACATGAAGTAAACTTATCCTTTTTGGTTTAACTCTATTGACTGTGTGGAGTGTACTTTTTTCACCTGGAGGGACCATCCATTAAAGCAGGTAATACTATTGATACATTGTCATTGCATGTTGTATCCCTGCTATTGTGACCCCAGCCAAGCAGAGGTCACAATACACCCACCAGGCTTCTGATGTGTCAAGGGAGGGTTCGAGCCAGTTAAATAGGGGTAAGCCAAACAGAGTAGATCCCAAATCAACCAGCAGCTCCTGAGGGGGTAGCGTACACTTGATTCTGAGCATGCGCGTTTTTTTAAGCATACACACGACCGGTTTTCTCGTAGTAAAACAGTCTGAAGAGAACCACAACGAGAAAATTGAGAATCCCGACGAGAAAATAGAGAACAGGTTCTCTATTTTTCTCGTCCAAATTCCAGGCAGTGTTTTCGACAAAAAACCATACACACGAACGGTTTTCTCGGCAAAAAGCTCTGCCAGCAGTTTTCTTGCTGTTTCTGGTCGAGAAAAAATGTGTACGAGGCTTGAGTGTTTTTTTTTTTTTAATCCTCATCTCTCCTTGCTGCCTAAAAACTTCCTTCCAAGCACATTCCATTCACACCTCAGTGTAGTGGAAACGTATGTTGCCACTTGCGGTTTCTTGCACGTTTTTCAAGCGCAAACATGCACTTGAATCGGCTGTCCTACATGCGACAAATGCCCCAAAGTAGCACTGAAACATGCACAGAAAACACACAAAAAATGCATATCAGACTGGAAAAAGAAGGAAACAGGAAGTCAGAGAACTGTGAAATTCAAGCAGAAGGAGGAGTGACATCACAGACACAGAAACCGGCTGTATAAAGCTAAAAGAGGTACGCTACACATAAACTCACAGTGGGGTTGTGATTCATTTACATGCACAATGCATCTGTTGTTTTGGGGAGGAGCAAAAGTGGGGGAATTTGGGACTTTAAATGAGGTACATATGTGGTGCACCTCCATCCCTGGTACAAAGTAAAAAAGGGGGGGAAGTTTGGGACTTTAAATGAGGCTGTAGACATGGTGTGGGTTATACAAAAGGGTACATATTTATTGATCAAATAAATATGTACCCTTTTGTATAACCCACACCATGTCTACAGCCTCATTTAAAGTCCCAAACTTCCCCCCCTTTTTTGGGGAGGAGAAGCCGGAGTTCTTCTTTAAATAAAAATCAGAGCACATTTTTAGAGCCAAATTAATGTGTTAAATAGAAAAACAAAACAACTAAGGGGTTTATACATAAAAAAAGGACTGCCTTTGCTCAGCATTAAATTGGTTGTAAACCCTCACATATACCCAGTGAAGTGATTGGCCTCAGGTTATACACATAGATTAAACAAATACTCATATATAAGTTGTACCTGTCTATCTACGGCCGTCTGTCCCCTACATCCATTCATAGTGCAGAATGTATACAGGATTTTTCAGCTCTGAAAAACAGGGGATGGAGAGCTGGAGTTACATCAGTGAGGGGATCTCTGAGAGCTGATTGGAGGGAAGGCACACCGATTGGTCCTCTGTTGTGGCCAATGGTGAGTAAAGAATAGGCAGGAAGCTTTCCTCACAGCTTTCTCGAGTCCTGCCGAGTGCCGACAAGAGAAGGGGAGGGGGGAAGTGGGGGAAAACGTCCTGACAGCAGCCCGCAGCTCTCCCCCTTGCCCCACCGTGCAGGACACCTTGGCTGGAGGTGGAGGAGGACTCCACCTGGGAGCAGAGAGCGGAAATATCCGCGCGGCTCTGAGAGGCTGAGCTGTGTGTGAGAGAGACACACAGCAGGTATCATTTTGAATGAGCATTCTATACTGAAATACTGGTTCGAAAAAGCACAGCCCTTTTAAAGTGATACTAAAGTCAGTTTTTTTTGTTTTTTGCACAGAGCAGCCTTGATCCTCCTCTTCTCGGGTCCCTCTTCTATGCTCCTGGCCCCTTCCTCCTGTTGAGTTCCCCCACAGCAAGCATCTTACTATTAGGGCACCTAAGCTGAGCTGCAGCTCCCTGTTTTACTGACTGTGATTGACAGCAGCGGGAGCTAAGAACTCCACGCTGCTGTCTCAGCAAATTAGGAGGGAGTGTCAAGCACAGCTGAGTTTCTAGTGCAACATCGCTGGATCTAGATGAACTTCAGTTAAGTATTAGGAGGTCTGAGAGGGGGCTGATGCACACAGAAGGTTTTTTGTCTTAATGCATGGAATGCATTAAGATAAAAACCATCTGCCTTCACAACGACTGTAATCCTGGTGCCAGGACAGTTCTTGTTCAAGTTCAAAAGTATAAGACACTAGACGTGTGCACACTGAAATATTTTCGGAATTTTGTTTTCGTCCAAAAAATACATTTATTTAGTTACTCCTGAAATTCGTCTTTATTTATTTTGTTTCGTAAAAAAATGCATTTGTCCGAAAATCCGAATTAATTAAGGTTGAATCTGTCATTGAAGGCTCATGGTGTCTGTCGAATATTCGAATATTCTAAGAAGATTCAACGAAGCAGTTAAACTGTACGAATCCGCAATCGTACATTTCCGGTAAATATTCCACCCACAAGCTATAGTAGAATTCTAATGTTGTATGACTAGTAATAATTATATTTATAAATTATTATTACTAGTCAACCAACATTAGAATTCTTCTATAGCCTATGGGCCGAGCATTTAACCATAATGCCCTGTACACACGATCGGTTCGTCTGATGAAAACGGACCGATGGATTTTTTCATCAGATACCTGATGAAGCTGACTTTCATCAGTCTTGCCTACACACTATCGGTTAAAAATCCGATCGTGTCCAACACGGTGACGTAAAACACAACGACGTGCTGAGAAAAATTAAGTTCAATGCTTCCAAGCATGTGTCGACTTGATTCTGAGCATGCGTGGATTTTTGACCGATGGATTTCCCCACAGACGATCGTTTTTTTTTCTATCGGTTTTTTAACCATAAGAAAAATTTAAAACAGGTTCTAGTTTTTTTCACCGATGGGGAAAAAAAAAACGATGGGGCCCACACACGATCGGTTCGTCTGATAAAAACGGTCCATCGGTCCGTATTCATCTGATGAACCGATCGTGTGTACAGGGCATAAATGTCCGCTCGCAGCCATCGTATGTTTTTAACTGCTTTGTCAAATCTTCATGTCTCTATAGTGTCAAATCTTTTCTCTCTATGTCGAATAATCTTGGATTAATGCCGCGTACACACGATCAGAAATTCCGACAAGAGAACCATGGATTTTTTTCAGACGGAATTTTGGCTCAAACGTGTGTTGCATACACACGGTCACACAAATGTTGTCTGAAATTCCGACCGTCAAGAACGCGGTGACATACAACACTACAACGAGCCGAGAAAAATTAAGTTAAATGATTCCGAGCATGCGATGAATTGATTTAGAGCATGCGTGTTTTTTTGTGCGTCGGAATTGCATACAGACCATCGGAATTTCCGACAAGAACTTTTCACGTCGAAAAATTTGAGAACCAGCTTTCAAATTCCGACAGAAAAAGTCCGATGGGGCCTACACACGGTTGGAATTGCCGACCAAAAGCTCACATCGAACTTTTCTTGTCGGAAATTTTGATTGTGCGTACGCTGCATAATAGAGTTAGGTTAGGCACATTCAACCGCGGGTTCAATAGACACAGATCGCTATTGTCACCGCCATGTCGAATCTTATATCTATATCGAACTGTTGTCGCAACAAAAGGAAAATAAAGCATTTTTTTATCGGATCTTTCGAATTTCAGATTCTGCACGTTCGTTATCGTTTGTTAAAATGAATGCGAAAATCCCAGAAATTCGGACGAAAATACATTCGGACGAAAACTAATGCACATGTCTATAAGACACAGATCAGGCTCCTGCCACGGTCTCTCATCTTGTGAGTCTATAAAGTGGTTGAGGTCTGATCACTGAGGTAGAGGAGACTGAGGAAATATTTCCTCCTCCCTGCAGCAGATTGATGCCAGGCTAGGCAAAGTCACTGGGCAGGAGCTCAAGAATTGCTTTTTTTTAATACCAAAGGCCTTTTTAAAAATGCATACTTTTTAATATCTTGCTGTATATCTTGATGTTAAAAACAAATGAATGCAACATTTGAAATAATTTAAAACTTTAAAACACTAGTAGTAAGACTAGTAGTAAGTAGTGTTATGTTAGTAACAATGAATAATTTTACAACACTTCTTACTAGGAGAAGGGAATGATTTATGGTTTTGTTATTATGCTGACAAGGAGAAATAAAGGATACAAGCAGAGGTTTTATGAACACAGCAATGTGTCACTGAATGACCTAATGGAGCAATGGCTTGTTAACCCCAGCTGTGTGATTGACAGCTTAAAGTTTGCCAGTCATTTTGTGACTGTAGCTGGTTATCACAGTGTTGTTTATAATAATACAAAAAAAAAAAAAAAATATGAAAGCATCATTCACTTAGGAAGTTAAGGAACAATAAATAACTTACAGCACTTAATTGGTAAATGCATCTTTTACTACATTTTCAAGCTTGGCCTTTCCTTGCCCTCCAACAGATATGTATTATACAGAACTCAAATGGAGACAATACATTATGAAGCTGTCTGCAGCTTGCCATTCCTTAGCTGAGTTCTCACCCCACGTAATCTCTGGTCCCAGCTGCCTTTTAAAATGACATGCATGGGCCCTGAGCTCAAGGACTGAGCTCGGCTATTATTCCCTGTAAGTTTACAGCTTATAAAAGTTAGCTTTACAAAGGAAACAGAATTTATAGATAACACATTCAGACCTGAAAAGCATTGCTGGTGTTATCTGCTGATATGGAAAGCTACTGATAGATTGTGCAGAGGAAGAGCCAGGAAAGCTGGAAAAGTGTAAAGGTGTTGATAGATGATAGATGGCAGATTCTTAAAACATTCTTTTTTAACAGAACACAACATCCTAGAATGAGCTTTCTTGGGCCAAAACCATTCAAACAGGTAAAGTGTAGCAGGCAGCTATTTTCTTTGATGGCCCTGCTTTAAATTTAGGGGTTAGTCAGAGGGTTAGTTACCTCTGACCTATTTTGTTTTCAAATTTGGACCTCTGTTCCAGCCGTGGCTGTGCTGCAGGTGACCACTGTTGTTGTCTGGGGTGTCAGTTCCACCCCAAGCCAAGGGTGGCAGCAGTCAGATCCAGGTGTGTTGGATATCCTTTCTCAGTGGCCAATCAGTGGGGGTTGATCACCTCGCTGTGCATACCGGGGAGGAGTATTTAAGGTACAGACGTCACAGGTGCTGGGTCATCGTCGTCCGCCCTGGGCAGTCGTCCCACCACCCCTATGTGTGGCCCTCCTGGCCGGTGGTGCGTGTTCAGAGTTTCCTGGCTTCCGGAGCCACGTTGGTCTGGAGTCGTGCCTTGCTGAGTAGGCCCAGTAGTCAGACTGGGTCTGCAATTGCTGAAGTGGTCTTGCGCTATCCGTACAAGAGGGAGGAAGCCGTCGAGTGAAGTTCCTGTCTGGAGAGCACCCCACACGAGGCTGGTGCACTCAAGGGAGGCCTGAACTTCATTGAAGGACCGATCACTACTGAAAGGCTGAGCAGTGATCGTCCGTCAGTTTCCTGATTTCACAAGTTATTACTTTGAGAAGAGATCCGGTGCTTAATCCTAAAGTGAGAGGATTCTTGACCGAACGTATCTCCACCT
The DNA here is from genome assembly GCF_905171775.1 of Rana temporaria. Lineage (NCBI taxonomy): Eukaryota > Metazoa > Chordata > Amphibia > Anura > Ranidae > Rana > Rana temporaria. The sequence continues at coordinate 313,045,560 of NC_053490.1, read as the reverse complement.
TTGGCAAGGTCAGTGGCAGAGACTGTAGCAAGGTTACGTGTGACGCCCTGGCTGCTAGGACTAGTGAGAGAGGCTTATCCATGGGCACAATACCCACTCTGGCTAGAGTGGCGACAAAAGTTTACGTCAGGATGCACTCCTGCTTCCAATCAAGTTCTACACCTGAACCAATTACGCTATACCCTATTTCACCTTTTCAACCTATTGTTCGTTCTTTTACCACGGTAAATAAAGCAAAGAAAAAGGAACGCATTGTGTGGACATTGACTTTGTTTCTGCTCTCATCAAGTACCTTAGACGGCGGAGAAATATAGGTAACATGCCTGCCCAAAAAACAAATCAGCAGCTCCTTCGGGGGTAGTGCTACAAAAGTAAGGGCTTCCTTACAATAACAGCAAGGACTCTGAAAAACAATCCACACTCAAATCGCTCTTCAGAGATGTTTGGCAGGCCTGGTTTAATCCCCTAAATGTTGCATTACTGCATCACAACTGTGTGCGTACAATGTGTCCAATTCGGCAGGTGATCTCCCCGCCAAACGCTACACAGGAATAATTCCTCCTGTAGCTTATCCAGTTGTGCTCAAAAGTTTGCATACCCTGGCAGAAATTGTGACGTTTTACATTAATATTGAAAACATGACCGATCATGCCAAAAAACTGTATTTTATTTAAGGGTAGGAATCGCATGAAACCATTTATTATCACATAGTTAGTTATTTTTTAATACTTTTTAAATCATAATGATAACAGAAATCACCCAAATGGCCCTGATAAAGTTTACATACCCTGGAATGTTTGGCCTTGGTACAGAGACAGAAGGTGGCACACGCACAGGTTCAAATGGCAATTAAAGGTTAATTTCCCACATTTGTGGCTTTTTAAATCACAATTAGTGTCTGTGTATAAATAGTCAATGAGTTGTTAGCTCTCACATGGATTCACTAAGCAGGCTAGACACTGAGCCATGGGGCCATAGAAAAGAACAGTGAAAAGACCTGCGTAACAAGATAATTGAACTTTATAAACATGGAAAAGGATATAAAAAGATATCCTAAGCCTTGAATATGCCAGTCAGTACTATTAAATAACTTAATAAGTGGAAAATTTGGGGATCTCTATATACCAAGCCAAGGTCAGGTAGATCAAGAAAGATTTCAGCAACAACTGCCAAATGAACTGTTCAGGATCCAAAGAAAAACCCACAGGTAACCTCAGGAGAAATACAGACTGCTCTAGAAAAAGTTGGTGTGGTTGTTTGTAAGGAGCACAATACAATGATACTTGATCAAAAAAACAGCTGCATGGTCAAGTTGCCAGAAAGAAGACTTTACTGTACAAGTTCCACAAAAAAGACTGGTTACAATATGCCCAACAACACCCTAACATGCCTCATTGGATTTTTTGTGGCATTGGCGCAGTAAAGGCTTCCTTCTGGCAGCTCAACCATGCAGCTCTTTTTTGTTCAACTATATGTAATCGGCGCTGGAGCGCATATGACGACCGCACAATGACGTCATCGCCCGGTGCCGCGTGCGTTCCAGCCTGGAACGCGGAAGTGCCGAGCGTAATCAACGCTCTATTCGGCACACATGCCTCTCTACTATAAACAGAACAGCATGCAGTATACACGCAGTTCTATTATTGTCAGCCGTAGCCAGCCACTCTACAAAACTACTGGTACCATCTATCCCCAAGCTGGAAACCATGCCGCGCCAAATCCCTACCACAATCAAGCTAATGTTCTAGCTGGATCCACGCTGCCATGCATACTGCCATTGCTGGGGACACCCTAAGATATCTTCCTCCAGGAGACCATGCACTACAGAATCCCATTGCTGCTACGATACTCTGCTTATTGGACAACACTCATCCTCTGCAAACAGATAAGTAGCATCATTATGTTACTTATACTGCTCTAGTATTACGCGCTTCACATATAGCCTTTACAAAGAACTGTATTTAAACCTGGCTTATTTAAAGCAGAGGTTGCATACAGCATTTTCATCTGCTACGTGCTTGACATTCGTTGTTACTTGTATACGGACATCCGCCCTAAAATACTGAACATGTTCGTTATACCTTTTCTGGCTAAGGATAGAAGGTGTGTTATACCTCCTCCCTTAGTAATTAGTAGTGATATGATTTAGAGAACCCCCAAACTCTTATTCTCTGATTAGAGTGACGCCTGGGGTTCAGTACTGATAATCACTTGGCATACTGAAGTTCATTGAAATCTTTTCTTTAATGTAGTTGTGCTTTGCTCTCGTTCACCGTAGTTTGTGACACTATCAGTAAATTGTGCTCCTTAAAAACAACCACACCGTCTTTTTGGAGAGCAGCCTGAATTTCTCCTGAGGTTACCTGTGATTTTTTTGGGGGGTTTTCTCAATAATGTAATCAAATCAAAATCACTGAAATTTGCTCAGTTGCAGAATTGTCACTGTCATTACTTTTATTTTTTTATGACGAATTTCCCCACAAATCGCTATCGCTCAATTCTGCAAGTGATTATAATTTATTATCGCTGTTTTCTAGCTGCTCTAAAACCACTTTTGACATAAATGGACACTTTTTGGTTGCTATGGACAATCTACAGTTTGCAGGCAGAAAGAACAGTTTTTATTATACAAAAGTAGGGCACTGGGCAGACCACTAGGGACAAAGGGGGTGTGTATTTTTTACATACAGTACTGTAATCTATAAGATTACAGTATACTGTATGTAATGTGTGTATTTACTTTTTTGAATTTGGCGCCGTACTCCGCCCCTGTGCGTCGTAACGTCAGGGAACGGAGATCGGCGGCACACAGGGTCACTGTGTGAATCAAGCGAGGACCCGCTCGCTCACACAGCGGGGAGGCATCGCAGAATCCAGGGACAAGGTAAGTAACTTTGTGGCTGCTGCGAGGCGAGCCCGAGTCTGGCTCGGGGATACCGCTTTTGGTACAGAAATCTTACCCCGAGCCAGACTCGGGAATACCACCAGGGGGTTAAGGCTTTTGATATCTTTTTATATCCTTTTCGGTCTTTGTAAAGTTTCATTACCTTGTTACGCAGGTCCTTTGACTATTCTTTTCTACCTCCTCATGGCTCAATGTCTAGCCTTCTTAGTGCATCCATGTGAGAGCTAACAAACTCATTGACTATTTATATACAGACTCTAATTGTGATTTAAAAAGCCACAAATGTGGGGAATCAACCTTTAATTGCCATTTTAACCTGTGTATGTCACCATCTGTGTCTGTACCAAGGCCAAACATTCTAGGGTATGTAAACTTTTTATCAGGGCCATTTGGGTGATTTATGTTATCAGTATGATTTGAAAAGGAATAATAATGCCAAATATTAATGCCAAAATTTCTGCCAGGGTATACACATTTTTGAGCAGGACTGTATACACCCCCCAGCTGCTGCCTTTGCAGCTGAAGGGGAGCAGTTGAAGGACACTTAAAAATGCTCTTGATTTGGAATGGATTATTCTTGTGTAACGCTACCCCCGCAGGAGCCGCTGGTTGTTGTTGGGATCGGCGTATTAAGTTACCTCAGTGTTGTCTAGGGGTGTAGTTGATAAGTAGAGTAGCTTAGAGTAGTGAGCGAATGTCCAGCCAACAAACAAAGGTTTTCAAAAGCTTTATTTTCAGCCCAATGTAGCCAACATCAACATGGAGTAAGAAGGAAAGGTTGATGAAGCGATAGAGAAATTGCTGTATCAGGCCTGGATATAAACAGAGCGATCCTGCTCTCAGTAGCACAGTAGTAGTAGATATAGTTTGTCGAAACTCTAGCTAGAGTGGGTGAAGTGCCTCTGGACAGACCTCTGCCACAAGCCTGGCAGCCAAAATGTCACTTTTGATTGCTGGGAGGAACAGACCTCTGCTACAGGGCTCTAGGGCCTCTGCCACAGGCCTATTACTTGAATGAGCTAAATGGACGAATTGAGCGAATCCTCCCAGTAGATTAAACATAGGTCACCGGATGACAGCAAAGAGTACCTGTCAGCATTCCGGTCACCAGATCCCCGATGGTTCGTTCAAGCCCTGTTGGACAACCTGCCTCTGGGTTCTCCTCAAGCCGACCCCCCCATCGAACGGCACACAGCCCGGGATCCTCTCAGCAAAGTGGGGGACCCAGTAAGTCACTGGGGCCCTTTTCAGCAAAGTGGAGCTCTGCGTAGAATGTGACCCCGGCCTGGAAGGCTATCGCCGGGGTCCGTTGGATGCGCACACCCTAAAGGTGGGTGCCGCACCTGGAACCCGCAAAGACCCAACAAAAAAAAAGGCGTCTGCCACAGATATACTCCTCCCCCGCATGCACCGTGTGGGAAAACTCCTCTAATTGGCTGTTGGGGAAAAGTGGCTCTGCCAGAACCCCTCTAGCGCCACCTGTCGCCCAGGGGTAGAAACAACACCCCTGGAGCGCAGACTGACCTACAGGACAGTTCAGGAATGACAGCAGCCTAAATTTAGCAAATTGTGAATGGGAGCAAAATAACTCTCCCATTCCCCACTTACTTTAGCATAGTGCCCATACTGAAAGTAAGGGGGCGCTACATACTCCCCCCACTTGAAATGACACTGTCCCCAGTGTCCTAAGGCATTCAAGCCTAAATGCCAGCCTGATACTTGCTAACCAGATAGAAAAAGGGGGAAAAAGAAAAAAAGAAAGAAAAGAAGAGAACACAATTGTAACATCAATTACAATATTGGCATCATTTAAATAACATATGAGATACAAACAGACACAACCCTAGCTATCTAGCTGCCCATTCTCCGCAGTGTTGATAGTAGGTGGGTCCAGAACCTGCATAGGAAATATAAACCATACACAATATAGAATATAGAATCCCTATCTATTTACAACCTCCAAGGTCAGAATTGAGACTGCACGCTCACGTCTGAATGCAAAATCTCCCTTCCTCCCGAGGAGTCCTAAATGTAAGTGCTTGAGCAATAATAATTCTGTTGCAAGAATATAAAAATATAAAGAACTATGGGCCAATACTTTTTTTAAATTCTAACCATTTTAGAGATAATAGACATACTACTTTAAAAAAGACATGGGAATCAGGGTATTGGGAACATGTACCAATGCAAAATCGTAAATAACACCGAACGCCTAGGGATTCCTTAAAGCTGGATGTGGTGTAATGGAGGAGTACGGTTTCTGTGGACAGTCTCAGCCATAGCATACACTGGCGGCACATATTTGGCTGTAGAATTGATTTTTGCATTTACAGTTCGCTCTGTTTATGTAAACTATATTACCAAAAGTTTTGGGACACTGACCTTTACACGCACATGAACCTCAATGGCATAAAAAGGATATGTTAACTTGGTGCCCCTATACCTTTGTAGGCACTAGCAATTTTGTAACTTTTGGGAGTTGCTGGGAAACCACTGTTTTATGCCTTTTGGGAATTCCAGTCTCACATACACTATATTACCAAAAGTATTGGGACACCTGCCTTTACACGCACATGAACTTTAATGGAATCCCAGTCTTAGTCCGTAGGGTTCGATATGGAGTTGGCCCACCCTTTGCAGCTAAAACATATTCAACTCTTCTGGGAAGGCTGTCCACAAGGTTTAGGAGTGTGTCTATGGGAATGTTTGAACATTGTTCCAGAAGTGCATTTGTGTGGTCAGGCACTGATGTTGGGCAAGAAGGCCTGGCTCGCAGTCTCCGCTTTGATTCATCCCAAAAGTGTTCTGTTGGATTGAGGTCAGAACTCTGTGCTGACCAGTCAAGTTCCTTCAATTGGGGGGGGGGGGGGGGTTAAGGTGTGATGTTGTTTTTAGGGGCTGGGCTTGGCCCCTTAGTTCTAGTAAGGGAAACTCTTAAAGCATCAGCATACCAAGAGTTCTTGGGCAATTTTATGCTCTCAACTTTGTGGGAACAGTTTGGGGATGGCCCCTTTCTGTTCCAACATGACTGCGCACCAGGGCACAAAGCAAGGTCCATAAAGACATGGATGAGCAAGTTTGGGGTGGAAGAACTTAACTGGCCTGCACAGAGTGCCATTAAAGTCCATGTGTCTGTAAAGGCAGGCATCCCAATACTTTTGTTAACCATCGCTGGAATCTTTTTTTTTATTTTTTATAAAGGACTTATAAAGCTGTGTCTGTGTGGTTTTTAACAATTTGACTCTTTTTTTTTTGTGAAATGATAGGGGTACAATGTACCAGTTATCAATACACATAGGGGGGGGAGATCTGGGAGGCCCCTTTGTTAAAGGGGGCTTCCAGATTCTGATAAGCCCCCCGCCCACAGACCCCCAAAGCATCCCCCCCATGTTGAGGGCATGTGGCCTGGTACGCTTCAGGAGGGGGGACACTCTCTCATCCCCCCCTCTTTTCCTAAGGCCTGCCAGGTTGCGTGCTCGCATAAGGGTCTGGTATGGATTTTTGGGGGAACCCCACGCCATTTTTTTTTTTATTTGGTGGCAGGGTTCCCCTTAATATCCATACCAGACCTGAAGGGCCTGGTAATGGAATTTTGGAGACCCCAAAGCATTTTTATTTAAAGTTTGGTTCCCTGCACAAAATTTAATTTTTGAAGGAAAATTACTCGTGGCTATTTTATGAATTGTCGGGTACCGGCAATACAGATAAAAGTCATTGAAAAAACGTCAGGGGTTCCCCTTAATATTCACGCCAGATACAAAGGGCCTGGTAATTGACGGGGGGGGGATCCCTGCCATTTTCTTTAATGACTTTTCTCTGTATTGCCGAGTAGTTTTAAATAACTTTTTTTCCTTCAAAAATTACATTTTGTGCAGGGACAGTTCTAAACACGGGAAACATGCGCTACTTTACAGGCATAATATACACACACCCCAGGTACGAAATTTAAAGGAATATTTCACTTTTATTGTTTCGCTTTAAGCATTATTAAAATCACTGCTCCCGAAAAAACTGACGTCTTTAAAAATATTTTTTTTTGCATTGACACATGTCCCCTGGGGTAGGACCCAGGTCTCCAAACACTTTTTAGGACAATAACTTGCATATTAACCTTTAAAATTAGCACTTTAGAATTCTCCCATAGACTTTTACAAGGTGTTCCACGGCTTTTCGAATTTGCCGCGAACACCCCAAATTGTACGCTATTCGCCAAAGGCAAACAGCCAATGTTCGAGTCAAACTCATGTTCGACTCAAACTCGAAGCTCATCCCTATTTGTCAATTTTCTTTATTCTTTCCCTTACCCTGACAGTTTCCAATGCACTAACACTTTGGCTTTTCTGTGCCCCTCCCCCTTTTATAGTGAGGAGGATAGCTTTTTAAAAGCCTATATTGTCCCCTCTAAGCTTGCTGGCCATAGTTTAAAGGCCATACAGTGCATTGGGGATTTAATAAAAATTTGCCCTGGTAAATCTACACATCTATTTGCCAGGACTGCAAATCTCAAATCTGCAGGATTTCCCTTGGACCCATGGTTGTGGTGAACCTGAAACTCATTTTTTACTAATAACTGAGAATTAGGTTCTTGGCTTGATTTTCTGATTGCAATTTCACAGTTGCCTTAAGCTTGCAACCAACACTGGGATCCCTGCCAATGACTTCCATTAGTCAGAAAGGAAGAGGCTCCCTCACTTATCACTGGCATCCATGTATCCATTAGAGTGTAAAATACATTTAGTGACATAATGTAAGTTTAATAGTAGATAATTATACATTGAAAATGTATACATGTTTTTATTGTTTTTTCTCAAAGTACCGGTACTGGAATTCTTTATTTTAAATGTATGTGGTATTTATTAAATTGGCACAGTTTGAAGCGGTATTAAACACAAAAGCAGAATTGTAATATATTGCAGCCTACCAATCATTAGATGTTGTTGCTGCATTAGTTTTCTTCTTTTATTTTTTTCTCTCTGTTTTCACCTGGTGATGTGGCCAGTAATACACTTCCTGTATTAGAGTGGCCCCACTCTGCTGAAGGCGCACCTTTGGACAGCAGCATTGTCAGTCTGGGGGGAGGGGTGTGTTAGATGCACTAGCAGAATTTAATACACTAACAAATTGAAGACAAATTTTAGCTAACACTTTATAAGCAGTCGCAGCAAATGATTTTGTTCCTTTTGGAAAAAAAGGTTTTACATAAATAAATAAAAAGCTGATAATTGTGTAGCGGTACGTTGGTGGTTAGACCTGACACTGGCTCAGCCCTTTGTAGGCAGGGACCACGGGCCCCTATAGTGTAGCAGAAAATATGGAAAGTCTTATTAGTGCTAGCTGTCCTTCTGGTGGGCTACTGCTCCCAGTTAGTCCTCCTGGCTGCAGCTGCCTGACTTCACTGCCCATGACATTGCAATCCTCACTACTGGCTTCACACCCAGCTCTGACGGTTTCCTCTCAGTCCTCTATGGCAGTCCTCTCCCGTCTTCCTGACTGCACGTGTCACTCACCAGCCCTCCTGGCTGCAACCGGTGGTTCCCTCCTGAAGACTTGCCTGGCAGTAATAGCTCCCGCTGTCCTCTTTGATTCCTCATGTAGCACTACCCCCGGAGGAGCTGCTGGTTTGTTTTGGGTGGCACATTTACCTCATGACTCCCCCGAATTCCTAGGGGTGGATGATGCCAGGGCTCAAGGAACGTGTGGGAACGGAGTTCCTGCACTTTTTTCACAGCAGGAACTCAGTTCCTTTTGCAGGACTAGAGCATCCGAGCCGCCCGAGCCAATCCTTCACTAAGCGGTGATGCCCAGCTCGAGTCACTGTCAGGGGCAGGCGAACCTTAGTAATCCTTTATGTTACTGGCCGCTTCCTGTATATGGATTCATCAGGTAGTGTGCGGGTATTCCGCCACTTCCTCGATGCCGCAATTTCTTCTGGGAGCTTTTGTCATTGTTCCCAGGAGACATACATTGTGGCATCGAGGAAGTGATGGAATACCCGCACACTTCCTGATGGATCCATGTACAGCAAGTGGCCAGTAACATAAAGGATTACTAAGGTACAACGGATCTAAAAAAAAAAACATGCGGTTTAGTAATTATGCACATGAGCGTATCATTTTTTATTTTTTTTTGGTGGGGGAGTGGATCTTGGGTGGGAGTTCCCACACTTTTTTCCCCAGGACTTGACCCCTGGATGATGCGTATTGCATTTGGTAGAAGTAAAGGAATGTCCACAACAGGTGCTCTTTGCTGTGCTCTTCATTACCCAGCCGGGTAAAAACAATAAACTTGTGGTGAGGAAAGTAAAGTTGAAGAAGAAAGGAGAACAGCAGATTCAGGCGTGATGATAGGGAAACAGTCCTGCTCCCAAGCGTAACACTTCTCTGCGCCACTCCTGCCTAAGTGGGTTTAGTGTACCCGGACAGCCCTCTCTCACCGACCTGGCAGCTGGAGCATCACTCAAACATCTGTAGGATAGAGTCTCTGCCACAGACCCTCCTCGGTGAACTTGAACTTGAGGAAAAGTCTCTGCCACAGACCCTCCTTGGTGAACTTCAGGGAGACACCTCTGCCACAGGCCCTCTCTGATTTGTAGTTACGGAGATAATCCTCCTTAGATGAATTACGCCTGGATCTCCTTCAACTTGTCGCCCAGGTACCGACTGACAGGGGATCAATCCTTCAGTGTCCGGCTACCTTGATCCCTGGTGGTTTGTCGAGGCCCTTTTGGATCGCCAGCCTCTCAATGGCGCTCCTCAGACGGACTCCCCACCGAACAGAAATACAGCTTGGGATCCTCACACACTGGGTCCCCGTCGCTGTTCAGATCCCCCGAGCCAACATGGTCCTGGAACCAGGAACACCGCGTGGCACGCACGCCCTGGCCATATTGCCGGGGCACCGTGATGTGGTCACCCTAAAGGTGGGTGCCACACTCGAAGAAGAAGACCCAGCACCAATGGTGTCTGCCCCATAAATACCCCTCCCCAGCATGCACAGCAAGGTCAAACCCTCCTGATTGGCTGCTGGGAAAGAGCAACCAAACCTTGACTCCACTACTGCCACCTGCAGCACCGGGGTTGGAAGAACACCCCAGCGCAACAGAATAAGCCCACAGCACAGCCAAGCTGAGACAGAGACCCTGTTTAACACATAACAATTTGGATCAGAGTTTAACTACACTCTGATCTCCCTCTAAATTTAGATAGCACCAGTACCTACAGTAACCAGGCGCTACACTTATATGCCTCCTGTTCGGATCCTTCATGAGCTCTTGAAGGACTCCAGCATGCACCCCAGCATGAGTCCCAGGCCTGAGTTCACTCCCCCACCAGACTGGGAAGCTCCCTCAAAGGCCCCAACAGCCAAGTACTCCATTCTCAGTTCTTCCACCCTGACAACTCCTCAACTGCTGGGCTGAACCTGGGTATTTCAAGGAGGCCTGCCCCCTGCCAATCCTAGTTGGGGATTGGTCAGGGCTCCCTGAGACACCCCAGACAGCTCCATTCCTCTTCCCCCTCCTCCTCTTTTAGAATTCTCTAGAAGAAAGAGGGAGGTGACAGTGGAGTGATGCTGTCTGTGAGTCACAATAGCTACTTTGATCCACTCCCAGCCCACACAATCCAAAACTTCCAGCTAGGCCTTTCTAAATGTACCTACACTACAAAAATCCTAACTTTTAGCACCTACCTCGGACCGCCTTGTGCACATTAACTGCAGCAAGGAGGCCCAGCTGAGCGAAACAAGGTACTTGGGGGGTGTTCGTGTGCTCTTATTTGCCAAAGGGGGAACTAATCAGCGGGTCCGGTGGACCTGATGTCCGCTGGCCACCCACGATTGTTCCCAGAAGAGGCAGAATGTCAATCTGCCTATGTAAAGAGGGCTAATCGCGGCTCTGTCAGAGGGAAAGAGAGAGAGTTTGTGTTTCTGCTAAGCAGGAACATGGATCTCTTTCTTTGCCCAGTCACCCCCCACACAGTTAGCAAGCACTCCCTAGGAGCACACTTAACCCTTTGATCGCCCCTGGTGTTAACCTCTTCCCTGCCAGTTTCATTAGTACAGTAACACTGCATATTTTTAGCACTGATCACTGTATTAGTGTCACTGGTCCCCAAAAAAGTATCAAAAGTGTCAGTTAGGCCCCGTACACACGACCGAACATGTCTGCTGAAACTGGTCCGCGGACCAGTTTCAGCAGACATGTTCGGTCGTGTGTACGGCCGATCGGACAGGATTCCAGCGTACATTTGCCCGCCAGACCGTTTTCGAGCGGGCAAATGTTTCTAAACTTGCCCGCTGGAATCCTGTCCGTCGGACATGTACGGTCGTCTGTACAGACTTACCGTACATGTCCGAGCGGCCGCCATCCCTCGCATGCGTCGAATGACTTCAACGCATGCGTGGAAGCATTGACCTTTCAGCGTCGCGCACGTCGCGGCGTCATCGTCGCGGCAACGGCGCAAACACGTCACCGCGCTGTCTGTCCGCGCGGATTGACTCTCATTTCTGTATGATGGTGTGTACAGCCATCATACAGAAATCTCTGGGCGGGCATGTCCGCTGAAAACGGTCCGGCAGGCCGTTTTCATCGTACATGTTTGCCCGTGTGTACGAGGCATAAGGTGTCCGATTTATCCGCCGCAATGTTACAATCCAAATCTCTGATCGACCACCATTACTAGTAAAATTGGGATTTTGTTTACCCAAAATATGTAGCTGAATACATACTGCCCAAAAATGATGAAGAAATTAAATTTTTTATTGAACATATTTTATAGCAGAAAGTAAAAACTATTGTTATTTTTTTCAAAATGTACCCCCTTTTTTTTGTTTATAGTGCAAACAATAAAAACCACAGAGGTGATCAAATACCACCAAAAGAAAACGGAAAATTGAATACTTACCTTTCCGTAATTTTCCTTTCCTGGTGCCTATGCATGGCAGCATACCAATGGTCATGGCTCCGCCCCCGACCGACCCACAGGACCACTTAACTCTCTTATAAAAAGGAGTTGTTCCCCCACCCTCAGGCATTCTTTGTAACTAGTCTACAGACCTTATGGACCAAAGTAAAAGGGAGGGTGTATGCTGCCATGGGTAGGCACCAGGAAAGGAAAATTACGGAAAGGTAAGTATTCAATTTTCCGTTTTCCTGATGCCTCCATTGTAGCATACCAATGGTCAATAACTCGCTTACAGGGAGGGTACTGCAAAGAAATCATTTTTAATGAGTTATAGAGCGGAAAGCTCTAGCGTCCTCCTCCCAAATTCGAGGTAAGTGCTGCCGGATCTAGGCTATAGTGCGACATGAAGATGTTGAAGGATAACCAACTTACCGCCTTGCAAATTGTCTCTGGGGAGACCCGAGCCAAAGATGCCCAAGAAGAGGTGATCCCTCGTGTAGAGTGAGCATTCACCGCATTTGGGATTGAAAAACCACTACCCTGATACGCTTTCTGGATTAGCTTCACAATCCAGCTTGCTACTGTTGTCTTGGAGGCTGCTCTTCCTTTCCTTGCGCCTCTGGGAATGATAAAAAGACGTTGGTCTTTTCGGAACTCACAAGTAAGACCTAGGTAATATTTCAAGGATCTGGCTACATCTAGCTCGTGTAAATTCGAGGAGGCCTGATCTTCCCCAAAGGCTGGAAGGACCCATTCCTGGTTGAGATGATAACCTAAAGGTACCTTTGGGATGAACTGGTGAATAGGTTGCAGGACCACTCTGTCTGGAAAAAAGGTGATGTAGGGCTCCTGAGCCCCTAGAGTCTGAATTTCTGACACTCTGCGGCCCGATGTGATAGCGACCAAAAAGGCAGTTTTCCCAGGTAATATCTTCTAATGAACATTCCTCCGTAGGTGCGAAAGGGGGACGAGCTAGGGCCCAGAGAACAATTGGCAGTTCCCATTTGGGGTATAAAGTCTTCCTGGGAGGGTGTAGCCTCAAAACTGCCTTTAGGAACCGGTCTACTAGAGGGTTTAGTGCCCAGCGTGTGTCTGTCAGTGCTGAGATGGCCGAAACCTGGACTTTTAGGGTGCTGTGACCTAAACCTAAGTCTAGGCCCCACTGTAAGAAAAGAAGAGCATTATGGACTCCAGGTATTAGTGGATAGAAATGGTTGGATTCTGCCAAGTCCACAAATTTTTCCCATATCCTGTAATACGTGGCATTCGTGGATGACTTCCTTGCTTGCAGTAGAGTTTGAATAACTTCTCGAGACCATCCTAAGTCAGCCCAGCCTTTTCCGCTCAATCTCCAGGCCTTCAAGTCTAGAATTTCTGGATGTGGGTGAAGGAAGTCGCCCTGGAATAATAGGTTGCTCTTGTGTGGACAAGTGGGAACCATGGCCTCTTCGGCCAATGTGGAATGATTGTCAGGATGGTGACATCCTCCTTCGTTAGACGCTGGAGAAACCACAGAATTAGGGGAGTAGGAGGGAACGCATATCCCAACTGGAAGATCCAAGGCTGGACTAGGGCATCTACTCCTGCTGATGTCGGAGATGGGAGTCTCAAGAAAAACAGTGGCGTTTTTGCGTTGAGTGGGGAAGCAAAAAGATCTACCTGGGGAGTTCCCCACTGTTGGCATATCCACTCAAAAACTTCCTGGTCTAGCGACCAGTCGTTGTTATTCACAAATGATCTTGAGGGATGAGGGGACATGTATCAATGCAAAAAAAAGTTTTAAAAACTGCAGTTTTTTTAGGAGCAGTGATTTTAATAATGCTAAAAGTGAAACAATAAAAGTGAAATTATTCCTTTAAATTTCATACCTAGGGGGGGTGTCCCTGCACAAAGTGTCATTTCTGAAAGAAAAAAAGACATTTAAAACTGACTTGCGGCTATAATGAATTGTCGGCTCTGGCAATTCAGAGAGGATTCATTCATTAAAAAAAAAAAAATAGCGTGGGGGTCCCCCAAATTCAATTACCAGGCCCTTCAGGTCTGGTATGGATATTAACCACTTGGGATCCGCCTGCCGTCAATTGACGGCTACAGCGCGGATCCCAAAAGCCAACAGGACATCAATTGACGTCCGCCCCTTTGGGCGGTCCCCACGCGTGCTCCAGAGCGCGCGGCGGGGAAAATCTGTGTTGGCCGTGTCCCTTGGACACAGCCAATTACAGATCGCCGCGAACGGCCAATCAGAGTGGCCGTTTACAATGCGATCTGTGCGGCCAATGAGAGATGATCTCATATGTAAACATATGAGATCATCTGTCATTGCCGGCTCACACAGAGACAGCGGTGCTGTCTCTGGAGAGGAGACCGATCTGTGTCCCTTGTACATAGAGACACAGATCGGTCACCCCCCCAAGTCACCCCCCTCCACCTACAGTTAGAACACTTTATAGGAAACATATTTAACCCCTTCCTCACCCCCTAGTGTTAACCCCTTCAATGCCAGTCACATTTATACTGTAATTAGTGCATATTTATAGCACTGATCGCAGTATAAATGTGAATGGCGCCAAAAATGTGTCCGATGTGTCCACCATAACGTCGCAGTCCCAATAAAAATCGCAGATCGCCGCCATTTCTAGTAAAAAAAAAAAAAAAAAAAAAAATAATTCTGTCCCCTATTTTGTAAGCACTATAACTTTTGCGCAAACCAGTCGCTTATTGCGTTTTTTTTTTTTTTTTACCAAAAATATGTAGAAGAATACGTATCGGCCTAAACTGAGAAAAAATTTTTTTTTTTTAATTGGGATATTTATTATAGCAAGAAGTAAAAAATATTGTATTTTTTTCAAAATTGTCGCACTTTTTTGTTTATAGCGCAAAAAATAAAAACCGCACAGGCGATCAAATACCACCAAAAGAAAGCTCTACTTGTGGGGAAAAAAGGACGTCAATTTTGTTTGGGAGCCACGTCACACGACCGCGCAATTGTTAGTTAAAGCGACGCAGTGCCGAAAGCTGAAATTTCACCTGGGCAGGAGGGGGGTATATGTGCCCAGTAAGCAAGTGGTTAAGGGGAACCCCGCTGTCAATTTAAAAAAAAAATTACGTGGTGTTCCCCCCAAATATCCATTCCAGACCCTTCAGGTCTGGTGTGGATTTTAAGGGGAACTCCACCCCAAATTTAAAAAAAAATGGCGTGGAGTTCCCCCAAAAATCTAAAAAGTACTGGAAACATGCGATATTTCACATGCTAACTTTACACCCCCCCAGGTACGAAATTTAAAGGAATATTTCACTTTTATTGTTTCACTTTTAGCATTATTAAATTCACTGCTCTCGAAAAAACGGCATTTTGCATTGATACATGTCCCCTGGGACAGGACCCAGGTCCCCAAACACTTTTTAGGACAATAACTTGCATATTAGCCTTTAAAATGAGCACTTTAGATTTCTCCCATAGACTTTAACAGGGTGTTCCGCAGGTTTTCGAATTTGCCGCGAACATCGCAAATTTTTTGTTGTTCGCCGAACAGGCGAACAGACAATGTTCGAGTCGAACATGAGTTCGACTCGAACTCGAAGCTCATCCCTAATCCCAACCAGAGATCTTCTGTTGGCGTGTGGCTTTCTACCCAGTCTGGGGGTCTATGCAGCAGAATGTCCTTTGACCGGTATCCGATAGATCTCCCACAGCTCACAGATGATCAATTAGTGATTATAGCCAAGGTGTGATGGAATATAGCATGGCTCTGGAAGAAGATCTTAAGACATCTATGGCTTTTTCTGCCATAAAATCCGAAGCCAACTTCAGCTCATCCAAAGCCTTAATGATCTCTTCGGTGTCTATGCCTGCTCTGAGGGCTGTCTCAATGTTATCCGACCATACCCTAGTGGCCCTAGAAATGGACGACAAAGCTACTGCTGGCTTGCAGGCTCCCCCGGTTGCCTGGTACACCTTCTTGAGGTCTGAGTCGATTCTTCGGTCCAGGACATCTCTAAAAGAGACTGCGTCCTCCAGGGAGAGTCGTGTTTTTGTCCAGTCTCATGACCGAGGCATCCACGGACGGAACGGAGTTGAAGAGTTTTGCGTCAGATTCTGCTAATGGATATCATTTTTGAAAACGGTTAAAGGCCACCGGCCTCTTGTCCACTTTCTGCCATTCTCCTGTAACAACCCCTTTGATCTCTTCCATTAAGGGAAAGTTTGAGACTTGTCTTGTTAAATGAGGAAAATACTTTTTTTTGGACGGGGGCTCGGGGTCCTCCTCCCACTGAATCGCATCTTTAACTGCGACCACAAAAGGTTCCACTAGGCCAAAATCAAAGGTTGACAAGTTTTCTTCGGCCGTGACAAATTCGTCTTTCGAAATGCTTCCCCAGGTTGTGGGGTAGGTGCCTCTGCTGCCCCCTGTTCCGTGGGGGTAGTTGCAACGTCTTTTGATGAAGCCAACTCTCTGACTCTTTAATCAGATCTTTTATAGAGCTTGTCGGGCTTGGTTTCTCCACCGTAGCCTCCAAAAAGCATTGCCCACGGGCCAATTTCCCTGGTAAGGCTTTTCTGCCGCATACCCAACAATCTTCCTTCCCTGGTTTGGAGGAGGTATGTCGGGAAGAACTCTGATGACCATGGGAATTATGGTCTGAGGAATGAGAGTGGCCAGAGCTTCTGTGGCTTCTTGAACCCCTGTCGTGAGGACTCCGGTGGGAGGATCTGCAGGATGAGTCTCGTTGCGGGCTGGGGAGACAAAACCAGAAAAGGATATCTTTCTGTGCCCGCCAAAGTGCTCTTTTTTTTTTTTTTTTAAAACGTACCTGCCCGTTGCAGCCCTTACCTAGTGATTACTATTAGATCTCTAGTAAGGACTTATCCCCATAGACACAATTTTTTTGCCATTGGTATATATATATATATATATATATATATATATATATATATATATATATATATATATATATATATATATATATATATATATATATATATATATATATATAAAATAAATCAATAATTTAACTATTTACTATTTAAATCTTTGAACACTTAAACCCCCCTTTTTTTTGTTTAACTATTTCTGCTTTCTTTACCTTGGCCGGGATCCATTTCTTTCCCAAAGAAGTAGCAGTAGGGGTGGAGAGGAGCACTAGCGATGCTAACTCCCTGACAGCCTGACTCCTAATGAGAAAACAGGCTGTTTAAGTATCCTGGGAGTAACAAAATGGCCGCCCGCTCCCTACCGCGCATGCGCCGACGGTACTCCGCCCCCCGAGATGACGAGGCTGAGCTCCGTGACACGCGCAAAGCGCCCACAGCTATGGATGGGACTGAGCTGCACGGAGAACCAGCCCTTGAGAGTCCCTCTCCCCAAAACCTCGTCCGGACCGTGCTGCGATGGCGAGATGTGCCTGAGAGGTTCTCATGGCTGAATCACTGTAACATTTAGGATGACATTTTTTTTACATGTTACCTCACATGGAGTAATTTGGTGTTATAATTTGTTGAGCATGAACACATGTATGAATAAAAACAGTAATAATGAAACACTCCAAAGATACTAGAGTCCACAATAATGCTGTAGCAGCGCTACAATCAAACCAACGTTTGATAGACTTGTATGTAAACGGTGGATGATTATGGTGATTCATTGCGCAGTTGTCTCGTGAATTTGGTGAGTGCATCCCCGAAAGGAGAAAAAAGGAGAAAAAAAAACCCACGTGGTGAAGATCCCTTGGTGAAAGGAGCACTGTTAAAAGACTGATTACCAATCACACTCATCTTCCTCTGCATCACTATTGTTTCCTATATGCATACCATATAGAAGTCTATCAAACGTTGATTTGATTGTAGCGCTGCCACAGTATTATTGTGGACTCTAGTATCTTTGGAGTGTTTCATTATTACATTTTTTTTCGAAAATCCGAATTAATTAAGGTCGAATCTGTCATGAAAGGCTTATCTGTCGAATGTTCTAAGAAGATTCGATGGAGCAGCTAAACTGTACGACGCCGCAATTGTACATTTCCTGTCGAATGTTCCGCCTACAAGCTATAGTAGAATTCTAATGTCGTATGACACTAGCAATAATTATATTTATAAATTATTATTACCAGTCAACCAACATTCAAATTCTTCTATGGCCTATGGGCCGAGCATTTGACTGGAAATGTATGATTGCAGCTTCGTACAGTTTATCTGCTTGTCAAATCTTCTTAGAACTTTTGACAGACACCATAAGCCTTCAATGACAGATTAGACGTTTGTATGTTTTTCGCTGCTTCGTCGAATCTTCGTCGTTCATGTCGAATGGTCTACCCCAACATTGTCTCTATAATGTTGAATCTTTTCTCTCTATGTAGAATAATCTTGGCGTAATAGAGTTAAGGTTAGGTACATTAGACCGCAGGTTCGATAGACACAGATCTCTATTGTCACTGTCATGTTTATTCTATATCGAACTGTTGTAGCAACGAAAACAAAAATAAAGCATTTTTTTTATGCCGGATCTTTCGGATTCTGTGGCCCCGATTCAGATACAATAGTGTATCTCTCGGAGGGCGTAACGTATCTCAGATACGTTACGCCGCCGTAAATTAGGGCGCAAGTTCCGTATTCAGAAAGAACTTGCGCCCTAAGTTAAGGCGGCGTAACGTATGTGGTCCGGCGTAAGCCCGCGGAATTCAAATGTGGATGATGTGGGCGTGTTTTATTTAAATTAATAGTGACCCCACATATTTGACGTTTTTTGCGAACGGCGCATGCGCCGTTCGTGAAAGAATCCCAGTGCATATGCTAGAAATTACGCCGCAAATCGTCATTGCTTTAGACGTGAACGTAACTTACGTACAGCCCTATTCGCGAACGACTTACGCAAACGATGTAAAATTTTCAAAATTCGACGCTGGAACGACGTTCATACTTGGATATGTGGAAAAAAAGGGAGCGCTAGGGATAATGGAACACCTAAAAATAGTAAATAATAAAGATAATCCACAGTGAATAACCAGCAACATGGATTCGTTATAAATAGTGAAAAAACACAAAATAAATTATATTGGTGATAATAAACATAAAATAAAGTCCATCACAATGAAGACTCCCAAAAGGGAGATATCTTATGTCAACGATGTGTAGAAAAAATCCAAACAGTAAAAAACAACAAGTGTTTGACAGATGATTTCCCTTAATCATTACAGATTTCCACCTCCACCACAGAAAGACAAAAGTAATCACCGCAAAAAAGTGCTCATGGATGGCACCTTACCGCAGGGTGTTGACCACTTTAATTAAAAAGAGGTCAAGTAAGCATAAGTGTTAACCATAGATTCCAGACGTAACTCTTGATGGCTCGATTATCACACTCCACACCACATGAAGTAAATCAAAAAAGAGAAAAAATCGCCATAGAATAATAACGTTTATTAAAATGTAAACGTAAACTTAACATAGGATACCCCTCATATAGCAGGGGTAACTTTACGCCGGAAAAAGCCGAACATAAATGACGTAAAAAAATGCGCCGGGTGGACGTACGTTTCTGAATCGGCGTATATACCTAATTAGCATATTCCTTGCGTAAATCTACGGAAGCGCCACCTAGCGGCCAGCGTAAATATGCAGCCTAAGATACGACGGTGTAAGACACTTACGCCGGTGGGATCTTAGGGAAATCTATGTGTAACCTGATTCTATGAATCAGTCGCATAGATACGACCCCGCAACTCAGAGTTACGACGGCGTATCCGGAGATACGCCGTCGTAACTGCTCTCTGAATCCGGGCCTGTGTGTTTGTTTTCGTTTGTTAAAATGATAACGAAAATACCTGAAATTCGGACGAAAATGCATTCGGACGAAAACAAATGCACATGTTAAGGAACTACCCAAAATTCTCTCAGTGTATAGCCAGCTTTACTAAGTGTCTCCTGGACCTAAAGCCCACAGTCCTCTTGATTGTGTCTGGGTAGGAACAGTACAATGGGGGTTATTTACGAAAGGCAAATCCACTTTGCACTACAAGTGCAAACTACAGGTGCAAAGTGCACTTGAAATTTCACTGAAAGTGCACTTGGAAGTGCAGTCACTGTAAATCTGAGGGGTAGATCTGTAATAAGGGGAAGCTCTGCTGATTTTATTATCCAATCATGTGCAAGCTAAAATGCAGTTTTTTATTTTCCTTGCATCTACTTTTCCTTGGATCTACAGAGACTGCACTTCCAAGTGCACTTTCAGTGCAATTTCAAGTACACTTTGCACTTGTAGTTTGCACTTGCAGTGCAAAGTGGATTTGCCTTTTTCGTAAATAACCCCCAAAGTATCTAACCTACAGGAAGAAAAAATATAAATCCACCTCTGTCAGCATGTGACCTGTTCTATTGCTTTTGGCGCTGCTCAAAGTAGAGGGAAAAGCATATCCCTGTGTCCCAGAACATGGGGTGCAGGCTTATCCTGATACCAATCTAGAGGGCTAGTAAAAGTAAAGAGCAAATGATTTCTGCTATTCCCAACCAGCCCAGGTAAATAAACGATAGGGAGCAGCATCAGCCTATATGTCTCACCCACACCACACACCCTGATGCATCAGGGTGTGTGGTGTGGGGGAGACATATAGACTGAGGCCGCTCCTTATTGTTTATTCGCCTGGGCTGGTTGGGAGTAGCAGTGATCCTTTACTCTTTACAGCTCTGTCAGCATGTCAGAACTGTCAGTGAGGTTGGTGGTCATTGACACAGCAAATCATTCACTAGTCTGAATATTATTAAAGTCCTCTCAGTTTCAGAAAAAAGTGTTTTCTACAGACCCATGTTCTTCTGTAACTACGTGATAAAAAAGTAAAAAATTTTTTCATTTGAAATGAATGTGTCTGTTTTTCCTGTGTTCTTCCTAAAGGAAAATAATCCATTCCAATAAGAAAAAAAAATCTATTGTACATAAAGCTTTTAAATATGTCATGCTATCACAATTTTGGCAGCTTAGTACATGAGATATGGAATTCATTTTTGTTTTTTTGTAAATTCCATTGGTTCTACGTTGATGCAAGTGCTGATTAAAAAATGACAGGTTCTTATTTGTGATGAAGGAAAGAAATATTGTGTCAACGGATAGAACACAAAAGCTGTAAATAAATAATTAACATCACACAGAGAGATGTATTATTAATAACCTTGTTCCTCATGACCTCCCAAAGATAAAAGTCATACAAAAAGATAAGCAAAAGAGATAGAAATGTTTTTTTTTTAGCAAAGAGGCTAAGGATATGCTTCATCTTACCCTAGAAAAATAATATAATATTCATAAAAAAAAATAAAAATGTGTTATTATAGAGAAAATATGCTAGGCTAGAAAATTATTCAGCCTAATCTTTAACACTGTCATCCATTATACTTTCATCATGTATCTCTTTATATTGGTTTTGTTGACCTTTGCATTAATACACAACAGATAAGTAGCTAAAGAAGTTTCATACCCCTCAATAGCAAAGGGAACCTGTCATGAGTAAAATACCTGTGTTGTCATAAATCCAAAAAATCATTTGGCATTTCTGACTTCTGGCCTTACCAGCTGCATACTTGATGATTATAGTGAAGCTGGAGGATCATCATGATAGTCAAAAAGCTTCAAAAGGTCATTAGGAATTGCAGCACTACAATTCCCCATTACAAAACACACCAGTCAATACAATGGGGGTAATCCACAAAGCCGCGGCGCAATGTAACTTTTCAGATTTAAGTTACTCCGCCGCAAAATTCCCAAGTTAGGTGCCGATCCACAAAGCACTTACCTGGAACTTTGCGGCGCTGTAACTTAAATCCGTCCGGCGCAAGGCGTTCCTATTCAAATGGGCGAGTCCCATTTAAATTAGGCGTGCTCCCGCGCCGGACGTACTGCGCAAAGATAGTGCACCTTTAACATGGTGGAAAAGTACTCCACCATGTTAAAGTATGCCCGTCTTTCCCGCGTCACTTTCGGATTTTTTTTTTATTTTTTCTTTTTCCCGGCGTAAGTGCTTTGTTGACGTCGCGATTCTCAAAACGTCGGTGCGTCGGAATTTCGCGCAAAGCACGTCAGGAAATTTGCGACGGGAGCAAGTGCGGTACGTCCGGCGCGGGAGCGCGCCTAATTTAAATGGTACCCGCCCCATTTGAATTGGGCCGCCTTGCGCCGGATGTGTTTACGATACACCGCCGCAAATATCCAGGTAAGTGCTTTGTGGATCGGGCACTAAATCGGAAAACTTGCGGCAGTGTAACAAAAACGGGTTACGTTACGCTGCGCCCAAGCTACGTGAATCTGGCCCTATGTTCCTACATACATTGAGACCATGGAGAACAAACATATCCACCCTCTAACATGACTTTAGTACAACAGATGTCCTTACTCCACTTAACTTACCACCTTCCCAAAACCTTAGTATCCCCCCAACCTCTGCCCATTAAATTGAGACCACACCATTGCTTGTTGGGGAAAAAATAGGCCGTAGCAGCCTGATTTATTAAACATAATATATTTTAACACAAACTAAGCAAGAACATCTGCTAACTTGAACTACCTGAAGTTGGTCCCCGCAGGCAAAGCCTCTATCCTTCCGTAAACTATATATATATATATAAACATATATATATATGCCCTTTTTGTTGCACTCCGGTCTTTGGATTCCTCTGCAGGCCTCAAGCCGAACAGGCTCAAAGGCTTCTCACGACCGTAGTGCTCCATACTCCATTCCTCAGCTAACCTCCGTTAACTGGCATCACCCTCATCATCGCCTATCACCGACAGGTCATTAATTCCACTTTCAAAGTCTATTCCTTACCCGCAGGGACCAACCAACGCCACCAGCACCCAAAGGTAAAACCTTACCCTTGGGTGCCCCTCCACACCCTAATGGCCCTCTGAATCCCATCCTGTAACCCCAACACCCACATGTCAATCCCAACTGGGCTAAGGTGGACCCCGTCTCCTCGCAGATACCTCCAGGCCTCTTCCTCTAATTCCATATGGCGTACCACCAACCCCCCGTTCCTCACTACAAACTTGGCCACGTCCCTATTGATTTTCCTCCGGGCCCTGTTGATTCCCGCTACAGACCTAGCCATACGCCATGCAGTCCGAGCCACAATGTCGGACCACACGACGATCATATCCGGAAAGGCCATCCGAAGTCTCAAGATATCAAACTTGATATCCCGAGTGATGTCCATCATTGCTCTGACCCCTAGGTCGTTGCCCCCCACGTGCAAGAGTAAGACGTCGGGGGGCCTGTCCAGCCGCGCAAAGCGATGCACTTACGGGACCACCCTGCCCCAGAGCATTCCCGGAATCCCTAACCAGTGCACGCTTGCCTCTTCCCTCGGGAAACCCAACTGCCGACCGCTATGTCTAAGCTCAGCCCGTTTTGCCCCCCAAAAGACATAAGAATGTCCCATTATCCATACTAGTGCCGGGGTCCCACCTGAAAGAAAAAAGACAATTGCACCGGGTAATCCACCGCATAACCCAGCAACACTCAAACAAATAACACCACACCCCAGACTCCCTCCCCACCCCCACTTGACGTGACCGTCCTATACATCCAATAGGTGGGGACGGACATAACTTTGAAACCTCCTCGATTCCCATCTGCCTATACGCTGTATGGCTTCCGTACCCAATCCCCACCGGGCCGCCTCTGAGGCCGCCCCTATCCTAAAGGAGTGGGAAGAAAAACCCTTGCCATCCAACCCCATGGCCAACACACACTTCCTAAAAACAGCCCCGAACTGATATTTTGACAATGGCAACCCATCCCTATGTACCAGAAACGACCCCGTCGCCTCAGGACGTTCGGCCCCGAAGGCCCGCACAGCCTGAACCGGACATAAAGGAGACCCCGTAATCGAAAAGACATGTATGGACTTGCCCCGTCCCCCCTGGTCCGTCTTCGACTTCCGCAGCCAAATAGATACCCTGTCCTGCCCCCAAACCACATCCTGAGAGCCCAAGCCCCCTTGACATTTGGTAGACGGGCTGACCAGCTCACTGATCCTGAAAGCCCCGAAGAAAGCTAACGTGAAAGCTGCCCTGAACAGCAAAAACTCATATTCCGAAGAACAAATGGCCGGCAATTTTTCCAGCATTCCTTCCAGCAGTGCAAACGACACCGGGCGCCTGGAGTCCCTGGTCGTTCCTGCCTTTCTATAACCTCTCAGCGCCTGCCGCACCCAGAAGTCCTTCGTAAAGTCCTGACAACCCCGCAATTTAAAAAGGAACGTAAGACCTGCCATCTTCTTGTTCAGCGTGGCCACTGACGTGCCGTCCTCCATGTTCCTAGCCACGAAGTACAACACCAGCCATCGTGTCTCTGACCCGAACGGGTCCACAGCCACCATTCTCGCCAAAGCCTCCCATTCCAACCACACCTTGCTGTACGCCCCCCAAGTGGCCTCACTCACCGACCTCCTGAGCCATTTTGATATCACGCCAACGCAACCCTCCACAGCCAATCCGGACAAGGCTCTCCGTGTCGTTCCGCCTCCGGGGCCAACTCTCGGAACCTGTCCCACTGAAATCGAGACAGCGCGTCAGCAATGACATTCTCAACCCCGGGCAGATGAACTGCATGGACAAAAATATTCAACTGTAGGCACCGTAGGACCAGATGCTGCAACACCCGAACCACCGGCGGTGACGAAGCCGATACCCTGTTTATGACCTGAACCACTCCCAGGTTGTCCCCATGGAACCTGACCTTCCGATCCCTGAACTCCGAGCCCCACAACTCAACTGCCAGTACCACTGGGAACAATTCCAAGAGCACCAAATTCTTAGTGAAACCCGCGTCCACCCATTCTTGCGGCCAAGGACCCGCACACCACCTGCCTTGGAAAAATGCCCCAAAGCCTGTGGCGCCCGCAGCGTCCGTGTACAGCTCCAAGTCAAAGTTACTGACCGGGCCCGCCATCCACAGTGCCCGGCCGTTGAATGACTCCAAAAAGGAGTGCCACACCCTCAGATCCTCCCTAAGAACCCTGCCTAGCGTAACAAAGTGGTTAGGGGAACTCACGCCCGCGGTCGCCGCCGACAGCCGTAGGCTAAACACCCGCCCCATGGGCAAAATACGGCACGCGAAATTAAGCTTACCGAGCAACGACTGTAGCGCTCTCAGCTTCACTTTCCTGACCCCCAGCATGCCCCTGATTTCCGCTTTCATCGCCTCAAGTTTGTCCTCCGGCAGGCGGCATTCCATCGCCATGGAATCCAATGTTATCCCCAGGAAAGTCATCTCCGTGCTTGGGCCTTCCGTCTTTTCGGGTGACAGAGGGACCCCGAAGCGCTCCGCCATGTGTTCCAGCGTTGCCAGCAGAATCGCCGCGATCCGTGACGCCGCCGGTCCAACGCACAGGAAGTCATCCAGATAGTGGATGATGGAACTCACCCCGGACACGTCCCTAACCACCCATTCCAAGAATGAGCTGAACATCTCGAACAGTGCGCAAGAAATGGAACACCCCATGGGCAAGCACTTGTCCACATAAAACTGCCCCTCCCAATGACACCCCAACAGCCGGAAGCTGTCCGGGTGCACTGGCAATAAGCGGAACGCCGCTTCAATGTCCGATTTCGCCATCAAGGACCCCCGCCCATAATGCCGCACCCAATGGACAGCCGCATCGAATGAAGTGTAGCTCACCGTACACGCCTCCTGGTCTATAGCGTCATTAACCGACCCCCCCTTTGGGAAGGAGAGGTGGTGTATCAGCCTAAACTTGTTGTGTTCTTTTTTGGGCACCACCCCCAGCGGCGAAACCACCAGATCCCCCCAGGGTGCCACCGAAAAAGGACCTCCCATGCGCCCCAGAGCTACCTCCTTCCGCAGCTTCTCCGAAACCACTTCTGGATGTAGGAGCGCAGACCGCAAGTTGCGCGGGACCGGGGGTACCACCCCCAGCGCGCACGGTATTTGAAAACCCTCTGAGAACCCCCTTTCCAGTGCCCGAGCCGCCCCCCTGTCCGGATACCTACCGAGAAACGGCCGCATCCTTTCCACCATCACCGGCGTCGTCCCTCTTGTTCGCAAAATCTCCGGAACGTCCCTTACCCTGTTTGAAGCACTTGGACAACGGGTGGGAGCCTCCTCAACCAGAGCACTCGTGTTTGTATCTGCAGGTGCCTCCGAATTTGCAAGTGCCGGAGCTAAACTGCCAACACACCCCTTTTGCCTGACCGGCCGGTTGTCCAAGGGAAGATGGACCCCCGGCCCCCCCTTGAAAGGACTGACCCGGAACCCTGGCCGCCGTCATCAAACACAGCCAGAGATTCATGTCCTTTTGATTCCAGCGCAGGTCCTGCCGCACCGCCATCCGCTGCCGAAATTGTTCATCGTATCGCAGCCAAGCGGATCCTCCGTAGATCCTGTGTGCCTCCCCTATCGCATTCTGATATATGAAGAGCCCTGAGCAGCACTCCGGCTTTTTCTCCCCTACCACACACGCTAGTATGCTGAACGCCTGTAGCCAATTGGTAAATGTCCGTGGAATCAAGCGATACCTGCGCCGTTCCTCCTCCTCCTTCTTGGATTCGTCCGGCTTCCCCCTGTCCAGGTTGAACTTCTCGGGAGTAACGCGAAAATCTCCACGTACTCACCCTTCCATATCTTCTCCCGGACCTCTGCCTTCAAATGTGTCCCTAACGACGCCTCATAGCATAGGTACACCTCACACTTATCCGCGTCCGCGAGGCGGATTATTTCCTGTCGCGCCGCCTCACTTGCCACCGCCCCTTTTTCCCCAGTTGCTGCCGCCGGAGCCGCAGCTGCTCCCGAACCCCCGCTTACCGCGGGGGCGGATGCCACCACCGGCCCAGCCGTCACAACCGCCGGCAGTGTGTTAGGCGTAGCGACCACCCCTCCCCCCACAGGAACCGCAGGGGGGACCCAAGCCGCCACCGGGCCCGCAGTCGCCCCATCTGATCCTTCAAACCTGCCCACCAACTCTTTTATTCCTGCCAAAAAACCTGCAAAACCACCCCCCACAGGGACACCCCCCCCTCCCGGTGACACCGTCTGAGATCCCCCTGCCCGTGCATCCGCCCCCACTGAGCTAACACCCCCCCCCCCGCTGCCCCCAGAAGACAACATACCCCTCCCCACAGTAGAATGTAATGACAAAATTGACTTACCGGGCTGCCTAGGTGATGACCCACCAGCCGATCGTCCCGTCTCCACCGCCGCTGCAACCGTCATGGATGGTTGGTCGTCCTCTGAATCCGTCAGCTCCCCTTCCGACCATAACGTGGCTGGGTCCTCTTCCTCCGCTGATTGCACCCCAGGGGAAGGATCCCTGGCTGCCGTGGGCCTGGCGTCAGCCTGGTCACTCCTCCGCGCGCCAGACCCGTTCGCCGATTTCTGCGCCGCTTTTCGTGGGCCTGGGGGGGTCTCCCCAGCCCTGCTGCCCCCAACTAGTTCGCCGGTAGTCCCCTCCCACTCCGTCCGCACCGCGGCAAGGCTGTGGGCCGCGGAACTGGAAGGCCCAGCAGCCGGGCCTCTAGGTCTCCCCCGCTGAGGCGCCGCACCCCCCACGGTGGAGCGGGGGGCGGGGCCCGCCGAATCCTGCTCCGTACGCCGCGCGGGCCCAGGTGCTGCTCCAGGGCTGGCCGAACGGCCGGCTGCCGCGCCACGGCCCCGATTGGGATTCCTCCCGTTCCCCCCCCTTGTGGTCAATGCTGCGCGCTTGGCGGGGGGGCCCGGAGGGGCCCGCGAACGGGGACTCCCTTGCTTTCTTTGAGCCCTGGGGGATGTGTCCGGGGAAAAACGTTCCGGCGGGCGAGAACGCCGGGCGCGCCCTGTGTCCCTCCCCCCCGCGTCCTCAATAGCTGCCGACCTACCGAATATAGGCCGCAGCTGGTCCCGAAGCCACTCCGGGCCGTGCGCCGCCGCCTCCGCCTGTAGTTGGGCCAGCATGAGCTCCACCTCCGACATCCTGGGAACTTTCCTCCGCGCTGTGTTGCCGGGAGGGCGGGAGCCAAACCTTAAGTAAACTCCTCTCTCCGCCCCCGGGTGCTGACAGCCAATCATTGTTTTGCTGTCCCCTGTGACGTCAGTCATGCCAGCCCTCCACCGAGTCCACTGCGTTCCCCTGCTCTGGGCTTTTCTGGAGGCTGAACCACAGTAGAAATTAAAAGGATTTGGAAAGGTACCTTTTTGAGTTAGAAATACATATTGAATAGATTTTTTTTAAACAAGAGTTTAGTGCCACTTTAATTCTTTAGGTAAACTCTATATATTGATATGTTTGAATTCTTATCTGTTCTCTAATCTCCTACACCAGCAAACACCAGTATATATATATGTAGCACCAGGGCCGCCATCAGGAATTATGGGGCCCCTTACACAGCTTCAGGCATGGGCCCCCTGGAGCAAAACCGGGGGGGGGGGGGTGCTGCCGCCTGAAATTGAGAAGGAGGGGGGCTGCCGCGAATTGAGAAGCAGGGGGGACCCTTTACGAAAAAAAAAGAAAAAACAAAGAAAAAAAAAAATATATATATATATATATATAAAAAAGGGGGGGGTAGCCATCCGGGGGCCATGGGGACCTTTGGACCCTTTAATAAAAATAAAAAAAGAAAGAAAAAATATATATAAAAAATATATGTTTATTTTTTTTAAAAAAGGGGGGTTGCCATCTGGGTCCCTGGGGACCTCTGGGCCCTTTAATTAAATATATATATATATATATATATAAATGTAGTTATATATATATATATAAAATAAATTATAAAAAAAGGGGGGTTGACATCCGGGACCTCTGGGCCCTTTAATAAAAAATAAATATAAAAAAATATATAAACAAATAAATAACATAAACATTTATAAAAAAAAGGGGGGGGTTGCCATCCAGGGCACTGGGTACCTCTGGGCCCTTTAATAAAAAAATAAAAAAAAATATATATATAAACAAAACTTAAAAAATAAACATTTATAAAAAAAAAAGGGGGGGTTTGCCACATGGGGCCCTGGGGACCTCTGAGCCCTTTAATAAATATATATATATACAGTGCCTTGCGAGAGTATTCGACCCCCTTGAACTTTGCGATCTTTTGCCACATTTCAGGCTTCAAACATAAAGATATAAAACTGTAATTTTTTTTGAAGAATCAACAAGTGGGACACAATCATGAAG
Organism: Rana temporaria; assembly: GCF_905171775.1. Taxonomy (NCBI): domain Eukaryota; kingdom Metazoa; phylum Chordata; class Amphibia; order Anura; family Ranidae; genus Rana; species Rana temporaria. Next base: position 313,016,609 of record NC_053490.1, on the reverse strand, counting down.
TGGAACGAAATTTATTGGATATTTCAAACTTTTTTAACAAATAAAAAACTGAAAAATTGGGCGTGCAAAATTATTCAGCCCCTTTACTTTCAGTGCAGCAAACTCTCTCCAGAAGTTCAGTGAGGATCTCTGAATGATCCAATGTTGACCTAAATGACTAATGATGATAAATAGAATCCACCTGTGTGTAATCAGGTCTCCGTATAAATGCACCTGCACTGTGATAGCCTCAGAGGTCCGTTTAAAGCGCAGAGATCTTCATGAAGAACAAGGAACACACCAGGCAGGTCCGAGATACTGTTGTGGAGAAGTTTAAAGCCGGATTTGGATACAAAAAGATTTCCCAAGCTTTAAACATCCCAAGGAGCACTGTGCAAGCGATAATATTGAAATGGAAGGAGTATCAGACCACTGCAAATCTACGAAGACCTGGCCGTCCTTCTAAACTTTCAGCTCATACAAGGAGAAGACTGATCAGAGATGCAGCCAAGAGGCCCATGATCACTCTGGATGAACTGCAGAGATCTACAGCTGAAGTGGGAGACTCTCTCCATAGGACAACAATCAGTCGTATACTGCATGTAGCGCTTACCCCCGAAGGAGCGGCTAATTGTTTTGGGCCTGCACTCTGCTTTATTACCCCCCCCAGTATTCTGGGTCTCACTCCCCTGGTCACAGCTGTGGTGCAAACTGACACAATAGTTTATGAGCGACAAAGGAACCGTTTAGACACAAGTTAAACTTAAATAATCATTGACTTTACTAAAACAGTTGTTGTAATACACAATCGGAACATAAGTGGTGCACATTCAGTACTGCGAAAGGCTGTGCGCAACAATTTCTTTACACCCCCCCTACGGCCGCAGGTATTTTGGTGTCTCCAAGTGGGACTAGCGCGCAGGCCTTACTTCAAGCTGCGCGCCTTCCCACTTCCAGTACACAACCACACAGTATGCGCCACGCAACACCCAACAGAATAAAACACAACCGTAACGGGTAATCACTCAGTAACTTCCCTATGACAGTATCTGTCTAACAGTAACAGCGCTGCAAGGCCTTGCCAATAAAATGTAGTAGTATTAGTCCTTGATCTTCTTTCTTCGCTAGCAATGTGAACTCAATTTGTAATCCACAGGTATTTTAATAGTAGTCTGATGCAAACAGGGACTGCGGATTAAACGTGGAGGGTGACTGCGCACTCTTTCCTGGTTAATACACAATATTCAATGGCCGGCCATCAAGCAGTTGATTAAGGCTTTCAGGTCCTGGCACATGTGGCTTAGGGAAACACACTGGCAGCGTGGAACTAACGGTCCCAGCAGCACTCCCCGGCAGTCTAAGTGTGTGTGTGTGTAAACAGTACAAAGCTTTGGGCCCGAGCCCTCTCACCACACGAGGCCCAGATGACTGGATGCTCTCACCACACACGGCCTCCACCTGGTCTCTGCACTCGTCTGGTTGTCCAGTTCCCACTTTCAGAGACGATCGGGAACCCTCCAACACTTGCCTGGATACCGATGGCTTGCTTCCGCACGAGGTAGGCCAGAACTCCACCAAACACACTGTGAAAGGGTTCCTCCAGGATGTGGGTCCCGAGGCCGAGAGAGCTAAAAATGGCCACACCAGGTCTTTTATATCTTCCCAGCATGCCTTGCAGCCCTGAGTGTCCCTGGGTAATTATTCATATCCCTTCTGGATGTTCTGAAAAAAACAAACCTTGAACACGCCGTTCCATTTCTTCGCCAGTAGATGGCATCAGATGCTTATTTACATTATAAGACTATCAATTCTACCACTTCAGATCTGAGCATTCTTAATAGCAAAAATTGCCCCCGCTACATACTCCCCCCACCTTGAATCTTTGGTCCCCAAAGACATTTTTAACTCTACTGCACATTTTTGCCTCTATGCGGCTGCTCAATACAGACAGAGGAGCCTCCCACCACTTTTCATAAGATGGGAGGCTGTTCTGTGCACTCTCAGGTGACACCGCAGTGTCTGGTACAGATGTGTCCAGGGGTGAGTTGGGGTTCTCTCCTTCTAGGTTTACAGTAAGGAGACCAGGCATATCAGAAATTCTTTTGGGGGCAAGCCAGGCCTGTTCAGAACATTCGCCCAGAATATCATAAGTCAGTTTCTTAGGCGCATGAACTTCCCTCTTGACTCTTTGTCTTTTAGGAGTAGGCGCTGTCTCTTCTTCTGCCTCACACTCTTGCACCTCAGTGTCAGCGGGTGAGTGATCCTCAGAATGCCCACTTTGCGGCACAAATTCCGGGGCCTCAGGTCTCAAAGTCACAGTGTCTGTCTCCTGCTCATGAGGTAAGCAATTAGTATCAGTTTCCGGCATCTCAGGCGACCACAACCAGCTTATCTCCATCCCATCCTCTTTCTCACTACCTTCTGTGGCCAGGGATCCTGACTGAGACCTAGTTACAGGTCGAGGCTCAGCCATAGGCGATAGTTCCCGTCGTGGAGTTTTCCTGACTGCTTCTGTTAAGGGCAGAAGGTGATTCCGATGCCATACCTTCAGTGGTCCAGTACTCCCTTCTGGTCTGATTTCGTATACCGGTAATCCTGGGAGGCGCCTGCATATGATGAATGGCTGTGACTTCCAGCGATCAGCCAACTTGTGTTTTCCTGGTACACCCAGATTTCTCAATAGCACTCGGTCTCCAGGCTGCAGGTCTTGGATCCGCACTCTGAGGTCAAAGTTCCTCTTATTCCTGCGTCCCCTCGCATCTGAGGTGGCCCGAACTTTCTCATATGCGGCCTTCAAACTCTTCCGTAATCTGCCCACATATCCTCGATGAGAGGCCTCCGAAGTGTGGTCTAAAGAAGTACCAAACGCCAGATCCACCGGCAAACAAGCTTCCCGACCAAACATTAGGCGATAGGGTGAATATCCTGTGGCATCACTCACGGTGCTGTTATAAGCATGTACCATGGCTGCAATGTGTTTACTCCACTGTTGTTTCTGCTCCGAGGCCAGTGTTCCTAACATGTTGAGGAGAGTTCTATTGAATCTTTCGGGTTGTGGATCCCCTTGTGGGTGATAGGGGGTAGTCCTAGATTTTTTTATATCCAGCAAGTCCAGTAGCTGCCTAATGAGGGTGCTCTCAAAATCCCTTCCTTGATCTGAATGGATCCGCTGAGGCAGGCCGTAATGGATGAAGAATTTCTCCACCAAGATCTTTGCCACAGTAGGCGCTTGTTGATCCCTGGCTGGAAAGGCCTGAGCATATCTGGTGAAATGGTCCGTGACTACCAAAATATTTCCTTGCCCACTGAGATCGGATTCCACACTAAGAAGTCTATACATACTAGATCCATGGGTCCGTGGCTTTCCATATGGCCCATTGGGGCGGCTCTCTGAGGTAAAGACTTCCTTTGTATGCACCTGAGACAAGAGCGACAGTAATTCTCCACTTCAGATCGCATGTATGGCCAGTAAAACCTGTCTCTCACTAATTGAAGGGTCCTTTCCGATCCCAAGTGGCCATGGTGGTCATGCAGAGCAATCAGAACTCTTTCCCTATGTTTCTCCGGCAGGAACAACTGCCACTTCTCCTCCAGATCTTCAGAGGGGGCCCTCCTGTACACCACTCCTTGTTTCAGCTGTAACCGACTCCACTCCTTGCATAACAGGCGAGCTTCCTTCTTGGCGCTCTGTAGGAGTAGATCAGAATGTTGAGTCTCCAAGGCCTCCGACACAAGGCTACAGAGGGGATCTTCTTGCTGATCTCTTCGGAGGTCCTTCCTGGACAGTTTAGGCAAACCCTCATCCACCACTTGAGTGACATTACAGTAGCCCCTAGGCACTCCCACAGCGGACACTCCTACCTCCTCAGCCCTGGCTCCACCCTTCGCTGGTTGTTCTGCTCCTTCACAAAGAGCCCTCACACCTTCAGGGGTAAGTTGGGTCCAACCTTCCGGCGAGTTCCAATCGTAGTGGGGCCTTCTGGATAATGCATCAGCGTCCCGATTTCCGACCCCTGGACGGTATTTTAGACTGAAGGTGAATCCAGATAGTGCAGCCAGCCACCTATGCCCTGTAGCATCTAATTTTGCTGTGGTGAGTAGGTAGGTGAGAGGATTGTTATCTGTCTTGATCACAAATTCTGCGCCATATAGGTAGTCTCTCAGTTTGTCCACTACTGCCCACTTCAAAGCCAGGAACTCAAGTTTGTGAGTTGGGTAATTCCTTTCAGCGGGTGTCAAACTTCGGCTCACATAGGCAATGGGTCGTAGGTGCCCGTCATACTCCTGGTAGAGTACTCCACCCAGTCCATCTCGACTGGCGTCCACATGCAGTTCATAAGGCCTGGCAGGGTCTGCGTAGGCCAAAACCGGGGCAGTAGTGAGGCTCCGCTTCAACTGTACAAAGGCCTCTTCACACTGAGTGGTCCATTGGTCTTCAATCGACTCTTGCTTCTTCCTGGGACCCTCCTTAGGCTTCCCAGGTCCATCAGGGTCCGACCCAGCCCCCTCTTGGTTCTTTAATAGTTCAGTGAGTGGGTGAGCTATCTTGGCGAACCCTTCAACAAATCTGCGATAGTAGGAGCAGAATCCCAGAAAAGACCTGAGTTCAGTCACATTTGTTGGCCGGGGCCATGAGGTGACAGCATCCAGCTTCTGCGGGTCCGTGGCCACTCCTTCCGCGGACACTATGTGACCCAGATAACTCACTGATGACTGGTAAAATTTGCACTTTTCCATCGAAAGCTTCAGGCCCTCTTCATGGAGTCTACTCAAGACTTTCTCCAGGCGCTCTTCGTGCTCTTCCAGTGTTCTGCCGAACACTATCACATCATCCAGGTATACCAGCACTTCAATTAAATTCATATCACCTACAGTCTTCTCCATCAACCTCTGGAAGGTGGCCGGGGCCCCCGACAAGCCTTGTGGCATGCGGTTAAATTCAAAAAACCCCACCGGGGTAATGAAAGCTGTCTTCTCCCTATCTTCAGGGTGCATGGGAATCTGGTAGTACCCACTCTTCAGGTCCAGCACACTGAACCACTTCGCCCCCGACAAGCTCTGTAAGGCATCTTCTATTCTGGGGGTGGTGTATTGGTCGGGAATAGTCCTCCGATTCAGTGTCCTGTAGTCAATGCACAGCCGTAACGACCCATTCTTCTTTCTCACTACCACTATCGGGGAGGCATAGGGGCTCCGAGACTCCCGGATGATGCCTGTTCTCTTCAGCTCAGCCAGTTGCTCTCGCAAATCTTCCAGGTCTCCCAGTGGAATCCGCCTGACCCTTTCCCGGAAAGGTTTGTCCTCTTCCAGCCGGATCTTGTGTTCAGCACTTTTGGCCAGCCCCACATCGAACTCGTTTTTTGAGAAAGCCATCCTCCATTTTAGTAGCTGGGTCTTTGCTCTCTCCATCCATTCGGGTGACAGGGGGGTGTTTTTTGGGAAGAATTCTCCCAGTGGGATCTCCTCTCCTTGTTCTTTCAGCATTTCATACGGAGGAACTGGGGTTGCTGGCTGCACTTCCCCTAACAACACTCTAGCCGGCATCTTCACTGGGGATGTTGTGGTGTTCCGGACGCTGACGGAGACTTTCCCTCTTTTTCTCTTCAGTAATTTAGTTGGTAGCAATTCGGGGACTATCTCCAACTCGTTGTTCCCCTGTTTTCTGTCCGTCTCAAGGACGATGAAAGGTCCTGGTTGTTCCCAAGTGAGCTTGACAGAAGCTCGCAGGCAGACCACCTCACCAGGCTGTATCACCTTTTCTCGTCTATCCAAACGCCAGACTCTTCCCACTCCTTCGGCTGGGGCCCTCTGCTCATGCAGTAAGTTCTGATACACCTGGGTCAGTATGGGGTGTATTTTTATGGCTGAAGTGTCCTGCTTCTGCATAAGTGGTGTCAAGAGTCTCCGGACTAGGTTGGTGTTGGTCCCAATAATGATGGAACTCTTGTCCGCCCCTGGTGGGCGGGGGCATACTACTGCCAGAGCATCGAAGACTTCAGCCTCCCCGGCCACGCTTGGGTCGAAGGTAAGCTTAATAGGCAGGAAACCGTCATATGGGAAATTCTGAGTTCCTAGACCCCATATCTCCAGTTCCTCCAGCTTCTGGAGAGGCAGGTGCCTGAGGTGCTTCTCATAGAAGTCCCTGTAAAGGAGAGTTACTTGAGCTCCAGTATCCAGCAGGGCTTTGGTATAGATTCCTTCCACTTGGATAGGGACAATGGGAGAGGGCCCCACTAATTCAGGGGGGAATCCACGTGGGGTGGCAAGGTTAGTCTGTTTGGTGGTTCGTACCTTTACACCCTTCTTCCGGGGGTGTTTTTCCAACTTCGACCCCCGGGGGTCACTAGGGACCGGGACGGCGTATGGTTGTTTGGAGTTTACTATTGTGACCGGGCGCCCAGCTGACTCCTTCACTGGGGCCCTCTGGAGTTTTCCGCCGGCTTCTGGGCCCTTGCTTCTGTCTTCGGCGGGCTTGGACACACTTGGCGGTAATGTCCCACTCCTCCACAGTTGAAACAGGTCTTTGACCTCACCGGTCTCTCAATTTGAGTGACTGCGGGGTCCGGTGGGGCCTTCTGCCTCTGTGGGCCCTCTGGCCTAGCGGTCAACAAAGTCATCATCTCCAGTATTTCCTTCTGCACTTGAAATAGCTTTCCTAGTTCGGAACGGGGCATATCATCAGCGGTTGCTGTCAAAACACTAGTCTCCGGGGAGCTCTGTGAGACATCAGCGTTATGCCATCTGATCCTTGCGGTGATACTGGACTGAGCTTTCCCTTGCTTCTTCTCTCCCTCTGTTTCCATCCGGGCCGCCTCATTGGTCTCTTCAATGAGCACCTCATCTGAGGTGGAAGGATCATCCAGGTACTGTCGCAACTGGAATTTAACATAGTCACTCCTCAGTCCTGTAGCCACAGACCTCAAGAACTTCTTCTGGATGACTTCTGGCCCAAGATGTCCATCCGAGTCTTCTTCTCGGGAGGCGGACAACAAGCGATCCTTCAGAGCGATGGCCCTGAACAGGAAATTCTGCGGGGTCTCCTGGGTGTCTTGTGCCATATTTATTAGTTGATGATACAATTCCGCAGCATCTTCCTCCTTATAGTAACTTTTTAATATCCTCCTGAGCTGTGTCAGAGTTAACCCATTCTTCATCTCCAACATCCTTCTGATGCTCAGATCCGGGCTAATGGCGTTGACTACGGCCTCTGTGATCTCAGATTCATGATAGCCCTTCTGAAGTCCCAGCTCCACCTGATGTAAGAGATTTGTATAGGACAGGCTTCCCCCTTGGTCTTTTTCCCCTATCCGTCCTTCGATTTTAAAATCCTTCCGGATCGTCACTTCAGGTAGGCGATTTTTGGTACGTCTCGAGGGAACTGAGGCAGACCTCGAGCTTAGCTTACTGTTATTTGAATCTTTGCACGAGACACTTAGCTCTTCAATGTGTCCTGCGATCACACCAGAGGCCTCCTTGAACCTTTCCTGTATGGTGCGGCACTGCCGTTTCAGGTCAGATAGCTGCTGCTCTGACTGAGAACCTCCCCTGTACTTTCCATATACAGGTTTTACCTTCCCTTGAGGGGGTCTTGAACTGGTATGGGCTGGGGTTGTTTTCTGATCAAATCCCAGCGCCGTTGGCTTTACAAGGCTAGAGTTGGCAGTGCTCTGACCAGACCCTTCTGGATGTGTCAGGTATAACTTGGTTCCTCCAGCTAGCTGTACACTCGGACCCCTGAAGTTCTCCGGAACTTCCGTCCTCCACTCCAATAGGGCATAGGTGTGGGAGGTTTCACAGTCTGGTCTGATGGCGATCACCCAGGCCTTTCTATTTGGGGACAGTGCCTTCACAATCTTTTTGATCTGCTCACTATCCCAGGTTTCTCCCGGGAGGGCGATGGCTACGCTCGCTTCGGAACGGGCGCCTTCAGTTCCACACCACCGAGCCACTGTAATAGGATCCATGCTGATACCAGGGATGGGTTTTATTTGCAGAGGTACAGGATCCCGGACGAGCCCCCACGTGTAGCGCTTACCCCCGAAGGAGCGGCTAATTGTTTTGGGCCTGCACTCTGCTTTATTACCCCCCCAGTATTCTGGGTCTCACTCCCCTGGTCACAGCTGTGGTGCAAACTGACACAATAGTTTATGAGCGACAAAGGAACCGTTTAGACACAAGTTAAACTTAAATAATCATTGACTTTACTAAAACAGTTGTTGTAATACACAATCGGAACATAAGTGGTGCACATTCAGTACTGCGAAAGGCTGTGCGCAACAATTTCTTTACACCCCCCCTACGGCCGCAGGTATTTTGGTGTCTCCAAGTGGGACTAGCGCGCAGGCCTTACTTCAAGCTGCGCGCCTTCCCACTTCCAGTACACAACCACACAGTATGCGCCACGCAACACCCAACAGAATAAAACACAACCGTAACGGGTAATCACTCAGTAACTTCCCTATGACAGTATCTGTCTAACAGTAACAGCGCTGCAAGGCCTTGCCAATAAAATGTAGTAGTATTAGTCCTTGATCTTCTTTCTTCGCTAGCAATGTGAACTCAATTTGTAATCCACAGGTATTTTAATAGTAGTCTGATGCAAACAGGGACTGCGGATTAAACGTGGAGGGTGACTGCGCACTCTTTCCTGGTTAATACACAATATTCAATGGCCGGCCATCAAGCAGTTGATTAAGGCTTTCAGGTCCTGGCACATGTGGCTTAGGGAAACACACTGGCAGCGTGGAACTAACGGTCCCAGCAGCACTCCCCGGCAGTCTAAGTGTGTGTGTGTGTAAACAGTACAAAGCTTTGGGCCTGAGCCCTCTCACCACACGAGGCCCAGATGACTGGATGCTCTCACCACACACGGCCTCCACCTGGTCTCTGCACTCGTCTGGTTGTCCAGTTCCCACTTTCAGAGACGATCGGGAACCCTCCAACACTTGCCTGGATACCGATGGCTTGCTTCCGCACGAGGTAGGCCAGAACTCCACCAAACACACTGTGAAAGGGTTCCTCCAGGATGTGGGTCCCGAGGCCGAGAGAGCTAAAAATGGCCACACCAGGTCTTTTATATCTTCCCAGCATGCCTTGCAGCCCTGAGTGTCCCTGGGTAATTATTCATATCCCTTCTGGATGTTCTGAAAAAAACAAACCTTGAACACGCCGTTCCATTTCTTCGCCAGTAGATGGCATCAGATGCTTATTTACATTATAAGACTATCAATTCTACCACTTCAGATCTGAGCATTCTTAATAGCAAAAATTGCCCCCGCTACATGCACAAATCTGGCCTTTATGGAAGAGTGGCAAGAAGAAAGCCATTTCTTAAAGATATCCATAAAAAGTGTTGTTTAAAGTTTGCCACAAGCTCAAAGGGCCTGATCCACAAAAGGGATACGCCGGCGTATCTACTGATACGCTGTCGTATCTACTGATACGCCGTCGTATCCCTGTTTCTATCTATGGAACTGATCCACAGAATCAGTTTCTCATATATAGGCAGAAGATCCGACATGTGTAAGGGACTTACACTGTCGGATCTTAGGATGCAGTACCACAGCCGCCGCTGGGGGCATTTCTCGTCGAAATCCAGCGTCGGGTATGCAAATTAGCACTTATGGAGATCCACGAAGCTTTTAAGCTTCGTTTTTTCTCCGTAAGTATTAGCTTGCCGTCGCAAAATTAGGGCTGCTTTTACAAAGTGTAAAGTTAGTACACCATGTAAAAGTAGACCCTTCTTTCCCGCGCCGCATCTCTTTTTTTTCCTGACGCAGCTTTTTTTACCCAGCGCGATTCACAAAACTCGGCGTAACGTAATTTCGCGCAATGCACGTCGGGAAAATCGCGTCGGGAGCATGCGCAGTACGTCCGGCGCGGGAGCGCGCCTAATTTAAATGGGACTTGCCCCATTAGATTAGGAACGCCTTGCGCCAGACGGATTTAAGTTACACCGCACAAAATTTCTAGGTAAGTGCTTTGTGGATCGGGCACTTAAGTAGAGATTTTGCGGCGGTGTAACTTAAATAGGAAAATTTAAGTTACGGCCGCTCTTTGTGGATCAGGCCCCAAGTGTCCCACTCTAATCGGCTAATTAAGCCATAGCACCTGCAAAGGGTTCCTGAGCCTTTAAATGGTCTCTCAGTCTGGTTCAGTAGGAAACACAATCATTGGAAAGACTGCTGACCTGACAGTTGTGCAGAAAACGATCATTGACACCCTCCATAAGGAGGGAAAGCCTCAAAAGGTAATTGCAAAAGAAGTTGGATGTTCCCAAAGTGCTATATCAAAGTACATTAATAGAAAGCTATGTGGAAGGGAAAAGTGTGGAAGAAAAAGGTGCACAAGCTGCAGGGATGACCGCAGCGTGGAACGGATTGTCAGGAAAAGGCCATTCAAAAGTGTTGGGGACTTACACAAGGAGAGGACTGAGGCTGGAGTCAGTGCATCAAGAGCCACCACACACAGACGGATCCTGGACATGGGCTTTAAATGTCGTATTCCTCTTGTCAAGCCGTTCCTGAACAACAAACAACGTCAGAAGCGTCCTACCTGGGGTAAGAAAAAAACAGACCTGGTCTGTTACTCAGTGGTCCAAAGTCCTCTTTTCTGATGAGAGAAAATTTTGCATCTCATTTGGAAACCAAGGACCCAGAGTATGGAGGAAGAATGGAGAGGCACACACTGCAAGATGCTTGAAGTCCAGTGTGAAGTTTCCACAGTCTGTGTTGATTTGAGGAGCCGTGTCATCTGCTGGTGTTGGTCCACTGTGCTTCATTAAGTCCGGGGGTCACCGCAGCCGTCTACCTGGAGATTTTGGAGCACTTCATGCTTCCTTCCTGCAGACGAGCTCTATGGGGATGCCGACTTCATTTTCCAGCAGGACTTGGCACCTGCCCACACTGCCACAAGCACCAAAACCTGGTTCAATAACTGTACTTGATTGGCCAGCAAACTCGCCTGACCTAAACCGCATAGAGAATCTATGGGGCATTGCCAAGAGAAAGATGGGAGACATGAGTCCGAACAATGCAGAAGAGCTGATGGCGGCTATTGAAGCACCTGGTCTTCCATAACACCTCAGCACGTGCCACAGGCTGAACGCTTCCATGCCACGCCGCATTGAGGCAGTAATTGCTGTAAAATGGGCCCAAACCAAGTACTAACTAATGCTTATACTTTTCAGAGGTCTGATATTGTTCTATGTACAATCCTTGTTTTATTGATGTAATATTACAATTTTCTGAGATTGTGAATTTGAGGCTTTCATGAGCTGTAAGCCATAATTATTACAGGTATGACAAATCACGGCTTAAACTATCTTGCTTTGCATGCATCGGGGCAGATCCACAAAGATATTACGCCAGCGTATCTTTTGATACGCCGCATAATTTCAAATTTTGCGCGTCGTATCTTTGTTTTGTATCCTCAAAACAAGATACAACAGCATCTCGGCTAGATCCGACAGGCGTACGTCTTAGTACGCCGTTGGATCTAAGCTGCAATTTTTCGGCGGCCGCTAGGTGGCGTTTCCGTCGAATTCCGGGTCGAGTATGCAAATGAGCTATTTACGGCGATCCACGAACGTACGACCGGCCGGCGCATTTTGTTTACGTCGTTTGCGTTCGGCTTTTTCCGGCATATAGTTAAAGCTGCTGTTATGAGGCGTACTCAATGTTAAGTATGGCTGTCGTTCCGCGTACAATTTTGAATTTTTTATGTTGTTTGCGTAAGTCGTTCGCGAATAGGGATTTGCGTAGAATGATGTCACCGTCGTGAGCATTGGCTTGTTCCGGGTTAATTTCCAGCATGCGCACTGGGATACCCCCACGGACGGCGCATGCGCAGTTAAAAAAAACTTTGTTTACGTCGGGTCACGACGTATTAACATAAAACATGCCCTTTAGTAAATCAACCCTTTGGCGTCCAGATCAGTGTAAACAGTAGCAAGACCATCTTAAGTAAAGCAGTGAGCGGTAGTAAAATTTAATCTACCGAGTGCTAAAACTAGGTAAAGGTGCAGTCTAAGTTTGAAATAAATGCGGTATAGAGTGCTGTATTGGTGTGGTATGGAAAGGGATGTTTGTTGTTTTGCTCTGAGTGGCTCAGTCCTTGTTAGCAGTAACAGCAGTGGGCGAATGGCCCTCTCACAAGTCCCGGAATGCTGCAGTGATCTCTCAGAGGGTGAGTAGAAGCTCCGGTACAGGTGCTGTGATGTGTGCAGTGCTGTGCTGTGCTGTGCTGTCCCTGGGTGTCCTCAATCCCAGTCTCAGGCTCGGATCTACCTTGGTATGGTATTGGTATTGGTATTCAGATAGAGGTGCTCTTTCTCTAACCTTGGTGTCAAGAGGAAGAACTTTCCCAGGCATTTTAATAAAAATGATCTATCCACACCTTGAACTATTGGTATCTGTAGTGTAACCATTACAGTGTAGCCATTATATGGCTGCCATCTCAAACGACATATTCCAGGATTCTCAACACTCTTAATAGAAGTCCATAGGCTTGCTTTGCTGTAGCTCTCTCCCTGCTGACCAGAGGACGATGGTACAGCAAAGTATCCCAGTGGAGGGAGAGAAGAATAAACGGAAAGGTCTCCAACTCCATATTACTGTAGCACCTGGCGACATTAAGGATTGATTCATACCACTGCATTGCGGCACTGCTGCAGTGAGGTGCTGTGCCAGTCAATTTAAATGGATTCCCTGCGCAGCTCCAGAGTACAGCTATGTTACAGCACATCACAGTACACAGCAGAACACCTCAATGCACAACAAACTTTTTTTTTAACATGCATACAGTGAGAACAGCCTACTTTCTATATTGTCCAGTTTTCCATCCAGGTATATTGTATTGTAGCATTTTGTAATCTGGGCATCATGGAACATACTGTACAAAAAAGGAGCAGCCTCCCTAACCTATTACTGATCTTTGCAGCAAGGTGCAAATAGAAGGAAAATGCACATCACAAATCAACTAAATCATACAAATGTACAAATCATTAGTAAGACCTCATCTGGAATATGCAGTTCAGTTTTGGACACCAGTTCTCAAAAACATACCTCCCAAACTTTTTGAGATGGGAATGAGGGACATCTATCAGCAAAAGTATGTAGGCATAGGACACACCCCTTGCCACGCCCCCTTAAAGGAGAATTGTGCAAAAAACAAGATTGGTTAAACCCACGAGTGCTTTTTTTTACCACTACTCTTCATTTATATTGGCTTTTGGACTTTACAAATGTAGCAATTTAGAAATCAGATGAAAGGTTTAGCACTGGAAAATACTTTTTGATAGATAAAAAATGCATTTTATATAAAACTATATAAATCAGACCAAAATGAGGGACACATAAGGAGGAATGAGGGACAGAGGGACATTGCTCCAAATCAGGGACAGTCTCTCTGTAAGAGAAAGACTGGAACGCCTTTGGCGCATGCGTGTGCACAACGGACGGCGTGCACGCGCAGGGGGCGTTCCTAATCTCTCCTGGTGCCTATTTAAAGGGGGCTCTGATGTCCAGGCGGTGCTGACTGGTCTTCAGCAGTGCCCTGATTTCCTGACGCCCATGTATTGTGCTGGATTCCTGTTGCTGACTTGGCTTTCCCTGACTTCGTCTCTGGACTCTGATACCTTCCTGATTACTTGGTTCCTGATCCCGGCTATCCATTGGCTCCGCTCCTGCTGATTCCTGTGTACTTCGCTGCCTGTCTGTTATCGAACCCGGCTACCCATTTGAACCTGCTTCTGCTGATGATTTGGTACCCTGCTGCCCGCCTGTTAACCGACCCGGCTAGTCCTCTGACCTCTGCATCCCGAAAGTTCCAGCAAGCTGTTTACCCAGAATCTGCAAGTGGGTTGGAGTTCCCCAGTCTAAGTCTTAGAGAGCAGGCCTACATCTTGGAGAGCAGTTTCAATTGATGAGGTCCAGATTAATTGAATATGCAGCATATAATCTGCTTCCTTTAAAGTATGTCTTTTTTTTCTCCCCCAGCCGGGCTCCAAACAACTGCCTCCACCTCCTAAGGATTTTGACAAGGTTTCTGATGCCTCTGAATGCCTTCTAACTGGGCTTGGCTGCTTAAAAGAGAAGTGTGGGAATCTAAAAAACAAACAAAACATTTATACTTACCTGGATGGCTGCAGCATAGATCCAATGCTTTAGCTGTCCCCGCCGCCTCTACACTGAGAACTGAGCAATCAAAACCGCTGATCACTCAATTCTCTGTCTTCAGTGAGCAGAGAGACAGTCACTGTCAGTCACAGGCTCTCTGCTCTGCCCTTCCACTGCTCACTGGAGCGCTGGGCTGTAAAGGGGGTGGGAGCTGGATCGGATTCTCTGCAGCCTGTTGAAAGGCTGACCAGCTGCCGGACATTAGATTGGGCCCGCCTTGCGCCGGACGGATTTAGGATACACCGCCGCAAATTTCCAGGTAAGTGCTTTGTGGATCGGGCACTTAGCCAGAAAATTTGCGGCGGTGTAACCTAAATCGGTTACGCTGCGCCGCCTGGCTGTGAATCTGGCCCAAAGAGCTTTTGCCCTGCTATCTTTAAACCTCCCTGGCGGTATGATTCTTTCAGAAAAAAGATGCTGAAAGCGGTACCATTATTTGCAAGGAAATTTGGTGTTTTATACTGTAGGTCTGTAATTTTTAGGAATAACTCACTTAAATCTGACCAAACAAGAGGCATCCCGGGTATGACATTTTTTTAAAAAACAAAATTATAAATTATAATATAATAAATAATTATAAATAATTATAACAAATAATAATATAATTCTAATAACAATTATTCAATAATGTAATCAACTCAAAATCACTGAAATTTGCTCAGTTGCAGAATTGTTGCTGTCATTATTATTATTTTTTTTTATGACGAATTTCCCCACAAATCGCTATCGCACAATTCTGCAAGTGATTATAATTTATTATCGCTGTTTTCTAGCTGATCTAAAACCATTTTTGACATAAAGGGACACTTTTGGTTGCTATGGACAATCTACAGTTTGCAGGGAGAAAGAAAGGTTTTTATTATATAAAAGTACATGTAAGGCACTGGGCAGACCACTAGGGACAAGGGGGGTGTGTATTTTTTACATACAGTATACTGTATGTAATGTGTTTGTTTACGTTTTTGAATTTGGCGCCGTTCTCCGCTCCAGTGCGTCGTAACGTCGCAGGGAACGGAGATCGGCGGCACAGGAGGACGCTGTGTGAATCGAGCGAGGTCCCGCTCGCTCACACAGCGCGGTGGCATCGCTGGATACAGGGACAAGGTAAGTAACTTTGTCTGCTGCTGCAGCGAGGCAAGCCCGAGTCTGACTCGGGGTTACCGCTTTTGGTATGAAAATCTCACCCCGAGTCAGACTCAGGAATACCGCCAGGGGGGTTAAGCAGAGACAGGAGGTTTTAATCTGGCCGACTTTTGAATTTTGTGAAAAAACAGGTAGCATTGGGTTCACTATTCAGCACCACTTCCCTATTCTCTCCACATGATTTAGGATTGATTTAGGGTTCGTAAGACTTCATTATTATCACGCTTGGTTTCTAGGATTTTGTGTAATTTATCCAAGGCATAGTTGTAGTAATAAATTCTACATATTTCCCTTTAAGTGTTCAGTTGTCTAGACTTCATGGTTTCTGTAACAGATTAATATTTTACACTGATAATTAGAAAACATGTTTTATGTGTGAGCCCTATAAGTGGATTTGATCTCTGTTTAAAACTCATAACATACAGTACATCTGGAGATCTTCCACAAAGAACTTTTCAACAGATGGAGCAGGAGCAACCTCTTTACAAGTATATATACAGTCAGTCTCTCCGTTGATTGTCCTATACATTAGTGCATACAGGAATGCCTTGGTGGTTATTAAGTGCATTAAGAGCAGCTATATTTACACATGCAGCGACTGTGCACAAATTCTTAAAAGCTATACCATCAACAGAAGTATATTTCACTTATTAAGTATTGTATAATCCCTGACTTGTCATGATGATGTCTATGAGCTGCTATGTTACAGATTAACCAAATGTAAGTTTCATATACCGTAGCTTTGTTACCTGATGGGTTTCTGTACTACAATATAAGAATATGATCTTTTTACCACCACCTAGTACCAGAACTGGACATGGTTGCTCCAAAGTGAACAAATAGGTTAGTAATATTTTATACTTATAACATAAAGAATTAACAATCGCAGTCAGTGACCCAGTTAAAGTTCATACAATGGTTATAGCTGTAAGAATATTAAAATGGAAGCCCTGAAATGCTTACATTGAACACTCTGCTTATATAGTTCAGTGATTCCTTCAATAATGAAACTGCTGTCTTCCCCAGCAATTAATCTGGCAAGTGGTCACTATAGAGTTGAGTATAAGAATAGCCAAATTGTTGGTACATCTGAGGCAGGAAACTCATCCAAACTCACACAGAGTAATCCTACTGAGCAATTTGGTTGTCAAACAATAAGAAAAGAAATGGGCAGAAATGTCAGCAGACTGAATCACATCTGTATAGATGATTGTCAGAATTTGAACACTGGAGGAAGACTAGGGTTAATAAGAGGATAAATAATCCCAGCACAGAGTGGAACTATTGTTAGGAAACTATTTAACCTTTTTTAAAGGCTGACTTTGATTTTGTTTTGCAATGCAGTGGTTATCCATGACAGCAAGCCATTATGGAGGATAGTTGACCCCTTGTAGGATATTATTGAACTGAACAGCTGAGTAGCAGAAAACTGATTTCGGTCAATGCACGTTTTGTGGCCTCAAACATACTAACTAAACACACACTAGATTGGAGCGCTGTGCATTCATGGTACTGAGAAAACTATTATACTGCCTTAATAAAATATGACACACTGGAACTGGGCATATCTTTTCTATTGAAACACAGCAGAGAGTGAGTTGTGTAATGGAATGTATGTCTAATGGAAAGAGAAATGTGTAAACTTGAGAGTAATGTTTAGACCTCTAAATGTACATTTGATCCATTTAACCAGGTTTTGAGCATAAATGCTATAGACGGAGTGTGACGGACCGCCTGGCCCCCAGCCTGGGTGCTTTCGCCAAGATACAGCTTCCGCCACTCAGGAACAAGGAATAAGGTATTATAGCTGAGAATTGCACCCAAGAACTAGATGACACTAGCTTAGGTGCAAACTGGAACTCTTTATTGAAAATTCACACAGAAAGTTTCACAAATACCACTATAGACCAATATACCATAGAATATATACCACATAAAATCAGGAAAGAGCTTGATCACATTATGCTAAACAAGGCAAATTGTAAACAGTACATCTAATAGTACATCTAATGACCAGCCAACAGCTACCAGTGATCTGATTAATAGGAAGCTAATCAACAGCTATCAACTAACATCTAACAGTGATTGATCTAATCAAACAGCATGCTAACTAACAGCTAGCACCTGACCAAGCCTTGATTCCACCCCCTACCCCATAGTATCGAATCTAAGGCACCTAGTTAAATGGAGAACCCCTCTGAAACACTTAGTCCAGTTCCACTTGGTCATAGTTCCAGCAAGCAAAAAGGTGGCAAGCTCAAAGATGAGCAAGCCATCCTTGAGCTTGCCACCTTTTTGCTTGCTGGATCTCTGACCAAGTGGAACTGGACTAAGTGTAGAGAGGGGTTCTCCATTCAACTGGCTTCCTTAGATTTGTTGGAGTACCATGAGGTCCATCGGAGTGTCCACTAGAGATCCTGGATTTCTTCCATCACCCTGGCCACGTATTGATCTGGCTATCTAAGTTCGTACGATCCGCTGTCGCTGACATAGGGGTCCATCAGTTGCGGTAAGGGTACCCATTCTTACTTCATTTGAGAGGATTGATGTCTTCAGCGGATGTTTTCTCCATCAGCCTATTGGGACCCACTAGAAGAGCAATATTTTATTCGTATGCTTTCTTTGGATTTGATTGAAGTCCATGGACCAGACTAACCTTCACTACTTTGTTTAGGACATTGGACTTTCTTGTATCATTTTTTTCTGATTTTATGCATACCATTATGTGGGACTTTTGTATTTAGTTCTGAACATATTCAGTTACGTCCATTGTTTAATGTGTTTATTTCATATCACTTTAGGGTTAGTGCTACATTTAGCTCACTCAGATGCCAGGGATCATAGCTCATAGTCAGTAGGCAAGAGGCTACCCTGCAGTCTCCTCCAAAAGCCCTTGTCCCAGTTGGGTTTGTCACAGGGGGCCATTGTAACAAACAACCCATTCCCATGCCAGGCAGAGTCTGATGGTTTGAGAGAGAGTGTTGGACAGACAAATTTACCACTCAGTGGCAGTTTTTTACGTGCTGGAAGAAGAAAGCAGAAAAAAAACCATACAGAATATATATATTTACTATATTGTCAAAAGTATTGGAACACCTGCCTTTACACACACATGAACTTTAATGGCATCCCAGTTTTAGTCTGTAGGGTTCAATATTGAGTTGGCCCACCCTTTGCAGCTATAACAGCTTTAACTCTTCTGGGAAGGCTGTCCTCAAAGTTTGAGAGTGTGTCTATGGGAATGTTTGACCATTCTTCCAAAAGTGCATTTGTGAGGTCACTAATGTTGGATGAGAAGGCCTGTCAGGCTCCTCCACTTTAATCACGCTCATCCAGATTGAATAACAGTGTAAATATGCTTCTCCCTCAAAATAACTCAACACACAGTCATTGAGGTCTATAATATAATTTTCTCCTCTAGCGCCGGTTTGTCATTCTGAACGGCGCGAACAACAGATCACCTCAGAGACACCTCAGGCACACTCTGTGCAGGAGTTTAGAGCGGACGCCAGCGCTGAAGCAGTGCCTGGGTCAGGGCGGTGAGTCCTCTGGGAATACCCCTCGGTCTGGACAGCTAGGCGGGTGGGCCTTTTCTTGTACCTTGTACCTTGACTTGTTCCCTGAGTGTCTGTCAAGTGTGCGGGTCAGCATGGCGTCAGAAGCTGGCGTTTTCTTCCCCAGACATTCCGGTGGTAGCAACCGGTGCCCCTGCGGTACCTGTGGATGTTTTGTCGGTGGTCCTGGAATTATTTGTTGCCAGGGTGGAAGTGGTGTGCAGGCAAAAGGGGGGTAAAAAAAATGCCCCCTACATCTTCTGGGAAAAGCTCTGGCTCAGACTCGGGCCTGGCTGTGAAACAGGACCCCTGTTCTGAAGGGTCAGCGTATGCAGACCAGGACCATTTGGACAGTGGGGAAGACTCTGTGTCCGGGTTAGCGCAGGACAAGGCACTTGTTGGAGAACTTATCACCGCAGTGCAGGAAACCCTCAAGCTGGAGGATGCGGCTGCGGCATCTACTGAGGTGTCGGTCCCTTTTGGGTCCCACAAGCTGACCCACACTACTAAGGTGTTTCCTTATGTAACTTATTTTGATACGTTTATAGACAAGGAATGGGAACGACCGCAGAGGACCTTTTCGTTCCCAAAACGCATGGCGGTCCGTTACCCATTTTTTCAGAATGCTCTCCTCAAAAGGGTATCTCCCCCGGTTGTGGACCCCCCAGTATCCCAGTTAAACAAAGTAACCACTATTCCTGTTGAGGGTACCCCTGCATTTAAGGACACTGCGGATAGGAGGTCCGAGGTAGTGGCCCGGTCCATGTTTACCATGCTGGGATCTGCATTACGGACAGTTTTGGCTGCGGCTCTGGTGTCACAGACACTTACAGAATGGGCTAAAATTTTGCACCAGGAGTTGGAAAGACAACAGATTTCCCCGGTTTGCGTAGAAATAGCTGACCAGTTGGTGCATGGCCTCAAATATGTCTGTGATGCAGCCCTGGACACAGCTCCCCTGCTTTCTAGAGCCTCAGTATCTGCTGTGGTACTGCGTTGCCTGATTTGGCTAAAATGCTGGTCCGCGGACCAGACTTCCAAGAAGGCTCTGGCTGATTTGCCTTTCCAGTGTGAGAGGTTATTTGGAGCCTCGCTGGATGACATTATTAATGATGTCACTGGGGGTAAGGGTACACTGCTCCCACAATCTAGAAAGGGTAAGGCGCCGTAGGACAGGGCCCTCCTTTTCCGCTCAGAAGGTTTTTTTTGTCAGTCCGGGCCCGCTGGTAGAGGTTCCCAGGCTGACAGGGGGCCAGCTGAGGGACAAAAGGCGTCCCTGGGTTCGCAAGCCAAACAAGCCTGCGAACAAGTCTGCAACTGCATGAAGGGTTGGCTCCGCCCGACTGTCGGGTGGGGGGTCGCCTTCGTGAGTTTGCAACTCATGGACCTCCCTGATTTCTGACCTGTGAGTTTGCGATGAGGTTTCATCAGGGTACAAGATAGAAATTCTTTCTTGTCCACCAAACAGATTTTTTCCCTCAGACCTTCATCTTCCTCCGGCTCGTCGGAACACCCTGTTTGGGGCAGTGCAGGACCTGCTGATGCATGAGGTGATAGTACCTGTGCCGCTGCCGGAAAGGTTTTCAGGGATTTTACTTCAATCTGTTTGTAGTCCCAAAAAAGGACGGGGTCTGTCCAATCCTGTATCTCAAGGCTCTCCACTCCTTTGTAAAAATGTGAAGGTTCAGGATGGAATCAGTTTGCTCTGTGGTCGCTGCACTCCATCTGGGGAATTTCTGGCGTCCTTGGACTTCAAGGACACATATTTGCATGTCCCCATATGCATCAGGCATCAGAGATTTCTGCGTTTTGCTATTGGGACAATCACTACCAATTTGTGTCTCTCCCTTTTGGTCTGGCATCGGCACCAGGGGGTTTTCACCAAAGTGCTCGCCCCGATTCTGGCCTTGCTGAGACAGCGAGGAATCGTTATCGTGGGCTACCTGGTCGACCTCCTTCTGAGAGCTGCTTTAGACTCAGAATTAGAGGAGAATGTGGTGAATGCCAGCCAGTCCCTTCAAGAATTTGGTTGGGTACTGAACCTCCAAAAGTCGGTGTTGGTGCCGACTCAGCACCTGGAATACCTGGGCTTGATTCTGGACTCCTTGGAGGTGAAGGTTTTTTCTCCATTTAGAGAAATTGTAGGCTCTTCAGGTGGCGGTGAAGCTGTTGGCATCCCGCAGGTAACCGTCGCTGTGCTTTGCATACGAATCCTGGGTCTCATGGTGGCCTCCTTCGAGGCGGTACTGTATGCTCATTTCCACACTCGAGTCTTGCAGAAGGAGATCCTGTTCAAATGGGACAAGTCTCCGTTGTCCCTGGATTGTCAAATCCGGGTGAGCCAACTAGTCAGGGCCACCACTTCCGCCGTGGGATTTGAACCTGGTGCTCTCGGTGCTTCAGAAACCTCCCTTTGAGAACATCAGAGGGATTCCTCCTTTGACAGCCCGCAACCTTTGTTTCTTCTGAAGGTGGTTTCGGCCTTTCATCTGAATGAGGACATTGTGCTTCCATCCTTATGTCCTTGGACGTCGCATCCCAAGGAGGCTGCGTTTCATTCCCTAGACGTGGTACGTGCTTTGAGGGTGTATCTGTCTGCTACAGCTCTGTTCCGGATATCAGGCTTATTGTTTGTGTCGGTGACTGGTCCAAAGAAAGGCCTGGCGATCTCATCGGCCACCATTTCTCGGTGGATCAGACAGACGGTAATTCAGGCCAATGCCCTTAAAGGGCGGGCGCCTCCCTTTCCTGTCTCAGCGCATTTGACCAGGGCAATTGGTGCCTCCTGGGCTTTCCGAAATCAAGCTTCTGTCTCACAGGTGTGTAAGGCGGCGACCTGGTCGTCCGTTCACACCTTCACTAAGTTTTACAAGGTTGATGTAAGTGCATCTTCAGATGCTTGCTTTGGCCGCAAGGTTTTGCAGGCGGCCGTTTGAGGTTGCAACTCCTGCGTTGAGGAGTTCTGGTTGAGTTGGGGTGAAGTTTGTTTGATTGCTGTTCCCACCCCTCGTTTTTTGACACTGCTTGAGGACGTCTCTACAGTCAAGATTATAAGGAAGCGGTATGCGTCCATGGACGAAAGAGAAAATAGGATTTTTGTACTCACCGTAAAATCCTTTTCTCTGAAGTCCATGGATGGACACAGCACCCACCCCTCCTTTTTAAGTTTGTACTGCTTTTTGACGAACTGAGCTGCTCAGTGCAGTGTGAGGGGTTATGACCAGAGGGACCGCCCCCTGTTAACTATTAACATGTCTGCCTAGTCCTCTCCTGATAGACGTAACATAACCATACAGTCAAGATTATTAGGAAGCTGTGTCCGTCCATGGACTTCAGAGAAAAGGATTTAACAGTGAGTACAAAAATCCTATTTTTATAATCACATATGATTTTTGTCTGTTTGCACAGTGTTCTGTACAGGGGGTACAGTTACCTTATTAACTTCTAGATGACTAAGTTAGGACACTGTAAGATTTGCTTGGGGTCTTTCATGCCAGTGGAATATTGCTGAAAGCATCTGGCATCTCATATAGGGTTAGCTACCCTGGGTTATTTAAAAACATTGGCCCAGTCACTGGTGTTATGAATTAGAGCATGTATATCTGTGAAGAGCGACCTGATAGATCCATCCTCAGTTCATAGGTAGCACCATTACCATCTGAACCAAATAAGTTTGGTCTCATCAGACCACAGGACATGGTTCCAGTAATCCATGTCCTTAGTCTGCTTGTTTTTAGCAAACTGTTTGTAGGCGTTATTGTGCATTATCTTTAGAAGAGGCTTCCTTAAGGGACAACAGCTATACAGACCAATTTATTGCAGTGTGCGGCAAATGGTCTGAGCACTGACAGGCTGACTCCCCCATCCCTTCAACCTCTGCCACAATGCTGGCAGCACTCATATGTCTATTTCCCAAAGACAACCTCTGGATATGACGCTAAGCACGTTCACTCAACTTCTTTGGTCGACCATGGCAAGGCCTGTTCTGGGTGGAACCTGTCCTGTTAAACTGCTGTATGGTCTTGGCCACCATGCTGCAGCTCAGTTTCAGGGTCTTGGCAATCTTCTTATAGCCTAGGCCATCTTTATGTAGAGCAACAATTATTTTCTTCAGATCCTCAGAGAGTTCTTTGTCATGAGGTGCCATGTGAAACTTCCAGTGACCAGTATGAGAGTGAGTGAGTGAGAGTGATAACACCAAATTTAACACACCTACTCCCCATTTACACCTGAGACATTGTAACACTAAAGAGTCACATGACACTGTGGATGAAAAATGGCTAATTGGGCCCAATTTGGAAATTTTCACTTAGGAGTGCACTCACTTTTGTTGCCAGCGGTTTAGACATTAATGGCTGTGTGTAGAGTTATTTTGAGGGGACAGCAAATTTACACTGTTATACAATCTGCACACTCACTACTTTACATTGTAGCAAAATGTAGTTTCTTCCGTGTTGTCACATTAAAAGATATAATAAAATACATACAAAATGTGAGGGGTGCATATACATATATATATATATACAGTATATACACAGATATGCTGTATATAATTGTATGTCTTTGGTTCTGTATCAAGTTAGTTTGTAGCAACAGCTGACCTTTAAGATGCATTGAGCTCATTTGCACTTTTAACCTCCCTGGCGGTAAACCCGAGCGTGACTCGGGGTTGATTTTTTATGCTAGGATCGGTAACCCCGAGTCACGCTCGGGCTGGACGTGCAGAGTGTGCAGCGGCGAGGCTTACCTTTCGCTGGATCCACAGGCAAGTTACTTACCTTGTCCCTGGATCCAGCGATGCCACCCCGCTGTGTGAGCGAGCGGGACCTCCTCGCTCGATTCACAGTCTCCCCGTGTGCCGCCGATCTCCGTTCCCTGCGACGTTACGACGCACGGGAGCGGAGAACGGCGCCAAATTCAAAAAAGTAAACAAACACTTTATATACAGTATACTGTATTCTTATAGATTACAGTACTGTATGTAAAAAATACACACCCCCCTTGTCCCTAGTGGTCTGCCCAGTGCCCTACATGTACTTTTATAAAAATAAAAAATGTCATTTCTGCCTAAAAACTGTAGATTGTCCAAAAGTGTCCCTTTATGTCAAAAATGGTTTTAGATCAGCTAGAAAACAGCGATAATAAATTATAATCACTTGCAGAAATGTGCGATAGCGATTTGCGGGGAAATTCGTCATAAAAAAAAAAATAATGACAGCGACAATTCTGCAACTGAGCACATTTCAGTGATTCTGAGTTGATTACATTATTGAATAATTTTTATTATAATTATATTATTATTTGTTATAATTATTTATAATTATTTATTATATTATAATTTATCATTTTGTTTTAAAAAAAAATCATACCCAGGATGCCTACAAGACTCTTGCTTGGTCAGATTTAAGTGAGTTATTTCTAAAAATTACAGGCCTACAGTATAAAACGCCAAATTTCCTTGCAAAATAATTGTACCACTTTTGGTACGTAATTCCAGACAGAATCATACCGCCAGGGAGATTAAATGGATGTACATATCAGAGCATTGAAACTAAAGTTAAATGCTTTTTGCAACAGGATGTCATGCATTATTAAAGCTAGTTGTCTGTGTATTAGACTATATATAAGACTGTGTATATTGTGTAAGTAAATAAATTCAGTTCCCACAAAATAATTGACAATAGCTTCATTCAAAATTAATCTTCATGAATTTCAGTTTCAAACTAAGAAGAAGTTAGGAACATGAATCAGTTTTTATATAATTTGCTTATTGCAAATTTTGCCTGTCAGGCAAATTCATTTTAAAATGTTTTCGGGAAAAGGTTTAGATATTTAGAGGGTAACCCCACA
The DNA here is from genome assembly GCF_905171775.1 of Rana temporaria. Classification (NCBI taxonomy): domain Eukaryota; kingdom Metazoa; phylum Chordata; class Amphibia; order Anura; family Ranidae; genus Rana; species Rana temporaria. The sequence goes on along the minus strand of NC_053490.1, from coordinate 312,991,906 downwards.
TCTACAACATGCATCATTTTTAGATAACTGTCTTGTAAATTGATATTAAAAAGACACTTTCATTTTAATCTGTGTCAACTGTAATTTCCTAGTAACTAAACCTCTGAATTACAGGTGAAGTGGAATTTAAATCATGACCGGATTCATTATGGTTTGGTGTGTATTGGTGATGATTCTGTTTTTGTAGTGATGAAATGGAAGCTATTTCAGATCAACAAAGAGGAGACATGATAGGAGGAGGCTGTTGTAGAAGAAAGGGAACTGCTTAGAACTGCTCAGGAAACTTTAAAATGATCCCTTGCATTGAGGCTACACCCACACTGCAAAGGCTAAGTGCTCATTTAGTTCTAGGGAACACAAAAATTAAGATTTGCTTATCCAGTCCTCTGCTCCTCCCTGCTGCTTAACCAGTTCTCTCAGTATCTTCTCTCCTACGCTCCAGCAGTCTCTGTCCCTCAGTCTCAAGTCCCTGACATCATCAAGACCAATGCAAGGTCCATAGCCCTGAATTGGCCATGATTACACTGAGGGATATTCCACCACCAGAGCATGGGGGAATCCCATCCTGCTGGGGGAGTGGAGGATCAGGTAAGTAAAAGTGTTTCTTCTCTGCCCTATACAAAACCAGTGCTCTACTGCAAGGGATAATTTAAACATTTTCCATACCTATACTTTAAGGACAAACAACAGTTGAGGCTCCAACATAAAAAAGTAAGTTATCTTTCTTGAATGATAAATGCAGTCAGCAATAAAAACATTGGAGTTGGTTATGTAAAGGAACACAATTATTATGTCAAAAGCTAAATGAGTACATTCAGATAACAGTTGTATATAGTCCAGTAATTGGACAATCCTTGTTCATTCCCTACTGTCTTTTACAAGTCTGAATTAAGGAGAAAAATGATGACCACAAATAGAGACATCTAGGGCCAGATCCACAAACGAATTACGCCGGCGTATCTATTGATACGCCGCGTAATTTCAAAGTTCCTGCGTCGTATCTTTGTTTTGTATCCACAAAACAAGATACAACGGAATGAGGGATCGATCCGACAGGCGAACGTCTTAGTACGCTGTCGGATCGTAGGTGCATATTTACGCTGCCTGCTTGGTGACGTTTCCGTCGAATTCCGCGTTGAGTATGCAAATTAGCTAGATACGGCGATCCACGAACGTACGTCCGGCTGGCGCATTTTTTTACGTCGTTTGCGTTCGGCTTTTTCCGGCGTATAGTTACCCCTGCTATATGAGGCATACTCAATGTTAAGTATGGCCGTCGTTACCCGCGTCAAATTTTGAAAATTTTACGTCGTTTGCGTAAGTCGTTCGCGAATAGGGCTTTGCATAGAATGACATCACCGTCGTAAGCATTGGCTTGTTCCGGTTTAATTTCGAGCATGCACACTGGGATACCCCCACGGACGGCGCATGCGCCGTTAAAAAAAAACATCAATTACGTCGGGTCACGACATATTAACATAAAACACGCCCCCATCACATACATTTGAATTGCGCGCCCTTACGCCGCCTAAGTTACACTACGCCGTTGTAACTTACGGCGGGAAATCTTTGAGGATACAAAAAAAAAGTAAGTTACGGCGGCGTAGTGTATCTGAGATACACTACGCCAGGCGGAGAGAAGCGCCGCGCTTCGTGGATCTGGCCCCTAGGTTCCAGAGCTCTCCTGAACACATTAAAATGCCCACCTAGGCAGGCACAACACACTTTTACTAGTGTAATACAGTTGTCAGTAACCATGAAACAGACAGAGACAGGAAATGCAGTAAAAATCACACCTTTTTAATGAAATATTAGAATGGTACAACTGGTTAACGTAGTCAAAACATAGCCAGGGTTCGGTAGCCAAATTGGGTAGTCTCAGAACAAGCAAGGAAATCAGGGAGCCAGAGATCAGCGAAGTCAGAGGCAGCAGGCAGGATCAGGAACCAGAAGGGACGTCAGTCAGGCAAGTCTTCAACAGGAACACAGCAGAGAGTCTCTAGATATGTTGACCAAGGTGAAGGCAATTGATTAAATGAACCAGGCAATTTAAATAGCCACTAGGGGGCTGGCTGTGGGCTTGACTGACGAGCAGAAGATGATCAACTGGTGAGCCACTTTGGAACGAAGAGTCTGACAATTAACTGACAGCTGAGCAACCTGAGCACAGAGAAGGAAGGGCTGAGAGCCCAGCCCTGACAACAGTATATTTGTTTGAACTTTTGCATGGGAATTAACATGGAACAAGTTTTTGTGGTTTTCCATGACTGATGTAGAACCCCAGCCCTGGGTTGTCTGAATATAGTGTATAGCCCTGCTGTAACCAGCTGAGTTACAATTCATTTGTTAGGTATGACCAGGTTAATCTCTAAACATGGGGGCTAATTGCTTCTGCCGGCCTCTAGAAGAATGTCTCAGAAATAGTGTAGGAGGATCAGTCACTGGGAGGCTGGCCCAGGAGGTGTGCCTGGGGAGAAGATAAATGTTTGGGGAAGTCTGATCAGAGGTCTCTCTCCTGGGCTCTCCCCTGCTAGGGCATAGCATGCGTGTGATACAGAAGGACTACTGCTGCTAGGCGTTAGCATGTGCTATAGCTGAGAGCCTAAAAGAAGTGGGACTTAATGTGGAACTTTAGTCAGAAATGTAAGTTCTGCTAGATCACTTCAGGTGTCTGCACACTGACTTTCTGTAAGTTGAAGGATAAAAAGACATTAAGGATGGTAGTATTGAGCTGCATTTTAAGTGTCAAGGCATGTTAAATGTAAAGAAAATGTTTTAATAAAGTTTAATTATAAAAAAAAATCACTTCAGGTTGGTCCCTTTTGCAGCCATAGCTATGTAAAATATATATATATAAAAAAGCCTAAACTGTTTAAAATCCAGTAATACACCGTCTCACCCTGCTCTGCACAGGCTCAGTTGCTCTCTATTTTTAAGCACTGTGCTGAATTTGTAGAGGCCGATCTGCTGACAGCCTAAAGATTTACTGATATACAGGGGCTCTGGGATTCAGCACAATTGCAACCTCCAGCAAGAAGAAACAGGGACAATGCTGGAGGCAATTTACAACACACACTAATTATGGTAGCATGATTATTAATTTGGAATGTATGTTCCTTGCTAAAGAACATCATTTTTATCAAACTTGCCGGAGGACTCTGCTTGTGGAAGTTCTACTGAGGAGGTTGGTGCCTTTTACCTGAAGCTCCAGGTGTAAAAGTATTTTGAGGGTTAGAAGCCAAAGGTTCTTCAAGGACTGTGCCTACTCTCATAGGGTCTCAGATTGTCTGGCTGCCCCATCTCTCTTCAGCATTATCTTAAGGCTGCTACTATAGGGATTTTTTCAAGGAATCTGTCCTCCAAGACCAGTGTGTGCTTTTGCCTATCCTGCCCCCTCATACCTCCTTCCTGGCTATGTTCAAGTTCTTCAATAAAACTTCAAAAGACACCCTTAGAGTAAGTATGAATTTGTGGAGCTGGTACTAGGGCTGACAGCCTCTGAACAGGTAAGGGAGACCAGTATATCCCTTCAAGGTGATTGCTACACCAACAACTAATTTTAATACTTTAAATTGTATTAAACCGAAAAGCAAACATTATATTGCAGCTTACCATTTCTTAGATTAAATGGCTGCATTAATTAATTTTTTAGGCTTTCTTTCTTCTATTTTCACCTGGTGTTCCAGCCAGTATGTCTGCTGTTTTTCAAAAGAGCAAGCTCTCCAGCGGGAAATGTATCAGTTACACAGATGAGACAAACCATGTAACAATAGCAGGGATGCTTATAATTATCAGATTTTATTTATTTATGAAAAACCTTTATCTAAATTTTTTTTTACTGTAACTGCTTATCGAATATGAGCTGGAGTTTGGCTTTAATGTGTACACACGGTTGGAATTTCCAACAACAAATGTTCGATGTGAGCTTGTTGTCTTAAAATCGGGCCGTGTGTATGCCCCATTTGCTGTTAGAATTTCCGACAACATTTGTGTGACTGTTACGGAACCATGAACCAGACGTACAACAAGAGATAAGTGAAAAATAAGAAGGCTTTATTGAATATCAAGCATTAACCCTTTCATGCCTATGCCTATGTATGACATTTGGTGTTTACAAGTTAAAATCCATATTTTTGGCTAGAAAATTACTTAGAACCCCCAAACATTATATATATATTTTTAGCAGAGAATCTAGAGAATAAAATGGCGATTGTTGCAATATTTTATGTCATACGGTATTTGTGCGGCGGTGTTTTAAACACAACTTTTTGGGAAAAATTTACTTTCATGAATTTTAAAAAAATGAAAAAGTAAAATTAGCCCAATTTTTTTGCATAATGTGAAAGATGATGTTATGCCGAGTAAATAGATACCAAGCATGACACGCTTTATAATTGCACGCACTCGTGGAATGGCGACAAACTACGGTAACTAAAAATCTCCATAGGCGACGCTTTAAACTTTTTTTACGGTTACCAGGTTAGAGTTACAGAGTAGGCCTAGTGCTATAATTATTGCTCTCGCTCTTACGATCGCGGCGATACCTCACATGTGTTATTTGAACACCGTTTTCATATGCGGGCGCGACTTCCGTATGCGCTTTCTTTGCTGCGCAAGCTCGCGGGGAGGGGGGCGCTTTAAAAAAATTTTTTTTTGTTTTCTTATTTATTTATTTTTTTTTTCTAATATTACATTTTTTTTTTTTTTTTTTTTACATTTTGATCACTTTTATTGCTGTCACAAGGAATGTAAACATCCCTTGTGACAGCAATAGGTCGTGACAGGTACTCTTTATGGAGGGATCGGGGGTCTAAAAGACCCCCGAGCCCTCCTTTGCACTTCAAAGTATTCAGATCGCCGAAAACGGCGATTCTGAATACTGTGTACTTTTTTAAATCCGGCGCCATTGGCAGCCGAGAAACCCGGAAGTGACGTCATGACGCCGCTTCCGTGGTTTCAATGCGCACACTGAATCAAAGCCGTTTACGGCTTTGTTTCAGAGCGCGCCGAGACGCTGGAGGCGCCGGATCGTGGATCGGGTCTCCCGGTGGGACGGGAGGCCCGGTCAGAGCGGCGAGAGGCGGCGGGAGGGGGGGGATGTCCCCTCCCGCTCCTCCGGCATAACAACCGAGCGGCTTTTAGCCGCATCGGTTGTTATGTTTGGAAAGCCGATCGCCGGCTCTAAACAACGGTACCGGGATGATGCCTGCGGCTGCAGGCATCATCCCGGTACAACCCCTGAAAGCCGAGGACGCATATATGCGTACGCTCGGCGTGAAAGGGTTAAAGCAAAAGTCCAAAACAGATGGTGAACCCGAATCAGAGTCTTGCGAAGCCAGAGGTCAGGAACCAGAAGGGTAGTCAGACGAAGCCAGGATCAGGATCCAGCAGGGATGTCAGACGAAGCCAGGATCAGGAACCAGCAGGGAAGTCAGATGAAGCCAGGATCGGAACCAGAAGCAGCAGCAGTCTTAGAAGCATGTGAACACAGGAGGACCAAGCAAGGAACTGAAGCCAGAGAACTCCTATATATATGAGCCAGGCATCCAGCTCCTCCCAGTGGGAAGGAGGAGCCGCAGGGTGGGAGGCTACAAGAGACCTGGAAACCAAGATGGCCGCCAGCACATGTCAAACGAAGGAGACAGGAGAGAGGTAAGACCATGACAGTACCTCCCCCTCAAGGGCCCCTCCTCCGCGGTGCAAAAAACGGTTTCTGAGGGAAGCGTGCGTGGAAGGCTCGGAGCAAGGCAGGAGCATGGACATCTGCGGAGGGAACCCAGGAACGCTCCTCTGGACCATAACCATGCCAGTGGACCAAAAACTGCACCCGACCGCGGACCAGGCGTGAGTCCAGGATATTGCTCACTTCATACTCCTCATGATTGCCCACTTGGACCGGACGAGGCCGAGGAACCGAGGAAGTGAAGCGATTGCACACCAGTGGCTTCAACAGGGAGACATGAAATACGTTGGAGATCCGCATGCCAGGAGGAAGCGCAAGGGCATAGGCTACCGGGTTTACCCTGCGAAGCACTCGGAAGGGACCAACAAAGCGAGGAGCCAGCTTGGGAGTGGGCACTCGAAGGTTGAGGTTGCGAGTGGACAACCATACACGGTCTCCGACCTGGTAGGAAGGAGCAGGCGCTCGTCTGCGATCAGCCTGGAGTTTCTGGCGCTGCGCAGAGACCTCAAGGGACCTCTGGATCTGTACCCAAGAAGCACGTAGAGCAGAAAGGTGATCCTCCACAGCCGGAATATCCTGGGGAGAGAATGCCTCCGGTAACACGGCAGGTTGGAACCCATAATTGGCCATGAAGGGAGACGTCCCAGAGGAAGAGTTCACAGCCGTGTTCCTGGCAAACTCAGCCCAAGGCAGGAGGTCAACCCAATTGTCCTGGTGATCGGAGACATAGCAACGAAGGAATTGCTCCAAGGCCTGATTGGATCGTTCTGCGGCCCCATTGGACTGAGGGTGGTAGGCCGAGGAGAAGGAGAGATGAATCCCCAACTGGGAGCAAAAGGCGCGCCAGAACCTGGACACAAACTGACTCCCCCGATCCGACACTATCTCTTTGGGCAAACCGTGCAACCGGAAGACCTCCCGGGCAAAAATCGTGGCCAACTCTTGTGCAGAGGGTAACTTCTTGAGAGGAACACAGTGGCACATTTTGGAAAACCGATCCACAATCATGAGAATGACCGTATGGCCTCGGGATGCAGGGAGGTCCACAATGAAATCCATCCCCAGGTGTGACCATGGGCGCTCCCCGGTGGCTATGGGTTGCAGCAGACCCAACGGAAGGTGCCGAGGGGACTTACTTTGGGCACAAACGGAGCATGCCGCTACATATGCGGCGATGTCGGAACGTAGGGAAGGCCACCAGAACAGACGTGAAACAGCCCAGGACAGCTGATTCTTACCAGGATGCCCCGCGGTCTTGGAGTTATGGTAGGTTCGCAACAACCGAGTGCGCAACTCCTCAGGCACAAAACATCTGCCGTTGGGTGTCCCAGAGGGAGCACCAGACTGAGCCGCCAAAATCTGCTCACCAAGGGGAGAGGTCAGGCTGGTGCGAATGGCGGCCAGGATCTGATTCGGAGGTATGACCGAAGTCGGTATAGATTCCTCCCTGGACAGCTCGGAGTACTGCCGTGATAAGGCATCCGCCCTGATGTTCTTGGAACCAGGTAGGTAGGAGACCACGTAATTAAAACGTGACAAGAACAGAGCCCATCTGGCCTGACGTGGTGTCAATCTCTTGGCCTCAGAAAGGTAGGTCAGATTCTTGTGATCCGTCAGGATGAGAACCGGAACCACCGAGCCCTCGAGCAAGTGCCTCCACTCTTTGAGAGCCTGCACTATGGCCAATAACTCCCTGTCACCAATCTGATAGTTGCACTCCGCGGGTGACAGTTTCCGGGAGTAAAACCCACAAGGAAGCAGCGGACCCTCTGGTGTCCTACGCTGAGACAGAAGGGCGCCTACTCCCGTCTCGGACGCGTCCACCTCGAGGACAAAGGGCAACCCAGGGTTGGGATGAGACAGAATCGGAGCTGACACAAAGGCGGATTTTAGGGCCTCAAAAGCCCGGATAGCCTCGAGCGGCCAGACCTGGGAATTACTGCCCTTCCTGGTCAGATCCGTGAGAGGCTTGGCCAGCATGGAGAAGTCCCTGATGAACTTCCGATAATAATTGGCGAAGCCCAAAAAACGCTGCAAGGAACGAAGACCACTGGGCTGAGGCCACTGTAAGACAGCCGAAACCTTCTCAGGATCCATGGAGAACCCCTCAGCGGAAATGATGTAACCTAGGAAGGTTACCTGGGATCGGTGAAATTCGCATTTCTCAAGCTTACCGAACAGCTTGTTCTCTCGTAACCGTTGCAACACTCGTTTGACATCCAGAATGTGGGCCTCCCTGGATTCAGAATATACCAAGATGTCATCCAAATAGACCACCACACACTGCTGCAACAGGTCACGGAAAACATCGTTGATGAATTCCTGAAAGACTGCGGGCGCATTGCACAACCCAAAGGGCATAACCAAGGATTCATAATGACCGGTCCTGGTGTTAAAGGCGGTCTTCCACTCATCGCCCGCCTTGATCCTTACCAGGTTATATGCCGCCCTCAGGTCGAGTTTGGTAAAGACCGTGGCCCCTTTAAGGCGATCGAACAGCTCGGAAATCAAGGGTATCGGGTAAGCGTTCTTGATCGTGATGCGATTGAGACCCCTGTAATCGATGCAAGGCCTCAACTCACCGCCCTTCTTTTTCACAAAGAAAAATCCAGCCCCTGCCGGGGACAAGGATTTGCGAATGTGACCACGGGACAGCGCCTCCATCACGTACTTCTCCATGGCCTCATTCTCCGCAACCGACAGTGGATAGACCTTGCCGCGAGGAGGAACGGCACCAGGTTGTAACTCAATGGCACAATCATATGGGCGGTGCGGAGGTAGGGCAACTGCGCGTACCTTATCGAATACATCCCGGTACTCCTCGTATTCAGGAGGCAACAGAGAGTCCGAGGAAGTACACAGCAACTTGACAGGCCCATGGATGCACTTAGCCCCACACTGTGGTGACCATGAGAGGATCTCGGCCGATCTCCAGTCAAAAGTCGGATTATGTTTCTGGAGCCAGGGGTACCCCAAGACCACCGAGTAGTGTGGAGACGAAATAACTTGGAAGCAGACCGACTCTCTGTGAGCGGCACCAATGGCTACCCCCACTGGAAGGGTCTCATGAGTCACGTGTGACGGTTGGAGGGGTCTGCCGTCTATCGCCTCTAGAGCCAGCGGGGAACCTCGAGCCTGTAGAGGAATGGAATTGGCGGCAGCGAACTCACTATCAATGAAAAAACCACCAGCACCAGAGTCCACCAACGCCTGGGTCGTCACCGAGCCCCCGACCCAGGAGAGGACAACAGTGATCAGTGGTTTATCAACACGGGAAACCGGGGACGAGGAGACTCCACCCAAGATCTGCCCCCGACAGGATCTCAGGTGCGAGCGTTTCCCGGACGGTTCGGACATGCCAACCGAAAATGCCCATCGAGACCACAGTACATGCATCGGCCCTCGCGTCTCCGGAGTACCCTCTCCCCCTCGGACAAGCGAGCAAACCCCAGCTGCGAGGGTTCACCCCCAGACAAGTCAACACCAGGAGGCGTGGGAGGAGAGGGAGGCACGGGTGGGACAGCAAACGTAGGCGCCAAACTGTTAGGAGGCCTCCGCAGGCTCACCTTAAAGGAAGGTCTCTCCCTGAGTCTGGTGTCAATCAAAATCAGGAAAGAAATAAGAGCCTCGAGCTCCACTGGTAGGTCCTTAGCTGCAACCTCATCCTTCAAGGCATCCGAGAGACCATGAGAGAAAGCAGCGACCAGGGCCTCATTATTCCAACCTACCTCTGCTGCCAGGGTACGAAACTCAATGGCGTATTCGGCTACGGATCGTGAACCCTGTCTGACGGACATAAGGAGCTTCGCAGCAGAGGCGGCGCGAGCCGGCACATCGAATACCTTCCGAAGAGAAGCAACAAAACCGGAAAACTCGGCAACCACCGGATTGTTGTTCTCCCATAAAGGACTGGCCCAGGCCAAGGCCTTGTCCGAGAGCAGCGAGATCAAGAACCCCACCTTTGATCTCTCAGTGGGAAAGGCATGTGGCAGCAACTCGAAATAAATGCCCACTTGGTTAAGGAAACCTCGGCACTGAGTTGGCTCTCCCCCAAATCGCTGTGGAAGGGGGGCAGAACCGGACATACCCCGAAACACCGCAGGCGCAACAACAGGTGTCGAGGTAGAGTCTGGCGCAACAGTCGGATCGGCCGTAGGAGCGGGCCCAGGAGCGACGACCGACCCATCGGCAACGGGAGCGAAATGAGCCATGCGTTCAAGCAGGGTTTGCAACGCCACGGCGAACTGACCCATCAGGGACTCCAGCTGATCAAGTCTGGCAACCAGCGTGGGTAGCAAGGATGGCTCTGTACCGTCAAAATTCATGGCTTGGTCCTAATGTTACGGAACCATGAACCAGACGTACAACAAGAGATAAGTGAAAAATAAGAAGGCTTTATTGAATATCAAGCATTAAAGCAAAAGTCCAAAACAGATGGTGAACCCGAATCAGAGTCTTGCGAAGCCAGAGGTCAGGAACCAGAAGGGTAGTCAGACGAAGCCAGGATCAGGAACCAGCAGGGATGTCAGACGAAGCCAGGATCAGGAACCAGCAGGGAAGTCAGACGAAGCCAGGATCGGAACCAGAAGCAGCAGCAGTCTTAGAAGCATGTGAACACAGGAGGACCAAGCAAGGAACTGAAGCCAGAGAACTCCTATATATATGAGCCAGGCATCCAGCTCCTCCCAGTGGGAAGGAGGAGCCGCAGGGTGGGAGGCTACAAGAGACCTGGAAACCAAGATGGCCGCCAGCACATGTCAAACGAAGGAGACAGGAGAGAGGTAAGACCATGACAGTGACCGTGTGTATGCAAGACAAGTTTGAGCCAACATCCGTCAGAAAAAAATCCACGGTTTTGTTGTCGGAATGTCCGATCGTCTGTACGCGGCATTCGTGTATTTAAATCTGCTAGTACATCCAACAGGGACCCTCCCCCAGACTGACAAAGCTCTTGTCCAAAGGTTCTCTTTGTTGCTTAATCATCCAGAGTGGAGGCACTTTAATACAGGAAGTGTGTCACTGGCCAGATCACCAGGTGAAAACAGAGGGAAAAAAGCTAAAAAAAAAGAAAACCAATGCAGCCACCACATCTAATGATTGGTAAGCTGCAATATATTACATTTTTGGTTTTGGGTTTAATGCCATTAAAAATATATATATTTTTCATTGGAAAGTAAAACTGGGAGACCCCCACCTGAGCATAAAAATATATTTAGTCATTTATATAGTGAAAAAAGCAAAAATATGAATTATTTTAATTTAATTCTGTACTTGGGTAATATTCTGACAATCCCTACAATCAGAATTTGCCATCTAAAGAGGTATTCTTGATTGTCCAGACTACATGGTAAAATACAATTCTGATTCACAAAATTTTCAATTAGAAAGGCAGGACTATAGTTTTGTCCATTATCAAATAGTCTTTTCTGAAGCTCTAACACTTCCAATCCTACTGTGACCATGCTGCTCCTCCATACAGTACAGGAGTAAGAATTGTCACCCTAAGACAGGAAGTGTGTTACTGTCAGGATTGCAAGGTGAAAATAAATAAAAACAAAAAAGAAAACTGCAGTTTAGAAAGCTTCAATATATTAAATGTGTATTCTTGGGTTTAATGGGATAGTGTACAGTTGTATGAAATATACAGTTTCCAGTTAACATTTTACACAATGCTTTCTACTGCATGATCATTATAAGGCCACAAAAATGGAGCACTCTTTGATCTAACAGATGCGGGATAATTTGCTGGGAATACAGTCCATGTGGTAAATAATTCCCACTCTAAGGGCATTTATACTAGACGTACCTCTGTTGATTGAAGACCATAAGAAGGATATGACTGGACTTTTATGGCATTCACGTGTACACAATTATTGCAAAAAATATATTATTTATTAATGAAGTACAAACATAGTAATGAAAAATAGAATAAAATTGTGCATAAATAACCCCTGAATGATCATGGACTTATTAATGACAAAACTTGTATGTTAATGTATCACTGTAAACTAATTGTACTGTAATGCTGAATTGTCCAATAAACTTTTCTGTTAAAAAAAAAAAATGCGTATAAATGGAATCTACATAATTTTACATGTGAATTTTTATCAAATAGTAACCACAATGATTGACATCAATTTTTGGTAGATCACCCAACGTTTCGGAGAATACAATCTCCTTCTTCAGGGGTATGTAGAAAAATCAGTCATGTGTCTATAATATATCAAAAAACATGTTACCAAAGTTGATGGTGATATATATAATGAATAACAAATCTTCCAGTAAATTGTCGTGGTATCCATACTTACATATTTAGACAAAACTATTTTATGCATGACATTCCATAACATATTAAAACCAAGGAAAAAATGAACAGAGCTGTGTCCTGGATTTGCTGGTCTGCGGTGGTCTACAGCTTATCATTGGTAATGGCCTAACCCCTCCCGGGAAAGATTCGTTACTCAGCAGTACTGAAGCCGAGTTGCGCAAACCCTGTGATGAAAGATACTGTAAGAGCTTGGATCTCAATCCAGCCTAAGCTGTTGATTTATGTGTATATAGCTTCGGCCTGGGGTAAGCAGTGCGGATGGATCCCGATGATTATACTGTATTTGCAAAACCAATGGCCACTAAAAAGAATTAGATGAAAACGACTTGGTCAGATCATCTTATATAAATTTATATATTGGGGCTTTAACCATGTGTCCAGGATGGCCCAGCTCATCTCCAGGTCAGTATGTTAATAATTAAAAAAAAATGATAGGTTCAATAGAGGATTATTTTGGACTCTTGCAAAATATATGTATATATTTAATTCATAATAATGAATGAGCTTGTAACATACCGTAAGTAATATCCACTAGGTGGTGTCCATTCTAAGCAATGATGAAGTGTATGTAGCACTATTTTTCTCTCTCTCTGCAGCTACTGAGGTATGATGGAGCCACATTTATAGTATTCTAGGAGCAGAGTCTTCATAATCTGTGTGATCAGGACAGGATCTCTAACAAGCGTAGTGCCTCCACTTAATTGGGCTTGTGAATAGCAAGTAAAATCCCAATTGAGAAATATATCTTCACATAGACAGTAATCCACACAGCATTGCATTTGAAAGTCCATGTATTAAAGAAATAACATTCAGTGAACCATCCAACATAAAGTATTTTCCAAACAGGAACATGAAATCATTAACAGTCTCTATGTTTGTCTCAGAGAGGTGAAACTGCAACACTTACACAGTCTCTGTTCTTTTAGCAGGCGTTATCTTAGCAGGAATTCACTGTTCTGTCTCTCTCCACATGTTTCTCTCCACATCGCTCTCTCCACCCCTTACCCACAAAACCCCTTGCCATCTTCTGCTCTTCTTGATGACCTCATCCTTGGTGAGAGAGCATAGCAACCATATTGGAAAAGGGCAAACAAACAGTACATAACAAGAGTATACACTTGGTAAATGGGCAATGAAATGATCACATCACTACATTCTCCCCCTGCTGAAAACCCTTCCGACCCGGTAAGGATATACACTCAAAACATAGCAAAAGTTAACATTGTTGTCGCCTTCTGCAGACCACTTCTCCAGAAGCAATTTATTACAGAGATTAGCTGCAAAGGAAATATGGTTAGTAACATATAGGCTTCATGCTAACCAGTCTAGAATGAGCTGCAATTATGTCCATCAGAACATGAGGTTGTACATAATTCTGTACAGCATAGCAGGGTCTTCCCAAAGTGTCATAAGTGAACGTTGGTGGAGGTCGTCGAACACGATCTCCTCTCCTCAAACCCTCAGGCATTAGTCCAGATAACTCTGGCACAGCAGTAGTGGGAAAACTTGGTGCTCCAACCATGCCTGGAACTGTAGGCACAACGTTTTGGGCTGTTGGTTCAAAAACAGCAGTAGCTGGGTTCAGACCTCCCCTCTGAGCAAGGCCCCCGATCAGTAATAGGTGAAGGAACCTGTACAGGAGACTCTGGTGGTGGTGTAAACCAGTCAGTATCATCAATGGCATCAAAACGCCTTTTATTGGCAGCATTTCGTTTTGCAGTATTTTCCTCAGCCATTTGATAGGCCTCGTTTAAACTCTGTTTAAGTCGTTCCACATATTGGTAGTGACTTCTATTTTTCACTCCATCAGTAGACACACTCAACTGAATGTCAATAGGGAGACGGGCTTCTCTCCCAAACATGAGAAAATAAGAAGAGAAACCAGTTGATTCATGTCTGATACAATTGTAGGCATGTACCATAGCTCCAACATGTCGGCTCCAGGTTTGCCTAGCACCATTAGGGAGGGTACCCAACATGTGCGATTGAAACTTTCAGGGAGAGCATCACCCTCTGGATGATAAGGTGTGGTGCGGCTCTTGTCAATGTTAACAGCTCTTTAATTAGGCGACTTTCAAAAAAGTCCCGCCCCTGGTCAGAGTGAAGTCGATTTGGCAATCCATAATGAACAAAAAACTTCTCCCACAACACTTACTACAGTTATGGCTTTCTGATCTTTGGTGGGATAAGCTTGAGCATATCGAGTATAGTGATCAGTCACAATCAGAACATTTCCCACACCACTGCTGTCATGCTGTCATTGTCAATACACAAAAAGTCCATGCACACTAAATCCATTGGACCAGAATTCTTCAAGTGTTCAATAGGAGCAGCTTGAGTAGGCAAAGTAGGCAAATAATGCCAAAAATTACCTTACCCTCTTCTCCCGCTATGACCCGCACTGCCTGGTATTCCACAGAGACACTTCCAGCCCCTCCCTCAGAGATTACTCTGCACTTCACTGCAGGAGTCAGGACGAGTGGGCGGCGCCGCATCCTGGCCGGACCTACACAGTAACATTCAGCCTAGGGAGGAGAGACTGAGCAGCGGTGACGAGCGGAGTTATCAGACTCATCAATAATGTGGAAAAAAAAAGTTAGCGGCGTCTGCAGAATCAGCATCCTGGCGTGCCCACTGACATGGCTCAGAGTGCCAGCTGTGGCACCCGTGCCATAGGTTTGCCATCACTGAACTAGGGTATGTAAACTTTTGATCAGGATCATTTGGGTAGTTTCTGTTGCCATTATGATTTAAAAAGAGTAAACACAGTTGATTGATAATAAATGGCTTCAGCCAAACACTAATCATTGGTGAAAGAAATGTTTTGTGTTATCATTCATATTCTATGAAAAATGGCCAAAAAATCACAAATTCTGCCAGGTTATGTAAATTTATGAGCACAACTGTATGCACGTGTTATTTTTTGGCTCCCAATTAGCAGTCAGTGCTTAATAAGAATGATCTTGGCTGTAGAGAAATTAATTGGGAAAACTTAGGCTGAGTTAAGCTGCTATAGAAGAAAATCACTTGATTCCCCATCAGCAAAGTCAGTGTTGATGGGGAAATCCTTCCCGTGGCGCTAATGTGTTCTCCTGGGGGGTTGCTGGGAGCCGTCTCTGCCAACAGGACACTCTGGTGCATTAAAAAGCCGACAATCTAATTGTATAATCAGTCTGCCCATACATAATTTGAATCTCGTTCGCTCCCTGCTGAACCAGCTGAGATTCAAACTGTCTATGGCTGGCTTTAGTAATAGTCTCTTTGAACTGATAGTGGCAGTGGAATCTCCTTGAATGTCTTCTACTCTATTTGCTAAGTCTTTTGGTTGAGGATACTGATCTGTGTTCTTCTTATTTCTGTATGATTGCTTAAATTTGATGTAATACCTGCTTAAAGGGGTTGTAAAGAAATTTTTATTTTATGTTATACTTACTGTATCTCCACTGTGGCCCCGATCCACGTCTTTACAACCCCTTTAATCCAGTGTGCTCCTGTTTTATTTTTCTGGAATATTGTTCACCATGCAAAGATTAATTAAGTTGCAATCCTGAGTGCTACCCCAATTGTCATTAGGGATAGACCCCAGTGAGTGTATCCTAGTATGTGCTTAGTATCTTACTTGATGATATGGTTATTGTTTTGGAAATTACATAATACAATATTCAGATAGAATATTTATGGAATTTGGTCAAGAATATTGGCCTCTAGGAGCAGGACATATTCTGATGACAGTCCTTATTCAACTGATTATTCAGAGCTACTGTACAAAGTTCCAATTATATGCAAACAAAACTGCTTAGTAATCCTTTTCAAGAGGCATTAGTACACATTTGTACAGTCTGCGAAAGCAAAGTTTATCGTCAGTGGATTCCATCTGTATAAAGCGATACAAATTTGAGCCAGCAAGGTAATTAAAGGTTAATCAACTCTAATTGCTTTTATGTTAATGGTATGCACTAGCTGCTAAAGTATACTGTATACAAAAGATTTCCAGCTCAGGTTACTGAAAACTGTCTACAACTCACTTTAACCTTTTTTTTGCTGCTCCCTTTTTTACTTCATGTGGACCAGCCAATGGTTTCGTTTTCGACTCGACTCATTATAGAACATTCATTCACCAATTATAAAATTTCTGAAAGCCGAGAACTAAAAGCTTGTATCCTAATTGTGTCTTTACTATGAAGCTACTGCAAATGTTCATAAGACTAGGTTAATAAAATAAGACTATTATTACCACATACAAAAACAATTTGTTAACCAAAATTTTTGCTATACGTAAAATGTGGACTAATAAATAGCAAATTAGTATCAGCTTAAAGTGTGACTAAACGCACATCATAAAAAAAAAACTATCAATAAATGGTGTATTACATGCTGTTCATACTGCAAAAAGCCTGGTTGATCCTGCTGCTCTCTATCTCCACCTTCTGGACCATGACCATGATTAGTCACTGCTGCATGTTGGATTCACCCATTCACCTTCACACTTCATCACCTGCACCTCTCAATATAGAATAGCCCTTATATTTATTTCAATATATAGTTGATAGGTCCATCTCCAACTTACCCACTTGGCTGCCATGGGAGACAATTTCCTTGGTGGTTTAGACCAGTGGTCATCAACCTTGTCCTGCGGGGCCCACTAACAGGCCAGGTTTTATGTATTACCTTGGGGAGATGCAGTCTAGAATACTGCAATCACTGAGGAGCAAATGATATCAGCTGTGATGTATTTCAGTTATCTTGCAAACCTGGCCTGTTAGTGGGCCCTGCAGGACAGGGTTGATGATCACTGGTTTACACGTCTGAGCTGACAGGATACTTGCTCCTAGGTAAGCGACACAGTTTCTAGCCCCTAACATTTACTAATGTATATGCTTGTTTGTGTTGGTAGGTTGACCTACATGAACTTATTTATACATGTTTCAACCTGTTTACATTATGTGTTTGTATATTAATTTCCAGAACTTCTCCTGACGAAGCGATGTAATGTCGCGAAACTAGTAGGGACCCTCTGTATCGTGATCCCTACATTCACCGGGATTCTTCCTTCGGGAAAAGAAGCTTTGGTGACATGAATGGCTGTCACGATATGCGCATTGTTTTAATTGTCTTTGTTGTTTGATGTTTTTTTTTTTTTTTTTTTATATTATATTAATAAATGTATCCAATTTTGATATATCTACTCTTTTCTGAGTTCATCTACCTACCCTGTACCAGACTAGTCCTCTTTGCCCGCTTCTCCCCTTTGGGTCTCTTGGGTTCTGGGGTTCCCTGAGCCCTCTCGCTATCTAATTAGATTTTGGATGATGGTACTACTTTTAATTTAATGACATGTATTCTATTGAAGAGGCTAGCAATTAATCCCTATTACAGTTAGTCATAAAGCACATATGGGTATATCCAGCAGGAGTTGCGCATGATCCCAATGTTGATCCCAGCGTTTAACGATTTGAAGGGAGTTGTCCAATGGTTAGTGGGAAAAATGAAAAAGAAAGGGCTTCCATAGTGAAGTGCGTCACAGTTTTATTACAGGAAACAGATAAAAACAAGATAAAAACAGCAAATTCTTGTAGCTTAAAAATCCATGTGCATGGAAACTCTTTGGTGCGTTCCAGCTGCGCTTCAAAAACTGCGAAAATTATGTATCACAATCAAGCAGGGTGCTTGGATCAGCCTGTCCATTTTTAGGAGGACCCAATTGGACCCTCCATTCTCCTCTATGGAGCAGGGGGTGTAATCTCCAATGCAATCCAGCCCGATAAAACAAACGGAAGGGGATCTGTCTGGGCGGATTAGATCAGACCGCAGTTGGGTGTAAATGTACAGCAGAGTCTGTTTACATCTGACCGCAGTGTGGGCTCCGTGGAGGGTGTGAGCGGCTCACTCATCGGCAGACAGGCAGGTAAGTAACTTTAATGCAGAAGAGACAAAGCATGTCTCTTCTGTATTAAATTTCCAGCCTGTGTGCCCATTTTAAAAATCAGGACTACAGTTTCACTTTAATTTAAATAGGTCTTACAGTTTCAGGCAGGTTCTCCCCTTTAAATTTGTGTTGTGGCTGGAGTGCCCCACTTTCTGACAGAGATTGCATATGGCAGCATTATGCTATGTGGGCAGGACCTATGCAGGAGAAGTGTGACCTCACAGCACACCAAGTGCTGAATCACTTTGCTCCTCCTGCCCGTCCTATAGAAAAGCATTTTAAAGGGACACTGCAAATAATGTTGCTAAATAAGCTAGGCAACACACTCCCTAGGTACACCACTCCGCCTCATTCTTCCCCTAGTGCTGAACTCCCCCCTACTCCCACCCCTCCCCAATACTGAGCTCCCCTCACCCCCTAGTCTCCTCAATACTAAGCTCCCTCCCCCAGTACATAGAGCCCACCCTCCTTTCACCCCCACAGTGCTCCTCCCTCAACCCTGCCCCTCCCCCATTCCTCACTACAAGCATTATTCCCCATTCTCCCCCCAGTACATAGAGCTCCCCTCACCTGCATCCCTCCCAATCCAGTAAATAGTTGAGCCGAGGGCTTTTGTTCCTTCTGTTCCCCCTAGTCCTGGCCCTGCTGCCTGTCACCATGCTCTACTGTACTGAGCTGGGTAAACATGCAACCAGACTGGGAGTGCCCTGAGCAGGGCCGGATTACCAAGGGGGCTGATGGAGCTGCACAGGGCTGCTGTTAGAAATCACGGGGCCCCGTACAGCCTACCTGCCAGGGCCCCCCAAAATATATCAAAACAATATTTTTACAAACAAATACACTGAAATCTTTAGACTTTAAACTTTAAACTTTTTTTTTTATATAATTTTTTAAAGAATGTTAAAATGTATTAAAATGTATTTTATTTCACAATTTGTTATTTTTTTTACGAGACAGGTAAGCCAGCAGTGCCGTGGGGGGCAGCACAGTGACAGGGGGCACAGAGGGGGATCAGAAGCAGGCACAACAGGGAGGGGGATCGGTGCAGGGGATTAATTCTATAATTGCCCCTCCATCCGACCACAATGACTCCCTCTGCTGTCCGGGCCCCTCTGTTTGCCTGGGCCCCCTACAGGAGGGCTGGTGGTCCCCCCCTATCAGCGGCCCTGGAGCTGCAGCTCCAGGCCCCTTTCTCAAGCCCATTTGCCCAAAAATAAAAATAAAAAAAATAAATAAAAAAAAATCGACTTCCAGGGTTGTAGCTCGATGACCAAAGGTCACAGAAACCCCACATTTGGGGGGTAGGCATTTGAAGACCTACCCCACAACTGGTCAAAATATGGGACGGCTATCATTTATGGTTCCGGAGATACGGGCCTGCTTGCACAGCCTGTCAGAAGCTACATACAGAGCGGCCAATATAAATACAAGCTGACACACTGCAGCAGACTGATAGGATCACAGTGCTTATAATAATTATTTGTATATTACTCATGGTAATTAACCCCTCGCCACCCAGGCCAATTCTGACACTTCTCTACTACATGTAAAAATCATCATTTGTTTTTTGCTAGAAAATTACTCTATGGTGGTCTTTGCACTTTTTATGTTGCACGGTGTAGAGCTGCACGATTCTGGCTAAAATGAGAATTGCAATTTTTTTGCTTAGAAGATAGATCACGATTCTCTCACGATTCTTGCAGGGTAACATCATCTTTCACATAAAAATAAAAAAAATGGGCTAACTTCACTGTTTTGTTTTTATGGTTTTTATTATTCATTGAAGTGGGCAAATGCAGTGTGACATAAAATATTGCAGCAATTGCCATTGTTTTCCCTAGGTCTCTGCTAAAATATATATAGGGCTAGATTCAGAGAGAATTTACGCCGGCGTATCTATTGATACGCCGCGTAAATTCAAATCTGCGCCGGCGTATCTTCTTTCTGTATTCAGAAAGCAAGATACGCCGAAATTTGCCTAAGATCCAACTGGCGTAAGTCTCTTACGCCGTCGTATCTTAGTTGCAATTTTACGCTGGCCGCTAGGTGGCGATTCCGTCAATTTACGCAAGGAATATGCTAATTAGGTAGATACGCCGATTCACAAACGTACGTACGCCCGGCGCATTTTTTTACGTTGTTTACGTTAGGCTTTTTCCAGCCTAAGGTTACTCCTGCTATATGAGGCGTACGCAATGTTAAGTATGGACGTCGTTCCCGCATCAAATTTTGAAATTTTCACGTCGTTTGCGTAAGTCGTTCGCGAATAGGGCTGTACGTAAGTTACATTCACGTCTAAAGCATTGACGATTTGCGGCGAAATTTGGAGCATGCGCACTGGGATTCTTTCACGAACGTTGCATGCGTCATTCGTAAAAAAACATCAAATACGTAAGGGGTCATGTTCTATTTACATAAAACACGCCCACCTCTTCAGAATTTGAATTTGGCGCGCTTACCCCGGCAGATTTACGCTACGCTGCCGCAACTTACGGAGCAAGTGCTTTGAGAATACTGCACTTGCCTGTCTAAGTTGCGGAGGCGTAGCGTAAATAACATACGCTACGCCCGCACAAACTTACGACGGGCTACCTGAATCTAGCCCATAATGTTTGGCGGTTACAAGTAATTTTCTAGCAAATAATATTGCTTTTTAAATTAAGAAACAAGTGTTGGACTTTAAGTGGTTAAATTTCCCGCATTTACACACAGAAGTTTGATCTAAGAAGGAAGTTAGTTACAATGTTTCATTTTGTTTACAAACTTGGCAGACTGCCCGGATTTTTTCTTTACACACAAAAGTTTATCCCTTTGATCTAAGAAGGAAGCGCTAGTTACAATGTTTCCTGTTGAAAACTTGTCAGACTGCCCAGATATTTTCTTTTGACAGCTGAGAAGTCTCTCCACTTATTATATGAAAGAATCGTCAAACTCTGCATTGGAGATCGTCAGGGGGGTGGAATCGAAATCACGATTTTTTTAACGATTAATTGTGCAGCTCTAGCACGGTATTTGCGCAGCAATTTTTCAAACATGTTTTTTTTGGGGAAAAAAACTGGTTCCATTCATTAAAAAAAACACTAGGGGCCATATTCTTAAACAAGTTACGTAGGCGTATCAGCAGATACGCCTACGTAAGTCCGTTTCCTATGTTTAAGTGTATTCTCAAACTGAGATACACTTAAACATGCCTAAGATATGACGGCTTGCGCCGTTGTATCTTAGGCTGCAATATTTACGCTGACCGCTAGGTGGCGGTCAGCGTAGAATATGCAAATGACTAGTCACGCCGATTCTCTAACGTACGCTTGCCCGCCGTAGTGTTTTAACGTCGTTTCCGTAAGCGATACGCGGCGTAAAGATAAAGATGCCCCCTAGGTGGCGTACTCAATGTTAAGTATGGCCGTCGATCCCGCGTCGAAATTTCAAAATTTAACGTCGTTTGCGTAAGTCGTCCGTGAATGGCGCTGGACGCCATTTACGTTACAGTCAAAACAAATTACGTCCGTGAGACGTCATTTAGCGCAATGCACGTCGGGTGATTTACCCGACGGAGCATGCGCATTACGATCGGCGCTGGAGCGCGCCTAATTTAAATGATCCACGCCCCCTGCCAGGATCATTTGAATTAGGATGGCTTACGCGGGTGGATTTTACGCGACGCCGCCGCAAGTTTACAGGTAAGTGGTTTGTGAATCAGGCACTTGCCACTTAAACTTGCGGTGGAGTAACGTAAAGTACATACGTTCCGCCGCCTTAGATGTATAAGAATATGGCCCTAGTTATTTAAGTTAGCACCATTTTTTTGGTGTCCTAACCTACATTTTTTTTAGGTTACATGTTTAAAGTTACAGAGGAGGTCTAGTACTAGAATTATTGTTCTTGCTCTAACGATCGTGGCGTATGTAACCTGTGTGTATCTGTCTCTGATACTAGCCAGTGCCTACCCAGACACTTGTAGTAGTATAGGTGGTAATATGTTGGGTGTTATATATATAACTATATATATACTACTACAACACTGACTACTATCTCTCCCCAGCCTGTCCCCACACACCCTCTCACCTGCTGACCTGTGGATGGGGGAATCACTCCTGCAGTGTTATTGTGTTCTGCCAGTGAGTACAATGATCAGTGTTGCTAACTATAGCTGGCAGCACTGATTGTTTTGGGAAAAACCTAACAGGCTGGTTGTACTCAAGTCGATTAATAGATTGACTTGTGTAAAACCAGCTAGCCCATACATAGATCGACTATGGCTGGTCTCTGCATAATTGGCGTAATTTCAATCCATGTATGACCCACTTAACCACTACGCAGTCCCTAAACATCCTTCCACTCCTGTACATAGTGCTCACTGTCATACTCTCCACACTCCTCTCCTATGCATAGTGCCCACTGTCATACTCTCCACATTTCTCTCCTATACAGAGCGCCCACTGTCATACCCTTCACACTCCTCTCCTGTACATAGTGCCTGCTGTCATACACTTTTCTCCTGTAAATACTGCTCACTGTCATACCCTCCACACTCCTCTCCTATACATAGTGCCCACTGTCATACCCTCCACACTCCTCTCCTATACATAGCGTTCACTGTCATACCCTCCACACTCCTCTCCTATACATAGTGCCCACTATCATACCATCCACATTCCTCTCCTGTACATACTGCCCACTCTCATACCCTCCACACTCCTCTCCTGTACAAACTGCCCACTGTCATACCCTCCACACTTCTCTCTGGTACGTACTACCCTCTGTCATACCCCCACACTCTTCCTGTACATACTGCCCATTGTCATATCCTTCACACTCCTCTCCTGTACATAGTGCCTTTTGCCGTACCCTTTGCACTCCTCTCCTGTACATAGTGCCCACTGTTAGACCCTCCACATTCCTCTCCCTCACCTGCACATACTTCCCACGTATATACCGTCCATACTCATCCCCTATGTCGCTTACCCACAAAAACAGTTCTTTAAAATTATACTGAATACCCTCAATATTACCAGCTCTAGAATGAACACACTTTTGTTAGTTCAACTAAAGGAAATCTCAGTTCTCATATTTGTTCTGCCCCATTATTAGTACTCATTTAATTTTGTGATTACTACTATGATGTATAGAGGAACATAGGGGATCTCAGCTACTCTAAATATAGCACTTATATAAAAAAGTGTCCCTGAAAATATTTTTTAAATGTTGGCAACTGTGCACTTAGGCACTGCCCAAGGGCCACTGGGTCAGTAGGGGCCCCATGAGAGGCTCCTGGGATCCTGTGATATTAAAATGGTAGTAAACTTTCCTGACATTACTACTTTTTAGAGGCCCTGGGGTAGGTTATGCCACAACGTACAGTACAAGTATGCACAGCATATTAGCACATTAGTGTACACTTACATTTTCAGACTGAGCCCTCCAGTGCTGCGCTGTGATGAATCAGGCGGGGCCCGGGCGCATCCATCTTCACCCGGTCTTCCTTCTGGGTTCTGTGCCTTTGGTCACTTGCCTTGGCCGGGCTGCGTTCATGTCATTCCCACACATTTATTTATTCTTTATAAAAGGCCCCACCAAAATCCTCAGCACCAGGCCCATGATGTTCTTAATCTGGCCCTGGTTTCACGTCACCGCGTTCTGACACGATCGGTTATTTAACCTATGGTGTGTAGGCGCGACGGACCATCAGTCAGCTTCATCGGTTAACCTAGGACAACGGTCCTTCAGACCGTTGTCCTCTGGTTAACCTATCGAGTGTACGAGGCTTTAGGGGTGCTGGAGAGGCTGCTACACACAGAAGGATTTTTATCTTAATGCATAAAATGCATTAAGATAATAAAAAAAACTTCTGCCTTTGCAACTCCTTTAATGTAAGAATTAAGATGCTTTTTGATTGTCTTTAGGGAAATTACACTGACCTTGTATTTGGTTCAGAACAAAAAATCCTGCATATAATATTTCTTTTATGCTTATTCACGTGGTTTCTATTTTCACTGCACAAAGGTATAAATTAGGAAATAGCTATGTAAGCAGACGCTGCTTGGTGCTTTTGTCTGGTCTGGCAAAAAGCAAAAAAATAAAAAGGTACTCTTAGCATGACAAGAATATTTATTACTAACAGAAAATCATGCACTTTTTGGAAGGAATATATTATAATGTAATAACAATGGCAACTATGCAGGCAAATGCTTTAAATTATTTTTTAAACAATGCAGAATATATAGCAAATAATCAGAATCTTTTACTTACCTAATTTTAGTAAGTTTCAGACCATGTATTATAAGGATTAAAGGGTCACTAAAGGATTTTTTTTTTTAGCTAAATAGCTTCCTTTACCTTACTGCAGTCCTGGTTTCATGTCCTCATTGCTCGTTTTTGCTCTGATGTTGCTGTAATACTGCTCTGTTCTGGACACTTCCTGGTTGTCTGGCTCCTTATGAAAAAAGTCATGGGAGAGTTTAGTTTAGTTTTCCTAGCCATGACTCTCTATGGCACTGTCCAGCACAGAGGCATGAAATAACATGCAAAGATTAAACTAGTTTCAGTTTTGTTTTTGCATCTAAGGCCTCGTACACACGACCGGACATGTCCGCTGAAACTGGTCCGCGGACCAGTTTCCGCGGACATGTCCGACCGTGTGTAGGGCCTACCGGACAGTTTTCCGGCCTATCGGACAGGTTTCCAGCGGACAAAAGCATGCTAAGAAACTTGTCCGGTGGAAACCTGTCCGTCGGACATGTCCGATGGTTAGTACACCTAACCATCGGACCGAAATCCCCCGCATGTGTTGAAGTGATTTGACGCATGCGTGGAAGCATTGAACTTCCTGGTTCGCGCACGTCGCCGCGTCATCGTCGCCGCCACGTCACCGCGTTTTCTGTCCGCGGGGATTTTGGTCTGATGGTGTGTACACACATCAGACCAAAATTTCCCAGCAGACATGTCCGATGAAAACGGTCCGTGGACCGTTTTCATCGGACATGTCTGATCGTGTGTACAAGGCCTTAGAGGCACATTATATGATTGATTTTTATCTATTTTTAATCGTTTTTAAAAGGAATCAGTTAACTATTATGTCTCTTTACCCTGTAAACAGTAATTTCAGCAAATTTTTTTTTTCCTTTAGTGATCCTTTAACCTACACAACTAGAATTCTGCGCTGGCCCTTCGCCTGCTGTTATCAAGCCAAGCATATTTAGGACTCCTCTGTCTCCCAAGAAAGATCCAGTGGCCAGCAAGTGTAATAACATATACACAGACAAACAGACATGCACAAGCCAACTGACACTGATTAGCACACCTTGAAATACAATAGCTGAAACGATAATAAATAATGATGTAATTTGACTGCAAGATACAATAGAGAGGGATAAACAGATGACCAAAATAGCAAAAGGAAAAACATACATGGGTTTTGGGAAAAGGCTCACTACCAACACACATCCAACATGACTTCTGAGGCGCAATGAGCCCAGGGGCAATTAACTGTAACGTAAATGTATAGAAAAAATGTCCCCACTTGCCCCTTCACCCCGTTAAATTAACACACTTACAACCATTTAGGTTGGAAAGGGCAAGGCCACAGCTTTATTAAATCCAAACATAATATGTGAACACTTTTCAACCAGTGCCAGTCACAGTTGTACTGTGAGCACACAATTCCAAATGGGAGGGGGCCTGTCCTTACCATAAGTGCCGGACAGGCCCCATCAAGGGCATAGCCCATTACAGCCATTTTATGCTGGCAAGGTCAAGAAACCGCAGCAAGTTGTGACATACCATATAAAAAAGGGGCGGGAGGGTGGACAGCTCTTACCAACCACATTTCTTGAAAAAGACCCAGAATTCCCTCTGGAATTACTTTTAACCCCCTTAGCGGTATTCCCGAGCGTGACTCGGGGTGTTTTTTTCATGCTAGGATCGGTATCCCCGAGTCACGCTCCTGAAGCGGCGCGGCTTACAGTACCTTCTCCTGGCGATCCAGCGATGATCTATCATTGCTGTGATAGCCGCTGAGATCCCCGCCCCGTCCATCGGTCATGTGACTTCCTGGTTCCGTTCCCTGCAGCAGCAATGGTGCATGGGAGCGGAACTGGGAGGGAAATTCAAATGTTGCACAAACACATAAAAAGGAGGTGATACAATGTAATCTGAGAGGATTACACTGTATCACCTTAGTATCAGACACAGTTCCCTTTCAGTGCCCCTTGCCATTGTCATTTGTGACAAATAAAACCTTTGAAAATGGCATAAAAAAAGCGCTGTCCTACAAATGCGCTTTTGGATCAGCTAAGCGACAGCGACACGGAGTTGCTCGCAGAACAGAGCGATAGTGAGTCGTGGGGAGATTTGTCATCTGACTCTGACACCGACACTGATCCAGAAAGTGACAATGATCCCGCACCTGACCTAAGCGATGTGCGCACTTGGTGCCCTATAGACAGCGATGCGGACCAGGCAGCGAGATTTTGATTCACTGGATCTCCTGGGATGAAGGTTGATGTGGAGAGTGACAACCCTCTGGCGTACCTGAAATTATTTCTCACTGAGGAGGTAATTTTCAAAATTGTCGCAGAGACCAATCGCTACCACGATCAGCAATGCGCTACGCTGCGTGCCAGATTTTCCAGATCCAGAAAATGGGAATCGGTCACTAAAGAGGATATCTGGCAGTTTCTGGGACTCATTATTCTTCAGGAGGTGGTGGGG
This sequence comes from Rana temporaria, assembly GCF_905171775.1. NCBI lineage: Eukaryota > Metazoa > Chordata > Amphibia > Anura > Ranidae > Rana > Rana temporaria. Next base: position 312,965,260 of record NC_053490.1, on the reverse strand, counting down.
AAACCGCTCCAGAAATGGTGCTGGACCACAAATAAGCTACTGGCCACTCCATTTTTTGGCACAGTGACGTCCGAATATCGTTTTTCACTCATCATGAAGAAATTTACACTTCGCCAACAACGAAGAGTTTGATGAGGCCACGCATCCTGCTCCCAAACTAAAAAAAATCTGGGAGGTATGCCAAATGATTATCACCAACTTCCAGCGGACCTACGTGCCAGAAAGGGATGTCAGTGTGGACGAAAGTCTGATGGTCTACAAGGTACGCCTGAGCTGGATCCAGTTTATTGCATCCAAAAGAGCGCGGTTTGGCATCAAATTTTATATGCTCTGTGAATCATCCACCAGATATATCTGGAATGCGGTCATTTACACCGGTAAAGATACCAAGTTCAATCCCAGGTACAGCCGCTATGGGATGGCCACATCATCTGTCCTTTGACTGCTGGACCCATTGCTGAACCAGGGATATTGCGTGACAACGGACAATTTTTACACATCTCCGGAACTTTATGAGGTTTTGCTCCTAAACAAAACGGATGGGTATGGTACCGGCGTGACATGCCATCAATGTTTGGCAAGAAAAAACTAAAAAAAGGAGAGATGGTTGCCTTTCAAAAGGGTAAAATGATGGCAATGCGATGGCGCGACAAAAAGGACGTGTGTCTCATGAGCACGGTGCACAGCACCTCCGCTGCCATGGTCCGCACAAAACACGGAAACGATGTGCGGAAGCCGCAAGTCGTGATCGACTATAATCACACGATGGGAGGTGTCAACCGAGCCGATCAGGCAATGACATTTTACCTGGCGATGCGGAAACAACAGGGGATGTATTATAAAAAGATTTTCAGGCATCTCCTTGAACAATGCCTTTGGACCGCCTATATCCTTTATAAAGCAAACACGAACATACCTCTTGTTCATTCTGACTTTATCTGGAAGGTGGCTGAGCAGATTTTTGTCAACCACCAGACGCCATCAGTATCTGCTAACAGACCCGGACAACGCGCTGTTGACATTGTCAACCCAGAACGCCTGACAGGTCCTCATTTTGTAGACTTCGTACCGCCAACTGCAAGAAAGTTAGCGCCTACCAGGATGTGCGTTGTTTTCTGTTCCAAGAAAGATGGCAATGGAAAAAAAGTCTGAAAAGAAACAAGGTACTATTGTCCTGATTGCGACGTCAAACTTTGTCTAGTTCCATGCTTCAAACTGTTTCACACTCAGGATGTGTATTGAATTTCTTTCTTTGACAAATTTCATTCTTTTTCATTGCATTATGGAATAAATTTAGACTATTGATTAGATTATAATCCATGTGTTTGTGTTTTAAATTTATCACATCTGGAATGTCTACTAGAGTCTTGTTTTGGTCAGGTTTAAGTAAGTAATTACTAAGAATTGCAGGCCTATAATACATATCACCAAATTTCCATGCAAAAAATTGTACCGCTTTTGGTACGTAATTCCAGACAGAATCATATCGCCAGGGAGGTTAAGGAGCTCAGGCCCAACCCATTCCCCCTAGCAACCAATCATTTGATCCACATTATCCTGCACCTGGCCATGCCCCCATCAGTCAAGGCTCTCTTTCCCAAAGGGACTCAAGAGGCCTTCATTAGAATAAAACTAGCATGAAGTAGACAAGGTTAGTGTACTATAACAAATAATCCTGCACTATGGTCGGGTTTTTAATAATAAAGTAATAGTCTGCACCCTATTTACAGTTGTAGCAAAGTCCAGAGTCCCTTGAGGGACAGCTAACATCTTTCTGTGTAGAGTGGGTTGCAAGGAATGGTGGGTGTAATACAAGATGAAATGGTGGGTGTAATACAAGATGAAATGGTGGGCATCCAGTCATTTTTTGAATGCATAGCATACTAGCTCATTATGTAATACTCACCTGAGATTGAAGCCCCTGCTGTGGTGCCTGTACACAACACCGGCTGGCGACATCGCTCCTAGAGTTACTTCCGCGTATCGTGGGCTCCAGCGATGTGGGAGCCGCTGGAAACGGCACACTCACTGAAGCAATGACGCTCTTCACTCAATGAACTCCCAGTCTTTAACTAGACTTCAGACCCAGTAGCCACTGGATCCCCTGAGCTCTTCCACTTTTAGCACTCAGTATCTTCCTCAAGCGTTACCCCCGCTTCCCTGCTGGGTCCCTGGCTTGGCACTTATAGATACTCTTTAACCTCTTGCCGACCAGCGCATGTACTTTTACGTCGGCAGAATGGCACGGACAGGCAAATGGGCGTATAGGTACGTCCCTTTAAATTTACTGCCGCGTGGGCGTGCTCTCCGGCAGCGGCACTCGCACCCCTGCCGCAAGCTCCGTGGCCGTACCCGCGGGACCCGCGGACACGATGTTCGCCGGTGTCCCGCGATTGTGTCACAGAGCTGCAGAACGGGGGGATGCCTGTGTAAACAGGCATCTCCCTGTTCTGCCTAGTGACAGAACACTGATCGTCTGCTCCCTCTCATCGGGAGAAGTGATCAGTGTGGTGTCACAGTAAGTCCAACCCCCACACAGTTAGAATCACTCCCTAGGACACACGTAACCCCTTCCTAGCCCCCTAGTGGTTAACCCCTTCCCTGCCAGTGTCATGTTCACAATAATCAGTGCATTTTTATAGCACTGATCGCTGTATAAATAAAAATGGTCCCAAAATAGCATCAAAAGTGTCCGATGTGTCCGCCATAATATCGCAGTCACGATAAAAATTGATGATCGCCGCCATTACTAGTAAAAAAATAAAAAATAAAAATGCCATAAAACTATCCCCTATTTTGTAGAAGAACACGTATCCGCCAAAACTGTGTTTTTTTTTTATACATTTTTGGGGGATATTTATTATAGAAAAAAGTAAAAAATATTGCTTTGCTTTCAAAACTGTCGCTCTATTTTTGTTTATAGTGCAAAAAATAAAAACCGCAGAGGTGATCAAATACCACCAAAAGAAAGCTCTATTTGTGGGTCGGGTACACCTGATTTTAGCAGGGACCTCTTCTGCATTGTCTGAGCTACCTGTCAGATTGCTGCTGCTTTCCACATATTCATATTCTGAGGCAAATTCTGACAGAGAGGGCTCCCCTTCGCTATCATCTGTCATGCTCAGAATTCTGTAGGCCCCTTCACTAGTGTACCGTTTTTTGGGAAATTTATAGGTACCTAGTGTGCCTATGGGAAAAAGAGCTCTTGGCTGTCAAGGACTGCCTGTGTGCTAAAACGTTCTGTAGCACACAGGTTTAACAAATAAACCTTTTTTAGATGCCAGTGTTGCAATTTATGCATATACGCTTGTATATACTTGCATATACATGGGTAAATGACTCCACATATTTCTTTCTTTTTTTATGGCTTTGAACTCATTGCTGCATTATGCAGCTGTGCACTGTCCCAAAAGAATAATTCAACTACACTCAGTGTTTTTTTGGCCCCTTGTGCAAGATAGACTGGCCATACATGGTCAATTTTCAAAAGAATTTTCTGTTGAAAAACAGAAATTATGTGTGTTTTGTGATCCGATGGCGCCACCATTGATTTCGAAATTCGAACAACCAAGCCTTCAATTTCACCTCATGTTGCTACAGAAAATAATTTTCGTGGCTTGGAATCTCCTTTTCTTTCCAGGAATTTTCTTTTCTTGCACTCATGCACATTGCTTTTTCGATTTACATTTTCTACACGATTCTCCCATCATTGAATAGAAAATTGTTTGCTTTTCAAAAAATTCTCAGCAAGCCTGATTAATCAAATTTGATGACCGCACGAAAATCGGCTGTTGCTGCAGCCCACTAATGGTGCGAAATTCGAACGAAAATTCTTAGATAAGATTTGAAATTCGACCCATGCAGAATGACGGCCGGGAAGTGTTTCAGTTATCCTGACTGTGTGTCATATGATGCCCAGCAGGAAAAGCTGCAATCGCAAGCCCGTGGGGGTGCGCAGCGCGGCGATCGATGGTGTGGTGTGTCAATCTGACCGAGGCTCTTTTACACAGGATCGGCCGTGTCCAATCACAGCTGATCGCAATGTAAATAGGAAAGCCTTGTATTGGCTTTTCCTCTACTCGTGCTGACAGACGCAAGTAGAGGAGAGCTGCTCTCCTCCTAGTGGGTCTGCACTGATTGATTATCCCCCAGGATGCCCACCCAGGACCACCAGGGATGCCTTCCCATGGCCACCAGGGAAGCCCACCTATGGCCAGCAAGGATGCCCACCCATGACCACCAGAGATGCCCACCCATGACCACCAGGTAAACCCACTAGAGCCCACCAGGGATGGCAATCATTGCCCATTAGGAATGGCACTCTGTGCCCATCAGTGATGCCTGCTAGTGCTTATGGTCAGTGCTGCCTATCAGTGCCGCCTATCAGTGCTGCCTATATGTGCCCTCCAGTGCCACCTACCAATACCACCTATGAGTGCCCATCAGGGCCACCTATCAGTGGCCATCTGTGCCAACTATCAGTGCCCATCAGTGCTGACTATGAGTGCCCATCAGTGCCACCTATCAGTGCCCATCAGGACTTGTTATCAGTGTCACCTATCAGTGCCCATCAGTGATGCTTATTAGTGCCGCCTATCAATGCTGCACATAAGTGCCACCTCATCAGTGCCACCTCATCAGTGCCAGTCAGTACTGCCTCATCAATGCCCAGCCAGTCAGTACTGCCTCATCAGTGCCTATCAGTGCTGCACATAAGTGCCACCTCATCAGTGCCACCTCATCAGTGCCAGTCAGTACTGCCTCATCAATGCCTAGCCAGTCAGTACTGCCTCATCAGTGCCCATCAGTGCAGTCTTATCAGTGCCCATCAGTGAAGATGAAAACTTAGCTATTTTCAATGTTTTGTAACAGAAACCAGGACAAACTGATTATTTTTCAAAAATCAAAAGAAAGCTCTATTTGTGGGAAAAAAATATTAAATTTCTTTTGGGTACAGCGTCGTATTACAGCACAATTGTCATTCAAAATGTCAGAACGCTGAAAGCTGAAAATTGTTCTGCGCAGGAAGGTGTATAAGTTCCCTGTATTGAAGTGGTTAATCAAATATGTTTGTATCCAGTAAACCAACACATGCTTGGTGAGGCAAATTTTTATATTCAGGATTTCTGTTTAATATAATGTCTATCCACTTTTGTAAACCTACACATGTATACTGTAATTACTCTATGCCTTAAATTTCACAAAAGGTCTTCCTTGGATTTCCCTATCTCATACAACAATATCATAGATTTTAATTCATCATCTATCCTGAAAATTGCTTACAAAATAATAAAGTACTGTAGTCTAACTATGATAAATTATAGGATAAAGTGCTGTTTCTGCAGTATAAAGAAAAGCCTTTTCAGCACGTTCCTTTTCATTTCCCACCCAACTTCATGCAGAGTGGAGCTTCGAGGCTGTGACCTTGCAAATTAGTTGAATCCACTGATCATAATGTGAAGCTACTGGATAAGGTTAATTATTAAATTCTTCTGTTTTAATTTTTGTCAATGACAGACATTTCATATTAAGTCACATTGGAGGTCATATGCATGCCAATTTAATGTCCAGTTTAACTTAAAAACAACAAGGACATGTTAACTTTTGGTAGTTGGTGCCCCTATACTTTTTGTAGACACCAGCAATTTTGTAACTTTTGGTAGTTGCTGGGAAACCACGTTTTAATGCCTTTTGGAAACTCCAGTCTCACATACACTAAATTATCAAAAGTATTGGGACGCCTGCCTTTACACACATATGAACTTTAATTGCATCCCAGTCTTAGTCCATAGCGTTCAATATTGAGTTGGCCCACCCTTTGCAGCTATAACAGCTTCAACTTTTCTGGGAAGGCTGTCCATAAGGAGTGTGGTTCATGGGAATGTTTGACCATTCTTCCAGAAGCGCATTTGTGAGGTCAGGCATTGATGTGGACAAGAAGGCCTGGCTTGCAGTCTCGGGTTGAGATCAGGACAGTCAAGTTCTTTCACCCCAAACTTGCTGACCCATGTCTTTATGGGCCTTGCATTGTGCACTGGTCCAAATCTTTTTGGTGGATGGGGGTTATGGTGTGTGGATGATTTTCAGGGGTTGGGCCTGGCCCCTTAGTTCCAGTGAAGGGAATTCTTAAGGCACCAACATACCAAGACATTTTGAACAATTTCATGCTCCCAACCTTGTGGGAACAGTTTGGGGATGGCTCCTTCCTGTTCCAACATTACTGAAAACTAGTGCACAAAGCAATGTCGATAAAGACATGGATAAATGAGTTTGGTGTAGAGGATTTTGACTGGCTTGCGCAGAGCCCTGACCTCAACCTGATAAAACACCCTTGGGAAGAATTAGAGTGGAGACTGCGAGCCAGGCCTTCTTGTCCAACACTGGTCCTGACCTCACAAATGTGCTTCTGAAAGAATGGTCAAACATTCTCATAGTTACACTCCTAAACCTTGTGGACAGCCTTCCCAGAAGAGTTGAAGCTGTTATAGGTGAAAAGGGTGGGCCAACTCAATATTGAACCCTACGGACAAACACTGGGATGCCAATAAAGTTCATGTGCGTATAAAGGCAGGTGTCCCAATACTTTTGGTAATATAGTGTATCTGTGTTTCAAAATGCTTACCTGACATCATGTGGAGTTTCACAATCACTGTTTGATCATTTATTTTGTTTGAATTTAGAATGCAACATCAGGGCTGAATCTGAAGATGCGATACACCTCCGATTCCCCCATGCCAAAGACGTTCATGCACGTTCGGTATATCCTCTCCCGTGCCCTCCTCCGTGCCCTCCTACGTGGCACTGGACCCATTAGTAGTGCTAGGACGACGGCTGCCATGTGTTGTCCTGCAAGTTTGGTTGCTCAGCTCGTCCATAATGGTGCTGCTGAACTGCTCTCCAGCTGACTTGAGCAAGTCTGGTACAAAGTTACCCCTGCTTTATGAGGGGTAACTTTAAGCCAGGCGTAAAACTTACGCGCACCGCGCGTAGCCTGCGCCGGTCGCGCGTATGTTTGTGAATCGGCGGATCTCCCGCATTTGCATATTTGCATACAAAATCAATGGGTGCGCCAGATACGTTTGGCGTAAATATGCGCCCGCGCTCCGCCGGTGTATCTAGTTCTGTGGTTACGGCGCATAGATACGACGGCGCACATTTACACTTACGCGGCGTATCTCGAGAATCTACCCCAGTGTCTGTAATCAATAGTCAAAAGTTAAGAGCAGACATTTAGAGCAAATAATGATGATCATTTGGATACAGAACCAAAAAAAAAAGTACAGCAAACTGCCAACATTGCCCTAAAAAATCCATACCTGCATTGGGACTTGAACAGAAGGTGGGGGTAGAGAACAGCAGGATCAACCAGGTTTTTTACAGAATATAGAAAACAAATCTCATATTGACTGGGTGTGTATAACCACTTCCCGCCCGGCCTATGGCCGATTTACGTCCGGGAAGTGGTTCTGAAATCCTGACAGGACGTCCATGGACGTCCTGCAGGATTTCATGCCGCGCGCGCCCGTGGGGGCCCGCAGCGCGGCGATCGGTGATGCGGGGTGTCAGTCTGACACCCTGCATCTCCGATCTCGGTAAAGAGCCTCCGGCGGAGACTCTTTACCACGTGATCAGCCGTGTCCAATCACGGCTGATCACGATGTAAACAGGAAGAGCCGTTGATGGCTCTTCCTCACTCGCGTCTGACAGACTCAAGTATAGGAGAGCCGATCGGCGGCTCTCCTGACAGGGGGGGTTTGCGCTGATTGTTTATCAGCGCAGCCCCCCCTCGGATCGCCACACTGGACCACCAGGGAATCCCACCCTGGACCACCAGGGTGGGCCAAACAAAAAAAAAAAGCATTGAAAAAAAAAAAAGTCTTAAAAAAAAAAAGCTTTTTTAAAAAAAATTATGCCAATCAGTGCCCACAAAAGGGCACTGACTGGCAACATGAGTAGATCAGTGCTGCCCCACAATGTTCATCAGTCCCACCCCAAGTGTCCATCAGTGCCACCCCACAGTGTCCATCAGTGCCACCCCACAGTGCCCATCCATGCCCAGTGCCCACCTATCAGTGCCCATCTGTGCCACCCATAAGTATCCATCAGTGCCACCCATAAGTGCCGCCCATGAGTGCCCATCTGTGCCGCCTATGAGTGCCCAGTGCCGCCCATGAGTGCCCATCAGTGCCGCCCATGTGTGCCCATCAGTGCCGCCTATGTGTGCCCATCAGTGCCGCCTATGTGTGCCCATCAGTGCCGCATACCAGCACCGCCAATCAGTGCCACCTCATCTGTGCCCGTCAGTACTACCTCATCGATGTCCATCAGTGCCATCTCATCGGTGCCCATCAGTGCCGCCATATCAGTGCCCGTAATTGAAAGAGAAAATGTACTTATTTACAAAAAAATTAACAGAAAAAAATAAAAACTTATTTTTTTTTCAAAATTTTCAGTCTTTTTTTAGTTGTTGCTCAAAAAAAAAAACGCAGAGGTGATCAAATACCACCAAAAGAAAGCTCTATTTGTGGGGGAAAAAAGACGCCAATTTTGTTTAGGAGCCACGTCGCACGACCACGCAATTGCCATTCAAAGTGCGACAGTGCTGAAAGCTGAAAATTGGCTTGGGCGGGAAGGTGCGTAAGTGCCTGGTATGGAAGTGGTTAAACAGGATGTAATACACCATTTATTGATGTTTTTTTATGATGTGGGTTTAGTGAAACTCTAATGAACAGATGCAACAAAGCACTTTAAACTGTATTTTTACCTTACCAAAAGGAAGCAAAAAAGAAAAATGTATTGTTAGGGTTTACATCTATAATTATAACAAAAAATAAAAAAAAAAGAGGAAGAAAACTGGGGTTGAGGTGAAAGTTCAGCAAAAAAGGAGCAGACAGCCAGAATATACTCTCCTGAAATCACAGCAAATTTCAAGATTGGAAAACACCTTTAGATTCCATCAAAGAGTGGTGTAGATGCTGCTGGAACAATGGTTAACACAGAAAAGGAACAGAAGAGCAATTATTACACTTAGTATAAAAAAATAAAACAAGTCAACAGTCAGAGAAGAGTCCAGGCACAACATTCAAATATACTGTACAAGTCCATGGGTTCCTTGGGACTGTAATTGATCCCTTGAAGACTGCTGCTGATGCTGAGTGCTAGGCTCCACCTCCATGCTGACACAATCCTCCTCCTCCTCCTCCTCGTCCTCTTCCTGTGTGATAGGCGGGCAAGCAGGAACACTGTCTGGATAAAGGGGGCCTTGAGAGGTAAAGAAGTCCTCCTCTTCCTCCCTCTGTTCTGCCTCAAGGGCCCTGTCCATTATTCCACGCAGCGTGTGCTCCAACAGGCAAATAGGAGGGACAGTCTCACTGATGCATGCACTGTCACTGCTCACCATCCTCGTGGCCTCCTCAAATGGTGACAGGACATTGCATGCATCCCTGATCATGGCCCACTGGTATGGGGAAAAAAAACAAGCTCCCCTGACCCTGTCCTGCTGCCATATTGGCACAGATACTCACTGATGGCCCTCTTCTGCGTGTGCAGCCGCTGCAGCATGGCCAACGTAGAGTTCCACCTGGTGGGCATGTCACAGATTAGGCGGTTCTTGGGCAGGTTGTATTCCTTTTGGAGGTCTGCCAGACGAGTACTGGCATTATATGACCATCGTAAATGCACACAGACTTTCCTGGCCTGCTTCAGGACATCCTGTAAGCCCAGGTACCTGCCCAAGAACTGCTGCACCACCAAGTTAAGGACATGAGCAAAACAGGGCACATGGGTCAGTTGTCCCTGTCGCAGGGTGGAGAGGAGGTTGGTGCCATTGTCGCAAACCGCCATTCCTGGCTTAAGCTGGCGTGGCATCAACCACCTCTGGGCCTGCCCCTGCAGAGCTGACAGAACCTCTGGCTCAGTGTGGCTCCTGTCCCCCAAGCACACCAGCTCAAGCACAGCATGGCATCTCTTTGCCTGCATTCCTGCGTAGCCCTTTGAATGCCTACGGAGCACCGCTGGTTCCGAGGACACATCAGCACAGGAAGAGGCCACAGAGGAAGAAGAAGAGGAGGGGATGGAGGAGAGAGGTGTGTCACAACCAGTAGTAGCATTTTGGAGGCGTGGTGGCGGAACAACCTCCAACACTACTATACCTTGTCCTGCGTCCTTCTCAGCTGCCAGCAGTCACCCAATGTGCCGTGAAAGATAGGTAACTTCCCTGTCCATGCCTGCTGTACCATGAGTCAGTGGTAATATGCACCTTACCACTGACCACCCTGTCCAGCGAGGCATGGACATTGCCTTCCACATGCCGGTAGAGAGCCGGAATCGCCTTCCGTGAGAAAAAGTGGCGTTTGGGAACTTGCCACTGAGGTACCGCACATTCCACAAACTCACGGAAGGGGGCAGAATCTACCAACTGAAAAGGCAGCAGTTGAAGTTCTAGCAATTTAGCTAAGCTAGCATTCAACCACTGGGCATGTGGATGGCTGGGAGAGAACTTCTTTCGGCGCTGCAGCAGCTGGGGAAGAAATTTGCCTGGTACAATCTGCCATCAGTGTACCGATAGTAGATTGCCCGCAAGTACTTGGCTGTGACACACCTAATTCTACACCTTCAGTCCTATCAGTGCAGGCTTTAGAGAGGACTGAGGGTATAGTGGAGTTGGAGATCCCAGCTGATGAGGAGCAAGGGGGGGTCCGCTTTGTTCTTTGGTGTGGGTCTTTGAGGTACGCTTGCCAACGAACTGCATGGCAGGTCGACATATGTCTGGTCAAGCATGTGATGTTTTGGCCACGCGAGATACGCTTGAGACATACCGTATGTTGCAAATAGCAGCGGTGCGATCTGATGCACTCGTCTCAAAAAAGGCCCACCCCAAGGAACTTTTGGAATAATGCTGAGAAACAGCAGCGCCCTGCACATGCGTAGCTCTGCGTTGTGATGCAGTCGGTGTGCTGCCCCTAAGTTGGCCCCTGGAGGGCATCCTGCCTAGTTGGAGATGTGCCTGTGCCTCCTCCTCCTCCTCTCTCCTATCAGGCACCCACGTAGAGTCAGTGACCTCATCATCGAAAACCTGGCAGTATGCTGCAGCTGGGGGAACATGACTGCCAGATTGCTGTCCTTCTTGGGCACCCCCTCTCTTTGGGCTCACGTTACTGCCTTCCTCTAGTTGTGTACCATCATCGGAGCCTTCAAAACGCTGCGCATCCTCATGCAGCATGTACCCAACACTGTGGTCAAACAGTTCGGGGGACACCTCAGAAGGACATGGTGGGGCTAGGGAAGGAGTGACTGATGCCATTGAAAAGAGGGAAGAGGCCGCCTTGGTAGCTGCTTTGCCAGACAAAGTAGTCTGAGCCTGGGTGAGAGAGGATGAGGAGGATGAGGACGGCTTGGTCATCCACTCTACCAAGTCTTCGGCATGTTGCGGCTCAACCATGGCTACGTGCTGATGAGGATGCACCGTGTCCACGACCAGCACTGTTGCCTCTAGATGCAGAGCCTGCTTGCCCTCTTTTATCGGCTTGTGACTATCTGCCTCTCCTTGTTGTCCTTCCAGACATACTAATGGCCTGCACACTGCAGAGGACCACGTAGCTTTAGGTGCACACTGCAGAGGACACAGGCAGTACACACACCACATAGCTTTAGGTACAAACTGCAGAGGACATGGGCAGTACACACCACATAGCTTTAGGTGCAAACTGCAGAGGACACAGGCAGTACACACCACGTAGCTTTAGGTGCAAACTGCAGAGGACACAGGTAGTACACACCATGTAGCTTTAGGTGCACACTGCAGCGGACACAGGCAGTACACACCACGTAGCTTTAGGTGCAAACTGCAGAGGACACAGGCAGTACACACCACGTAGCTTTAGGTGCAAACTGCAGAGGACACGGGCAGTACACACCACGTAGCTTTAGGTGCAAACTGCAGAGGACACGGGCAGTACACACCACATAGCTTTAGGTGCAAACTGTTCAGGACACAGGCAGTACACACCACGTAGCTTTAGGTGCAAACTGCAGAGGACACAGGCAGTACACACCACGTAGCTTTAGGTGCAAACTGCAGAGGACACAGGGAGTACACACCACATAGCTTTAGATGCAAACTGCAGAGGACACAGGCAGTACACACACCAGGTAGCTTTAGGTGCAAACTGCAGAGGACACAGGCAGTACACACAACGTAGCTTTAGGTGCAAACTGCAGAGGACACGGGCAGTACACACCACGTAGCTTTAGATGCAAACTGCAGAGGACACAGGCAGTACACACACCAGGTAGCTTTAGGTGCAAACTGCAGAGGACACAGGCAGTACACACAACGTAGCTTTAGGTGCAAACTGCAGAGGACACAGGCAGTACACACAACGTAGCTTTAGGTGCAAACTGCAGAGGACACGGGCAGTACACACCACGTAGCTTTAGGTGCAAATTGCAGAGGACACAGGCAGTACACACCACATAGCTTTAGGTGCAAACTGCAGAGGACACAGGCAGTACACACCACATAGCTTTAGGTGCAAACTGCAGAGGACACAGGCAGTACACACCATGTAGCTTTAGGTGCACACTGCAGAGGACACGGGCAGTACACACCACGTAGCTTTAGGTGCACACTGCAGAGGACACAGGCAGTACAACACGTGAGAATACTGCAGCTAGCACAATCACCTGCCTGCCAGTAAATTAGGAAGAGCGGATCTAGCTATACTATACAGTGTATAAATATATATATACAACACCTGGGATGCATATATATCCTCTACACACTGTAACTTTAACTGACTAGCCTGCCTGCTCTATTTACCTAGAGAAAATGACACTCTCTCTCTCTGTCTTCTCTCTCTTAACCTCCGCTACACACTCCACAAGGCCGACCTGCAGGCGGCCTTCTATAGTGTGGGGCGTGTACTAAACCCCCTGAGCCATAATTGGCCAAAGCCACCCTGGCTTTGGCCAATTATGGCTCTCCGTTTTTTGCAAGCTGTGATTGGCCAAGCATGCGGGTCATAGTGCATGCTTGGCCAATCATCCGCCAGCAATGCACTGTGATGCCGTAGTGAATTATGGGCCAGTGACACGCCACTCGAATTTGGCGCGAACGGCCCGTAACGTTCGTATTTCGACGAACGGTCAAACATACGATGTTCACGTCGAACATGAGTTTGACTCAAACACGAAGCTCATCCCTAATGTTCAGGCTTTTTTTCCCTAACCATTAATGACTATAGCACTATTGTCAAAATGTACGAATACCATAAAGCCGCACAGCACTCCTGGGTACCAGTTGACCTAGAGAGGTGTGTGATCAGTCTTACTGTTATGTTGTTTTATAAAGGTATACAAAATGAAAGATTACATCCCCAAAAATTTGAAAATCACAACAAATATACAAACCAATGCAAATTGTAAAAGACAGAAACGTCACTTTCTTCAAGGATGTTTATTTGACAAAATGGTCCATCACCCCCTAGAGATCCACCCTTCCAATACTTTTTGCTTCAAAAATCATATAGGATATCCCTGCTAAAGTGCTAAAACATATTACAAATGAGCAGCTGCTTAAGAAATTTGTGACACTAAATGCAAGAATTGTGATAAATATATGAAGCAGTGCTAAAAAATGTAACTCAATATTGTGAAAAAACTAAAATAAATCAATATAATGACATCAAACTTATTAGGTGAAAAAAACGAGTATAAAGAAATCAGACCAAATATAGTATGTAATGTACATAAATGTCCATAAGAGCCCTTTCACAAGGGCTAAAAAGGAAAAATAGAAACAAGAAAGTCCAAAGGAAACAAATCATCCACGATTCCCTTGCTCCACCAGTGTACCCGCAATCATAATTCGTAGTGCTTCGACCACCAGGTGACACCAAGTATTAAAGCCACTTACCAGATCCTGTGGACCATCATATAGTATGGTCAAATTCACTTGTTACATCTCCTTATGAAGAGAAACTCCAAAGCACCAAATGTGATCCAGTTAGCAGTATGAAAAATAAAAAGCATATATGCCCATAGTGTAACCCATAAAAACATAGGGCCAAATTCTCAAAAGAGATACGCAGACTTAACTCCATTTTTCTAATTTTACACGGCGCGTATATTTGCGCGCGATCGTCAAAACGACTTAAGCAAAGATTTCCGTATTTTCAGCCGTACTTAAATTAGTTACGCCTGCGCATTCCCGGGCGCAAATTACGCTAGGCTCGCCGCTGTTTTTGATAGGCAAAGATGCAAATGAGGGAGTTAGGGCGATTCTCAGAATTAAGTGTGTGTGCCGTATTTTCCGCCCTGTGCGCACCTGTTAGTTTTTCTGACTAAAATTCCACATTATAAAACCAGCCCTAATTTTACACATGCTGTGGAAGGGTTTGCAGAAGGGAGTTACAGCTCTAGTTGTGAAGGTTGTTGTTGAAAAATGCCAGGACCAGCAATGATTTTGACGGCACTTGCTGCCTTACAGGCACAAAGGAGGAGGAGGGCACAGAGGAGGAGGATGAGGGCACAGGCGCGTGTTTATCGGCCACGCCATGATATTTGGCAAATGCCAGTTTATGAGGTCATTGGCAACTACCGATTTGATAGGGAGGCCATCCTGGAGATCACCCAACTCCTTCATGAGGATCTAATCGCCCCAACCCTACGTTCCCATGCCCTGACACCTCTTGAAAAAGTTATGGCAACCCTCCATTTTTTATCGAGTGGCTCATTCCAGCGAGCATCTGGAGGTGTGGCTGGCATGGTGCAGTCAACCATGAGTAAATGCCTACATCAGGTGGTCCCTGCCATATTGCGGTGCATGAGCCACCAGTTTGTCATGCCCACCCAGGAGGACCAGCGTGTGCAAGCAATGACAGACTTTTACAATATTGCTGGCTTTCCTAAGATCATCGGGGCGATTGACTGCACCCATGTGGCACTCCAGCCCCCCCATGATACTGAACACCTGTTCAGAAACAGGAAAGGCTGGCATTCGATCAATGTCCAGATGATCGTAGATGCACATGGCCTCATCTGGCACGTTTGTGCCAAGTTTCCCGGCTCGTGCCATGATAGTTTCATACTAAGGCAGACCAAGATCTACAGAGACTTTGAGATGAACGTGTATGGAGACAGCTGGCTGATTGGTGAGTGACATTGGTGTCAGGTATGCCCCCCCCATGATGGAGACATCACAAGGGGCACATGCATGACTAATATCCTCCTGTCTTTTCCCTTACAGGTGACTCAGGATATGCATTGGGACCCCACCTGATGACCCCCTTTAGGAACCCCCAAACACCCGGAGAACGAAAATACAATGAGGTGCACAGCCAGACCCGGGCTATAGTAGAGCGGACTTTTGGCATGCTAAAGTCACGATTCAGATGCCTGGACAAGACTGGGGGTACACTATTGTATTCCCCAGACTTTGTATGCAAAATTATTGGTGCATGTTGCATACTGCACAATTTTGCATTAAGAAGGGGCATGCATGTGGAGATATCTCCTGACCTAACCCCCCACCCAGGCAACCCCCCCCCCAAACCCCTCTACCCGGTCTGCTGAGGGCCAGGCAATCAGGAGACAACTGTCTGAAGGCATCTTTGCCCAGTAAATGCATCCTAATACTATTTTTGTTTTTGATTTGCCAAGACCAAATCACAGAGATTATGTGACGTTTAAATCTTTATTTTGGTAAATAAATGCACATTACTTATATGCCAAAGAGAATGTTTATTTTTATTTACAAAACGCACATTAATTATCTCACAATGAGAATGCATGAATGCACGTCACTGTGGTCCCTAGCACAGACACATCACATGCACATCGAATTGGATTAGATCCAAGTACCCCCCCCCCCCTTTGGTACTTGGGAGCAGTAACGCCCCGCCACGGCTCCAATTATGTCACTGTGCATTCATACACCATTCATGAACCTAGGATGACTTCTCCCTGGTCCTGGGGATCCCTACTCCACCAAAACTGAGGGTGACACCCTTATGTTTTCAGGAATGCCATCCCCCCACATTCACACATCATTCACACACATATACCAAATCATAAGTACAGTGTAAAAAAAAAAAAAAAAAGTACCCCTGCAAATTAGGGATGTTGCCGAGTGCTCCTTCTGGGCTGCCCACGGGCACGGGCACGGTCACGGGGACGGGCACGGGGACGGCCACGGGGACGGCCACGGCCGACTGGGGGATCTTCACGGGGGGGGGTCTGTGCAGGGGAGGGAGTATTTTCAGGGGGGGGGACTGTGCAGGGGAGGGAGTATTTTCAGGGGGGGGGGACTGTGCAGGGGAGGGAGTATTTTCAGGGCGGGGGGACTGTACAGGGGAGGAAGCAGCCTCCCCTGGTGTCTGTCCTCCTGCTGGCCTTCCCTCCAAGGCAACGGCTATCCTTGTCAGACAGGAAGTTATGTCAGCCGTATTGGCCTGCACAGCCCGGGTATTGGCCTGCACAGCCTGGGTGAGGGCAGTCACCTCCTGGGCCACACCTGTTGTGGCATTCCTCAGGTCCCACAAACAGGTGATGACCCCCACGGAGTTGGTGGCCACGTCACCCAGTGACTCCCTCATTGCACCCAGGCTGCGCTCCACCTTGCTCATTGTTTTTTGTATTGCAGACAGACTGCGGGTCTGCCGGACATTGTCCCTCAACAGACTGACCGGCAGACGCACCAACCCCCCCCTGTTTTCAGGGGTCGGCATCCTACTTGCCCCTGAGGCTTGTGGCCTTGGAGGAGGAGTTGGAGTGAGCCATGGGTGCTGCTGCATGTTGGAGGAGGGTTGGAAGGGGCGACCCATGATGGTGGCCTGACTTCTGGGCGCCTGTGGGGTTCCCTCAGGGGATGATTCAAAGGTCATATCTTGGCCCATCATTATTTCCTGCCCAATCAGAATATTGTCATCTTCCTCCCCCTCATCCTCCTCCCACTCAACATCCAAATTAGGGGAGTTGTGGGCACTCCCCTCCCATGGCGAATCCTGCCCTTCTTGGGACTCTGCATGAGCCTGTCTTGGGGGTGGTGCAGCAGCCTGCCCTGATGGGCCTGCAACCTCCTGACCTGATGGGCCAGCAACCTCCTGACCTGATGGGGCTGCCACCTCCTGGGCTGATGGGGCTGCCACCTCCTGGGCTGATGGGGCTGCCACCTCCTGGGCTGATGGGGCTGCCACCTCCTGGGCTGATGGGGCTGCCACCTCCTGGGCTGATGGGGCTGCCACCTCCTGGGCTGATGGGGCTGCAACCTCCTGGCCATCTGGGGAGGACACAAAACAATCCCAGGTTGTTGGATCCATACACTTGGCACATCTTCCCTTCCCCCACCCACACATGCTAATCACCAGATAGAAATTCAAAAAAATTACCTGTCCTCATAAGAGGATCATTGTCAAAGCCAGGCAGGCCCACCACCTGCTGTGGGTGGAAACACTGGGCCACTGCCCATTCCTCCTCACTCATCCTGACTGGGCAGGGTCCCCCTCCTCCAGTGCCCCTGGTATGGGCATGCAGCGTTGCCAGCTTGTTCCGGGACACGCTCCTCAAGTCATTTATTTTTTTTTGAACTCCAGCGATGGTCCTGGTCTCCCCCCCCCCCGCCGCATTGATCCGATCGGTGATCTTTTGAAGGATCTCCTTCCTCCTGGCCGGGGTGGTGGTGTGGCTCTCAGGGCCATGGAGAAATCGCCCAAATTTAATGACGCCCTGAGCAAGTATATGCTTCTCTGCCGGTGAAAAATTTAGCTTCCTGCGCTTGGGAGCCATGACAGACAACACCCAGCAACAGGGAACTCACCCAACAAACAATACACACACACACCAAAGAAACTACAAACAAGCCTAAATAAAAAATAGACAGACAGCTACTATTAATTCGAAAACAAACAGGCAAAAAAGGAAAACAAAAAATATAAACAAAACCCAAAAAAAAAAATTAGGAAAAACAAACAGGCAAACAATCAAAACAAAAAACAAATTAGCAAAAACAAACACCAACTATACCCTCCAACTCCACAAACACTTTTCTCACAAAACAATCTTACCAACAAACACTGACAAACGTTCAAAGCAGAAGCAACTTGCTTTAGGAAGGGAACACAGGGAAATACTTTTGCAATTGAAGTGTGTTTGACTGGGGCTATTTAGACACAGGGCGATCTTCAAACTAAGTACGCTTGGCCTTTTACCTATCTCACTGATTGCGCTGACCAAAGTTCTGCACATGCGCATTGAGGTCCAGATTCGTGCGCGCATGCGCAGTACGGCCGGCACTTCATTTGCATGGGGTCACGGCTCATTACAATGAAGCACGCCCACTTCATTCCCACTTGCCATAACCACGCCTTACGCATTGAAACTTAAGTTAAGGATGGCGCAGTTTTGTGCGCAAATGCACTGAGAATACGGTAGTTACGACACCAACTTAGGGCGCCGTAACTTAAATGACATAAGTTAGATAATCCTAAATTTACACATGGTTTTGAGAATTTGGCCCATACTTTTTTTAAAATAACAAGTAAAACTTGCAAAGGGAATCACACTAAGCAAATCCTTGGCAAAAGGGTTTAAAAAACTTGCAAAACTTCAGTAATTAGTAGTTACAGTATCATTACTTGGGTCAACTGCTGGTGACACCGTTGTCTTTGGAACCAAAGGACGTAGTTCTGGTGGCCACCAGCAGGTGTCTCCCAGCAGGTGGACTATACAGGGAATTAGGCGGCACCTTTTGTGGACTGCTGGGGGTATATAAGCCCACCCTTCACTGAGGTTCAGTGCTTCAGTATTTTGCCTGCAAGCCGTGTACCTGCCTGGATCTGATCCGTTCCTGATCTTTGTACCTTGATCCTGAGACCTGTTCCCTATAACCTGCTTCCTGCTGCCCTTGTTTTCTATCCCTGTCCTGTCTTGCTCATGTGTGCTCCCTTCATTAGTATATAGTTAGTTAGGTTATTGTTTAGGGTTTTGCATTGTTATGTTTACTTTTCACTTACTTGCTTATGTTTACTGGTGTTGGTATTGGAAGTGTGTTATAGTCTTAATAAACACACTTTCACTTATTCATCTGAATACTGATTCCTTCAGGTGCAGCCAACTGATCTGATCACCTATGCTGGATACCTGCACAGTGGCGACTGGTGCTCAATTTTTTTTGGGGGGGGGGGGGGAAATTCTGAAAAAAAAAACATTAATTGCAGCCACCGTGCACATCAATTGCAGCCACTGTGCCCATCAATTGCAGCCACTGTGCCCATCAATCGCAGCCACTGTGCCCACCAATCGCAGCCACTGTGCCCATTAAATGCAGCCACTGTGCTAATCAATTACAGCCACTGTGCACATCAATCGCAGCCACTGTGCACATCAAACGCAGCCACTGTGCACATCTTTCAGAGCTTTCTAGGCGTAAATTTAGTAATTCGATCACCGTTCACCTTCTGAATGCAGCCAAGTCATGTGTATCAGCGCTCTGGAATCATCCCCCTCTGTCTCGCAGTGGCTTAAAAAAATAGTTGAAATATATACACTATGTGTAGCGCTACCCCCTCAGGAGCCGCTGGTTAGATTTGGGTCGGCGTTTTACGTTACCTCTGTGATGTGTCTAGGGATAATGATGATGAGAGTAATGACGGAATGTCCAAACAGCAGGGTGTCATTTTCTGTGCTTTTATTACTTGCCCAACACGGCAAACAGTTAACTTGAGGTGGATAGAGAAAGGTTGGTGAAGAAGGGAAATTGCAGATTCAGGCCTAGATAGAACCGAAGCAGTCCTGCTTCAAAAAGCACTTTCACTTTCGTCGCCCCTCAGCCGAGGGGGTATAGTGAACCTGGACAGGCCTCTCACACTGACCTGGCAGCCAGGGTATCACTCGGAACCTTGAGAAGGAACAAGTCTCTGCCACAGACTTGGCTGAAGTGAGGATAGAAGTGGAACCTCTGCCACAAGCCCCTTTTCTTTTTTGTAATGTAGGTAATACAGCGAATCCTTCTCAGTATTGTAATTTGCCTGAATCTCCCTCAGATAGCCTCTTAAATAGTCACCGACTGACAGGTTGCCATCAAACAAACTGTTAGTGTCCGGTCACCGTGATCCCCGATGGATTGTCTAGGCCCTGTTGGATCGCCTGCCTCCGGGCTCACCTCAGACTGACTCCCCATCGAACAGCACAACTCGCTTGGGATCTTCTTCAGAATCTTGGGGACCCAGTCAATCACTGGGGCCCCTCTACAGCTTCAATTGCTCCGGGCCGAGAGGGCCCAGAACTCAAAACTCCGCGTGGCACGTGCCCCCCGGCCTGGTAGGCCATATCGCCGGGGCCCGTGATGTGCGCACACCCTAAAGGTGGGTGCCGCACCCGGAAGCAGGACCAGACTCTCTCCCAAAAAAACATGGCGTCCGCTCCAGAAGTACCCTCCCCCAGCATGCCCCGCGAGGGAAAAACTCCTCTGATTGGCTGCTGGCAAGAGGCGCTTCAGACTGAACTCCACTACTGCCACCTGTCGCCCAGAGATGGAAAGGTTTCTCTGGAACACATAATGAACTGGCAGTACAGCCCAGCTAGAGCAGAGGCCCGATTTAACTGAATTAGCTGGATGAGAGTAAACTAACTCTCTCATCCCCCTCTAAATTTGACATAGCACCTGGACTGAAGGTACACAGGTGCTACATATGGAAAGAGGTAGTGCTACTACTCAAGGCAGAGAAGAGAAGTTTAATAAAAAATGGTCAACATGGTCAGCGTATGTCTGCCCTAGAGAATATGGCTGTACACTGGCGGAGGCGGAATAGATGAATATTTTTTTATATTTTTTTTTTCTCTGTTTTTGTTTTGATTTGTTTTTGTTGTGCCGGCTTGATTAACCACTTGCCCACCAGGTAAATTCTGGCACTTCTCTCCTTCATGTGAAAATCAAAATTTTTTTGCTAGAAAATTAATCAGAACCCCCAAACATTATATATTTTTTTTTAGCAGACATCCTAGGGAATAAAATGGCAGTCATTGCAATACTTTTTGTCACACCGTATTTGCGCAGCGGTCTTACAAGCGCACTTTTTTTGGATAAAAATCACTTTTTTGAATTAAAAAATAAGACAACAATACATTTTGCCCAATTTTTTTATATATTGTGAAAGATAATGTTACGCCGAGTAAAATGATACCCAACATGTCACGCTTAAAAATTGCGCCCGCTCGTGGCATGGCGTCAAACTTTTACCCTTAAAAATCTCGATAGGCGACGTTTAAAAAATTCTACAGGTTGCATTTTTTGAGTTGCAGAGTAGGTCTAGGGCTAGAATTATTGCTCTCACTCTAACGATCGCGGCGATACCTCACTTGTGTGGTTTGAATACCGTTTTCATATGCGGGCGCTACTCGCGTATTCGTTTGCTTCTGCGCGCGAGCTCGTCGGGACGGGGCGCTTTAAAATTTTTTTTTGGGGTTTTCTTATTTATTTTTATTTACACTGAAAAAAAAAAAAAATTGATCACTTTTATTCCTATTACAAGGAATGTAAACATCCCTTGTAATAGAAAAAAGCATGACAGGTCCTCTTAAATATGAGATCTGGGGTCAAAAAGACCTCAGATCTCATAATTAGACTTAAATGCAAAAAAAAAAAAAAAAAATGTCATTTTTTCAAATGACAAAAAAAAAAATGTTTCTTTAAGAGGCTGGGCGGGACTGACGTTTTGACGTCACTTCCGCCCAGCAGAGCTATGAGGACGGTTGAAGGAGATTTCTCCTTCAGTCCCGTCCCCGCTCAGCTGCCGGACACATCCGATCCCCTCCGCCGCTACCGACGGCTCCGGTAAGCGGCGGAGGGCGCGGGAGAGCGGCGGGAGGGGGGGGCCCTCTCCCGCCACCGATAACGGCGATCTCGCGGCGAATCCGCCGCGGAGACCGCCGTTATCGTGTACACCACCGCCCCCTGAAAAGATGAATATCTCGGTTGTGGCAGCAGCTGCTGCCGTTATCGAGATATTCAACTTTAAAAACAGGACGTCTTTTTGACATGGGGCGGTGGTCAAGAGGTTAATAGGAAGGACAATGAAGATTATCTATACCGTCAGTATATCTAGAAAAGGAAAAATGTTGGAACTGAAATGCTCTGTAAATTCCTTTTATTGCAGAATCGATTTGTGATATGTTATATATGTAATACGTATGCAATTGAAGTATGTTTGTTTGTATAAAATCGATTAAAAAACAATAAAATATAGAATAAAAAAAAATGCTGCCATTGTAACCCCCCACCCGTTCACCATCTGCCCTGCACTCACCCTGTCTCGGCGGCGGCTGGTGGCGGCTGGTGACGGAGGCGAGCAGTGGGATCTTGCAGCTGTCAGACAGCGGCTCCTGTGTCCTTCGTGTGTCTCCTCCCCTCCTCCCAATAGGCATCTATTCATAGCGCCAATCATTTCAGCCAATCAGGTGACGGGTAACAGACCCCTGATTTGCTGAGAGATGGTTCAGTGTTAGGAAAGCGAATATTCATTTGCTTTTCTAACAAACCTGGGTGAACTGCAAGCGCAGTGCTCTGCGATCGTAGTTCACCTTTTTGAAGCCTATTAGAGTCTATGGCTCTAATCAGGTGCTTCAAAAACACCCCCCACCACTGGAATTCAGGCGCTCAGGATCCGAAAAGGGGCCGGACGCCTAAATAGGGTTTGGCTACAGCGGCCATGGATATGCAATGCATGAATCTATCCATACTACACAGAGAGGGGTGGCTGGAGGGAGGGGGTGGCGCCTGTACGCCCTTAATGGACACACCACCACTGTGCCTGCATGTGGTATCCCTGACATACAGGTTGGAATCAGACAGAAGTGTAGTTGAGGAACAGGCCAAAGGTTATCAACAACTGGCAGCAAAGATAAGGACAGCAGCAGGTATGCAAGGAGCAAGATATCGGCTGGAGGGACCACAATCATTTGGCAAACAGGAAGTGCAGAGACATGGCTGAAAGTGGAAATTCATGGGAGGAACAAACAGTTTAAGGTGCATCAAAAACAAGATACAAGGCAAGATTGTCCATGGAATCAGACAGGGAGCTGTCCATAATCTTAGGTGGCACAGCATGAAGCACTGCAGCCAGACACCCCAGAGGTACCATTAACCGATCCCAGCTATGACAAACACTTTTGATAAAAAAGACACAATTAAAGTGGAAGTCAAATACATCATAAACGACAGCTACATACAGTAAGCCCTATTTTTAATTCTGCAGTCATATTATTATTTTACGCAACATTTCCCAGTGTGCTCCCAACTCCAGCAGACACTCTAATGCCCTGTACACACGATCAGTCCATCCGATTAAAACAGTCTGATGGACCGTTTTCATCGGTTAACCGATGAAGCTGACTGATGGTCAGTCTTGCCTAGACACCATCAGTTAAAAAAACGATCGTGTCAGAACGCGGTGACGTAAAACACAACGACGTGCTGAAAAAATGAAGTTCAATGCTTCCAAGCATGCGTCGACTTGATTCTGAGCATGCGTGGATTTTTAACCGATGGACGTGCCTACAAATGATAGTTTTTTTTCTATCGGTTAGGTATCCATCAGTTAAATTTAAAACAAGATTGCTTTTTTTAAACCTATGGATAAATAACCGATGGGGCCCACACACGACCGTGTGTACGCAGCATAGGGCCTTAATATAGCTTTGGTGAAACTGTGGTTTTAGAAGACTGATAAACTTTCATAACCACATTCTATATAAAAAGGCTCTGAACTGGACAAAGTTTATTGCTACTATAGTATTGGCTTTCAGGAAATCTTGAGCCTCATCTCAGCTTGGGTGCTTAAGGAAAATAGAACTGACTCCATTAAATGAATGGATCCTGCTGAACCGCACGTTGGTTTGGTAACGTCTAAGAATCACTTTTTTTGGGTGTTTTGATAGAAGAAAAACCTCTGCAAGAAGTAGAAAAGAGCAGTTTAAAGAGGAACTGCAGTCTGCTCACATAGGCCCAGATTCACAGAGAGCACGGCGCACATTACGCCGCCGTAGAATAACCACTGTACGCTACGCCAACGCAGCGTACAGAGGCAAGCATGGAATTCAGCAAGCCAGTGCTCCCAACGCTGCGCCAGCGTGGCGTGGGTTTCGAAGGCGTATGCTGGCGTAGGTGGAAGTGGGCGTGACCCATGAAAATGAGGCGTGACCCCATGAAAATGATGGGGCGAGCGCCAGACAGATACGTATCACGAACTGCGCATGCGCCGTGACATGGACGCATCCCCCTGCGCCTGCTCACAACCACGTCGGAACAACTACCTAAACTACGCCGGATCACTGCGTACGGCGTGAACGTAACCTACGCCCAGCCAGACACACGTCCAGCGTAAAATACGCCGGCTTGTGTTCCCTGGTGCAGACCTTTGCATGTCTGCTGCTGGGTTGCACCTCCTTTATGGGGAATAACTTTACGCCGGACGTACAACTTACGCGCACCTCGCGTAGCCTACGTCGGGCGCACGTACATTCGTGAATTGCCATTTTTCCCTCATTTGCATGTTTGAATGGCTAATCAATGGGAGCGGCACCATGCACCCAGCCTAAATGTGCGCCCACCCTATGCCGGCGTAAGCAAGCTACGTTGGCGGGGTGTAGCCTGGTTTTAGGCGCATATCTGTTTGTGGGTCTGGCGCACAGATACGACGGCGCACATTTGCACTTACGTCGGCGTAACTTGTTATACGTCGGCGTAAGTGCTTTGTGAATCTGGGCCATAATTTGTAAAAAAAATAACTTTGCCATTCTAAAAGCTTCCCTCCAACCACTTTGCATATTACTGTATATATACTTTGGTTCTGTACTGGCCAAAATCTCCCTCCACTAAGTCTGACTAAATCCTTTTTTAACTGTGGGCAGCTGAAGCTGCTGCCTGTTCACTTCCTGGATTTACACAGACACACATAGGCACACATCCAGCTCTGCAGCCCCGAAGCTCTCATTGGCCCTTTTATGACTCATCCCCCCTCCCTTCCTGGCAAACTCTCACGAGAATGAGAGAGAGAGAGAGCTGTGCATGATGTCATAAGCCTAGGCTTTTTACCAGACAAGAAATAGGAAGTGGGCTGTATAAGGTATTTACTGGCAAAAAAAAAAAAAATGTTTTACTATCCAAAGTTAAAACAACAAAGGCAGAAGATTTAATAGATGGAAAGATGAAAAAATTACTGAAGGTCCATTTTAAAGTACTCAAAATGCAAAAATAATTTACCTTTAGCTCACTATTTACACATCAGGCACTATTGTATAGGCCTCATCATAGAAATGTAACATAATTGTACATTTTATATGATTTTACCATAGCTAATGGCTTTGTCTAATCACTTTGGGGGATTTGTCTTTGTTATTCTGTTGATTTATAAGGGTTGTGTGATCGAGGTAAATGGTTAGACTGACATGGAGGTCCATACAGCAGCATCAATTTTAAATGTGACAGCAGCTGCAGGGGAGAGGAACCTTCCCACTCTCCCTTAGGTGGGAGTGGGGATGGGACATGTTACAGGTGAACTTATCCTTTAGGTGTTAGCTTATCATATCGACATATTTTGTGATTAGCCTTATTTTTTAAAAGTTATTATTTTTTGTAAGACAGTTCACATATTAAAATCACAGAAATTAGCTTTTAAAAAGTGAAGCAGAAAGACAACATAAACAATTGTAAACTAGATTGCCTTAGACCAGGAAACACCACTGTCGAAAGCTACAAGAAGAAAGAACTGATTTAAAACTACTCCATTTGAAATGTTTGCAATTTTTTTAAACTTAGGCTAAGCACTTGTGTAGCGGTACCCCCATAGGAGCTGCTGAGTAATGTGGTCCGGCAGTCACCCTGCCAAGCCAGGCACACAGTTCTCTTTTCACCACCCAAAAATGGAACTTCCGCTTTTCGTAATCCTCCCCCCCTCTGGTGTCACATTTGGCACCTTTCAGGGGGGGGGGGGGCAGATACCTGTCTAAGCCAGGTATTTGCTCCCACTTCCGGGCATAGATAGCCGCAGTAGCCACGGATATCTACGCCATGTTGGCCCCTTCTCCGGGCTTAAGTTCCTGATTCCCTCACCGAAGATGGTGGCGCCTCCACCCGAAAGCCGAGGGACAGATCAGCTTCGAGTGCCGACATGGCAAGTGCCCTGAACAGGTAAGTGTCCTTATTTTAAAAGTCAGAAGCTGCAGGATATGTAGCTGCTGACTTAAAAAAAAAAAAAATTGGCGGAACTCTGCTTTAACTTGGATGAGAATGAGATATAATTGAGATGCCCGATTGATTGCAGAAAAGGTATATGGGACCAAACTATATACACCTCAAATATATACAACCTCTTTACTTCCAGCTCCAGCACAACACTTGATCTCACTCTTCAGGACCAGCTATCTCTGAAAGATAGACCTGACACTGGTTCAGCCAGGGCTAGCAGATGTCCTTTACAGGCAGGGATCGTGGACCTCTATGGTGAAGAAAAAAGTAGATAGTCCCAGTGCTAGCAGTCTACGTGGCTACTGAGCCCAGTACCACATCTTCAGATCCTGCCAACCCAACTGGCTGCAGCTGTCTCTCTCTCCACTGCCCATTCCATAACATTCCACTCCACTGGTTCTGCACCCAATCCAGACTGTTTGCACCCAGTCCTCTCAGGCGTGCCTTCCAGACCTCACAACTGTATAACACTCACCAACCCTCTTGGCTGCGACCTGTTGTTCCTCCCTGGAGACTTGTCTGGCTGTTGTCCTCTCCTTGCTCCCATGCCTCCTTTCCAGGTCTCCTCCATGTGTTCTCAGAGGGCCCTGTCCGCACCCGAGCCTAGGCCCAAGGTCACCCCTCCCTAGACTGGGGAACTCCCTCCAAGGCCACAACAGCCTAGCACTCCATCTCGTGCTTCCACCCTGTGCAAATCCTCCCCAGCTGGGCTGACCCAGAGTATTTAAGGAGGCCTGCCCCCTGCCAATCCAAGTTGGGGATTGGTCAGGGCTCCTCGGAATACCCCAGGCAGCTCCACCTCTCCTCCTCCCTTTCCAGAAGATTCTAGAACATTCAGGAAAGAAGTGGAAGGTCTTGGTGATGCTGCCTGTGATGCCTGTGAAGTCACTCTTATCCCAGAGCAAAAAAAAACAGACCTGGCTGCCAGCCAGGCCTGGAAGTTACCTACACTAATAAAAAATGAATTGCTACCACTTCTAGCACACTAGAGGGTGCTACACTTGGATCAAAATGTGTCTGGTTCCTGCTGACACATACATACATATATGGCCGCCTTTAGTCAGTCTCTGGCCAAACTTTTTTTTTGTACTGGCAGATCCTTCTCTCCTAGAAAAAGCAAGATACAACCTGTCTGCTAACTTTTACATTGTAGCCTAGGTTACAGTAGTATTTTAGTAAAAGTGTTATAGCCTGTGTACATGGGCTTCTGTTCACATAAAATTGGTTTTGAACACCCATTCAAGTTTATGGAAAAATAAAGCATCCTTGAGGAAGGTCAGAAGATCAACTACAGGCCAAATGCACCAGTTATTGAATTCTGAATGATCTGAAACGTGTCTCAAACTGATGTTGAATTGATGCCATTGACACAAGCTCAAAGCCTGTTGAAACAGGCAATAAATATGTAGCTATGACAGCCACTATATAAGCTACAACCTGTTTCAGATATAGTTGAGAAATGCTACTGTAGAAGGTCAGAGTAAAATCAAATCTACCGATCTGCATACTTTTCCATATTGGTGCCTTAGAAAACATTGAAGCTGCTGGAGTCAATATGATAGCCAAGCAATTTGCATTTCAGAAGACGTGAGAAATTGCCCCCAATATAGGTTTCTTTAAGGGTGTGGCTAGGGAATTTTTTGTTCTGTTATATGTTACGTGATGCACCAGACTGTGTTCTGTCTTCAGAGGCCAGGTACATAAAACCAGTGAAAATGTTAATTTGTAAATTGTTAAGATTCATTTTATCTTTCTTCTTTTATTCTAATATAGGTTTTCTTTTACAATGCAGGGTTTTATTGCTTCAACTTCACAAGAAGACGCACATTGGTGTATTGCATCCAGTCATCATAAATGACACCCACTAGCTGATGTCTCGGTCTCTACAAAAAAAAAAAAAAAGGACATTAGTAATTGATAGAGTATGAAGGAAACAATTAATATCACGCAGTAGGGAAATAGCCTAATCTGTTCTAAATCATTATAACTGATGTTATAGTGGACCCAGAGCTAGAAGCCATATATCTGGCAGATTAACATCTCAAACTGTTTGTCTTCCATGCTGTTGAAAGACACAGAGAGTAAATTTAGCTGCTTCATAAAAGCATTGAAGATAATGTGCTAGCTACACATCTCCTTATTGATCTGTGAGATAAAAGGAGTATTGAGGTTTTGTGATTGATATGTTGGCCTCCTTTCCTGTCTTAAGGCTTCTGAAACGATTACAACTGTACTGGAAAAGAAACTGACTTTTCCAAAAGTAACAAATCAATACTTTCTCCTTCAGCATAACCTGAAAAATAAAACCTTTGAATTGTTCCTTTCTCTATTTTAGTTCCCCTGTGCTTTGTATAATGACTACACTGTCTTCTTTCTTTCAGAAATGGACGAATTTCATATATGATTGAAATGTAAAAGGAAATTAAATCTTCTATAGCTGGAAGGTCTAGAAAGGCAACACTATCTAATGGTATATGATTGTATTATGTATTAATGATCTTTAAAAAGAAATTTCAGGCCGCAAGTGAGAAGAGTCAGTGATCTGATAATGTATTCAAGCCCATTAAAGAGCAAAGTTCACTTGGTGTAGATTAACCCCAGTCCTCTGTAATTCACTGCAGCCACACACATCATGTCTAATGCCTAGTTTACACAGATGGCAAAGAGGTGGAGAAAACAGGTGGTTGATTTTTATGGCCCCCTCCATCCACCACTGGCACCTTAAAATTGCCGGAAAAGATGTCTGTACACATGCCATGATTGCATCATGGCATGGTTAATTTTATACATCATATCACTTACAACAGGTGGTACTGCTGCCAATTCTTCAAGTTAATAGGACTACGCTGCAAATGTGCTAATGTACATAATTATGGTGTGTGCAGTGTGGCAAGATTTTCCCCTCCCAAAAGGACAGACATCCAGGAGGTAGCATTTTACCTCAGAGCTGCCTGTCAACTGGCTTTGGCAAGAGATCCACTGTGAATTGCTTTTCAGAGCTGTCAAAAAACAGTCACCTGTGTCTAGCCTTTCTGTTTCACTAATCTTGCTCAATTTTCAAGCCACGTATGACCTTAATTAGTGGGTAGTGCCCACTAGCTGTGGGATGGTAATCCAGTTCCAGCACGAAAGTGAAAGTTTTGAGTGATGGTTAGTCCAAGACCCCAGCAACCATCCCTTTGTTTTACTGTATTCAGGTTCCTCACTTAAGTCATACCTAGGGCTATGTTGGTATTCACATGCTTATGCTCTTATGAGAGGCCACTTTAACTCCATTGGATCCAAGTCCAGTTCACGGGGTCTCGCTGAACACCTGCGGCTCTTGAGACATAAGGACCCAGGTTACCAGGCACATGCACAGGGGTACTTTCCGAAGACTGTCAAGCAGGTGGGCCCTCCTTCATTAGGCCACCACTCATTCCATTCATTCATACATTTACACACTTTACACAATCAAACGTATCTGTAGATTTTCCAAAGAAATGGCAGAGTGTTGAATGCACATTTAAAATTTTCACACAACTCATTCCATAAGGGAAGTGAAAAGAGTGGGCCTCTTGAAACGTAAATAAATAATCTATGGTGAAATTGGTCGTACCATCATCCAGAAGATTTAGTATATAAAAATCGGAAGATTTTTTCCCAAATCAAAACTCCGTAAAATAGGGGGGGATGCGGGCAATTTGGACTATCATGGTACAGATAAGAAGATGAAATGAGGTATAAATTCAACAAAGAAAAATAACTAATAACTAAAAAAATCAATAAAAGACAATAACATTCATATATCGTTAAAAACATTTAGTGGCAGATCACACAGATCACCAATAGAAGAATCCCCAGTTGGGGTAAAAATCCCAATGGGACATGGGTCGCGAAGGGCATCTCTACTAGTTTCGCTGTGTGAACCACTTCATCAGGAGAATGTCTAAAGCCCCAAATAGACCCGGGACACTAAAGCACCACAAAGGGAAGGTCCCCCACGGTGGACATGGGGGGGGGGGGGGCGTGCCATGGATGGACTGTCTGCAGTGTAAAAGTGCAGTGTATAGGGTCGGACCCAGGAAAATATACCAATAGTAAATGGATGACATAATTGAAAGGGAACTGTGGGATCAACAACAGGTTGCAGAGCATGGATAATACGCTGCAATACAGCCCAGCATAGTGTACTGGGTGATGGTGAGGCGTTCCCTGGGCCTGAAGTCCATGGCCATGGACCACCTCTTGTGAATCCTGCTCAGCTTTCAAGCCATGGCTCCCAGTCTCAAAGATCTCTGAAAATCTCCAATCTTCAAATAAGCAAAAGTAAAGGTAAAGGCTGGAGTAAAGGCTGGAGCTAGTGGAAATCAGCTAAAATGTATAGTCCTTTATTACATGCCTGATTAAAACATAAGGGCCAAAATGCGTTATATTTTTATGGCTGTTTGTCACCACATTTAATAAAGGACTATACATTTTAGCTGAATTCCACTAGCTCTAGCCTTTACTTTTGTTAATTTGCATATGCTATACCTGTGAAACTGTAAAGAAGTATATCCTGGCCAGTACCAAATGTTTTTCCTTTACATGATACAAATGCATACATAAGCAGACAAATACATCCTGACATGTTTGGTCTGGTAGGTGAGCTAGTTTAGGATTTATGTGAATAGGTTTTACTTAGAAAATATAATTATATAGAATGTCTGCTGACTTCATGGCTTTGTATGCCCTGGATCGTAAGATTGCTCTGGTGGGAGCAATCCTCCATATCTGCTAATTTAGCTTTAATCCATCATCTTCACACTCATTATTTGCATCTACCAGTTCTTTGAATGTGGTTGCAAAATGTCTTTGTGTTTGACTCTATCTCCCATATTATGTATCTCTGCTGTGAAATGTTGTATACACACCATAATATCAGAATGTATAGAATGCCTTAGGGATACTAACATGTCCTTGAGGGTTGTATTAAAACTGGTTGATTCAGAGTGGGGACGCTTCACTTCCTGATTCCCTCACCGAGGATGGAGTGGGGGCAGCAGCGAGACGTCGCTGGACTCCAGGACAGGTAAGTGTCCATTTATTAAAAGTCAGCAGCTGCAGTATTTGTAGCTGCTGGCTTTTAATATTTTTTTTTACGTCGGAGCTCCGCTTTAACTGTGGTGGGAAAAAGTTTTTCTGGTCTCTTGTGCAACTTCCTTTTCCTAGGTATGTTTCCCCAATGGTTTTGGAGATAATGCAGGGGTATTCAGTTGCTGTACAGCTCCCGGTGCTCTTGCTGGCTGCTCCATTGCACAGATTTAAAAAGAGCTCAGCTCCTAAGCAGCCATGTAAAATTATTTAGCATAATTTTAAAGGATGCTGTGATGACTGAAAAAAAATGCTGATCTAGTTTCAGTTTCTTTTTGCACTGATTATTTCAGTGAAATATATTGGCTAGTCATCCAGACATCTTTATTGTCTAGCCATCTGGGAAAGCCATACGTTATCTGCACTGAAGTTTGTTCTCCTTATTCTAAATTATTTTTTGAATCAATGCAATTTGTTGTTATTCCTTTCACATTTTTCAGCATGGCTATTGCTTTGCCCTGATTATGTAGCTAAAAGAATAAACCTGCAAGAACTTGGGTGGTGTCATGTGGTATATGCTTTTAAGCTGCAGTGAACAAGCTTTAAAGTGTTGCATGTTTTCCAAGTCTCTAGAGGCTGTACAACAATATAAAACGTATATATTGGAAGAGAAAATACACAGCATACAAAATGCTTGTGTAGCACTACCCCCGTAGGAGCTGCTGGTTTAAATTTGGGCCTTGCACGTTACCTCGCATTTCGTTGTCTAGGGGATGAGATGAGAGTCTAAGAAACTTCAATGTCCACACAAGTTGCAAATCCCTTTTCTGTCAGGTTTTATTTCACACAGGGCCATTTGAAGGAATTTGGGGGCCCCAAACAAAATGAACATGGGGGCCCCAAACCCCCGCCCCCCCCCCCCCCCCCGCACGCAAAGCCTACAGGAACCACAGCATAGCGATACAGTTTAAGTTCACCCACACGTTATATAAATAAAAATTGTTTACAGTGCAAATACTGCTGTTACTTATAATGTGCATACAATTTGAACATTTTCAACAATTGAACATTTGCAAAAAACACCACTGTACCATAAAATCAATTAATATGAGTGAGTGAGTGTGAGTGAAAAACTTATACATATGCGAACTGAATCGCCTCTGGGCGCTGTAAAAAAAATTGCACAATAACTAAATCCAACATACTTATTACTCCCCCCTCCCCCTCCCACCCCACAGCAGGTTTCCCCATCAGATCCCCCCCCCACAGCAGGTGTTCCCCATCAGAGTCCCATGTGTCTCTGCAGCTCCTCCCCCACGACTTTCTCTCACTTGGTGTCAGCAGTGTCTGCCCCTCCTCCCTACATTCTCTCTGTTCCTGGATAGGCGAGGGCGGGGCAGTCCACAGTCTCAGGCTGCCCCTGCCTTCTCTCTCTCTCCCCTCAGCAAACGAAACCCCTCATCCCCGCGGCGGGAAAAATGGGCTCCTGTTTGGGGGCCCAAGAAACTGAAACTAGATCAGCATTTTTGTTTTGCCTGTCTTGTTCCGACGGGCCTGATTTCACACAAACTTGTCTAGGTAGAGGGATGGAGGGTCAGGGGAAGTTTCAGGCACACGATGCAGATCACTGGGGAATAGGGATGAGCTTCGAGTTCGAGTCAAACTCATGTTCGACTCGAACATTGCCTGTTCGCCTGTTCGACGAACAACAAACAATTTGAAGTGTTCGTGGCAAATTCGAAAAGCCGCGGAACACCCTGTTAATGTCTATGGGAGAAATTTAAAGTGCTAATTTTAAAGGCAAATATGCAAGTTATTGTCCTAAAAAGTGTTTGGGGACACTGGTATCAATGCAAAAAAAGTTTTAAAAACTGCCGTTTTTCGGGAGCAGTGAATTTAATAATGCTTAGAGTGAAACAATAAAAGTGAAATATTCCTTTACATTTCGTACCTAGGGGGGGTGTAAAGTAAGCATGTGAAAAAGTGCATGTTTCCCGTACTTAGAATTGTCCCTGCACAAAGTGTAATTTCTGAAAGAAAAAAAGTCATTTAAAACCGGACTCGCGGCTATAATGAATTGTTGGCTCCCGGCAATTCAGAGAGAATTCATTCATAAAAAAAAAAGCGTGGGGGTCCCCCCAAATTCAATTACCAGGCCCTTCAGGTCCGGTATGGATATTAAGGGGAACCCCGCCGTCAATTTAAAAAAAAAATGATGTGGGGCTCCCCCCAAATATCCATTCCAGACCCTTCAGGTCTGGTGTGGATTTTAAGGGGAACTCCACCCCCAATTTTTTTTTTAAATGGCGTGGAGTTCCCCCAAAAATCCACACCAGACCCCTTATCCGAGCACGTTAACCTGGCCAGCTTCAGAAAAGAGGTGTGCCCCCCCTCTCCTGAACCGTACCAGGCCACATGCCCTCAACATGGGGAGGATGTCCCCATGTTGATGGGGACAAGGGCCTCACCCCCACAACCCTGGCCGGTGGTTGTAGGGGTCTGCGGGCAGAGGGATTTATCAGAATCTGGAAGACCCCTTTAACCACTTAAGCCCCGGACCAATATGCAGCCTAAAGACCCAAGGTGTTTTTACAGTTCGGGACTGCGTCGCTTTAACAGACAATTGCGCGGTCGTGCGACGTGGCTCCCAAACAAAATTGGCGTCCTTTTTTCCCCACAAATAGAGCTTTCTTTTGGTGGTATTTGATCACATCTGCGGTTTTTAGTTTTTGCGCTATAAACAAAAATAGAGCGACAATTTTGAAAAAAAAGCAATATTTTTTACTTTTTGCTGTAATAAATATCCCCCAAAAACATATATAAAAACATTTTTTTTCCTCAGTTTAGGCCGATACGTATTCTTCTACCTATTTTTAGTAAAAAAAATCGCAATAAGCGTTTATCGATTGGTTTGCGCAAAATTTATAGTGTTTACAAAATAGGGGATAGTTTTATTGCATTTTTATTTTTTATTTTTTTTTTACTACTAATGGCGGCGATCAGCAATTTTTTTCGTGACTGCGACATTATGGCGGACACTTCGGACAATTTTGACACATTTTTGGGACCATTGTCATTTTCACAGCAAAAAATGCATTTAAATTGCATTCTTTATTGTGAAAATGACAGTTGCAGTTTGGGAGTTAACCACAGGTGGCGCTGTAGGAGTTAGGGTGCACCTAGTATGTGTTTACAACTGTTTGGGGGTGTGGCTGTAGGAATGACGTCATCGATCGTGTCTTCCCTATAAAGGGAATGACGCGATCGATGCGCCGCCATAGTGAAGGACGGGGAAGCCGTGTTTACACACGGCTCTCCTCGTTCTTCAGCTCCGGGGAGCGATCGCGACGGAGCGGCTATAAACAAATAGCCGCGCCGTGGTCCCGGATCGCTCCCCGAGCGGACCCGACCGCCGCATGTAGCGGGGGGGGTCCCGATCGGACCCCCCACCCGCTAATAGGCGAGGACGTACCCATACGCCCATGTGCCTGTACGTGCCATATTGTGGACGTATATGTACATGGGCTGGTCCTTAAGTGGTTAACAAAGGGGACCCCCAGATTCTGCCCCCCCTATGTGAATTGGTAATGGGGTACATTGTACCCCTACCATTTCACGAAGGAAGTGTAAATAGTTGTAAAAAACACACACACCGTAGAAAAAAGTCCTTTATTAATAAAAAAAAAAAAAAAAAATCCAGCGGTGGTAATCCACTGGGTCCCGGCTCCCTGCTCCAACGTTGTCGGTATCCAGCAACGGGTGATCTCCTCTCCGGTCCCGCTGCTTTGCTGGTCTACCTCCCCGCTGGAGCAGAGGATTCTTCAGACCCTGAGTTTTGGTCGGGCGACTCCACCGTAGAGGACGATGACCTGCCTGATCACCTGTTTGAGCCACGATTCTCCAAGCAACAGGGCTTTGGGGGATGTTGGAGCTCCAGGTGCATCTTGCATCTTGCGGGCCAAGTGGCCCATGTCTACCGTGAGTCTGTTGTGTGATGTTCCTGTTAGACTTATCGCTCCTCCAACCCGGGACATGCCGTCCCATTCATGGTGCCTAGTGTTCCTGTTGTCGGGCCCCGTTCGTGTGATAGGGTGAGTTGCCTAGTTTGGGTGCTCACCCAGAAAAGAAGAAGGTTACAGACAAGTATGCCCCCACTCTGTTTGATTTTTTTTCCTTCCCGGTTTCCCTTTTCCCCCTGGCTCCCCCAGAACCACATAAACTTTTGTGTAGAACTCTTGGGAGGGGTTGGGTTCAGTCAGTTAGAGTGAGGACTTTGCCAACTTTATTATGCAGCTTTGGAACATTCAACAAGGAGAAAGAACTATTTTATTTTTATTTTTTGTTCACTTCCCTTTGCTGCTACTTCTGCACCTCTGAATCTGTGACTGTTGCAGTACCAGCGCACTGACCGCTAGGGGCAGTGTTCTGCACCGTTTCTTTGCAGGACAATATCGTTGTATTTTGAACCTTTGATATTTCTTGCACAGAGTATTTATTTTACAGCACTTGCAATTTAGGGGAAGGAAACTTTACGTTCAGGTTTGAGCGTGCAGTTTCAATCCAAACCTCAGAGGTTGTACATATTAGAGCGTATATTGTACATTTTGTATGTTTCTTGTTTTTCCTATACAGGATTTCTTCTGGACCCACCTGCTATCAAGCGCTGCAGAGAATGGGCAGATAGATAGCAAGGTTGTGTATGTTGTATGTCTTAGGCCATTTTAAGAATTTGTATTACCATGCGTGAATTCTGTCCTCCCTTCTTTTCCTCCTTTTTTCATTTTTTTTTGGCAGGTATCAGGTCAGCATTCGGGCTCAAATGCTTTAGGACACTGGGGACAGTGTCATTTCAAGTGGGGGGAGTATGTAGCGCCCCCTTACTTTCACTACGCTAAAGTTAGTGGGGAATGGGAGAGTTAATTTGCTCCCATTCACTATTTGTTTAAAATTTGGGACTTCTGTCATACCAGAAATGTCCACTGGGTCAGTCTGTGGTCCAGGGATGCAATACCATCCATGGCCAGCAGTTGGCGCCAGAGGGGTTCTGGCAGAGTAAGTTTCTCCAGCAGCCAATCAGAGGAGCTTTTTCCCTCGCGGGGCGTGCTAGAGAGGAGTATATCTATGACAGGGGTCATGTGTTCTAAAAATCTTCGCGGGGTCCCGTTCCAGGTGCGGCATCCACCTTCAGGGTGCGCGCATCCATGGACCCCGCCGGCGTGGCCCACCTGGCCGAAACTGCAGGCCACACAAACCCTCATCCGGAGGTACAAGGGGACCCCAGTGACTTACTGTGCTCCTGGTTCTACTGAAAGGATCCCAGGCTGGGTGCCGTTCAATTGGGGAGTCAGTTTGAGGGGGACCCGGAGGCAGGTCGTCCAACAGAGCCTGAACAAACCAATTGGGGATCCGGTAACCAGAGTACTGAGAGGTATGTTTGCTGTCAACTGGTGACCAATGCAGAAATCTACTGGGAGGATTCGCTCCATTTGTCTACCTAGCTGAGTTATTGCAATTGGCCTGTGATAGGGGCCCTAGAGCCAGGCCTATAGACAGGCCTGTTCCTCCCAGAAATCCTAAGTGACATCTCGGCTGCCAGACTTATAGAAACGGGTCTGTCCGGGGGCACTTTACCCACCAGTTGGAGTGGCGACGAGTTACAAGTTAGTACTATACAGAGCAGTTCTCATTGCTCCATTTAATATCCAGGCCTGATACTGCAAGGTTCTTCCTCTCTCTCTATTCATCAACTTTATCCTTCCCAATTTGTGTTGATGTTGGCTGTGTTGGCCTGGAAAATAAAGCATTGGAAAAACCCTTTATTCACTGTCTGGACCTTCGCTCACTATCTCTGTTCTCACAACAACACCCCTAGACAACGCCAGGGTAACTTAATAGGTCGATCCCAAATCAACCAGCGGCTCCTTCGAGGGGAAGCGCTACATTACCTATTGGTAACAGCCGATGTATCGGCACTGTACACGTGCATTTCACACCAGTTAGGTTTGGCGGCGGAGCTGTTTCTTATAAGAAACCCATCACTGTCCACGATCCAGAGAAACTTTATCATGGAACTTTTAGTTTTTGCCACCAGGCATAACTATTTCTGGTTCCAGGGAAAGTTTTACTCCCAAATCAAGGGCGTGCCTATGGGGGCTAAGTATGCCCCCAGCCTTGCGAACTTGTTTATGGCCCAGTGGGAAGAGGATGTTGTCTATGCCTCAAATAGACCAGAATTGGCCCTGTGGGCATGATATATAGACGACATTCTCTTCCTCTAGAAAGGCAACAGGGAGTAGCTAGACTCCTTTATGGCCTGCCTGAATGACAATGACCATGGCATCATATTGTCATACGAGGCTAGCTCTATGTCCATTCACTTTTTAGACCTAGAGATTTCAGCCATTGACGGTCATTTTGAATTCAAAACCTACTTCAAACCTACCGACCGGAATGGATACATTCCGGTCGATAGTTGCCATCACAGTCAGTGGCTGGAGTCTGTTCCTTGTGGCCAATTCCTCCACCTCAGGAGGAATTGTACCAATGAGAGAGATTTCCAGGTTCAATGCCGTGCCTTAAGGGAGAGATTCCTCGATAAGGGGTACAAGCCTCATGCGTTGGATTAAGCCATTAATGCAGTTTCCACCATTGAGAGATCCTCTCTCTTGGCTGACAAACCTACAGTTGGTAGAGATGATAGGTTTAAGTGGTCGTTTTTCACTGAATATTCCACACAACATAATGATATTAAAAATATCCTAAACAGGCACTGGAAAGTGCTCTGCAGTGATAAAGTACTTGGACCCTCCTTACCTGATAAAGTGGGAGTAATCTTCAGGGGAGCAAGGTCCATTCAGAGTGACGTGGCTCCTAACACCATAGATCCTCCTAAGAAGGTTCTGTTTTTCCCTGAAATTAATGGGTACCATCCAGATCGGAAATGTAATGTCTGTGCCGTTAACATTTCGGGCAGACGCAGAACTAACACTTTTATGTCCACTGTCACCAATAGTACATACACTATGAAGCATTTCACTACTTGCTTCACTAGCTTCAAAGTGTATCGCATCTCCTGTCCCTGTAAGTTACAGTACGTGGGACGTACTATTCGAAACTTTGCAATCAGGGTGAATGAACACCTAGAAAAAATCCGTAAGGGC
Source organism: Rana temporaria (assembly GCF_905171775.1). Lineage (NCBI taxonomy): Eukaryota > Metazoa > Chordata > Amphibia > Anura > Ranidae > Rana > Rana temporaria. The sequence goes on along the minus strand of NC_053490.1, from coordinate 312,926,806 downwards.
TGTCCCAAGCATACGGTGTCTAGACACTATCTAGAACACCACGCTAAAGATCCTAGGGGCACACAGTTTCAAGTTATTGACAGGTTTGTTCCCCATTGGAGGGGTGACTCTCTTCTTAGAGGGGTTTCTCATTTAGAAACGTATTGGATACAGGAGCTCAGGAGTTACTCACCCCAGGGTATGAATGTTGAATAAGACATTAACTGTTTCATCAACTGGGCGTGAGTACCCTGGGCTCATGTTTTCCAATTGTTTCACACACTGCTGGCTAATCCACATGCTTTTTTGTCTCTGGTTTGTGCTAACTAGGCCATTATGGCTTGCGTCCTCCTATCTGGGCAGGTCGGCGCATGCTTCATACTACTTTGCACTATTTTAGTTTTTTATTTATATATTTATTTTATTTCAGGTTTCAGCTGATTTTAGTTGTTTACTGTCGAGAGCATTGTATCTGTGGTGGAAGTGGAACCTCTTCCTCTTTGGGGGTATTTGTTTATATCTCCCCTCGGTGCACTGTGACACCATGTCATTTATTGTTCCACCGGTCTATGTTCCGTGTTAGTGACCTGAATTGTAGTTTATGTGGCCCCCTACGTCGGATTGTTGATCTATTCTGCACCTACCCCTAGAGTTAGGTAGTTGCTCTGACCACTGTGGGAGCGACTTGCGCCTGGAAACGCCTGATTGGATGCTATTTTTCCATTGTTGTGTCCCTGTGCCTTATTCCGGAGCATTTCCGGTTAATGGATTCTCTCTGGTACGCAAGCAGGGGCCCCATTGGATGGCATCCTGGTGTTGTGGCGTCACCGCGCAGTACGTCCGGGCTTGTGTGTCGATTGGTCGGTGCCGGCGTGGATTGGATTGGGTGGTGGCACCGTGACATCATTGCGCTTTGCATCCGTTCGCCCGCTGCGAGTGGATGGATGTGTGTGGTCACGAGGGGCTAGTGGTTCCCCCTGTCCCCCTGTCGTGACATCATCCCTCGCCGCCTCCTGGCTGTGCTATGTGTGTAGTAAGACGCCTTTGCATCATTTTCGGGGTCTATTTGGAGTTATGGGGATTCCCCCTTAGTTGTTTCCTCATTAGGTGACACACTTCTGGTATTTGCTACCCACCCAGGGTGGATATGCATGAAAGTGTGTTCCCCATTACAGCGGCCTGATTGGCTCCCGCATGGTGTCCCCTATTATCACATTTATAGGTTGTCACCTATCGCTGACACAGATTTGGCCCTCTAGAAGTCTAACATATAACATTTTATATCTGCTGATGAGCTTATATATTATTTTGGGTAATTTTAATAGTAATTTTTTATATAGAGATTAAAAAAAATTATATATGACTTTGGATCTTTCAGGCAAGTGTTGGATGTTGCTGTAGTGCATGATCATGTATGACATCACTTCCTGCTTTGTTTGGTCTGATTTTGCCATTTCCTGTCCCTGCCTCTGTGGGGGATGGCTTTGCTTCATTATGTATTTAAAAGCCAGCAGTATGGGGGTGCAGTAACATGCCCCTGTCGACGGCTCTCTTAGCCGAAACGCGTCGGGTTTGCATTACAGCACCCCATACTGCTTTTATTTGTATTGATGACGTGATCACAATTTTATATTTTGTATACCATTTAAGATAAAACTTGTCACGGTTTATTTTGACCTGCACCATTTGGAGCATCTTTTTTCTTTTTTCCATTTTTTCCACTTGCCCTGCGAGCCCACTGGGGTTCTCCATTTATGTCCTGCAATTGAAGTTCCATCCAGTTCCTGTGATCGGTGGTTTCCATCTCATCTGATTCGAATAGACATCGTCGTCTGAGGAGTTCTTCTATGCAGAGATTCAGGTCCGCTGAGACCACTACGCTCACGAGACTTACTGTTTAAATAACAGCTGAGTCCACACCCTCCGGTAAGAGTACCTTATTATACTTACCTCTTCTATGTGATGCCTTGATGACCCCTTCAGACAACCATACACTCAATGTTCATGTCAATGTCCCCATTCATCACTCCTTCCATGGAATTTTATTTGTACACTGAACTGTGTGATCTATTTATCAACCCAGTGTCACCTTTATTGTGATATAGGGTCTTTACACAGACTTTATATATATTTTGTCTATAGGGTCTTTACACAGACTTTATACATATTTTGTTTGTATTCACTTCTGTGCCTTTATAATCATTGTTCACATCATTTAGCGCTGCACCAAGAAACATGTATGAACTACATTGAATGTACATATAAATATTCTTTCGGGAAGATTTTTATTGAAATGAATAGTCTGGTGGCAGGGTCTCTTTAAACTGCTATGACATGCGTGTAAATAAATAGTATTTGCACAGTACATTACATAGTTCCTAAAAATAACTTCTAAGTTTTATAATTTAATAAAAATACACCAACAATTTACTATGCCCTAAACACTCATTTTATTATTAGAGAAACTGTTATTGGTGGTGTATGTGTCAGCAATTAATGATATCCTCTTGCGTTTTTAATCATGCCTCCTGCAGTGAGTTATTTCATGAATCATTCATGACTTAAACGTACAGCTACATTTCGAATTATAATTCATGCTGATCAGAGAGGTTTTCTTCAGTTTTCCCAATGCAACGGCAAACTAATAATTTCAAACGTGTGTGTGATTCTAATTTTTAAAAAGTGTAACAATGGTTTTGTTTAAACAATTCCTTTTACAGCTCTACTTGTTAAGAAGGAATACAGACACTGTAGAATTAGAAAAAAAAATACTATATATGACTAATTATGTACAGTATCTTTCTAAATTGCAAACTTTAGAAGTGCAAAACACTTTTAATAAGGACCGTTACCTGTCCAGGGAGCCCACAATGTCGGCCCCCCGAGGTCGATCCATCTTTCGGATCATGTGACGGCGCCGCCATCCTCACCAGGGGAGACAGGCAGTGATGCCTTGCGGCTTCACTGCCCATTTCCTACTGCGCATTCGCGAGTTGTGCGGCGCGTTGTGAATGGGTGGCTGTCTTCTGGGATACATTCCCAGTGCCCCATTCCCCAGAGGACAACACGAGAAGGACGAGGAAGCAGAGTGCCATGGTTTAGGAAGTGGCATTTTAGGAAGACTGCCTAGCAACAGGCATTTTGGGTAAGTAAAAATTATTATTTTTTTCAAATGTTTTTAAAATTTGTTTTAAAGAGCGTGTTTATGTAATTTTTGCAGTGGACCTCCACTTTAAGCAAATATTACACCGGATAATAAATCCTTTGCATGTGTCAACAGTGGTGCCTAGTGAACGGTAAGTCGCATGCTCCTAAATGTCTAGAAAAACATTCTTTCTTCTTAGCAGCTGAACAGAGCAGCAGAGGAGTAATGAAAATATGGTATATGCTGCTGAAAAGAGGGGCGTTAAACCATCTCTATTACTGTGCAAAGCACAGGTTTGCTTTAAAGGTCAACCCAGTATGTAAAAAAACATACCTCGTAGCAGTATATTCCAAATTACCAATGATATGGCCCACACCAGGCCAGGTACTGCTTACCTCTCCAAGGAACCAGGTGCAGGGGCTCCTTGGAGGGGTTAGCGGTACCTGCCCTGTTATGTGTGTGAGCCTTTAACCTGTCCTGGTGTGCATAAGTTAGAGCCTTTAATATTGATTGTAATAGAGACATAGGGCCAGATCCACAGACGAAGTACGCCGGCGTATCTACTGATACGCCGGCGTACTTTCAAATTTCCCGTGTCGTATCTTTAGTTTGAATCCTCAAACCAAGATACGACGGCATCTGGGTAAGATCCGACAGGCGTACGGCTTCGTACGCCTTCGGATCTTAGATGCAATACATCGGCGCCCGCTGGGTGGAGTTTGCGTTGTTTTCCGCGTTGGGTATGCAAATTAACAATTTACGATGATCCACGAAACGTACGCGCGGCCGTCGCATTTTCTAACGTCGTCTGTAGTCGGCTTTTTCCGGCGTATAGTTAAAGCTGGTATTTTTCGGTGTGTAGGTAGACTTGCCATGTTAAGTATGGCCGTCGTTCCCGCGTCAAAATTTGAAATTTTTTTTTGCGTAAGTCGTCCGTGAATAGGGATGGACGGAACTTACGTCTAAGTTAAAAAAATTACGTTGTTGCGACGTCATTTCGCGCAAAGCACAGCAGGAAATTTCTGGACGACGCATGCGCAGTTCATTCGGCGCGGGGACCCGCTTCATTTAAATGAAACCCGCCCCCTGATCGCCGATTTGAATTAGGCCGCCAGAAATACACTACGCCGCCGTAACTTACGACGCAAAATCTTTTTGGATTTGAAAGTACGCCAGGTAAGGTACGGCGGCGTAGTGTATCTCTGATACGCGGCGCAGGTGTAAATGTATGTGGATCTGGCCCATAATCTTCCTGTAAACCTACTCACCCTTGTAAACTATCTTTTACATAGAAAGTGCTTTGAAAAAAGTGTCAGGAATTATTATTACAGGCAAAGTGTGCATTTCAGAGTTCCTCACGGTTATTTGTCCATCTGCAACTGATGATAGTTAATTAATGGTTGGATTTTAAACTCAAACCGCGCCACACTGTGTATGTCTATAGACGCATATAGCCCAGCTCGGGAGCTTGCCCACATATGTGCTCCAATAGCACAAGGCTTGCTTTGGGGGCACCCAGAGGAAGAAAATATTGACAGAGCCAGCAAGGGACTTCTGAAGAGGAGGCAAGGGGGCAGTCTGTGCAATATTGTTGCAAGGATCAGGTAAGTATACCCTCTTTTTTTATTTAGAAAAAATAATTGCCTTTATAATCACTTCAATATATTCTAATTAAGAATTATTTGAAAATAAGTTATCATTTCATTGATAGACATGAAAAATTGAAAGAATACCGTGCTAAGTGAGCAATAAAAATAAGAAAAAGAACAGCAGCAGCTTAATATGGGATACACATATAAACAAATAAGGAATAATAAAATGGAGCTGCGCTAATTAATAATGGAAAAAAAACAAAAAAAATGTGTTATAACTATACGTTCATAAAACACAAAAAGTTCAGATAATGTGCATAAATCTTGGAATTGCATCCAACACCACAAAAATAATATGAATTAGTCCATAAATCATAACCACATGTGTAGAATCTTGATATAACTATTGACGACACCATAAACTCGTGCACCTCCACCACATGAAATGCAAGCTTACCAGAGGCAAACTAACATAGGCTTGCGGCTGTTAATCCCGCCAGGGCCTTGGTCCATAGGGAATGGAAAAGGAGGCTCCCAAATACTTGATGTGATGGGGCAGGAACACACAGCAAACACAATGTTAAAACACATTATTTTTTCTATTATTAATTAGCGCAGCTCCATTTTATTATTCCCTGATTGATAGACTTATTCCTACAGCAAAATATTAACCCTCTAAAGCAGGGGTCTCCAAACTATGACCCTCCAGTAGTTCAGGAACTACAATTCCCATCATGCCTAGTCATGTCTGTGAATGTTAAAGTTTTACATTGCCTCATGGGACGTGAAGTTCCGCAACAGCTGGAGGGCCGTAGTATGGATATCCCTGCTCTAAAGGGAAAACCTGTACTGAGAGATACAAGTAGACTGCCAGTGCTGACCTCTAAATGTATACACCTGGCTTTAATGCTGATCCTGGGAATGTAATACTGTCTGAGCCACTGGCCCTGGAGTATGAACGTCCAATGTTCTGGTGACACACTACCTTTACTTGCTGCATGGCTATTCTGAGTCACTGACTCAAAAAGTACTAAAGCCAGAGGCAGTCTAAAAAGGAGGTCAACAACGGGGTCTTACATGATTCTCTTTGTTGAGATTTCTTTCAAGAACAGCAAGGAAAGTATACTGTATATTCTTCATGAAATTTTCAATTTAAAAGCAAATTCCTGAGTACTTTCTCGTTGCAAGTTCTAACAAGTGTAATATTGCCTGGCATGTAAACCTGATCGCTACAGACCATAGATATGTTTAAGTTTTTTATGTTTATAAGTTGTTTGTAATTTTGTATCAATTGTTTACACACATTTGGTATTTGTATATAGGTCTATGAACCTATACACTTTGAGCCAGATTCACATAGGTTAGCGGATCTTTAGATCCGCGTAACCTATGTGATTTAAAATCCGCCGCCACAAGTTTTTGAGGCAAGTGGGTAATTCACAAAAAAACACTTACCTCAAAACTTGCGGCAGGGGATCGTAAATCCCCCGGCGGAATTCAAATTCCGTGGCTAGGGGCAGTGTAGTATTTAAATCGCGCCGATTTAAATGCGCATGAGCCGTCCGCGAATTTTCCCGGCGTGCATTGCTCCCAATGACATCGCTAGGACTTAATTGGTTTTGGCGTGAGCGTAACTTGCGTCCAGCGCTTTTGTGAATCGACGTACGCAAAAATTTGACGCGGGAACGACGGCCATACTTAACATTGGCTGCGCCTCATAGAAGCAGGGGTAACTATGCGCCGGGAAAACCCTTACGTAAACGTTGTAAAAACACTGCGTCGGGCCCGCGTACATTTGTGAATTGGCGTATCTCGCTGATTTACATATTCTCGCCGTAAATCAGCAAAAACGCCCCCAGCGGCCATTTTTAAATTGCAGTTAAGGTCTGACGGTGTAACACAGTTACACCTGTCGGATCTTAGGCATATCTATGCGTAACTGATTGTATGAATCAGTTGCATAGATACGACCGGCCTAACTTAGAGATACGACGGTGTATCAGGAGATACACCGTCGTATCTCTTTGAGAATCTGGCCCTTAGTTTTGACAACGCACTTTACACTTAATACCATATTTTTAGCACTGATCACGGTATTACTGTCCCTGGTTCCCACAAAGTGTTAGTATCAGATTGTCCGCTGCAATATTGCAGTCATCCCGTGACCACGTCCAATTGCGACAAAACGTTGGGCAGCTGAACCCGGAAGACACGGGCAGGCACATCGAGGAGCCGGCCGGCTCGATTTTATCTATATGCTCCATAACCATTGGATAATTGTAAGTGCGCATTTTTATACTCATTTATAAATCATCTGTGATTTTATACTATGCGAGTCCTTCTCTTTCATGGCATATCCTACTTGTGAAAGTTACTACGAGGATCCCCCTGGGGGAGAGTCTTTGAGAGGCATATGTCTCATGCGTTTTTGATCTCCTATTTAGAGATCAATCCAGCTGGTAAGAGACAGTATTATCTAAGGTGGTGGCTTTCCTATCCACACGTTTTTCTGGATTTTGGGACAATTTTCTTTACACTGAATCCACTCAGTTTTAGACGCCGCTGTCACTTTGCGGATCTTGCCATTTTTCTATTTGGACTTCTTTTTGGACTTCATTTATACACATGTCACTGGGTTGTTATGTTCATTGCAATTTTTTTATGTTCCACATATATTTGCCTATAACAATAAGTCCTCATTTAGTTATACTGACCTGGATTGTTGCTATCTAGGTTCATTACCATTTACACCTATTGATTGTGTTACTACACGTATTAATTGTGTTACTACATTTATTCAATACCTCATTTTCCCTTTACGAGGGATCTTTATTTAGTCACTTGTCTTAGCGCAGCTTTTTTTGTATCCAATATTGCAGTCTTGCTATAAGTTGCTGATTGCCGCTAATACTAGTATAAAAAATAAAATAAAAATTCCAGTATACACAGTATACAGTACCATAGTTTGTGGGTGCTATAACATGCGTGTAAACCAATCAAGATACGCTTATTGGGATTTTTTTTTACCAAAGACATGTAGCAGAAAACATACTGGCCTAAATTTATGAAGAAATTGGATTTTCAATTTTTTTATTGGATATGTTTTATAGCAGAAAGTAAAAAAAATTAGGGCTGTGGAAATGAACTATTAATTCATCGATTAATCTTTAATTTTTTTGATCGATCAAAATTATTTTGATTGGTACTCACCTCTCCGCCGGCTTCTGGGCCTTCAGGGAGTTATGTTGGAGATCCGGTGATGTCACAGACACCGGCGGGGCTTGCCGTGTCCATCTGAAGGGCTCCTTTGCTGTGCCTTCATATCTGCATGCCAGTGGGACCTTACTATCTGCCACACGAAAGGGCTGTTACACTTCCCTCTATCACTTCCCTCTATCAACCTGGGATTCTACAACCATCCACTGGGAGTTGTGATAGTTCCCTTAACGGGACATCTACATGCCGACGGACTGATGTTAACCCCTCCTCATCTGGATTCAGCAGTGGCATCGTTGTACATATTTTTATACCAGTATCATACCTAGCTACATGTTTTTATGACTGCTTTTGCTACCGTTTGGTATTACTCACACCATTTTTACAGTTTATGTAGCTACATCGATTTTATCTCCAGTGCAATATTTATTTTGTTACATACTTGAAGACTATAAAAGTTTTAATGCTATTCCCTTTGTGTGTTTTTTGTATCCCGCTTTCCATTTTTCCAGTGGTTGGTATCTGCACTGGGAATCAGCCTGCAAGAAGATCATCTAAAAGTAGTCGGATCTGTATGTGCGTTATAATTAATCAAAATTAGTCGATTAATCGATTTAAAAAAAAATCGATTAATCGAACACAAAAATTTTGATCAGTAACAGCCCTAAAAAATATATATATTTTTTTAAATTTCAGTCTTTTTTCATTTATAGTGCAAAAAATAAATCCCAGTGGTGATCAAATACCACCAAAAGAAAGCTTTATTTTATAAATGATGTACATTTTATTTGAGTACAGAGTTGCATGATAATTGTCAGTTAAAAGTGCAGTTCAATAGAGCAAAAAATGGCTGGGTCATGAAGATGGGTAAATCTTCTGGAAGGCAAGTGGTTAAATTAAGCAACAGGTAGCTGTTGCAGTTATTTTGCTTACCTTTGGTATAAATACCTATGCAGGTCCATGGTATCTTTTGATTTTTAAGTTGAATTTGATAGGTTACTTGTAGTGAACAATAATTAACTGCTGAATAGGTATTAGGCAAATTAGTTTTGGTTTTATCTATTTTCTAGAAGTTACTTGCCATGTTAGTCCTCTCAAGGAATAAAATAACAGTAATTTTCCAATTTCTCATGATAAAAAGCTTCATAGAATATCCCTATCTTCAAGGGATGTTGTGAATGCGTGGAGATTTGGTGATTGAGAGTAATTTAAAATAGGTCAGCATATAATATAATACTTGCATAGTAATTTAGAAAGTGTGGAGGGTTGTCTTACTGACTGTAAAAGCTGTTCCTTAATGTGAACGAAATGTACAGTATGTGGGCAATTGGATCACTGGGGAGTTTACCAGGCACAGGAGTTGGTTTAGACAATCTGATCTCAGTTGAGGGTACTGTGGGTTGGAATTCAGTCATCAGTTTCTGTAGATATTGATGCAACTATGATGTTGTCACCAATTCCATTGTGCCTCTAAATTTAATAATATTTTGGTGTGGCTGATCTTCCAGGTTTACCAATTTCAGCTTAATGTGTGGTAAATCATCCTCATGAGAATTATGGGTATGCACTAAATTGTTGTAAACTTGATCAAAATCCCCCATTTTAGATTGAATGTGTCCAACCCTGTCTTAAGCTAATGTATAACTCAGACCATAACAGCGTGTGACAACCCCCTGAATGAAATACACAATTCTTCCAAAGTTGTGTCAGACAGAGGTTTATCTGAAGTAGGGAAATTGTTTAGGAATCCAGAGACCTCTCTGGTATCCTCTGAATAAGTTCTGTGTATGCTCACCTCCCTGTGCAGGCCTTTGCTAGTGACCATTATTATAATAATACATTTTTTATTGAGATTATTTTTGTCTTTGGAGCAGCGGGGAGGGGGGTTATACATTGATCTGCCCTAAGTGCCAAATATTTTTTATACCTTACTTACTACTGATTATGCTAATATAGCATGAACTGTAGTTATAATAATTTTTAGAAGGTGTTCCATGAGACCTGAATTGTATTTCAAAAGGTTTATCTAAAGTCCAGGAGCCTTGGGGCACAACAAAAAGATGGGCCAAAAGGAGAATGAGAAAATGGATAGTCTGCTAGTGATCAATGCTGAGGTCACAGGACTCTGAAAATACCACCACTCACATGGACACAGACTATCCATGAAATACACACTGCTACATCTTATATGTGCACTACAGCTGGTCACACATTACATGTGTAATACTTGTGAGGGCCTGGACCTCTGCTGTGTGTGGCAGTACATTTTCTTTCTGAGCCACCTGAGATGTTGGACAGCTCCCCTGGACCTTGAATAATCCTGCCTTAAACCTTGTTTCTCTTGGACTTTGAACACTTTGTTCCTCCCATGAACTTCCTAAATAAAGCCATTTCTCTGCACTCACTGTTTGCCAGATTATTGTGCTCTCTCCAGCCAATATCTCACTCTTGTCACTTGTTCTGCCTTCCATATCTTCACTACCACCTGTTACCAATCTTTGGCTTGTTCCTCAACTACACTTCTGCTTAATCCAAACCTGCAACCACTTGTTACTGACCTTTGGCTTGCTTACTGACTATGCTTCTGCTTTATCCTTACCTGCTATATCTGCTACTGAATCCTGGCTTACTCACCTCCTGGTGGGACTGTGACCTGGTACTAACACACAGCAAATCCTATCTCCACCATCAGGAGCTCTGGTGAATAACGTTAAGTGCTTAGACCCTGTACCATGGGTGAGTCCTAATCATCTGCCGGGGTGACATGCTGTTGCACTTATCCAGCTGGTTGGTGGGAGCCTGCTATAGCTCCTGGTCTTTGAGCCTGACTCCAGATCGTGACAGCTATACATGAAGAATAGAATATACTCTACTCGCATACAAAATGAAGCATTTCTAATACTTTCACTACCTACATATTGCGCATACATATTGTTAGGTAAACCTGTTCAATTGCTTGGTAACACAAATTGCTAATCGGCTAATCACATGGCCTCAACTCAATACATTTAGGCATCTGGATATGACGAAGACGACTTGTTGAAGTTAAACCGAGCATCAGAATGGGGAAGAAAGAGGATTTAAGTGACCTTGAATGTGGCATGGCTGTGCCAGACAGGCTGGTCTGAATATTTCAAAAACTGCTGATCTATTGGGATTTCTATGCACAACCATCTTTAGGGTTTACAGAAAATGGTCTGAAAAAGAGAACATATGCCAGTTGTGTGGACCAAAATGCCTTGTTGATGTCAGAGATCAGAGGAAAATGGGCAGACTGGTTTGAGATGATAGAAAGGCAACAGTATTCAAATGACCACTCGTTACATTCAAGGTATGCAGAATACCATCTCTGAATGCCCAACACATCAAACTTTGAATACAGATGGGCTACAGCATCAGAAGACAACACCGGGTTCCACTCCTAAGAACAGGAAAGAGTCTACAATTTGCACAGGCTCACCAAAATTGGACAATAGAAGATTGGAAAAAAGTTGCCTGTTCTGATGATACTTAAGTTCAGCTGTGAGATTCAGATGGTAGGGTTAGAATTTGGCATAAACAACATGAAAGCATGGATCCAATCCTGCCTTGTATCAACGATTCAGGCTGCTGGTGTAATGGTGTGCGGATATTTTCTTGGCACACTTTGGACCCCTTAGTACCAATTGAGCATCGTTTAAATGCTACGACCTACCTGAGTATTGTTGCCGACCATATCCATTCCTTTATGACTACAGTTTACCCATCTTCTGATGGCTACTTCCAGCAGGATAATGCACCATGTCACAAAGCTCAAATCATCTCAAGCTGGTTTCTTGAACATGACAATGAGTTCATTGTACTCCAATGGTCTCCACAGTCACCAGATCTCAATCCAATAGAGCACGTTTGGAATGTGGTGGAATGGGAGATTCACATCATTGATGTGTAGCCAACAAATCTGCAGCAACTGCATAATGCTATCATGTAAATATAAATCAAAATCTCTGAGGAATGTTTCCAAAACCTTGTTGAATCTCTGCCACAAAGAACTAAGGCAGTTCTGAAGGCAAAGGGGGTCCAAGGAGTACCTAGTAAAATGGCCAGTGAGTGTATATGTATACAGTATATACAGCATATATTGTATATATGAGCAGTGCGTGTATTGTACGTGTAATATATATATATATATATATATATATATATATATATATATATATATATATATATATAAAACACATGAAATATATATATATATATATATATATTGTTTTATATATTACATGTACAATACACTTACTGCTCACGTAATATGTCTACACTCTACAGGGCCGTGATGTGGGAAGTGCAGGAAGGGCAGCTGTGATTGAATTCTGTTTTCACTTATGTAAACCTATTATTATTTCAAAGTCTTTTAAATGTTTTCTTGCCTTAAAAAATACAATTGCATATATAAACATAATTAACTGCTGAATATTTTTTAGGCCAATTGGTTTTTGGTTTCATGATCCATTTGCTAGAAATGACTTAGGATGAAAAAAAGGAAAATACAGCTTTCCTTTTATTATTATTATTATTATTTTTAATTCTTCTTCCCCTAAAAACTCGTCCTATTGTGCAGTTAATAAACTGTGTCTAATTTAAATTGATATATTCTACAGTATAATAAGTGCACCCCATGCAGTACTGAAAAGTTAAAAACTGCTTCAGTTATCAAGAGGTTAATCTAATTTTACTCCTGATCAAAATTTGTCCATGACAATTTCTGCATGCATTTGCTAAAATGCTACTAGAAATAGTAAAGGAAATAATTAGAAAGAAAATAATATAATTACTTTCCCAAAATCATTTTACTATTTGTTACTGCTTTGTCTGTTACAAATTCCTTGTGCAATAAAGGGATCTAAGCAATAATTACATTCCATTTCAAAAATATAAATTACAACATTTCAAAGCATATCTTTATGCCTTTATTGATCTTTTTAATTTGTTCACAGTGTGGCCAAAGAAGGTCACATTACTCTACAAATGTCCCCTTTTCATTTAGATCACTAATTTAATAAAAATGCTTTAGGCTCTTTGAATAAAAAAGGTGATCAGATCTCTGTTGAGCATTTTGTAGCACTGTAAATTATTTTTGGGTACAATTGTGTAATTAATGTAGTATTATAGTAAATTGATATACAGTACTTACATACTTGTACCCTCTGGCCTGGGGGTTGATATAAAAAAAGAAACAGTTGATCATTTAGCAAAGTGAATGTTTGTTAAAGCGGAGGTTCACCCAAATAACATTGATATAAGACCAAATTCTTTATACTACCAGCATGTACAGTCGGCACTTTTTATTTTTTTTAGGCTGTACATACCTTATAATCTATATTTGCAATCCGGTTTCCGGGTACTTCTCCCGCGGGAGTAGGCGTTTCCAAGCTGAGCCGCAATGTAATCTGGGCGTTCGCCCAGATGATTGATGTCTATCAGAAAATGTTCCCCCCAGTGGATAAGGCCCCGCCCCTCGTATTCGTAGGCGCGTCACAGAGTTTCCAAAAGCTGAACATGAAAAGGGGCGAGTCGGCTCTACATGGCGCCTGCGCACCGACTAGGAGCCGCGTAGAGCTGACTGCACAGGCGCCGTATAGAGCTGACTCGCAGCTTTACCTGTTTGGCTCCTTTCGGAAACTCTGTGACGCGCCTACGCAATACAGGGGGGCGGGGCCTTATCCGCCGGGGGGAACATTTTATGATAGACATCAATCATCTGGGCGAACGCCCAGATTACATTGCAGCTCAGCTTGGAAACGCCTACTCCCACCGGAGAAGTACCCGGTAGTATAAAGAATTTGGTCTTATATAAATGTTATTTGGGTGAACCTCCGCTTTAACAAAGTTGATGTTCACTGAGTTTTGTAAATAACCAAAGTTTAGTAAATAATGTGAACCTGTGTTCACTTTGAATACCCAATCACCTGCAAGTTAAAATAAAGAAAAACACATTTGGTTGCCTTTGCACATGATTGGATAATTAAAGTGATTAATGATAGGGGAATCACTCAGCATGCAAAGGGGAGTGGATGGACATGTCTGTGAAGAAACCTTGTCCAAAAAGACTGAACACATTTCACTAGGAATAGTGCCACCTTTACTACAACCACAATTATAAAAGATATTTTCATTACCTCCAGATTACTGATCCAAAGATTAGCATTACAGACACCTATTACTAATATTTGTATTCCATAGGGTAGTAAAAGACTGAAATTAAAGTGGACATTTTTTTCCTTAATGCATGTCGCGCCCCCTTACTTTCAGTATGGGCACTATGCTAAAGTTAGTGGGGAATGGGAGAGTTATTTTGCTCCCATTCACAATTTGCTAAATTATGGACTGCGGTCATTCCTGAACTGTCCTGTAGGTCAGTCTGCGCTCCAGGGGTGTTAGTTCCACCCCTGGGCAACAGGTGGCGCTAGAGGGGTTCTGGCAGAGTCCCTTTTCCCCAGCAGCCAATTAGAGGAGTTTATCTTGCGGGGCATGCTGGGGAAGGGTATATCTGTGGCAGACGCCATCTTTATTGGTTCTTCCCGCGGGTTCCAGGTTCCAGGTGCGGCACCCACCTTTAGGGTGTGCGCATCCGACGGACCCCGGCGATGGCCTACCAGGCCGGGGTCGAAAATTACGCGGAGCTCCAAGCTGTTGAGAGGGGCCCCAGTGACTTACTGAGTCCCCCGTTCTATTGAAGAGATCCCAGGCTGGGTGCTGCTCGATTGGGGGATTGGCTTGAGGAGAACCCGGAGGCAGGTGATCCAACAGGGCTTGAATGAACCATCGGGGATCTGGTGACCGGGACACTGACAGGTACACTTCAACTGTCACCCGGTGACCCTACTTAATCTACTGGGAGGATCCGCTCAATTTGCTCAGTTCATCTAAAATTACTAGGCCTGTGGCAGAGGCCCTAGAGCCAGGCCTGTGGCAGAGGCCTGTTCATCCCAGCAAACCTAAGTGACAATTCGGCTGCCAGGCTTGTGGCAGAAGTCTGTCCGGGGGCACTTCACCCACTCTGGCTAGAGTGGCGACGAACTGTGACTACTACTACTGTGCTACTGAGAGCAGGATTGCTTTTTTTTCTTCTCATATCCAGGCCTGATACTGCAAGGTTCTCTATCTCTTCATCAACCTTTTTGCTCTACCTCATGTTAATGTTGGCCATGTTGGGCCTGGAAATAAAGCATTTGAAAACCCTTCTTTATTGACTGGACATCCGCTCACTACTCTATTCTATTCTACTCATCGAATACACCCCTAGACAACACTAAAAGGTAACTTAATATGCCAATCCCAACAACCAGCGGCTCCTTCAGGGGCGGCGCTACATGCATTTCCTACATTAAGGTACTTGACATGATTGTAGCCGTATTAGTGCAATTGTGACAGACAAAATTGAGTACTGTCCTTGATACTTTTTTTATTTGCACTAACATACAATTTCTCAGGACAAGCTTCCGGGGTATGTCCCCTTCTTCAAGGTCCAAGTACTGCTTGGACCTTGAAGAAGGGCACATACCCCGAAAGCTTGTCCTGAAAAATTGTATGTTAGTGCAAATAAAAAAAGTATCACGGACACTACATTAAGGTAAAAATGTCCCAGTAATAGTATTGCAACAGCACACCCTCACTCGATCCAGTGCTGTGCCCATCTGTAGCGGCTCTCTCCTCTTTCCCCGCATTCACAAGCTGAGCAATTGGTCACTGCTGCTGACAATCAAATCTTAAGAGCGCCACCATGGGAAGCGGCTTCCTAATAGGTTGTAACAATGAGAGGAGGAACCTAAAGGGGGAGACCCCAGAAGAGGAGGTTTGTTACATCTCTATGCAATACTATTGCACAGACCAATAAAGTATAAAATGTTTGTTATTTTAAAAAAAAACTGAGCCTTTAAAATGACTTTAGGTAAATCAAACCATTATGCTTGTGCCCTACACATTTTGTGTTTTTAAAGTGGAGGTCCACCCTAAAAAAAAATATTACACCAAAGTGCTAAAAAAAAAAATTGAAAAAAAACCCCAAAATGTTTTACTTAACAGAATGTCATGGATTCGCAACAAAGTTACATAGTTACATAGTTACATAGTTACATAGTTAGTCAGGTTGAAAAAAGACACAAGTCCATCCAGTTCAACCACAAAAAATAAAAAAACAAAATAAAAAACACAGTAAAATCCTATACACCCAACTCCATACCCACAAATGATCCAGAGGAAGGCAAAAAACCCCAGCAGAGCATGATCCAATTTTCTACAGCAGGGGAAAAAATTCCTTCCTGATCCCCCGAGAGGCAATCGGATTTACCCTGGATCAACTTTACCTACAAATCTTAGTACTCAGTTATTTTATGTACATTTAGGAAAGAATCCAGGCCTTTCTTAAAGCAATCTACTGAGCTGGCCAGAACCACCTCTGGAGGGAGTCTGTTCCACATTTTCACAGCTCTTACTGTGAAAAAACCTTTCCGTATTTGGAGGTGAAATCTCTTTTCCTCTAGACGTAAAGTCTGCCTGCTTACCTGATCTCCATGTGTTCATTAGAGGCCTGACCCTCCTTCTGACTGTCTCTTATCACATTCCTTCCTGTATGGCTCCACCCTAGGCCATCCCAGGAAGCCTATATTAACCATTGCACTGCTAGTCTGCTTTGCTGTTCAATAGTGTAGTTTGCTAGTTCCTGTCTGCAGTGTGCTACGATCATCTTCCTGTGTACAGTTTTGGCTTGTCCCTAACTATTCCTGTTTGCCTGTGCCCTTGACCATTTGCCTGTCCCTCGGTAACCCTTGTCTGCCTGTTGCCCTGACCTCGGCCTACCCATCACCACCGTTTGTCCTGCTGGCTGCTTCCCCTCTCTCCCTGCGGAGTGTGACCTAGGGGATCCTTAGCATGCTAAGAAACATTTGTCCACTGGAAACCTGTCCGGTGGGCCGGAAAATTGTCCGGTCGGCCCTACACACGACCAAACATGTCTGCTGAAACTGGTCCGATGGACCAGTTTCAGCGGACATGTTCGGTCGTGTGTACGAGGCCTTAGACTCCGCGCTCTGGGTGATCTTGGGTTCACGCTTCCTCTCTGCTAGCAGCAGTCGGCTATAGGGTTCACTACCCTGTGGTGCATCCCTGACCCCAATGGGGTGCACTTGTCACCTGGCTACGGGTGACCTGACACAGAAATTCTGGTTGGTATGCGGATATTCCTAATCTGCCTCTTTCTAGTCCGCGGCAGGTCTTTATCCTTGTGTTATGTTCTGGTCAATGGGGGGCGCTGCCTTCTGGGAACTGTGTGTATCCTAGAGAGCAATCGCCAATTCACAAAGCTCCGCAAAACTCGTGCATGCGCAGCAGGAGACGGGCAGTGAAGCCGTAAGGCTCCACTGCCTGTTTCCCTAAGTGAGGATGGCGGCACTGGGACCTGCCGCGATCAAGGGATTGGCCTCGGGGGGCCGACATCGCGGGCGCCTAGGACAGTGTTTGTAGCTGCTGACTTTTAAAAAACGTAAAAAGAAAAAAAAATTGCGGGTGGAACGCTTTAAGCAGAGTTTTGCAGACTTATGCAAAATGTCAGAGAGGACTAAATCTTTAAAAATCAGCATTAGCCCCAATTCTATCACATTTTAAAAATTACTTAATTATTGTTTTTATAACTATCCAAAGTGTAAGTAAGGTGTAATATCTTACATATATATATATATATACCAGCCCTCCTCAATTTGTATGACTGTAAGTGGATAGAAAACAAAGGTTTTTATGGCCCAAAACAAGCCTCCGGGTCTGTAGAATTGGCACTTGAAGAGACCATTCATTTAAACAAAGCGACTAGTTAGACACCCCAAGCAGAGTAGAGGACCTTGATGTGGAGAGAGTGGCTATGTTAGAGAATTGACTCTTCCTGAAGCAGTCAAATTTTCTAGCAAGTTCAAAGGCACATTGCAAATTATTAAAATATAAATTCTGAAAACGAAAACAAGGCAATTAAGGCTGGGTTCACACTGCCGCATGGAGCAGCTCACAGCAGGGGTCCGGTGCGTCCCTGTTTATTATTTTAGGTCCGATTTCAGTCAGAATTTTGGCTAAATTTGGACTTGAAATGGACCAGATGACGCACAGGACCCATGTGCAATTCGCTCTGGAGCCGCTCCGCAAATGTGTGAGAGGAATTAGCAAAAAATAAATACATTTGTATTTAAAAGATCAACAAACTAAATATAATAAAATATGTTAAATAATGTAACATCATGATTCATAAATGTTGTGTTCAAAAGGAAACGCCACCCTACCTAGGTAAAGTTAAAGGCCCAGATTCAGAGAGACTTACGACGGCGTATCTCCAGATACACCGTCGGAAGTCCGAATGAGCGCCGTCGTATGTATGCTCCTGATTCATAGAATCAGTTACGCATACATTCTGCCAAGATACGAGCGGCGTAAGTCTCCTACGCCGTCGTATCTTAGGTGCATATTTACGCTGGCCGCTAGGTGGTGCTTCCGTTGATTTCTGCTTCCAATATGCAAATGAGCTAGATACACCGATTCACGAACGTACGTGCGCCCGTCGCATTTAGTTACGCAGACATACGCCGGCGTAAGGATAAAGCATGTCTCTTGGTGGCGCAGCCCATTCAAAGTATGGACGTCGGAACAAGCGTATCTTTTTACGTCGTTTGCGTAAGTCGTACGCGAATAGGACTGTGCGTAAGTTACGTTCACGTCGTAGGCAGTGTTCGACGTATCTTAGGCATTCTATCCGACGCATGCGCACTGGGATACGTCCACGGATGGCGCATGCGCCGTTCGTTCAAAACGTCAAATCACGTCGGGTCATTAAAACACGCCCACCTCTTCACAATTTGAATTAGGCGCGCTTACGCCGGCACATTTACGCTACGCCGCCGTAACTTAGGACACAAGTGCTTTGTAAATACAGCACTTGCCTCTTTAAGTTGCGGCGGCATAGCGTAAATACCATACGCTACGCCAGCCCACGCTTACGCCGCCCTACGTGAATCTAGGCCCAAGTGTCCTTTTACAGTATCCCTGTATGAAAAAAAAAAAATAACTATTTACAAATCCATGGAATCCAGTATTGTCTTCCCTGCAGCTTAAATGCTTCCATGCTGCGATCTTGAGACCCTTTTCATTGGGAGCCCTCTGTCATTTTCTAATTTTCATGAATGCCCCCCTGATGACACGCCATAGGATCTTGAGCTCATACTATCCCTTCCTTGCCTAGGTGAGAAATCAGGAACTGCAGGGCTGCCCAGAAAAAAAGGTATTCGCCATAAAAAATAAAATACAATTGGCTGCAAATGTTTAAGAGGGAGCAGTGAGCAGAACAGAGCAGAGGAAGTTCATTACATGGGCAAAGGTCTGCTTTAGGAGTGATTTCTCTTTAATTAAACCTGTTATCGAAGAAACATTGGACAATGCCAATGTTGACTTCTATTTAAAAAAAATTGATGCTAGTTGCCTGGCTATTGTTCTGACTTTATGCATTTTAACCTAAGATAAGGACTCCTGACTTGTTAGTTGCAGCTCAGAAACTCAAAATATTGAAACCAGTAGGTCAGCATAACATCCAGGAAACTAGAATTTTTAGAAGTAGGTCAGCATTTGCAGCCCCTGTATTCTCTTGTGACAGGTTAACTTTTAATCATGGCCTTTAACGGCTGCCGTCAATCTTGTTATTAAATATAATACATCTGAAGACATGATTAACGTATGAAAAAAAAGTCAGCTATGACTGTCACAGAGTGATTGCTGAGAAAATTCATACATAAATAATTTTTTAGACAACTAAAATGAGCTCACCCTAAGGGTTCTTCTAAAGGAATCCTCCATTCTAAATATGGAATGCTTTGCAGGATAAAAAGTAAGGTATAAATGTTTAATGGTTCCATCTCTATTCCCTGGGTTGCTGTAAATATTTAAGTGACAGAATTACTGGAGTTATGCATTACTCAGAAACAAAGATTATCAATGTTATGCAAGGAATAAAATAATCATAGATATTGATCAATACTAATTGTTTTTACCACGTTGTTTTTCTTTTAGAGTGACCAGCGTTGGTAAGTAGCTTTCAAAGCCAGTTAGTTGGGTTCGTGAACAACTGTAATGGACTTTTCTGAATTCATTCAGTCAACTGATTGTTTAATAGCACATCAGCTTTAAATTCCATTAGACAATTAATGAAACTGGGAGAGAAAAACATGAAATGCAACATTCTCTTTATTCATTCTGGAGTGTTTATTGTTTTAGTTACGGTATTTGTGTAATTGCATAAAAAAATCATCAGCTTGCTTTTTTTTGCCAAATTATAGCAGATAGATGGCTTTTGTTTTTTTAGTGCCCCGCAATTTCTGAACATTTAAAGGGAAGCTACCATTAAATAGTCTCTCATAGGTGTCCACACGTCAAAAAAAAAAAGAGTAATATTTCCCCCAAAAAAAACCCTTGTATATACAAGAAAGAAATGTATACCCTGATGCTGCTTACATTTTAAGGAGGTCTGAAGTTTGACAGTTCACAATTAATGCTTTTCACACGTGTTTATTCCTAATTATCCCAGATAGGGGGGCTTTAGGTGATATCTAGTAAAGAAGGACTCCTTCATGTTTTTGTCACAGGACAAGAATCCTTTCATGTTGTACTCAATGGTCAAAAATGTTTGCTCATCCAGCACCCATGGCCAATTTAATAGCGACCTGTTCCATATGGGGAAACCTATCGTTCTTCTTCTGAGTGGTGGCAAGGCTGGCCCAAGACATTGTGCTGCCTGGGTCCAAGAATGAAATGCTGCCCCCCTACCCCCCCAAAAAAAATCACGCCCACCAAAAGGCCTCCACATCCATTATTTTATATCATGACAATTAAAGCTAACATTAAATGTATAAAGAAGTCAGATTTACATGCAACACTGGTGGTGGTGGGGGGTTCCATCCAATGCAGCTGTGGTGGTAAGGGGGGTTCAGACAGAGGTGGCGGTGGGGGGTTCAGTCAGAGGCAGCGGTGGTGGTGTGTGTGTGTGGGGGGGTGTTCAGTCAGAGGCAGAAGTTATGGTGGTGGAGGGGGGTTCAGACAGAGGCAGCAGTGAAGGTGGTGGTGAGGGGGTTCATTCAGAGGCAGTGGTGATGGGGAGGGCAAGGGTTCAGTCAGAGGCAGATGTGGGGGTGGCGGGAGGTTCAGTCAAAGGCAGCGGTGGTGGGAGGTTCATTTACAGGCAGCAGTGATGGTGGTGGTGGGGAGTTCAGTCAGAGCGGTGGTGATGGTGAGGGGGGTTCAATAGCACTTAACCACTTGAGTCTAAATCCTAACTAACATTGACCCAATGCTAGGGGTCCTTGTAGTGAAGCAGTTGTTGCCATGTCCAATTAAACCTCTATTTTCCACTCTGCGGTCTAATCTTGCTCGCTTCTGGTCTGTAGGATCCACCACCATTCCCATCATTCTTTTTAGACACATGTAACATTTGTATGTGCGATTTTATAAGTACAGCTGAATTAAATTTGCTATATATGATGAGATTTGTCTATGCATATTCCCCATTTCTTTCTTTTTTCTGAACGTTTTGCAAACTGATAATATAATACTAATAATGTATATTTTGCATTTATATTATAGAATTCTCGTACCCATTTGACATAAATAAGCTCTGAAGAAGGACTGTATTTTGTCCGTAACATGTAAGGTTTCTACGCCAGTATGCATCACCACTAGCACACTTGTTCTCCAAGGGCAGTTTGGTTCACGACATTTGGGTACCATGTATCTTGTTTTTACATGATGTCATTATTGTTCTTATCTTTACCTATGTTTATATGTAACTAAATAAAAAATACAGTTTTTTACCTTGATACTTGGTCTGCCTATAATAGATCCACTAGGGGTTTACCACCCCAAATCTAGGGGGCGCTATTTCAAATTTAAGGGAAGTCTGGGCCAATACTTGGGCCCAGATCTGTTTGATCAACACATATTTGCCTTTGTTCTGGCTGTGGTACTACATGGTAGTTTCCCTTGTTGCCTGTAGGTGGTGTTGCCATCTTGGCCTTATGGTGCAACTCATGTGTACCATGGTGTGTTGGGTGTCCCTTCTCGGCAGTGGTGCAGTGGGAGTGGTGACCCTGCTGTGCATGCTGGGGGAGGTACTTAAGGGGCGCCTCATGGCCCTCCTGGCACGAGGTGCGTGTGTGAGGCTGACTTCGGGGCCATGTTGGCCCGGAGTTGTTTCCCTATTGAGTAGGCCCAGCTATGCTGGCTGGGGCCTACAATCCTAAAAGGGGATCCCAAGCTGTCTGTCCACAAGGGCGGAAGCTGTCTTAATGAAGGAAACCGGGGGAGGACCTGCCCTGGAGGAGACCAGCAAAGTGCTAGTGTCTCGGGTGAGGCCTGGTGACCTATTTAAGAAGGGATCAATTACATTGAAAACCCTGCAGTCTGCCGGTTCCAGCTTAAAGGCTCTTCTACTGCATGGCTGGAGGTTTGGGACTTTGACTTTTGACTTTGAAATCCTGTGGCAGAGGATTCCTGGACGCATCCAAGTTCATTCAAAAGGTCTGTGGCAGAGACCAAGTTCATTCAAAGGTCTGTGGCAGAGACCAAGTTCATTCCAAAAGGTCTGTGGCAGAGACCGTCTGGACATTAGTTAGTTCGTGCATCATCCTGGCTGCTAGGCCAAGTGAGAGGGGACTATCTGGGTGAGCAATACCCACTCAATAGCTGAGAGTGGAGACTGATTGATTCTGTACCGTGTGCTTGAACCTTGCCCTTCCTCCCTTCTACTTTCTCTATTTCAAGTTACCCTGCAGTGAAAAAATAAAACCTAAGGACTTGTACACACGGTCGGTCCAAACCGATGAAAACGGCCTTAAGTCCAGTTTCATCGGTCAAATCCGACCGTGTGTACGGCCCATCGGTCCGTTGTTCTTCGGTCCAAAATTTTAAAACATGCTTTAAAATCGAACCGATGGACCACTGCCGATCGGTCCAAACTGATGGTTAGTACAGAAAGCATCGGTTCAAAACCCACGCATGCTCAGAATCAAGTCGACGCATGCCTGGAAGCATTGAACTTTGTTTTATTCAGCACGTCGTGTGTTTGACATCACCGCATTCTGACCCGATCGGTTTTTGGAACGATGGTGTGTAAGCACATCAGACCATCAGGCCACTTCAGCGGTGAACCGATGGAAATGGCCCGTCGGACCATTCTCATCGGTTTGGAACGACCGTGTGTACGCAGCCTAACTGTTGAAGGTTTTACATCTGTCTGGACATTGCATTTATTATGGACTTTCCCACCCTGACAACGAAGCAACAGCGGTAATGTGCAAACCCAAAATATAACCAGCAGCTCCTTCGTGGGTAGTGCTACATAAGTTTTTACAGTGATGTTCTTCAAAAGACTTTAACAACATTGGTCTAAAGCAGGGGTCTCCAAACTTTTCATACAAAGGGACACTTTATTGTCCTTCAGACTTTAGGAGGACCAGATTGTGGCCAGCAGGGGTAGAAAATGTCACGGGCACAGCATCAGTGAGAATAAATGTGGCCTCAGGGTTGGTGGTCAATAGGAGGAGGACTATTCCCCCTATTAGTATGATGAATAGTATCCCATCATTGGTATCTGTGGAAGATAGAGTGCCCCATTGTTGGTGTCAGTGGGAGGAAAAGTGCCTCATATCAGTGGAAGGAATTGTGCCCCGAGGGCTGGATAAAGGCTAGCAAAGGGCCACAGTTTGGAGACCCCTGGTCTAAAGTATCAATTTTGGATGATCAAATCTGCCCCTATGTGGTTCTCAGCCAGTACAGTATGTGCTTAAAATTCTGTAAATCAAAACTTTTCTACAAAATAAACTGTGTGGGGGAGGGGGAATATTTTTATTAATTAATTAATTTATTTATTATTAATTTGTATTTAGAGGTCTGCAACTGATTATACAAACCAACAGTATATTACCTTTCATAATAGATTATATACAATTCTTTAATTGGTAGTGACAGACCATCAATCACATAGGTTCCTTGGTGCATACCAAGTCTTTGGAATCTTGATATTGAAGGAGCTTCTGCCTTATGTGCTTATGCTTACACTTAACTGCAGCAGTTTTCTTAGCTAATCTCTATTTTATATTTAACCTTAATGGTATATTATTTGTATAACTAAACCTACCAGCT